>NC_056435.1:32686594-33286594 GCF_018296145.1 Oncorhynchus tshawytscha | reverse complement strand
CTCTCATTTCAGAGTGTCTCTCTAAAAGGGCCATGAAAAGGAACTACTTCCCGTCTGTCCGCCACAGAGGGAGAAAGCGGGATAGAGTATAGAACTACGCTCTGAGGAAGGAGGGCCTCGTTCTACAATAAAATAGAGAAATCCTTTTACATCCCCGGCTCTATCACGTGAGTGTTTTCTCTGTGATCTCTTGTGCACGAGGAGAGAGTGGTGGTGGTGTGTGTTTGGGGGTTCTTCTTCATCTCCTTTTAAATAAAATACATGGGGTTCACCAATTTGTCAACGAAACTTATCAGTTTACAATAACCATCCAATAACTTGTGTCCAGCAAGCTCCCAGAATACCCTAATGATGACACGTGGATGGACACCACACTGGTCAGATCACATTTGTTCCCTGTCTGAATCACGATAACAATTGGATTAGTTCATTCTGTAATTGCATCAGGACTTGCATGTAAGACCGATCCAATGCAATGACATGCTTGTCTCTGTGTCTCCCGATGGAAGAACGCGGGTGGTGGCGGATGGCGAGCGTGACATTTCAAACCCACGTTCACTGATGGATTGATTTGATACACAATGTCGCATCTGGCGACAGCGATAAGGGCAACTCCCCGCAGGTCTGTCTCTTTGAATGCTTTTACATAGCAGCCAGAGTAGATGGAGGATAAGTCGTAATACTTCAGAGACACATTGATATCAGTCTTCTAGATACACTAGAGATGAACACGTCACACATCTCCCTTTGCTCTGAGCAGCTAGAAGAACATTCTGTCTGATGGAACCAAAAGAGTTACGGGGAGGGGAGGCCCATTCTCATTACCAGTCGAAAGAAAGCAGCTTAAAGTTGAAGTGATACGTTGGATAAACATGGCGCTGAACTTCTTTGTGTCTTAAAATGGCCCAGAAAAGTAAAACTGTCCCACAGAACATACACCAGTGATGAAAAATGGCCCCACTCTCATTTCCTTAAATAGTCAATTAGGCAACCATAGCTAAGTGGCACACTCTCTCATTTAAAATTCATGATTGCATACAATAGAGGGGAATAGATAGACAGAAAAAGGGAGAGGGAAAAGCTCTATGGTCTATGTAAAAGTACTTGTCAGTGTGTTAACTCCATCATACAATAGTGGGACATTGTGTTCACATTCCACTAGCTAGCTATGTGAGACAATTTCAGAATAATTAGCTAATAAGCTGTGCGACCTACGTTTTCTTCTCCAACACAATTGACAGTGTTGTAACCCCAACACACCCTTTGTCCTCATATGCTAAAAACAACAGGTTTTTATAAGAGAGTACCAGTCAGTTGAAAAGGCAGACTTTTCAAATATGTTTGGTTCTTCTCGTTAATTAGCAGAGTTTGTTCTAAAACAGACAACAGATCCACGCTCCACTGAGGAGAGACCATTGTTGCAATGTGTGTGTGTGTGTGTGTGTGTGTGTATGTGTGTTCTCTTTTCCCTCTCTCTGTCTCTCGCCTGCGTTGTTTCGGAAATCTCCTGAGATTAAAACTGTGCAAGAGAAGATTGTCTGAACACAAAGTAAACAAACATCGATGTCTGACTGGTAAAACAAGTGTTCCTCCAACCATGATACGTTGCTCCCTCTGCCTTTAAAATGACCATGCTTCTGTTCACTAGGTGTTCTCAGATACACTTGAAGAATAGTGAATGTACCTGGTTTAGAGCCTTCAGCCACAGAGCCGTTGTAGACCTGGTTCTGGAACTCTGGCCGGTTGTCATTCATGTCGATGACGTAGATGTACAGGTCTATGGGGCTTTCCACCTTGTTCCCGTTCATGTCCACAGCATGGGCCCGCAGCTGCAAACAACACAACGAAACCACACGAGCATTGTGTAAGTCCTGTAAACGCCACAGTAACTTTGACGATACATAACGCAGCGCTGATCGACATGAAACATCACATAAGGCAAATTGACACAAACATGACAGCAGACAACGCATACGGGATGGAATTCATCCTGTAACTGCAAGTATTTCTGCCATTGCAGATCTCTTTCACAAGAATGTTTACTGTAATTGCACACTAGAGAGTCCATGAAAATCCACTATCTCTGACCATTGAATTCCTGCCATGCAACCTTGATTTTGATTGCTGGTTGTGAGAGGTTTGTTAATTGGAAGCTCCACAACTGAAGCAGTAATTCCAGTCTTTTATTTGTCGTGACAGAGAGAGCCTGCTGGAGTGCCTGTGCTGATAATTGCCAATAAGAGAAAGAGAATATAAGGTATTGTGTCCAAACACAGATACAGCCTGAGGTGTGTGCTGCTCAGCAGACACAGCAAGAGCCCCAGAGAACACCTAGAGACTCTATTCTATTCAACAACTCATGTGGTGTCTGGCTTTTGTTCTCCTAGGGAAAATGACTGTCCTGGTTGGTTTGTGCAACACCACCACTGATTGGCCACAATGTCTTTTACTGAGATAAGCAGATAAGCCAATCCACAAAAATTCCCTGTGAATCACAGTGTGAGAAAAGGAGAGCGAGAGAGATGGAAGGAGCATGCCTCGTGTAATACCAGTAATGAGTCAGAAACACAGAGACAATCACAAAGAAACAGTGGGGGACCCTAAGAGGAAAGAGTGACAATCAATACATACACTGCTATGACTTCTTCTCCAACCCGGCTGTAACAACCCCATGTCTGAATATACTCATGTTGACTAAAGATGTCTCACAGCTCCAGACAACATTATGTTGGACAGAAGCTTTGAAAGGCAAAGAACAGCATCATTGTCTCTCCCAATAGCTCTGTAAAAACATAAAACCATACAAACCTGGACAGAGACCGAGAGCCTGGAGTCTGAGGTTGTCGTTCTCATACACCTTCACAGACATGTGGGCAGTGGACCCTTTAATAACACTAAGTACAACATGGACTAATAGAATCTCTGTACTATTCACAGAAAGAGGCCATGTTCATTCGAGGACTGAATGGTACAGAGGAGCCTCAAGCTACAGCATCGATACCTGCCTTCCTGAAAAAATGACTCATCTTGCTTCTGAGTCGCTTGAGTATAGTGTGGAAACACACACACACACACACACACACACACACACACACACACACACACACACACACACACACACACACACACACACACACACACACACACACACACACAGGCTGACTTCTGCCCTTAGACACACATACCCACACACACACACTCACACTGTATAAACGCATTCAAACCCTGTTGCTTCAGCCACTTAATATTCCCCCAGACGATGAGTTTCCATAGGCCAGAGCACAACAAACAAACAGAGAGAAACACAAACAAACAAACAAGCCCAATCTGTTTTCTCAGCTGTGGGCTCTGCATGGTGAGTGGGCAAAGGGTGGGGTGGGGGCTGACAGAGCCAATGGAAATTTGATCTGAGAGCCTGGAGGAGTGTGTGAAGAGTGTGTGAGCAGTGTGTGTGGACTGCTAATGTGTGGTTTTGGTCCTGTCATTAGCATGCTGGAGGGCGGGCCTGAAAAACACAACCACGGGGAGAAAACTCTACCAGAACCACCACAGCAACCACTGATGGGGTCTGTCCAGACACACACACAAACCCGCATGTAGAAACATGTCACATACGCACACACAGCTACCGGGTTGCAAAGCTACTGGTAATTTACCAAAGTTATCAGAATCTTTGGTAATTTAGGTAACTAACAGGTAATCAAAGGCAATCTATGATAACTTTGGTAATTTATACTTGAACAATAAATAAAATAAAAAACATATCTAGTATTAATTTTGGATATATGTGTCTACATTGACCATGAGTTTCTAGTGGATAGACCAAATGGTTCAAGAGAAACTAGCCTAACTAATGAAAAAAGCATCTAATCAAGTATGGCTTTATTTTTTAAATAACAGAAAACGTTTTCACAACTGCCAACAGTTTGTCTCCAAAAACATTTACAACAAAGACAAATTGACGTAGTCAAATAAATGAAAGTGTGTAAAGACTATGAAGGATATTTCATGTGGTAACCCTCATATTAAACACCAATGGTATTCACTAAGTTGCTGATTTATATTTAGGATCATGTTTCACAGCTTTATCATTATATACACTACAGTTCAAAAGTTTGGGGTCACTTTTAGAAATGTCCTTGTTTTTGAAGGCAAAACGCATTTTCTGTCCGTTAAAATAACATCAAATTGATCAGAAGTACAGTGTAGACATTGTTAATGTTGTAAATGACTATTGTAGCTGGAAATGGCAGATTTTATATGGAATATCTACATCGGCGTACAGAGGCCCATTATCAGCAACCATCACTCCTATTTTCCAACGGCACGTTGTGTTAGCTAATCCAAGTTTATAATTTTAAAAGGCTAATAGATCATTAGAAATCCCTTTTGCAACTATGTTAGCACAGCTGAAAAATGTTGTCCTGTTTAAAGAAGCAATAAAACTGGCCTTCTTTAGACTAGTTGAGTATCTGGAGCATCAGCATTTGTGGGTATATATATATATATATATATATACATATATCTTATTTGATTTCTTTATATAGTCTCCATGTGTTAATTCTTAGGGCTGCAATCCCATTGACGGGATGTTATGACAACAGCCAGTGAAAGTGCAGGGCGCCAAATTCAAAACAACAGAAATCTCATAATTAAAATTCCTCAAACATACATGTATCTTATACCGTTTTAAAGGTAATCTTGTTGTTAATCCCACCACAGTGTCCAATTTCAAATAGGCTTTACAGCGAAAGCACCACAAACGATTATGTTAGGTGACCACCAACTCACAGAAAAACCCAGCCATTTTTCCAGCCAAAGAGAGGAGTCACAAAAAGCACAAATAGAGATAACATTAATCACTAACCTTAGATGATCTACGTCAGATGACACTTAGAGGACTTCATGTTACACAATACATGTATGTTTTGTTTGATCAATTTCATATTTATATAAAAATATCTGAGTTTACATTGGCGTGTTACATTCCCTAGTTCCAAAAACATCCAGTGCTTTTGCATAGCCACATCAATTCAACAGAAATACTCATCATAAATGTAGATGAAAATACAAGTTATACACATGGAATTATAGATATACCTCTCCTTAATGCAACCGCGATGTCAGATTTCAAAAGAACTTTACGGAAAAAGCAAACCATGCAATAATCTGAGACGGCGCTCAGAAAATAAATCAAATTATCCGCCATGTTGGAGTCAACAGAAATTAGAAATAACATTATAAATATTCCCTTACCTCTGATGATATTCATCAGAATGCACTCCCAGGAATCCTAGTTCCACAATAAATGCTTGATTTGTTCGATAATGTCCATTATTTATGTCGTTTAGTACACAAATCGCGTTTAGTACACATATCCAAACTCTCGTGCAGGTCCATCCGAACGTGGGACAAAAACTTCATAAAGTTATATTACAGGTTTAAGAAACTTGTCAAACTAAGTATAGAATCAATCTTTAGGATGTTGTTATCATAAATCTTCAATAAAGTTCCAACTGGAGAATTCCTTTGTCTGTAGAGAAGCCATGGAACGCAGGTCGCTATCATGTGAATTGCGCATGACCAGCCCTTGGCTCTCTGCCAGACACCTGGCTCATTCAGCTCCCATTCAGCTTCACAACACAGTAGAAGCCTCATTCAAGTTTCTAAAGACGGTTGACATCTAGTGGAAGCCCTAGGAAGTGCAACTTCATCCATATCCCACTGTGAATTCAATAGGGGCTGGGTTGAAAATCGACCAATCTCAGATGTCTCACTTCCTGTTTGTATTTCTTCTCAGGTTTTTGCCTGCCATAGGAGTTCTGTTATACTCACAGACATCATTCAAACAGTTTTAGAAGCTTCAGCGTGTTTTCTATCCAATACTAATAATAATATGCATACATTAGCAACTGGGACTGAGGAGCAGGCCGTTTACTCTGGTCACCTTTCATCCAAGCTACTCAATACTGCCCCTGCAGCCATAAGTATTTTTAAGGCCACACAGATGGCCAAATAAAACTTACAGACACCTTTTATAATCTGATGTACCCCAAAAGGCCACTAGACGTCATGGAATAATTTTTTTACTTCTAAGTTACCAACATTCTAGTAGTTTACTGGTAAACTTAGAAAGTTTCCAACAATATATCCTTCATCACGCACACACACACACACACACGCACGCACACACACACACACAGACATCTCCAGGCTGGCTCCCAGCTGCTCTCTCCCTACAGCTGTCTGTGGAGAAAAACTCAACTTCACCCACACGCTAACCTCAGAGTTCATCTTCATCTGGTGGAAGTCTGTCAAAAACACCAGTCATGTCTTTCTTGTTGAAGAACAGACCAGTAAATATAAAGTTATCTTCGTCAACCATGAGCAGTAAAACCCAAGAGCAGAGAAGGTTCTCAACAGGTAACTCATCAAGTGAGAGTCTAGTAGTGCTAATTGACTTAATACTGACTGTGAGTGAAGATGCTCTCTCTTTCTTAACTGGTAGGTGACTAAAACAAGGAACTTCTCAGGCTCCAACACCAGGCTCCAACACCAGGCTCCAACACCAGGCTCCAACACCAGGATCTAACACCAGGATCTAACACCAGGATCTAACATCAGGATCTAACATCAGGCTCCACTCAGTTTCTAACACCAGGTGCTAATACCAGGCGCTAACACCAGGCACTAACACCAGGCACTAACACCAGGCACTAACACCAGGTACTAACACCAGGATCTAACACCAGGCTCCTCCCATGCCCTAATACCAGGCTCTAACACCAGGCTCCTCTCAGGCTTTAACATCAGGCTCCTCTCAGGCTCTAACACCATGTTCTAACACCAGGTTCTAACACCAGGTTCCTCTCAGGTTCTAACACCAGGCTCCTCTCAGACTCTAACACCAGGCTCTAACATCAGGCTCTAACACCAGGCTCTAACACCAGGCTTTAACACCAGGCTCTAACATCAGGCTCCTCTCAGTCTCTAACACCAGGCTCCAACACCAGGCTCCAACACCAGGCTCCAACACCAGGCTCCAACACCAGGCTCCAACACCAGGCTCCAACACCAGGTTCTAACACCATGTTCTAACACAGGCTCCTCTCAGGCTTTAACACCAGGCTCCTCTCGGGCTCTAACACCAGGTTCTAACACCAGGCTCCTCTCAGGCTCTCACCAGCCTCTAACACCAGGATCTAACACCAGGTTCTAACACCAGGCTCACCTCAGGTTCTAACACCAGGCTCTAACATCAGGCTCTAACATCAGGCTCTAACACCAGGCTCTAACACCAGGCTTTAACACCAGGCTCTAACATCAGGCTCCTCTCAGTCTCTAACACCAGGCTCCAACACCAGGCTCCAACACCAGGCTCCAACACCAGGCTCCAACACCAGGTTCTAACACCATGTTCTAACACAAGGCTCCTCTTTAACACCAGGCTCCTAACACCAGGTTCTAACACCAGGCTCCTCTCAGGCTCTAACACCAGCCTCACCAGGATCTAACACCAGGTTCTAACACCAGGCTCACCTCAAACACCAGGCTCTAACATCAGGCTCTAACATCAGGCTCTAACACCAGGCTCTAACACCAGGTTCTAACACCAGGTTCTAAGACCAGCCTCTTCTCAGGTTCTAACACCAGGCTCCTCTCAGGCTCTAACATCAGGCTCTAACACCAGGCTCCTCTCAGGCTCTAACACCAGGCTCCTCTCAGGATCTAACACCAGGCTCCTCTCATGCTCTAACACCAGGCTCCTCTCAGGCTTTAACACCAGGCTCTAACATTAGGCTCCTCTCAGGCTTTAACACCAGGCTCCTCTCAGTCTCTAACACCAGGTTCTACCACCAGGTTCCTCTCAGGTTCTAACACCAGGCTCCTCTCAGGCTCTAACATCAGGCTCTAACACCAGGCTCTAACACCAGGCTCTAACACCAGGCTTTAACACCAGGCTCTAACATTAGGCTCCTCTCAGACTTTATCATCAGGGTCCTTTCAGGCTCTAACACCAGGTTCTAACACCAGGTTCTAAGACCAGGCTCTTCTCAGGTTCTAACACCAGGCTCCTCTCAGGCTCTAACATCAGGGTCTAACACCAGGCTCTAACACCAGGCTCCTCTCAGGCTCTAACACCAGGCTCCTCTCAGGATCTAACACCAGGCTCCTCTCATGCTCTAACACCAGGCTCCTCTCAGGCTTTAACACCATGCTCTAACATTAGGCTCCTCTCAGACTTTAACATCAGGGCCATTTCAGGCTCTAACACCATGTTTTAACACCAGGTTCTAACACCAGGCTCTTCTCAGGTTCTAACGCCAGGCTCTAACATTAGGCTCCTCTTAGGCTTTAACACCAGGCTCTAACATTAGGCTCCTCTCAGGTTCTAACACCAGGCTCTAACATTAGGCTCCTCTCAGGCTTTAACACCAGGCTCCTCTCAGTCTCTAACACCAGGTTCTAACACCAGGTTCTAACACCAGGCTCCTCTCAGGTTCTAACACCAGGCTCTAACATTACGCTCCTCTCAGGCTTTAACACCAGGCTCCTCTCAGGGTCTAACACCAGGCTCTAACACCAGGTTCTAACACCAGGCTCCTCTCAGGTTCTAACACCAGGCTCTAACATTAGGCTCCTCTCAAGTTCTAACACCAGGCTCTAACACCAGGCTCCTCTCACGCGTTAACACCAGGCTCTAACATTAGGCTCCTCTCAGGCTTTAACACCAGGCTCCAACACCAGGCTCCAACACCAGGTTCTAACACCATGTTCTAACACAAGGCTCCTCTCAGCCTTTAACACCAGGCTCCTCTCGGGCTCTAACACCAGGTTCTAACACCAGGCTCCTCTCAGGCTCTAACACCAGCCTCTAACACCAGGATCTAACACCAGGCTCTAACACCAGGCTCTAACACCAGGCTCACCTCCGGTTCTAACACCAGGCTCTAACATCAGGCTCTAACACCAGGCTCTAACACCAGGCTCTAACACCAGGCTCTAACATTAGGCTCCTCTCAGACTTTAACATCAGGCTACTCTCATTCTCTAACACCAGGTTCTAACACCAGGCTCCTCTCATTCTTTAACAACAGGCTCCAACACCAGGCTCCTCTCAGGATGTAACACCAGAATTCTCTTAGGTTCTAACACCAGGATCTAACACCAGGCTCCTCTCAAGTGGTAACACCAGGTATCTAACACCAGGCTCTAACACCAGGCTCCTCTCAGGCACTAACACCAGGCTCCTCTCATGCTCTAACACCAGGCTCCTCTCAGGCTTTAACACCATGCTCTAACATTAGGCTCCTCTCAGACTTTAACATCAGGGCCATTTCAGGCTCTAACACCATGTTTTAACACCAGGTTCTAACACCAGGCTCTTCTCAGGTTCTAACGCCAGGCTCTAACATTAGGCTCCTCTTAGGCTTTAACACCAGGCTCTAACATTAGGCTCCTCTCAGGTTCTAACACCAGGCTCTAACATTAGGCTCCTCTCAGGCTTTAACACCAGGCTCCTCTCAGTCTCTAACACCAGGTTCTAACACCAGGCTCCTCTCAGGTTCTAACACCAGGCTCTAACATTACGCTCCTCTCAGGCTTTAACACCAGGCTCCTCTCAGGGTCTAACACCAGGCTCTAACACCAGGTTCTAACACCAGGCTCCTCTCAGGTTCTAACACCAGGCTCTAACATTAGGCTCCTCTCAAGTTCTAACACCAGGCTCTAACACCAGGCTCCTCTCGTGTGTTAACACCAGGCTCTAACATTAGGCTCCTCTCAGGCTTTAACACCAGGCTCCAACACCAGGCTCCAACACCAGGTTCTAACACCATGTTCTAACACAAGGCTCCTCTCAGCCTTTAACACCAGGCTCCTCTCGGGCTCTAACACCAGGTTCTAACACCAGGCTCCTCTCAGGCTCTAACACCAGCCTCTAACACCAGGATCTAACACCAGGCTCTAACACCAGGCTCACCTCCGGTTCTAACACCAGGCTCTAACATCAGGCTCTAACACCAGGCTCTAACACTAGGCTCTAACACCAGGCTCTAACATTAGGCTCCTCTCAGACTTTAACATCAGGCTACTCTCATTCTCTAACACCAGGTTCTAACACCAGGCTCCTCTCATTCTTTAACAACAGGCTCCAACACCAGGCTCCTCTCAGGATGTAACACCAGAATTCTCTTAGGTTCTAACACCAGGATCTAACACCAGGCTCCTCTCAAGTGGTAACACCAGGTATCTAACACCAGGCTCTAACACCAGGCTCCTCTCAGGCACTAACACCAGGCTCCTCTCAAGCTGTAACACCAGGCTCCTCTCAGGCTCTAACACCTGGCTCCTCTCAGGTTTTAACACCAGGTTCTAACACCAGGCTCCTCTCAGGCTTTAACACCAGGCTCCTCTCAGGCTCTAACACCAGCTTCTAACACCAGGCTCTAACATTAGGCTCCTCTCAGACTTTAACATCAGGGCCCTTTCAGGCTCTAACACCATGTTTTAACGGCAGGTTCTAACACCAGGCTCTTCTCAGGTTCTAACGCCAGGCTCTAACATTAGGCTCCTCTTAGGCTTTAACACCAGGCTCTAACATTAGGCTCCTCTCAGGTTCTAACACCAGGCTCTAACATTAGGCTCCTCTCAGGCTTTAACACCAGGCTCCTCTCAGTCTCTAACACCAGGTTCTAACACCAGGCTCCTCTCAGGTTCTAACACCAGGCTCTAACATTACGCTCCTCTCAGGCTTTAACACCAGGCTCCTCTCAGGGTCTAACACCAGGCTCTAACACCAGGTTCTAACACCAGGCTCCTCTCAGGTTCTAACACCAGGCTCTAACATTAGGCTCCTCTCAAGTTCTAACACCAGGCTCTAACACCAGGCTCCTCTCATGCTTTAACACCAGGCTCTAACATTAGGCTCCTCTCAGGCTTTAACACCAGGCTCCAACACCAGGCTCCAACACCAGGCTCCAACACCAGGCTCCAACACCAGGCTCCAACACCAGGCTCCAACACCAGGTTCTAACACCATGTTCTAACACAAGGCTGCTCTCAGGCTTTAACACCAGGCTCCTCTCGGTCTCCAACACCAGGTTCTAACACCAGGCTCCTCTCAGGCTCTAACACCAGCCTCTAACACCAGGATCTAACACCAGGTTCTAACACCAGGCTCCTCAGGCTCTAACACCAGGCTCACCTCAGGTTCTAACACCAGGCTCTAACATCAGGCTCTAACACCAGGCTCTAACACCAGGCTCTAACACCAGGCTCTAACACCAGGCTCTAACATTAGGCTCCTCTCAGACTTTAACATCAGGCTACTCTCATGCTCTAACACCAGGTTCTAACACCAGGCTCCTCTCATTCTTTAACAACAGGCTCCAACACCAGGCTCCTCTCAGGATGTAACACCAGAATTCTCTTAGGTTCTAACACCAGGCTCCTCTCAGGCACTAATGCCAGGCTCCTCTCAAGTGGTAACACCAGGTATCTAACACCAGGCTCTAACACCAGGCTCTAACACCAGGCTCCTCTCAGGCACTAACACCAGGCTCCTCTCAAGCTGTAACACCAGGCTCCTCTCAGGCTCTAACACCTGGCTCCTCTCAGGTTTTAACACCAGGTTCTAACACCAGGCTCCTCTCAGGCTTTAACACCAGGCTCCTCTCAGGCTCTAACACCAGCTTCTAACACCAGGCTCCTCTCAGGCTCTAACACTAGCCTCTAACACCAGGATCTAACACCAGGCTCTAACACCAGGCTCCTCTCAGGTTCTAACACCAGGCTCTAACACCAGGCTCTAACACCAGGCTCCTCTCATGCTCTAACACCAGGCTCTAACATTAGGCTCCTCTCAGACTTTAACATCAGGCTACTCTCATGCTCTAACACCAGGTTTTAACACCAGGCTCCTCTCATTCTTTAACAACAGTCTCTAACACCAGGCTACTCTCAGGATGTAACACCAGAATTCTCTTAGGTTCTAACACCAGGATCTAACACCAGGCTCCTCTCAGGCACTAACGCCAGGCTCCTCTCAAGTGGTAACACCAGGTATCTAACACCAGGCTCTAACACCAGGCTCCTCTCAAGCTGTAACACCAGGCTCCTCTCAGGCTCTAACACCTGGCTCCTCTCAGGTTTTAACACCAGGCTCCTCTCAGGATGTAACACCAGAATTCTCTTAGGTTCTAACACCAGGATCTAACACCAGGCTCCTCTCAGGCACTAACGCCAGGCTCCTCTCAAGTGGTGACACCAGGTATCTAACACCAGGCTCTAACGCCAGGCTCTAACACCAGGCTCTAACACCAGGCTCCTCTCAAGCTCAGGGTTGTTTATAGTTGTTTACAGTTGCCAGTCCAGTCCACTAGAACTTAACAAGAACCCAAGGACCTGTATGACTTATTGATCCCTCCCATGCCAAGAGGTGTAGCAGCAGGTGTACTAACATCCACCAGCCTCATAAAGAGACCAGACACCACGGGGCCAGCCTGGCCAGGTTAGACCTCCACCACCAACAGACGATAGGCTCTGGAATAGTGACTGATACTGTAATGACAGACAGGACCTCATCTGGAACTAAGTGGACCAACAGGAACCCTGAGAGATGAGTGAGTCAGGCCAAGGAGAGATGAGAGAGCTGCAAAAAGCAGGGAGGGCCTTGGACTTACTGACTGACAGGATCTTAAGAGTTGGCTGCTAATCTGTTATGGAGAACTGTGTGTTTTAAGTGTGTGTAATAAAGCTAAATCTGTCTTTAGGATTAACAAAATAAAATTATGAGCTGGTTTACTAAGGTAACACATACTTGATATTGTGTTATACAGGGTGGCAGGTAGCCTAGTGGTTAGAGCGTTGGGCCAGTAACCAAAAGGTTGCTAGATGGAATCACAGAGTTGACAAGATAAAAATCTGTCGTTCTGCCCCTGAACAAGGCAGCTAACCCACTGTTCCCCGGTAGGCTGTCATTGTAAATAAGATTTTGTTCTTAACTGACATGCCTAGTTAAATAAATAAATAAGCCCATATGGACTGGGAACCACCAAAAATGTAAATCAAATCATGTAATATAATCGTGTTTACAGTAGGGCTATCAGAACGTGAAGTATTTTTTGATGTGGTAGTGGCCATTATTATGAGATGTTGTGAGCATGTCTGAAGTGTGCAGTAAGAGTTCACGGGGTACATGTTCCAGTCTGATGGGGGTAAACAGGCAACTGTAGACAATGTGTGTGATCCCCAAACAGAACACCCAGAACACCGCCTGTTCATTAGCAGTGGAAGACGAACACACTCCTTTTCCAAGCCTCTCTCTCTGCTGAAAAACCTCAATCTAGCCTAATTGACAGCTTGAGTGGCTGCAGAAATCTGTGCTCTGTCAAGGCAATCTTTCTTTCATTTCGCACAGACAGGAAAGTCGGGCCCAAAACCAGACCGTGTTGGTAAAGGGCAGTACTCGGAATCTGAGACAGCAGTACTCGTGATTCCCAGTCTTTTGCTAAGAATACACACTACACGACTTCAAAAACAGCTCACATTTCGTGGTTTCCTTGTCCCAAATCTTTCATTCCGACCATCATCAACCCGAGGAAGTGGGTGCTCACATTACACGATGATGCCCTAGTTGATCCCACACTGCATTTCCTGGTTGCTGTAGGAAAGAAATGCCGGCACGCAAAAACTGTGAGCTGCTTCATTAGTGTTCACGCTATTATGTGTCGAAACATCAAAAAAGAGACGGAGGCGCAGAATATGGACTTAATATGAAATAATAATGATAACATGAAATTATCTTTTTGGTTTCTGTCATGGTAGGAGTCCTGGTAGGATGCGGATGTAATATTGGTGGTGTTTGTTTTGCATGGCCCGGTGCCCCAGGTGTGTGGCGATTTCAATTAAGGACCAAAGAGGAACTCGCCAATTGAAAAGGCAGCTGCGTTCTCTCCACAGCACCACCAATATGTCTTCCATCACCTCGGTCCACACGGTGCGTGTTGTTGTCGCTTTCCTCTTCGCCATCATTGTTTTGGTCTAACGTGCTGAACCCTCATTGGCTATTGGCAGCAGTCCTTGCCCAATCGCGTGGTAGCACTGCTCATAATACAAGATGCATGACCAAAATATCAAAATATTGGACATGTCAGATATCCGACAGGAGTCTGGAGAACGGAACAGCCATCATCGGTGCGTCCTTGACCCGCTCAAACTACACGAGTCCCGACGTACTGATCCTAGCCCAAGTTCATAGAACATTTGTTAGAACATTTGTTTTGCAGTGGCAATAACGTGGTGAATTCGTGGCAAAATTGTGTAATGTTTGCCTGCCATTACTGTGTCACTGTGAATTACGGCTGCCACCCTGCACAGACAGACGGACGGACAGACAGATGTGTGGAGGGACAGTAACAAGCAATGTAACTCACATGGTAGGAGGCCCTCTCCTCTCTGTCCAGGGGTCTGGTGACAAACATCTTGCCGTGCACAGGGTCAATGTTGTACACGTCAATGGGAGGCTGGTCCGCCCCTGCTCCAGTGATGCTGTAGCGGATCCCTTTCTCCAGGTCCTGGTCCGAGCGGATCTGGCAGAGGGAGATATAAACACTATGTATTAAACGTTGTATGAGACAAGCACGGCTCAGAAAGGGTACAGGGCGATATTTGTAGTCCTTTGTAGCTCAGTTGGTAGAGCCTTTTACTTGTAATGCCAGGGTAGTGGGATCGATTCCCGGGACAACTCATACGTTGAATGTTTGCACACGACTATAAGTCACATTGGATAAAAGCATCTGCAGCACGACATAGAATATCACCCTGTGTTGTTTTGACTTATCCGACAGTTTAGATTGAATGAGAGCCTCAAGGTTCCAAGGTTGGTCATGAAGATTCAAGTGAGTCACAATCTAAAACTGTCAAGAGCACTTGACAGGGAATATGATGAAATGTATGATACTAAAGAAGATGTACAGTGAGGCATGCATCTGCTCTGATCAGCCTAACACTTCGTTACAAAGAAGCCCTTTGAGGACTGAACTCAAAGGAAGAGTTGGTAAATGTGCAAGTTAGAGCTAAAGTGCAAAAGAGAAATCTGTCTGCTTGTGATAATTGGTTCTGAGAGGTGTAGCGCAGGTGAGATGGCATAGTGAAGATTAGATTTCATCTACTTTTAAGTGGTGGAAAGTTTAGACAATTTTCTCTCAATTTGCATATGTTTTTTTTAGTGCAAACTGTTTGTGTTTTTACGTTTAGAGATTTTTTTTTTTTTGTCTCTGAGGGGATTGAACCATCTCCACGGTAACAAGTCGGGAGGAGTAATCACATATTCAAATTGTAAAAATAAATCCTCTCTCTCCTATGCAATTTTCCTGGTCTGTGGAGGCTGGAAATCATGCGTGAAAATGAAATTACTTCATCTGACGACCGGCAACTGGCTTTTGCATAAAACATTTCTCTGTTTGAACATGATACCCTTCTCTTAATTTCCTACACATCCATCTTAAATTCACTCACTACCTGCCACAGCAATCTCTTTTCCATGAGCTTCCATTGTCGTCTTTCCCCTTTGCAATCAATTCCAATAGGAGACATAATGGCTAATATACAGGTAACTGCCAAAATACAGGAAACACCAACATTTATTTATTTATTTATTTGACCTTTATTTAACCAGGTAGGCAAGTTGAGAACAAGTTCTCATTTACAATTGCGACCTGGCCAAGATAAAGCAAAGCAGTTCGACAGATACAACGACACAGAGTTACACATGGAGTAAAACAAACATACAGTCAATAATACAGTATAAACAAGTCTATATACAATGTGAGCAAATGAGGTGAGAAGGGAGGTAAAGGCAAAAAAGGCCATGGTGGCAAAGTAAATACAATATAGCAAGTAAAACACTGGAATGGTAGTTTTGCAATGGAAGAATGTGCAAAGTAGATATAAAAATAATGGGGTGCAAAGGAGCAAAATAAATAAATAAATAAAAATTAAATGCAGTTGGGAAAGAGGTAGTTGTTTGGGCTAAATTATAGGTGGGCTATGTACAGGTGCAGTAATCTGTGAGCTGCTCTGACAGTTGGTGCTTAAAGCTAGTGAGGGAGATAAGTGTTTCCAGTTTCAGAGATTTTTGTAGTTTGTTCCAGTCATTGGCAGCAGAGAACTGGAAGGAGAGGCGGCCAAAGAAAGAATTGGTTTTGGGGGTGACTAGAGAGATATACCTGCTGGAGCGTGTGCTACAGGTGGGAGATGCTATGGTGACCAGCGAGCTGAGATAAGGGGGGACTTTACCTAGCAGGGTCTTGTAGATGACATGGAGCCAGTGGGTTTGGCAATGAGTATGAAGCGAGGGCCAGCCAACGAGAGCGTACAGGTCGCAATGGTGGGTAGTATTTTGGGCTTTGGTGACAAAACGGATTGCACTGTGATAGACTGCATCCAATTTGTTGAGTAGGGTATTGGAGGCTATTTTGTAAATGACATCGCCAAAGTCGAGGATTGGTAGGATGGTCAGTTTTACAAGGGTATGTTTGGCAGCATGAGTGAAGGATGCTTTGTTGCGAAATAGGAAGCCAATTCTAGATATAACTTTGGATTGGAGATGTTTGATATGGGTCTGGAAGGAGAGTTTACAGTCTAACCAGACACCTAAGTATTTGTAGTTGTCCACGTATTCTAAGTCAGAGTCGTCCAGAGTAGTGATGTTGGACAGGCGGGTAGGTGCAGGTAGCGATCGGTTGAAGAGCATGCATTTAGTTTTACTTGTATTTAAGAGCAATTGGAGGCCACGGAAGGAGAGTTGTATGGCATTGAAGCTTGCCTGGAGGGTTGTTAACACAGTGTCCAAAGAAGGGCCGGAAGTATACAGAATGGTGTCGTCTGCGTAGAGGTGGATCAGAGACTCACCAGCAGCAAGAGCGACCTCATTGATGTATACAGAGAAGAGAGTCGGTCCAAGAATTGAACCCTGTGGCACCCCCATAGAGACTGCCAGAGGTCCGGACAGCAGACCCTCCGATTTGACACACTGAACTCTATCAGAGAAGTAGTTGGTGAACCAGGCGAGGCAATCATTTGAGAAACCAAGGCTGTCGAGTCTGCCGATGAGGATGTGGTGATTGACAGAGTCGAAAGCCTTGGCCAGATCAATGAATACGGCTGCACAGTAATGTTTCTTATCGATGGCGGTTAAGATATCGTTTAGGACCTTGAGCGTGGCTGAGGTGCACCCATGACCAGCTCTGAAACCAGATTGCATAGCAGAGAAGGTATGGTGAGATTCGAAATGGTCGGTAATCTGTTTGTTGACTTGGCTTTCGAAGACCTTAGAAAGGCACGGTAGGATAGATATAGGTCTGTAGCAGTTTGGGTCAAGAGTGTCCCCCCTTTGAAGAGGGGGATGACCGCAGCTGCTTTCCAATCTTTGGGAATCTCAGACGACACGAAAGAGAGGTTGAACAGGCTAGTAATAGGGGTGGCAACAATTTCGGCAGATAATTTTAGAAAGAAAGGGTCCAGATTGTCTAGCCCGGCTGATTTGTAGGGGTCCAGATTTTGCAGCTCTTTCAGAACATCAGCTGAATGGATTTGGGAGAAGGAGAAATGGGGAAGGCTTGGGCGAGTTGCTGTTGGGGGTGCAGTGCTGTTGACCGGGGTAGGAGTAGCCAGGTGGAAAGCATGGCCAGCCGTAGAAAAATGCTTGTTGAAATTCTCAATTATGGTGGATTTATCAGTGGTGACAGTGTTTCCTATCTTCAGTGCAGTGGGCAGCTGGGAGGAGGTGTTCTTATTCTCCATGGACTTTACAGTGTCCCAGAACTTTTTGGAGTTAGTGATGCAGGAAGCAAATTTCTGCTTGAAAAAGCTAGCCTTGGCTTTTCTAACTGCCTGTGTATAATGGTTTCTAGCTTCCCTGAACAGCTGCATATCACGGGGGCTGTTCGATGCTAATGCAGAACGCCATAGGATGTTTTTGTGTTGGTTAAGGGCAGTCAGGTCTGGGGAGAACCAAGGGCTATATCTGTTCCTGGTTCTAAATTTCTTGAATGGGGCATGTTTATTTAAGATGGTTAGGAAGGCATTTAAAAAAATATATCCAGGCATCCTCTACTGACGGGATGAGATCAATATCCTTCCAGGATACCCCGGCCAGGTCGATTAGAAAGGCCTGCTCACAGAAGTGTTTCAGGGAGCGTTTTACAGTGATGAGTGGAAGTCGTTTGACCGCTGACCCATTACAGATGCAGGCAATGAGGCAGTGATCGCTGAGATCTTGGTTGAAGACAGCAGAGGTGTATTTAGAGGGGAAGTTGGTTAGGATAATATCTATGAGGGTGCCCGTGTTTAAGGCTTTGGGGAGGTACCTGGTAGGTTCATTGATAATTTGTGTGAGATTGAAGGCATCAAGTTTAGATTGTAGGATGGCTGGGGTGTTAAGCATGTTCCAGTTTAGGTCGCCTAGCAGCACGAACTCTGAAGATAGATGGGGGGCAATCAGTTCACATATGGTGTCCAGAGCACAGCTGGGGGCAGAGGGTGGTCTATAGCAGGCGGCAACGGTGAGAGACTTGTTTTTAGAGAGGTGGATTTTTAAAAGTAGAAGTTCAAATTGTTTGGGTACAGACCTGGATAGTAGGACAGAACTCTGCAGGCTATCTTTGCAGTAGATTGCAACACCGCCCCCTTTGGCAGTTCTATCTTGTCTGAAAATGTTGTAGTTTGGAATTAAAATTTCTGAATTTTTGGTGGTCTTCCTAAGCCAGGATTCAGACACAGCTAGAACATCCGGGTTGGCAGAGTGTGCTAAAGCAGTGAATAGAACAAACTTAGGGAGGAGGCTTCTAATGTTAACATGCATGAAACCAAGGCTATTACGGTTACAGAAGTTGTCAAAAGAGAGCGCCTGGGGAATAGGAGTGGAGCTAGGCACTGCAGGGCCTGGATTCACCTCTACATCGCCAGAGGAACATAGGAGGAGTAGAATAAGGGTACGGCTAAAAGCTATGAGAATTGGTCGTCTAGAACGTCTGGAACATAGAGTAAAAGGAGGTTTCTGGGGGCGGTAAAATAGCATCAAGGTATAATGTACAGACAAAGGTATGGTAGTATGTGAATACAGTGGAGGTAAACCTAGGTATTGAGTGATGAAGAGAGATATTGTCTCTAGAAACATCATTGAAACCAGGAGATGTCATTGCATGTGTGGGTGGTGGAACTAATAGGTTGGATAAGGTATAGTGAGCAGGACTAGAGGCTCTACAGTGAAATAAGCCAATAAACACTAACCAGAACAGCAATGGACAAGACATATTGACATTAAGGAGAGGCATGTTTAGTCGAGTGATCAAAAGGGTCCAGTGAGTGGAGAGGTTGGTTGGGGGTCACGGTGATTTAGACAGCTAGCCAGGCCATCGGTAGCAAGCTAGCATAGGATGGAGGTTTGTTGTTAGCCACCTCTTGCGTTCCGTCAGTAGATTAGTGGGGTTCCGTGTGGTAGAGGGGATTAATCCAAATCACACAACAACAACAAAAATAAAAACAATAGATATAGTTATAGAGGCCCAAGAAGAAAACATAATAATAATAAAAATAAATAAATTGTCCGATTGTCTATTCAGATAGCAGCCGGTAAGACAGCTAACGGTTAGCAGGCCGCAGATGGGCGTTCAGGTAACGTCGCGACGGAGGAGCCAGCCGGATCTCCTTCAGGTAGATAACGTCGGCAGTCCAGTTGTGAAGGCCCGGTGGGGCTCCGCGTAGGCAGTAAAACGGGTCCGGATAGGTGACTGCAGCCCAGGAGTGATTGATGGAACTCAGGAGTGATTGACGGAGCTGGCTAGCTCCGGAATAATTGATGTTTGCTCCGGAATCGACGAAGGCCGATAGTCACAACATAAAGTGTCTTAATAGGGCGATGGGCCACCATGAACCAGAACATCTTCAATGCTCCTTGGCATAGATTCTACAAGTGTCTGGAACTCTATTGGAGGGATGTGACACCATTCTTCCAATAGAAATTCCAACATTTGGCATAGGGTTTACATTGTTTTCATGCTCATCCAGCATTTTTATACATGATGGGATGTTAATTGCTTAGTAACTCAGGAACCACACCTGTGTGGAAGCATCTGCTTTCAGTATACCTTGCATCCCACATTTACTCAAGTGGTTCCATTATTTTGTCAGCTACCTGTACATGTGTTGTGTGTAATACTTCATCTTTCTGAGATCGTGTGTGGGCAGTAGGGCATTTTATTGCAGCCGTTATCTATCAAAGCACTCAGGCAACTCTGATCAGTGTGACTGACTGACTGGAAGCGCTGTTCTGTGATGATTACTCTCCCCATCTAATCAGACTTATTCCTCTCCACCCACAGACCCACATCTCTTGTCACACTGACTGGATGTGGCTACGCAACACTGGAATTTCAATCTCAAATGCGTTTCAGAGAGAGGATATGTAGAATAACAGATTGCTCACACATACTGCTTCCTTGTAATAATATCATCTCTATTAAGAGTTGAGCAATGTGCAGAGGCTGTATATTCTTCCCTATCCCAAAAAAACGCCAAATATATTAGTAAAACACACATTCTAGTTGTGGAAAGGTACAGAATTCTTTAACAGAGCGGGAATGTCTACATACAACAGCATTTCCCCCCTGTGTATAAATGAGGCAGCTCTGTAGGCACACATGTCTGTGTGTATTGAAATGTTTGACAGGTAAAGGATTCACTCTGCGGCCTCTAACGTGTGCATCAAAATGACTATTTCAGTTGAATCATTCAGGAGGCCGCCATGTGAAAAATGCACATCTGAAATTTCCGCACGCCTTGGATCCGCATCCACAGATTCCACACCCAGGCATGCGGCCTCTTCACAGAACATCAAAGCCACGCTGTGTTGATGACATGTTAAGTTTAATAGACCCAAGAGGAAGGAAGCTTTCACATGGCACTTCGCCTCTGCTTCTAGCTGCTTAGAATTCCACTTTAAGGCCACCTGAGACCAGGTGTCACATTCTTCGAGTGTCTCTTAACGAACACTCGTTGTATCGATAAATTGAATAAATGAAGAGGTGCGGAATCTCAGAGTCCTGGGACTCCCCTGAGTGACGACTGCTCAATTGAGTTGTTTGAATGGAGCGCTAATGATGAAAGGCAGCTTTTCTATCCTTCCGTCTCTCTCTCTCTCCTAGACGGGACAGACTAGAAGATGTAAAGGACGGGTTGGTTCTGTGTCTGACAGAACAGATATCTGATAAGTGACACATTTGTAGTTCTTTAAGAGTGACTGCCTTAATTACTGTCAACCGTGGACAGATGAAGAATCAGATGAGAAATTAGCATTCTGTTTAACTCTCCAGGGAGAAAGAGAGGGAAGAGGCAGCAAAACACAGACAGAATCTAAAGGAATACATTTCCATTGATTTAGCGCTGCTGTGCCTCTAATTAGTTCACGAGTGGGAACTTTCAGTCGGCCCATTTAATTGATTCAAGTGTTTATGATTGCGCCTGTCCATTTGATGTCTACACTGATAGGGAGTAATTTAATGTTTAGTTGATGTTGGTCATCTTATTTCTTTCTCGTTGTACATTGGATTTTTCCATCCTCAAATGATTCACAAGAACCCAGAAATAAATAAATCAACAAAGAAAGACCTTGTGGACAGATATATTCAGCAAGGTGTGCTACAGGCTAATGTCATATATAAAATGGGAATCTGAGGTTTACACACTTTGATAGTTGTTATTTTATTTTTCTAAATGGTTGAAGGCCGGGCCGCACAAATTCCTTCATTCTATGGCGTCTCTCTCCTTATTTTTGTAGGCCGTCATTGTAAATAAGAATTTTGTTCTTAACTGACTTGCCTAGTTAATAAATAAAGGTTTTGGGGGGGGCAGAACCGAGTTTGGGATACCCTGGTGTAAAGTGTAAATAGAAGGGAGAATGTTGTAACCCTTACTAGCTAACATTGTCATTAAAAGGGTCACTGCTCTGTACCACTCTCTACCGTGGAGAAAGATAAAGTAGCACTAGTCTGAGGTGGCACCTCAACAGTACACGTAGAGAGAGTCAGAGGGATAAGAAACAGTGGTGTTTATTAGTTGCACAGTTACCGTCAGCCCTGCGACGTTGTGACCGTGCGTTGGATAGTAAGAAGGGGGTGATGACAGACAGATCGGGCAATGCCAGCCAATCAGGAGACAGGAGAAGACTAAGCCTTCTGGGAACCTCTCTGTCACACTGCAGCCGTCACAACTGTCCCCGCTAATTAAGAGCTCTCTGCAAATATCTGCATGGCTTTAATGGGAATTATATGCGACACCACCATTTATTCTCACTGTCTGACTGGCAAGTTAACACTCTCCTTCCCCTTTTCCCCTTATTCTCTCAACTTCCCTCTGTCCCTCTGTCCCTCTGCAAGACTCTGTCTCTCTCTTAGATGCACATGCACACACAAACCAATGTCTAAAATACTTGTGACATAGATAGTTGGGTCAGCAGTCAGAATAGTGAGAATAAGATTGCTGTTCACAGGCTTTCCTTTAGGGGGCACTACAGGCGATCATACAGGGCAGTGACCAGGATGGATACTTCCTCATAGGGGCATCTAATGTCTTTGATAACAAGTCGCTACATGATTGAAGTGATATTCAAAGACAGCATAGAGTACGAGAAAAATGAAATCCCAAAGAAGCACAGGAATCCCTGAATCATCTCTGTTTTGTGCAAAGCCATTTCATTTTGATGATGCATCCTTTTTTCATTCAACCTCTTTGTTCCTTTTGTTCAACATCAGGGAAATGGCAAAAGTACATGCTTTGTTTGACTCCACCTAAATTTAAGTGTTGTCTTGCTGTGATCTTTCCTGCTGTATGCTTGTCTGTCTTCAAAGAGCTGACAGAAAAGATATCTCTGGTTTTGATGATAGAGAAATTCAGATTCTAGCATAGGGCATTTATTACAAACAAAGTGACAGAGAGGTGTGGAGGCAGTGGGAGAGAGGTATAGAGAGGTAGAGAGAGAGAGGTAGAGAGAGAGAGGTAGAGAGAGAGGTAGAGAGAGAGGTAGAGAGAGGTAGAGAGAGGTAGAGAGAGAGGTAGAGAGAGAGAGGTATAGAGATGTAGAGAGGTAGAGAGAGAGGTAGAGAGAGAGGTAGAGAGAGAGAGGTAGAGAGAGAGGTAGAGAGAGAGGTAGAGAGAGAGGTAGAGAGAGAGAGTAGAGAGAGAGGTAGAGAGAGAGAGGTATAGAGAGGTAGAGAGAGAGAGGTAGAGAGAGGTAGAGAGAGGTAGAGAGAGAGGTAGAGAGAAAGAGGTAGAGAGAGGTAGAGAGAGAGAGAGAGAGAGAGAGCGAGAGAGAGAGCGAGAGAGACTGAACAGACTGAAATAAAATACCTACTAGGCGATATTCAAAGCTCAAGTTTTGCCAGCCTTCAAAGTTTTCCGTCCTCACACAAAGTAAAATAACAACCTTACATGAAAACAAAATGAATTCTTGAGATATTGTTTTAAATAGTCATAGTGGAGGTATGGCTGGAGAAGGAGCTGCACTGAGCTCAGGTTTAATATCTCTCAAGTGAGAGCCACTGACAGCCACAGTCGCACACAGTTATCCCTGATCCCATAAAGAACAGATGTGTCTGCGGCTCTGCACACAGGGTACTCCATTATGGATCGGAAGCTGAATGGGAAATGAACAAAGCACAGTACCAGGGCACTGAAATATGGATTTTAGTTTCTGCTCTCCCTCCTTCGTTACCCCCTCTCCTCTCTCTCCCTCTCTTTCCCTCCATCCTTCCCTGAACAGGTACCACAGAGAGGAGCTCCATCAATATAAATGAGCAGTAGTAGCCACCTGACGAGGAGGTATTCCTGGTCTGCTATTGACATTCACACTCAGGCATTCTACTCCATTCTACTCCACACACAATGTCCTATTGAGCTAAATCCTCTCATCCCATAGAGCAACTTGGCCTAATCCTCTACTGCAATAATTGGCCAAATATCCATTACTTTATCTCAGTGAAAAGTTACGTGACGAATACGTGAAAGATATGTGGGGACATGATGCATAGGTCTACTTCTTTGTGTGTTCAACTTGTCTCCCTAAGAGATGCTTTGATCTAGGGTAAGAGAAGAGAAGAAACACCCCCAAAATACAGCAACAGAAATGTATCGTCACAAACACCAGATATGTGCAGTGAAATATGTTGTTTTACAGGGTCAGCCATAGTAGTACGGCGTCCCTGGAACAAATTGGGGTTTAGTGCCTTGCTCAATGGCACATCAACAGGTTTTTCTACTTGTCGGCTCTGGTAATCAAACTAGTGACATTTCGGTTACTGGCCCAACACACTAACCACTAGGGAGATAGTGTTTGGTAAAAAAACAAAGAGGTGAAGTAACAGGAGAGAAAACAACTTCAGAGACACATCTCCAACCTCATAGCCATATCACATAAACAGGCTACATTTACGCTTTACAGCGCCAGCAGCACTTTCCCAATACAAACACCATCACATTAAAGACATGCTTTCAGAGAGACTTCATGTCTTCACCGAGAGGCTCTGAGCTTGAGAGTAACCTTGTTGCAAACAGATTTCTTGACATTTACATTTTTCCCACACCTGGTCTTCCTCTGAAATATTCTACAAATTGGTGGTTTGGCCATTGTATCGCAGGCACAAACACACACGGACACACATATGCACGCAAGCGCATGCACACAAACATACCATTACCCTGACAGAGGTGCAGAATGTGGGGTAGAGGGGATAATTAGAAAGAGTACAAATATGAATGGAAATTAAAAACAGACTAACAACCCCAATTATTACATTAGCCGGCCAATTTAGATCAAAGATCAGAGAAGCCAGCAAGAACTTTGTTGAAATAGACCAGTGGCCTCTCTGCATCAACAATCATCCCCATCCAGGAAGAATAGAGTAGAAACAGACACACATTCTGCCTGCAGGTCAGACTGCAGTATAAAGCCAGCCACATTCCCATGCTCTCCAGGCTGAATGGATGAGGCAGAGGGCAACACTGCTTTTTTCTCTCTCCACAACAAAGACAGAGGGCCCTGGAGACAGATGACTCGTTAAATGGCTGCTTTCTTCCCAGTCCCTGAGGTTTCTTAACACAAGGACAATAGGCAGATCCCAGGAGACGGCCGTACAGGGAAACACACTATGTATAATTAGAGTAAAGATGTGTCTGCTGCTGTTTGGTGGGGGAAGAGGAGGAAGAAGGGGAAGAGGAGTGTGTGTGTGGGGGGGACAGGTTGGGTTTGTGCTACTGCTGTTTGGGGGGAGGAGGAGGAAGAAGGGGAAGAGGAGTGTGTGTGTGTGGGGGGGAAGGTTGGGTTTGTGCTGCTGCTGTTTTGTGGGGGAGGAGGAGGAAGAAGGGGAGGAGGAGTGTGTGTGTGTGTGTGGGGGGGGGGCAGGTTGGGTTTGTGCTGCTGCTGTTTGGTGGGGGAGGAGGAGGAAGAAGGGGAAGAGGGGTGTGTGTGTGGGGGGGGAAGGTTGGGTTTGTGCTGCTGCTGTTTGGTGGGGGGGAGGAGGAGGAAGAAGGGGAAGAGGAGTGTGTGTGTGGGGGGCAGGTTGGGTTTGTGCTGCTGCTGTTTGGTGGGGGAGGAGGAGGAAGAAGGGGAAGAGGGTGTGTGTGGGGGGGGCAGGTTGGGTTTGTGCTGCTGCTGTTTGGTGGGGGAGGAGGAGGAAGAAGGGGAAGAGGAGTGTGTGTGGGGGGGGCAGGTTGGGTTTGTGCTGCTGCTGTTTGGTGGGGAGGAGGAGGAAGAAGGGGGAGAGGAGTGTGTGTGTGGGGGGGGACAGGTTGGGTTTGTGCTGCTGCTGTTTGGTGGGGGAGGAGGAGGAAAGAAGGGGAAGAGGAGTGGGGGGGCAGGTTGGGTTTGTGCTGCTGCTGTTTGGTGGGGAGGAGGAGGAAGAAGGGGAGAGGAGTGTTGGGTTTGTGCTGGGGGTGGAGGAGGGGAGGAAGAAGGGGAAGAGGAGTGGGGGGCAGGTTGGGTTTGTGCTGCTACTGTTTGGTGGGGGAGGAGGAAGAAGAAGGGGAAGAGGAGTGGGGGGCAGGTTGGGTTTGTGCTGCTGCTGTTTGGTGGGGAGGAGGAGGAAGAAGGGGGAGAGGAGTGTGTGTGTGTGGGGGGCAGGTTGGGTTTGTGCTGCTGCTGTTTGGTGGGGAGGAGGAGGAAGAAGGGGAAGAGGAGTGGGGGGGCAGGTTGGGTTTGTGCTGCTGCAGTTTTCCTCCACCGCTGCTTGCTAACCTCCCTCCCTTCTATTGCCCAATCTACTTCCACGACTCAATTTGCTTCCTCTAGCCTATTCCTTGGGAGACCTGCAGAATGGACCAACACTTCCACTCCGGCCAATCACCAACACCCTGAGGCTACATTGGCGCCCTATTGGCAAGCTGTGGGCAGCCAAAGCCTGGCGAATCAGGTGGAGCCAGGAGCTGAATGGATTTTTTGGTTTGGCTGTGGGAGGTGCAAGGCCTGCCAATGAGGGCTCAGGAGTGGCATTGTGTGTCTCCGAGGGAGGCTGCCAGAGGGGTCAAGGCTGAGGACTGCAGGCTGACAGTTATTTAGTGAGGGGCAGAGCTCTCTGTCAGTCAGTGGAGGCAATGCCTTTGTACAGCTAGGTCCGCAGTAATGGGACTGTCACCCTCTAATTGTCCAACTGGGATGCTGCAAATACAGGCACAAGCACTTAGGACACACGCGTGCGGGCGCAAGCGGACACACACACACACACACACACACACACATCCTATCCAAGTTTCCTAATGCATTTTAATGTTAAGCTTTGAATAAAAACTAGCGGTAACAGAGAGACATTATGCTAGACTAAAATAACAGTGGAATATGAATGCATTAATAAACCAATAAAGCGTTCCTTTCTGGTTCTAAATAAATAGCATTACCACAGAGATGATTCTCTCCCACACATACACCAACTCCAGCTGCTGAACTGAACACCAGGTTTATTGAGTCGAGAGACAACCGGGTGTAATTTAGTGCCAAAACGGGTTCCTGGAAATGGTGCACAGTTGTGTACAACGTCATCCATTTCTCATGATATGTTACGTCCTGCAAAGACGTACATTTTTGTCTTCTGTTAATTCGTATGATATGTCTCAGTCTGTGTAGCCCAGGTATCTGTTGCTGTCTGGACCAAAAGAGTACAACATGTTGTCGCCGTAGCATGTGATTGATTGGTGCCAGCAAGCATTTGGCCAGTTTGGATTTGGCTTCAGACCACTCAAATCACTTCCTTTGCAAAACATCATTTTCAGAAAAACTTCTCAGTTTCTGGTCTGCTTGTGTTGATGTCCTGCGGTAGCTAGCTTGTGTTGATGTCCTGCAGTAGCTAGCTTGTGTTGATGTCCTGCAGTAGCTAGCTTGTGTTGATGTCCTGCGGTAGCTAGCTTGTGTTGATGTCCTGCAGTAGCTAGCTTGTGTTGATGTCCTGCAGTAGCTAGCTTGTGTTGATGTCCTGCGGTAGCTAGCTTGTGTTGATGTCCTGCAGTAGCTAGCTTGTGTTGATGTCCTGCAGTAGCTAGCTTGTGTTGATGTCCTGCAGTAGCTAGCTTGTGTTGATGTCCTGCAGTAGCTAGCTTGTGTTGATGTCCTGCAGTAGCTAGCTTGTGTTGATGTCCTGCAGTAGCTAGCTTGTGTTGATGTCCTGCAGTAGCTAGCTTGTGTTGATGTCCTGCAGTAGCTAGCTTGTGTTGATGGCCTGCAGTAGCTAGCTTGTGTTGATGTCCTGCACTAGCTAGCTTGTGTTGATGTCCTGCAGTAGCTAGCTTGTGTAGATGTCCTGCAGTAGCTAGCTTGTGTTGATGTCCTGCAGTAGCTAGCTTGTGTTGATGGCCTGCAGTAGCTAGCTTGTGTTGATGTCCTGCACTAGCTAGCTTGTGTTGATGTCCTGCGGTAGTTAGCTTGTGTTGATGTCCTGCAGTAGCTAGCTTGTGTTGATGTCCTGCGGTAGCTAGCTTGTGTTGAAGTCCTGCAGTAGCTAGCTTGTGTTAATGTCCTGCGGTAGCTAGCTTGTGTTGAAGTCCTGCAGTAGCTAGCTTGTGTTAATGTCCTGCAGTAGCTAGCTTGCTAAATCGTCCCTTTCCTAAGCCATGGATGGAGATGGGGATTTGGACTTGTGGATTTTGATGGCGATTCTGATCTAACCATAAATGAATATGTTGTGCCACTGGCCTGAGACGATTGAAGTTCAATATGTAGCCTAGTAGGTTCACATTAACTAGCTAGCTAACGTAGCTGGTTCATTGTTGCCCATGGGAGGAAGTTAGGCTAGCAAGCATTTTAGCTAGGTAGCCTAGGACAACAAAACCTACAAGTGTACTGTATGACAGAGCCATAGACCCGTTTTGCCAACATGAAAGAGAGGAGGATGGCATTGACGTTCGACTAGTCTACAAGCAGGATGAAGGTATTCGGCGCATGTGACAAAAAACATTTGATTTGTAATATGGCTTTTTTACTGGCTTTGCGGGGCTTCCTCAGTGATTTTACCCAAGCACCGACACTGAACTTGATAACTCCATAACACCTACCCTGAGGCGAGGTCTCATATTATGCATCATTGGTTGACTTCAGTAAAGGAACAACATGAGCCTAGTCTGATTGGTGTCTGCCTCATTGTTCTTGACGTGGTGAAAAGAATGTAATACATTTCCAAAGGACACAGTCCAGATTACAGCTCCAACCCACTTCAGAGTGGGCGTTCGCCTTCACATACCAGGACTTCAATCAAAGGCCCTCTCATTCCATTCTTCTGCTTTGCCCAAGGACTGTGTTTTTACAACCTTATCTCCTATTTTCATCCCTTCTTTTATCACAATTTTGTTCTTTGGTGTGTCTGTCTGACTGGCAGTCAGTGGTGAGGTTTGGTGGGGAGGACAGAGCGAAGCAGAGAGGCTCATCTTACCCCGTTTGGACTGGTTTCCATCAGATGTGGCTCATTGGGTCCAGTCTTAGGTGCTGGAGGAGACAGTTGAGATGCGACTGCCACAAATGGCCTGAAACTAATGCTGCTCTCTCTCACCTCACAGATTTACTATGCTCTTCAAATGGCTTATATCTCCCTCTCTCCTCCTATCTCAACTGTCCCCTTTTCTCCCTTTCATTTCTCTGCTCCCTCTATCTGCTATCTATTTAGGCCTAGCTGTTTTTCAATCTCTATTTCTACTCCCTCTGTCATGAGCAAAAATGTATTTGACAGTGAAGGCATCGGAAGCATATTGCATTCTACCACAATGGTAAACCATTGCCACCAAAGCAACACTTCTTGAGATTGATCATGAGTGAATTGCACATAAAACCTCTCTGCAGAGGAATGCTGGGGCTGTTAGTATCACTCTGATAATTTCCCCTCTGTTCATATGGGGAAGGGGTTTACTCAATGTGTCATGCAGTAATGTCCCTTATAAACATGTTTAATAAGTCATGTTTCCAACAATTGTTTACAGACAAATGATTTCACTTAGAATTCACTGTATCACAATTCCAGGGGGTCAGAAGTTTGCATACACTAAGTTGACTGTGCCTTTATACAGCTAGGAAAATTCCAGAAAATTATGTCATGGCTTTAGAAGCTTCTGATAGGCTTATTTACATAATTTGAGTCAATTGGAGGTGTACCTGTGGATGTATTTCAAGATCTACCTTCAAACTCAGTGTATCTTTGCTTGACATCATGTGCAAATCACAAGAAATCAGCCAAGACCTCAAAAAAAAAACTGTAGACCTCCACAAGTCTGGTTCATCCTTGGGAGCAATTTCCAAATGCCTGAAGGTACCACGTTCATCTGTACAAACAATAGTACGCAAGTATAAACACCTTGGGACCACGCAGCCGTCATACCTCTCAGGAAAGAGATGCGTTCTGTCTCCTAGAGATTAACATATTTTGGTGCGAAAAGTGCAAATCAATCCCAGAACAACAGCAAAGGACCTTCTGAAGATGCTGGAGGAAACGGGTACAAAAGTATCTATATCCACAGCAATATCGACATAACCTGAAAGGCCGCTCAACATGGAAGTAGCCACTGCTCCAAAACCGCCATAAAAAAGCCAGACTACGGTTTGGAACTGCACATGGGGACAAAGATCGTAGTTTTTGGAGAAATGTCCTCTGGTCTGCCGAAACAAAAATAGAACTGTTTGGCCACAATGACCATCGTTATGTCTGGAGGAACAAATGTGGCAAAATGGCTTAAGGACAACAAAGTCAAGGTATTGGAGTGGCCATCGCAAAGCCCTGACCTTAATCCTATAGAAAATATGTGGGCAGAACTGAAAAGGCGTGTGAGCAAGGAGGCCTATACAAACCTGACTCAGTTACACCAGCTCTGTCAGGAGGAATGGGCCAAAATTTACCGAACTTATTGTGGGAAGGTTGTGGAAGGCTACCCAAAATGTTTGACCATAATTTAAAGGCAATGCTACCAAGTACTAATTGAGTGTATGTAAACTTCTGATCCACTGGGAATGTGATGAAAGAAATAAAAGCTGAAATAAATCATCCTCTCTACTATTATTCTGACATTTCACATTCTTAAAATAAAGTGGTGATCCTAACTGACCTAAGACAGGGAATTTGTACAAGGATTAAATGTCAGGAATTGTGAAAAACTGAGTTTAAATGTATTTGGCTAAGGTGTATGTAAACTTCTGACTTCAACTGTATTTCTTTTTGAAAAGGCACATGTAGCCTACATATCAATGCATACACACAAACTATCTAGGTCAAATGGTGGTGGTGGGGGTGGTGGTGTGTGGTGGTGGTGGGTCGCGGAGTTAGGGGTGGTGGTGGTGTGTTGTGGGTGGCAGTGGTGGTGGTGGGTTGTGGGTGGCAGTGGTGGTGGGTTGTGGTGATGGTGGTGATGGCGGTGGTGAGTGGTGGGTGGTGAAGGTGGTGGTGGGTTGTGGTGGTGATGGGTGATGGTGGTGATGGCGGTGGTGAGTGGTGGGTGGTGATGGTGGTGATGGCGGTGGTGAGTGGTGAAGGTGGTGGTGGGTGGTGGTGGTGGAGGTAGATGAGGATAATAAGGATATGGCCGGAGCCAGACATCCCTGGAAAGAACAGTAAAATCAGATGATTCAAGTGGACATCAGACTCCCTCCACTCCAAGCCAGAGCACTAATGGACTAATGGACTTAAAAGAGAGAACAGTCCCTAATTGGAAACCAACTGGCTGATCATGAATGTTGTGTGTTTCTTGTTTATTATCCAGACTCTGTTTTGGATGTAATTGGGGTTAAACAAATCACAAACAATAACTCAGGCACATTTGCCTCCTGCGGCCTCATATTACATGTGTTGATGGAAACATAAATCTTCTCCATGTGTTCAACTAAATCAAACTGGCCAACCTGGTGAAGGTTTCTCAGATGACAACAGGGAATTACTTTAAGTTGTGAACCCTGGTGAATCTGGCTGTTTGGGACTGTCTCACCTCATAAAAGAGCTAGAGAGATAGTCGGAGAGTTTCTAAAGCTCTGGACGTATGGGGGACTCAGTGTGCTGTCAGTGTGCTGCTGTAGCCACAGAGGTTGTTCTCGGTCACCTCTAAGGGTGTTTTCACACTTGGTCCCTCTTTCAGCCAATTTTTATGCAGTGTGAACACTCCAAAGGAACTCAGACCCTTCAAAAGAGCCCCCAAAGCAAATCGAACTGAAGTGGTTTAAGTTCAGTTCGCTTGAATTCCTCAGTCCGGTTCCCTTTTTAGGGCAATGTGAACACAACGCTCCCCAGCCCTGGGGACTGCAACACCGTTTCTCCTCCATTAACCCTCACATTGGTCCCACGAAAGAGAAAAGATGATAATGTTCAGGTTTGCAGAAAAAACTTTTTTGGATATTGATTAGAGATTGTCAAGCATAAATAGTGAACTGGCAAAAGAGTTGAGTCCTAATTCAAATGCAAGGGCAGTGTGAATACAAAGAGAACAGAGTTATTTTACCCCAGAGTTCACTTTAAAGAGGACTGAGATCGGTTATTTTAAAGAGGACTATATGTGAAAACCCCCTAAGACGAGAGATAAAGAACTAAATCCCTTCTGCTCTCTTCACTGGCTAGCTGTCACAATGGAACGACCCAGTCAGCCAAGCGGTGTTGCAGGGAGAAGAGGGCATTTAATACCGCACTGGGCCACAGATGTGATGCACACACCCCCCATGGTTAAGGAACATAACTATTTTACTACAGCTAAAGGCTATAACCGAAGCATGCGCTTGCACACACACACACACACACACACACACACACACACACACACACACACACACACACACACACACACACACACACACACACACACACACACACACACACACACACACACACACACACACAGGAACCGCCGGGGTGTCAGTAAACCCAACCATCTGACGCTGAATATGAAGGAGATGAAAGGAGATGAAGGGGTGTTCATTTCTCCAGCAGGGTGGTACAATCCTACGCCTCCCCTCATCCACCCTGCTCCTGTAGTCTGTGTGTTTGTGTGGGTGAGTGAATGAGTGTTTTTTTGCTTTGGTGGAAAATCTGCCCTCTTGCCGACTCGTTGGTGAAAGGCGATTTCAGTAATCCGGGAGTGTAAGCCGCGCGATACAAATGGGCGTGAGGGAGCTCTGTGGTGGCCCAGAGAAAGCTATCTCTGGCCTGGATGTCTGAACAGAGGCAGCACACAGTTTCCAGGAGCATCCTGGAACCATGGAGCTAACAGAACTAACCACACTGGCAGAGCTGCCATATAATGCCAACAGGAATGGAGATGGTTTGTCACTTCTAAGTTAGTTAACTGGTGAAGCAGCGCTGTGTGTGTGTCCATCTGTCTGTATCCTCTTGTCTGTGTGTCATGATTTCTGTCTGTGTAGAGTTTTAAGGCGTACCAGACCAATCACATGGCGCTGCATCACCACTCAAATCATTCTCTTTACCTGCTGAAGGTCCTTGATAGAAACTACCAGTGTGGTGTTCTGTTCAGCCCTTCATAGTGATTGTATGAGATCTATTCAACCCTTCTCTTCAGTTGCCTAGGTGAGTGACCCTTAGACAAACGTGGGATGTCTGGCTTGAAGATGTCTTTGGCTTTGGCTCAAATAAAAGTAAAAAGCCTTATGATCCGCGGGAGTGAAAACAGAGCAAGCTCGAGTTGTTGTTATCAGAATTGACGATGAACTAATTTCTAGTTTACAACACAGGCATAAGCGACTACCAACTGAGAATAGGATATATACAGTAGCTTTTTAACATTTCAAAAAGACAACTTCGACTTAACTGCACATCAATAGTTCTTGATAAGTGTGATAACTGTCACTCACTCTGACAAGCATTTGTGGGAAGGGTCCTCTAGAGTTTTCGGGCACATTGATTGGTGGGATGACCCAGTCTCGCTTCTGTCGTCTCAGACCATTGGCAGAAGAGCTTCTTTGATGTTTCCGTGGAAACTTGATAACCCTGGGATTAGAGTCCCAGGCCCTTGCAATCATATCCTCCAGTCCAATCTGTAAAGACAAGAAATCAACACATACTGTACATTGGCTGACCTACAGTATTCAACAATAACTTGAGAGCCAACTACACAATGTAAAGTCTCAATAGAAAGGAGTGGTGTCAATGAATTATTAGTTCATCTTCTAAAAGTGTAGAGTATGGAAAGTACAGGTGACTAATCCACCATGAAAATCAACCTTCAGGTGACAAGGAACATAATAAAACATATTTTCACTGTTTCTTGAAGATAATACAACAATGAATGAAAATAAAAAGGTTTCCAATTCAAATACAATCCATGCTTTTGACTCTTCACCTTAACGCACTTGGCAAATCACCGAAGAGGACCCAGCCTTAGCATGAATTTCAGGTATTAGTCCTGCAGAAAGCTTACCAATTGCCTCTGCACAGTCCACAGAGGTTGACTTCTATGTCTTTATCCAGCAAAAATCTTCTCAGTCTGAAAAATCACAGTTGGATGTCTCCAACTTGACCTTCTGAGTCTCAGAACTATGCTGCTCCGTGTGACGCATTCCGTGACATATCCCCCTGAAAGAGGCCTTACTCCAAATGAAAATGGATTGATAAAATATCACTTCAATAACAGCAAGATCAGAATGTTAGGAGGACCAACAGTCATCCTGCTGTGTGTGAGATCATTGGCGATTCACTGCTATTATAAGCAAAGACTAGTTTCCCAGAGCATGAGGCCTAGTGGTTAGAGCGTTGGACTAGTAACTGAAAGGTTGCAAGTTCAAATCTCCAAGCTGACAAGGTACAAATCTGTCGTTCTGGCCCTAAACAGGCAGTTAACCCACTGTTCCTAGGCTGTCATTGAAAATAAGAATTTGTTCTTAACTGACTTGCCTAGTTAAATAAAGGTAAAGAAAATAATAATTAAAAACATGTACGCATGTAAATATTGTTAGACAAAAGAGGAGAATAAAATAAACATGTTTTTAATTAGACTGAACAAAAATGATAAAATGCAACATGCAACAATTTAAATGATTCTACTGAGTTACAGATCATAGGAGTAAATCAGTCAATTTAAATTCATTAGGCCCTAATCTATGGATTTTGCATACACGGACGGGAGCAGTTCTGGTTGGGGATGGGAGGGCAAAGGCCAAGCACACGCACTGGGGAGCCAGGCCCAGCCAATCAAAATGAGTTTTCCACCACAAAAGAGCTTTATTACAGACAGAAATACTACAGAAATACTACAGTTTCATCAGCTGTCCGGGTGGCAGTTCTCAGATGATCCCACATGTGAAGAAGCTGGAATATGGTGGTCCATGGCTGGCGTGGTTACACCTGGTCTGCGGTTGTGAGGTCAGTTGGATGTACTAACAAATTCTCTAAAACGACGTTGGAGGCGGCTTATGGTAGAGAAAGTAACATTAAATTATCTGGCAACAGCTCTGGTGGACATTCCTGCAGTAAGCATGCCAATTGGTGCGGCAGGTAGTCTAATGGTTTGAGCGTTGGACCAGTAACAAAAAGGTTGCTGGATCGAATCCCCGAGCTGACAAGGTAAAAATCTGTCGTTCTCCCCTTGAACAAGGCAGTTAACCCACTGCTCCCCGGTAGTCCATCATTGTAAATAAGAATTTGTTCTGACTTGCCTAGTTAAAAAAAGGTTACATTTAAAAAAAAAAATATTGCACACTCCCACAAAACTTAAGACATCTGTGGCAGTGTTGTGTGACAAAACTCCACATTTTTGAGTGGCCTTTTACTGTCCCCAGCACAAGGTGCACCTGTGTACTGACCATGTTGTTTAATCAGATTCTTGATATGCCACACCTGTCAGATGGATGGATTATCTTTTTTGGGATCTTTTATTTCAGATCATGAAACATGGGACCAAGTCTTTACATGTTGCGTTCATATTTTTGTTCAGTGTACAATACACTTGACCTAATCTTAATCCCTCATTTGATTTTTGGGATTTTTTCTTTCATGTTTTATCTCCTCATGTTAACAGGTACATCGCACACTGGTGTAAACACATTGTAAATCTGTCCCTATGTGTTTATAAGACATACTGCATACATTGGTAGACCTCTGGGAAATGTATATGGTATCTATCCAGTGAGGGTTGCTGTGTCCTCATGCCTGAGATGGTAGTGTTTGTGTGACCCAGTGATCCTGCTGTTTCTCCTGCTCCCCACAAACAGAGACATGCATGCTGCTGTAGACTTGAAGCCAAGCAGAAATCCTTCTGTTAAACCTACTCAGAGGACACGCACACACCCAACTCAAACTTGAATCACCGGCGGGCAGGTCAGCTTATCCATACACATACGGTTTGTCAGACAGAGAGACAGATGCAAGCTAAACCTGAGCAAACATACTGTATATTCCCCCCTTTGTTTTAATTCTTCACGGCTTAGTGGATTTGACTACAGGGCTTTACAGCAGGCCTCCTGATAGCAGCAGTGATGAAGGTAGCCGGGCAGGAGAGAGAGTGAGGGATAGGGGACCAGATGTGGTGCCCAGATAAGATAACTCTCGCTTCAGCTCCGCTCATCCACAACACTCACAGGTACCAGCACAGGGGCAGTGGTGCGAGATGCGAGCGTGCCATTACTTTCATGGGTGGCAGGTGGAAGTAGTGTGTGCGCGTGCATGCGTGAATATGTGTGTTTGACATAAACAAAGAGAAAGGAAATAGGGGGAGGAGAAAAACAGAGAAAAAAGACAACTAAAATGTGAGATCCTATATTGATAGAAAGCAGAGAGGGTGGAGTTGACATGTAAAGATGCCGCTATGTGAGGATGAGTAAGGATGGTACCCATGATGCTCCAAGGCTTCCCTGCCTCTTGCATAGAACCTCTGTTTCTACCCCATGTGCTCCCTCCCTGATAAAGTCCTTATCGGCACCTCCGATATCTGTTGAATAACTCACACAGTACTGCTGCTCGCCATCATTATCAAAACCTTAGTCTGCTGACGAATGCAGGACATCAGGGCCGCTGATAGTGGGGTCGATGCATCTGATCGCTGTTGCATTGGCAAACTCCCACATTCCTCCAAACGCGGTGCCAGGCAGCCACAACAGAGCAAAGAGCCTGTCTATGGATGATACCACTGCAGTGTATCCACGTGACTCACACTCCAAACAGCATGGCAAATTATAGCCCTGCGAAGCTGGCACAATGACAAACATCACCACAATTAGAAAGAAAAAAGGGGAAACTGGAACAGGCTCTTTGTGCTGTGAGAAAGGTATGTTGGGTGTGTGTGTGTGTGTGTGCGCGCGCAAGCAGGGATCTTGGAGTGTGAAATCAGTCCCAGAACCACCCGGAGCTCCCTAGGCCCAGAGCTAGCGGGCTGGCCAGCTGGCTGCTCTCTCCTCCCAGCCAGGCTGCATGTCACTGGGGCATCAGTCAGCCCCGCAGCCCTGGAGCTGACATCTGGAGGTTGTCATTCTGAAGAGCAGGAGGCAACACTAAACAGGGCCTTTCAATTACACAATATCAAGTATGTGCTCGTTTCCCATCCTCCATTCACTGTTGATCTTGAGCTGTTCTATCGCTCCTTCATTCTCCCACGCTTATTCTCTCCGACGAGGCCTGACCAGAGCAGTGGTCCGTGGTGAACAAGGGGGGCGACGGGCAGGAGGACAATCAAGAGAAGACAGGTATCCCAAATCTGACCTCTTATAGAATCAAGGGAATTAAAGAAGGCTGCTATGACTATTGATACATTCCTCTTGTGGATGTAGAACTGGGCTGCAATCACAACATAGACTAGTCATCATGACCTTCACTCTCAGACCCTGTATTGCCACCTCACCGACCAATAAGACCCTAGGTCCTAAACCCCTCCCCGCTACTGTACGGGTCTCTGCTCTCTAATCTAACACATACAGGTATTCTGGTGAAGGGGGATAAAAGTAAGACTCAGTGTACTGGTGCATAACGGACTCTCTGCCTCTAAGCTGCAGGAGAAGGCAGACCAGAGCAGCATGAAATTAGCAGGGGGTATGTGCATACAGACTCAGTGGACATGTAGGGCACCATAGCCTGAGTCCCTGGCAGCCAGAGTGACACTACTAATGCCTCATACTCTTAAACAGGAGGTAGACAAACTAATGTTCACAGATATAAATGTGCATCCAATATAAACAGATACGCTCTAATGCACACACCAACACATACCAAGCACTATGCACAGTTCATCTAGGAAGAGGTAAATCAAGCCAACTATTAATATAACATAATAACAGGAGTCCAATGAGTCCCTGTACACATGTCTGCTCTGAAACGTAATATATGCAATTACCTGGTAATGGAGCCGTCTATCTTTTAAATCACCTAATATCTTTTGGCTGGTTAAGCACCTTTTAAAATTGTACTGTTGTCATTACATGTTGATTATATTTTGGTGTCTGATTGTTCTTCCCTCTCCCTTTCAACACTATTGACTCAGAGATAGTGGCTCAGATGACACAGAGTGGCTCAGATGACACAACTCCGCCACAGCATTTCACACATTTCAATGTCTGTGCCCTCACAACATTCCTGTTTCAGTCAATACTTTTATAACCTCAATCTTGCTCCTCACTGAGTAGGAGACATCTATTTTTGAAACTGGGAGCAAGCAATTCTGTATTATCGTTCCGTATACAATAATCTTTTAATCAATACTGCAGAACCCTCAAACTCACCTCTGGACCTCGAAGCCAGTTCCACTCATTTCGTTTTTTCATTGTCCCCCTCTCAGCAGGGACTGATTTAGACCTAGGACACCAGGTGGGTGTAATTCATTATCAGGAAGAACAGAAAACCAGCAGGCTCCGGACAACAGCATCCCCAAATGAAATGAGAAAACAGTTGGGGTAGAATGCTGGGGTAGAATGCTGTTCCACAGTGGCTTTGTTATTGTTGGTGAATTTGAGTTTAATTGCTTTACCTCTCCAAAGGAAACAGAAGAGGGAGTGAGGGAGGGTGGACAGGACATTAGGAGGGCCAGGGATGTGAGGACAGGACATTAGGAGGGCCAGGGATGTGAGGACAGGACATTAGGAGGGCGGGAGGACAGGACATTAGGAGGGCCAGGGATGTGAGGACAGGACATCTGAGGACAGGACATTAGGGGCCAGGGCCAGAGATGTGAGGGCAGGACATTAGGAGGGCCAGGGATGTGAGGACAGGACATTAGGAGGGCCAGGGATGTGAGGACAGGACATTAGGAGGGCCAGGGATCTGAGGACAGGACATTAGGAGGGCCAGGGATGTGAGGACAGGACAGGACATTAGGAGGGCCAGGGATGTGAGGACAGGACATTAGGGGCCAGGGCCAGGGATCTGAGGACAGGACATTAGGAGGGCCAGGGATGTGAGGACAGGACATTAGGAGGGCCAGGGATGTGAGGACAGGACATTAGGAGGGCCAGGGATGTGGAGGACAGGACATTAGGAGGGCCAGGGATGTGAGGACAGGACATTAGGAGGGCCAGGGATGTGAGGACAGGACATTAGGAGGGCCAGGGCTGTGAGGGCAGGACATTAGGAGGGCCAGGGATGTGAGGACAGGACATTAGGACAGGACATTAGGAGGGCCAGGGATCTGAGGACAGGACATTAGGAGGGCCAGGGATGTGAGGGCAGGACATTAGGAGGGCCAGGGATGTGAGGACAGGACATTAGGAGGGCCAGGGATCTGAGGACAGGACATTAGGAGGGCCAGAGATGTGAGGACAGGACATTAGGGATGTGAGGGCCAGGGATGTGAGGACAGGACATTAGGAGGGCCAGGGATCTGAGGACAGGACATTAGGAGGGCCAGAGATGTGAGGACAGGACATTAGGAGGGCCAGGGATGTGAGGACAGGACATTAGGACAGGCCAGGGATGTGCCAGGGACAAGACATTAGGAGGGCCAGGGATGTGAGGACAGGACATTAGGAGGGCCAGGGATGTGAGGACAGGACATTAGGAGGGCCAGGGATGTGAGGACAGGACATTAGGAGGGCCAGGGATGTGAGGACAGGACATTAGGAGGGCCAGGGATGTGAGGACAGGACATTAGGAGGGCGGGATGTGAGGACAGGACATTAGGGATGTGAGGACAAGACATTAGGAGGGCCAGGGATGTGAGGATAGGACATTAGGGATGTGAGGACAGGACATTAGGAGGGCCAGGGATCTGAGGACAGGACATGAGGATAGGACATTAGGAGGGCCAGGGATGTGAGGATAGGACATTAGGAGGGCCAGGGATGTGAGGACAGGACATTAGGACGGCCAGGGACATGCACGGCGCTACACCGGGGCTAGGACGGCTATAGCCCAGTCACAAATCTGTGTAGCCCCAGTAAGGCCCCCTCAAACGTTTTAGTATTTTTACATTTTTACATAAAGAAATATGAAAAAGTTAATAACCAGCCATTTTGTTCCCAATCAGATCCCTGGCTGCATGGGTGTGTACCCTATGACGTGTGTGTGTGTTTGTGGTGGTGGTGGGAGGGTAGTCTGGTGTGTGTGCTCGCGCACGTTAGGCTATGTTATGTGAGCTAACTTCTAGCTAGCTAGTTGCCCATCTCGCCCAGTTGCAATGGACCGTTTTCTGATGAAGAGTGCGGGTAGGAATTGAAAATCCAAACCCTGTCTCCGAGGGGGCCAAAGAAGAAGATAAGAAAGATGAGTCGGCGAGAGAAACTCGTGAGCCACGACGTGAGGGAGCACTAGAGAAGTTTATCGCTGCTAGCTGCTCCACAGCCACCGTTAGCTGCACTGTTAGCACAGCCACCGCTCCCTCTGATTTAAGCCAGTCACCTGTTGAAGAACCAAGGTGCCCTCTTCTTCGGCGTTATCCAGCCACAAAAGTTGGACAGCAGGATCGCTACTTCAATCGTAGATGGTATGAGGATTACAAATGGTTGGAATATTCTATTTCAAAAGGACCATGCTTTCTGCTTTGCATGCGGCCACTTGCAACGTCCAGGAAACCATGGTGGAGAGAAGGCGGCATTTACCCACAATGGCTACCAGAACTGGAAGAAGGCCACACGTTCGTTCAAGTGACAGTGTGGAATGAGTGGACTATTCAGAAAGAGTCTGGCTCAACAATATGCAACACTCTAAGTGATGGACATTCTAAACTAGTCAGAGAACAGAGAGTATATGAGAGCAGTTGTGGAGTCACTGCGTTACACTGAATACCAGGGACTTTCATAGAGAGGAGTCACTGCGTTACACTGCCATACCAGGAACTTTCACAGAGAGGAGACATAGAAAACGACACGGCTGTCAACCAGGGAAACTTCCTTGAACTTTTACAGTTCATAGGCAAATTCGACAAAACAGTTGCACAGAAGATCTCAGATGATACTCGAAACGCTAAGTACACGGATCATGTAATACAGAATGAAATACTGGGCAAACTCTCGACTCAGCAACCTTGCCTGCCTGTCCATACACACAGAAAGAACCAGGGCCCTGCCTGTCCATACACGCAGAAAGAACCAAGGCCCTGGATGTCCAGAAGATTAAAGACTCATTTGCACTGAACCACAACAGACGCATCGTTCTTCTATAAAACAACACCTGATGAGTAACTGAAAAGTATTTTATTTACAGACAGAGCGCGCCTGTCCGGTGGTGGGAACATGATTCAATCGCGCTGATCTGGATGGAACAAGAAGACGCAGGCATATTGTCGGCCAGTCGGCCTACAAGTATTTTTGCAATAGAAATAAAATGGCTAAGATTGTGATGATAGCCAGCTCATTTTACACCATGTGTGCACAGCTGACAGGCATATGGTAAACGCACTTCTCGATGTGGCTGCAGTGTAGATATTATTCCTTTCATTTCTGACGTTGTGATAGCCACAGCAGGACGCATGTATACAGTGGGGCAAAAAAGTATTTAGTCAGCCACCAATTGTGCAAGTTCTCCCACTTAAAAAGATGAGAGAGGCCTGTAATTTTCATCATAGGTACACTTCAACTTTGACAGACAAAATGAGGAATAAAAATCCAGAAAATCACATTATAGGATTTTTAATTAATTTATTTGCAAATTATGGTGGAAAATAAGTATTTGGTCAATAACAAAAGTTTCTCAATACTTTGTTATATACCCTTTGTTGGCAATGACAGAGGTCAAACATTTTCTGTAAGTCTTCACAAGGTTTGCACACACTGTTGCTGGTATTTTGGCCCATTCCTCCATGCAGATCTCCTCTAGAGCAGTGATGTTTTAGGGCTGTTGCTGGGCAACACAGACTTTCAACTCCCTCCAAAGATTTTCTATGGGGTTGAGATCTGGAGACTGGCTAGGCCACTCCAGGACCTTGAAATGCTTCTTACGAAGCCACTCCTTCGTTGCCCGGGCAGTGTGTTTGGGATCATTGTCATGCTGAAAGACCCAGACACGTTTCATCTTCAATGCCCTTGCTGATGGAAGGAGGTTTTCACTCAAAATCTCCCGATACATGGCCCCATTCATTCTTTCCTTTACACAGATCAGTCGTCCTGGTCCCTTTGCATAAAAACAGCCCCAAAACATGATGTTTCCACCCCCATGCTTCACAGTAGGTATGGTGTTCTTTGGATGCAACTCAGCATTCTTTGTCCTCCAAACACGACAAGTTGCGTTTTTACCAAAAAGTTATATTTTGGTTTCATCTGACCATATGACATTCTCCCAATCTTCTTCTGGATCATCCAAATGCTCTCTAGCAAACTTCAGACGGGCCTGGACATGTACTGGCTTAAGCAGGGGGACACGTCTGGCACTGCAGGATTTGAGTTCCTGGCGGCGTAGTGTGTTACTGATGGTAGGCTTTGTTACTTTGGTCCCAGCTCTCTGCAGGTCATTCACTAGGTCCCCCCGTGTGGTTCTGGGATTTTTGCTCACCGTTCTTGTGATCATTTTGACCCCACGGAGTGAGATCTTGCGTGGAGCCCCAGATCGCGGGAGATTATCAGTGGTCTTGTATGTCTTCCATTTCCTAATAATTGCTCCCACAGTTGATTTCTTCAAACCAAGGTGCTTACCTATTGCAGATTCAGTCTTCCCAGCCTGGTGCAGGTCTACAATTTTGTTTCTGGTGTCCTTTGACAGCTCTTTGGTCTTGGCCATAGTGGAGTTTGGAGTGTGACTGTTTGAGGTTGTGGACAGGTGTCTTTTATACTGATAACAAGTTCAAACGGGTGCCATTAATACAGGTAACGAGTGGAGGACAGAGGAGCCTCTTAAAGAAGAAGTTACAGGTCTGTGAGAGCCAGAAATCTTGCTTGTTTGTAGGTGACCAAATACTTATTTCCACCATAATTTGCAAATAAATTCATTAAAAATCCTACAATGTGATTTTCTGGATTTTTCCTAATTTTGTCTGTCATAGCTGAAGTGTACCTATGATGAAAATTACAGGCCTCTCTCATCTTTTTAAGTGGGAGAACTTGCACAATTGGTGGCTGACTAAATACTTTTTTGCTCCACTGTATCTAGGGCCTACAAGTACATTTCTTTTGCAATAGAAATATAACCACTAAGATTGTGATGATAGCCAGTTCGTTTTACAAGTGTGTGCACAGTTGACAGGCATAGGCTGAATGCATTGCACTTCTCGTTGTGGCTGCACTTACGATATTAATAATGTCATTTCTGACGTTGTGATAGCTATTTCTCATTTTATTGAAAAAAATGAGAACTTCCTTATAAATAAGTCATGAAAATCAACAATTCTCTTAGCACCCCCACATATTGGTCAAGCCCCCCCCCCTTAGTCCCGGGAGAGAAAACATCCTGGCGCCGTGCCTGGACAGGGATGTGAGGACAGGACATTAGGAGGGCCCTGTATAGGAGGACAGGACATTAGGAGGGCCCTGTATAGGAGGACAGGACAGGGCTCTTCTAGGCCATCTGTGAGTCCCGTGAGCCCCTGCCTGTCTGCAGTGCTGTTTGGGTCACACGGTAGGAGGAGGAAACCCTGATGCCATCGGGAAGGACACGCACACATACATGCATGCTCTCTCTCTACCCTTCAGTAACCATTCACCTAGCTTTTCTTGGAATTAGAGACTGACCAAATACAGTGGCTAACCGACATCAAATAGCCATGGGTTTAGGGTTGTAAAGGGTTAACATGGGTTTAGGGTTGTAAAGGGTTAACATGGGTTTAGGGTTGTAAAGGGTTAACATGGCTTTAGGGTTGTAAAGGGTTAACATGGCTTTAGGGTTGTAAAGGGTTAACATGGCTTTAGGGTTGTAAAGGGTTAACATGGGTTTAGGGTTGTAAAGGGTTAACATGGCTTTAGGGTTGTAAAGGGTTAACATGGGTTTAGGGTTGTAAAGGGTTAACATGGCTTTAGGGTTGTAAAGGGTTAACATGGCTTTAGGGTTGTAAAGGGTTAACATGGGTTTAGGGTTGTAAAGGGTTAACAATATATTGAGCCAGAAAAAGAAGGAGTATGACCATTTGCTGCATGTCTTTTTTGTTTCTGAAAAGATTTTAGTGTCGGAGAAATCCCTTATCCTGAATTATACATTTCCACAATTTAGTTTTTCATGGCAACACATTTAATGAAACAATTTAAATTACTTATGACAACTTTTCTACAGGGGATAACAGCAATTTTCCACTTCGGAATCACCTGCTGACCAAAATTACACACTGCTGCCGGAAAGAAAAGTGTCCGGAAAGTACCTAGCATAAGTTGTAAGCGATTTCCAACAAAAATGTATCAATTTAAAACATGTAACTGGTTTTCACATTTTCATTTGATTGCTCAAACATAATTATTTCTTGTTCTATTATTGAATCTCTCTTGCTCCCACGACGTGGGAACATAATTACAAAGTGCTGTTAGCACATCACCTGGTTCCTGCATGCCTCCCTCAGAGTGGAACATTAGCTCAATCAATGTCAATTATTTCATGCCCTCCATTATTGTGCTGGGAGGAGTGGGCAGAATTTTAATCCCAGCTCTGCAATTGCTTTACACAATTCTTGGACGTTTTCTATGATTAAAAGCATGACCTGGAGGGAGCATTAAGCCTCCCACTATTCAACATCTTATTTGAAAAGCAATGTTTGTTAATGATATTGAAAAGCAGAACCTGAAATGTGGTTTTATATAATGTACTTGAGGATCATTGAAAACTGATCTTACCTGAGAGGCTAGAGGTTTTCCAAGTGTATAAATAATGTACGCGTCTCCATGCAATTGTACAACTGAGGTTCAGTACAGTCTGTCAGTAGCAGGGGTGTGTTGGTGTGTCTATACCTAAGGCTTTAGCAGTGTATATATGTTTACCTGACTCACAGGAACAGAAGGCGGGTGGCCAGCCAAGGCCAGCTTGACCGTGGTCTCCCAGATATGAGGGTCATGACCTCCGCGGGCGGTCACCATGAACTGGACTGGATCAGACAGGTTGGCCACCTCCTGCTCAGCGTACACCGAGCCGTCAGGACGCACACTGAAGTTAGGGTCGCTGCTCTCGAAGTCCACAGACTTGCTGTGCTGACAGTCGTCAAACTTCACTAGAGAGACACAGAGAGACAGACAGAGAGGGAGCGAGAGAGAGAGGGAGGGAGGTAGGGATAAAAGAGAGAGGATGAGGTGACAAATCTGGTGACGTGACTGCTGTGAAATACTGGCATAGCTTTTCCACCTCCCTAAAGACACATCTCTCCTCATCTTGTCTTCTGAGGTGAAGGCAATTTTTAATCTCCATCGAAACCAAAATAGATGTATGAAACAAATCCTTATTTCCTTGCGTTTTTGAGGAGAGACAGGGGTACATGGAAGCTATGTCAAATTAGTGCAGCACACTCTGAAGCGCTTTGTCTTTCTCAGTCAAGTTTCCCCATTCAAGCAATTACAATGAGCAATAGCTCCTCCCGCCAGCCTCCACTGATTTCGAGAGAGAGAGAGAGAAGGGGTGGAGCACTTTGATATAGACACTGCAATGACAGATAACATCAAGTTGCCAGCTCAACCACATCAAATCTGAGGGAAAACTCCAAAGCTGAACTGACTGAACATTCACTATCAATACCTTATCTTTTCATTCAGAGGAATAATCAAAGCTTTTATACTTTATTTTAGATTTGAGAATTTCAGGCAAAACACTCAGACATTAATGTCAAGTATTTTTACTTTTCAACATCTTGCTGCTGCTCACACGGACTTGGCATATGCCACCTCCAGAATTGAGTGCTGAAGCATTCTGTCATCGCCAAGTGTCCCAACAGAGTGAGTCATGTAGGTAGTGGCTTGTCAGAGACGGAGGGTATGAAAACATTCTCTCCTGTGGCCGTGCCACTGATAAATGTCTAGGCATCTCTAGTTAGCAGATGGTGCCATCACGGACACCTGAGGGATGCTTCTAGAGCCCAGGCCTGTTTAGTGGAGCCCAGAGAGGGATAAGAGGCAAGCAGGAAAATAAACTGGGTCTCACAGCAGCATTCGTCATATGGTATGACCAATCTGTAGCACTTTGTCTGAGAATGGAGGTGTGAACGCTGCCGAAGTAACTGATACAACACCAACAGAAAAGACATGCACACATACACACATAATAAATGCAATAACAAGGTCTTAAGAAGGGGATTTAAGTGTCTGTAAATCACCAAGGTTAACCAGGCTCTGACTTGTAACTACTGTTGGGCCAAATAACTGGTTGTCTTTATTTACTCCCGTAACATTATTCGTGGTGGAATGGCTTTTATGATCATTATGATGTCTGCACATTGTTGGGGACAATAAGCAGCATTCTAGAAACGGTGGACTCTGGATGAATCAATTTAGACATTTCATTTTCTGTTGTTTTTCCTTACTCAGTCCTAGTGCTGCGCTGTTGCAGGATTATCTCAAGTTATCATATAGAAAAGATATATACACACGCGCACGCACACCCACAGGGTGCACCCAGCTTCCATCCCCTTCTCCCTCTGTTTAAAAAGGCTGTGCGCCGATCTTATCTCTCAGTCACACTCCTGCTGCTGATAACAAGACACATTGATTTCATAAATCACCCTGGGAACAAATCGTCTGTTATGAGCCGGGGAGATGTCATTTTTCGAAATCCACCGTGAAGAATTCTGCACAACAAGCTTTTTATCAAGCCATCTATCCAATTTATCGCCCAGCTTCCTGTCAAAAGATGCACCAAACAACAGACTAATACAACACAAAATATTTTCAACAACTGCAGGCACCCATCACACAAATTAGGCTGCGACTTCGCCCGGAGAGTAATTGTACGTGTAATGGATGTGTGCATCAATCTTACAGCAACAGACAAACACAATCCACCTTCTCTACCCTGGAAGGAAGCTCTGCAGAGCACAGCAAGTCTCTTCCATGTGGAGAAATTCACATCCAACCAAGAAATGATTAACTGTTCACTCCTTCACTATTTTGAGGTTTCAAATGTAAGATCAGTCATGAGCAACGTCTCACAGTTTGCAGTAACACAAAAACAACATGGTTCTATGTGAAAAAACAACCAGTTTGGTGCCACAGCAAAGAACAGGCTGTATTGTGCCAATGGCTGCAATGTGCTTAAACAGAACAGACTAAATGTTGTCATTTAAGCGAGTTTCTTGTGGCGTGTGACTTGGGGGGCTCACTGTAGGGGTGTGTGTTCTGAGGCTGTGTGTGTGTGTGTTAGCATAAGAAAGGCACAGGGTTCTGAGGGCACGTCTGTACCCGTGGCCCTGTGCCCCTGTGACAGCGGGGTGGTTGGCATGGGAACACACGCATGGCCTTGGCGGTGGCGCTGTGGCGTGTCGTTGTGACAGGCAGGCTTGGTCTCGGAGGGCACTGGGCCAGCTCTCTGCCCACCTGCTGACATACCAGAGAGGAGGGGACACGCTGTGTTTACTGACACATCCAGTTAACAGGGACCGCTACAAATACCATCCATTCAACTGTGACGGAAATAATCCAGGTACAGTGTAACAGATCTGGAACACAGTCAGATACAATGGAATAACCACCAATGCGCCTCACGCCATCACGCCATAGTGGAGACAGTGCTGATTTACTAATACATCAAGCTGTGGGGGAAAATAAGAGATACAAGGATGATGAGAGACAGAAATAAAACAGTGAGAAATGTGAGCTTGAGAGTGGGAGAGAGAGAGAGAAGGAGGAGGAGAGAGAGGAATGGAGAGAGATGATGGGGAAAGTGAGGAGGGGGAGAGAAAGAGAGAGACAGAGAGAGAGAGGAGTGGATAGAGAGGATGGGGAAAGTGAGGAGGGGGAGAGAAAGAGAGAGACAGAGAGAGAGAGGAGTGGAGAGAGAGGATGGTGAAAGTGGGGAGGGGGGGAGAGGAAGAGAGAGAGACAGAGAGAGAGAGAGCGAGAGTATGGTGAAAGTGAGGAGGGGGGGAGAGGAAGAGAGAGACAGAGAGAGAGAGAGCGAGAGGATGGTGAAAGTGAGGAGGGGGAGAAAAGAGGGAGACAGAGAGAGAGAGAGAGGAGTGGAGAGAGAGGATGGGGAAAGTGAGGAGGGGGAGAGAAAGAGAGCGAGAGAGCGAGAGGAGTGGAGAGAGAGGATGGTGAAAGTGAGGAGGGGGAGAGAAAGAGAGAGAGCGAGAGCGAGAGGAGTGGAGAGAGAGGGGTGGGGAAAGTGAGGATGGGGGAGAGAAAGAGAGAGACAGAGAGAGAGCGAGTGGATTGGAGAGAGAGAGGGAAAGAGAGAGGGAGGAGTGGAGAAAGAGAGAGAAAGAGAGAGAGAGATGGGGAGAGTGAGGAGGGGGAGAGAGAGAAAAAGGAGGGGAGAGAGAGAGATAGATAGAGAGGAGGGTAGAGAGAGATAGAGAGGAGGGTAGAGAGAAATAGGAGGGAGAGAGAGAGAGAGAGAGAGAGAGAGAGAGAGAAAGAGAGAGGAGGGGGAGAGAGTGGAGGGGGGAGAGTTGGTGCATGAGAGGCAAAAGCATCTGCGGCTGGCCTAGCCAAGGTGTGAATTGAGCTGCTGCCAGGTGTGCTTTAAAACCTTTCAGAGCGTTCACGTTCAGAATGAATGAAGACAGGACTCAAGTGTTTGTTTTCTCAGCAGACGTCCCTGAAGGTCAGTGAACCCCATGCTCTCCAGAGATCGGAGCTGCCTTTATTAAAACCCTGCCGTCCCTCAGGTTTAATCAATGCTGCCTCCGGCCCCACTTCATCACGCACACTGTTAATCTGATTAAAGAGGGAGGATGACTTAGCCAGAAGCTGAGGGGCATGAACTCACTGTGTGGAACCTATACAACAGCATAAAAGCCAACGAGATGAGATATACCATAGTCCATGTCTGCCCATTCTGCAGGGCTCGGTTATCTCAGTATGTAGGGCCTACTGTATGCACCTGGTGCTTTGATGTTGATCTCAGTGTGTTCCCAGCTGGCTGCTGTCAGGGTTGTTCTTCTCTATCAGTATGACATGTACAGTACAGTATGCATCTGAGGACGAAGGGCATCGCCATGGTTGCTGCTCCGCTAAGCCCCGGTAGACATCATGGTGTATGTCCAAGTCTGCACCAGTCACATCACACTTGACAGGCTCCACCTGCACTGGCTACGTTTGGCTCGGGTTGATGGAGCAGGGCCTTTAGGGCTATTGAGCCAAGGTCTGCTCAGATTGGGACGTGTTCGCACGCACATGTGTGTATGTGTAGAGGTTCATTGGGTTTGAGCCAAGTATAACTCCTGGGTACAGTACAGCATTTATGTTTGTGTGTGTGTGTGTGTGTGTGTGTGTCTTCACATAGACTAGGATGTTTGGCAGGGTATGGAGGGCTGGTGCTGCGGGGGCCATTCTGCTCTGATGCTCAGGGTGTGTGTGTACCGGCACTGAACATTCTGTCCGACAGACAGAGCGGCCAGCGTGTCACAACGGCAGGACAGGACAGAGGGCGCAGGCAGCCGTGACCCCCCCCAAACCCCTCTGACCTCCGGAGTAGTCTGTCACCACTGACAATGGCAGTCACGCTCGGCGGAGCGATCCGTTCTGTACCACACTGAAACGCTGTTATGCACTACCTGATATACACTACCTTTCAAAGGTTTGGGGTCACTTAGAAATGTCCTTGTTTTTCAAAGACAATGACATTTTTTTGTCCATTAAAATAACATCAAATTGATCTGAAGTACAGTGTAGACATTGTTAACGTTGTAGCTGGAAACAGATGATTTTTAATAGAAAATCTACATAGGCGTACAGAGGCCCATTAACAGCAACCATCACTCCTGTGTTCCAATGGCACGTTGTGTTAGCTAATCCAAGTTCAAAATTTAAAAAGGCTAATTGATCATTAGAAAACCCTTTTGCGATTCTGTTAGCACAGCTAAAAACTGTTGTCCTGATTAAAGAAGCAATAAAACTGGCCTTCTTTGGACTATTTGAGTATCTGGAGCACCAGCATTTTTAGGTTTGATTACAGGCTCGAAATGGCCAGAAACAAATAACTTTCTTCTGAAACTCATCAGTCTATTCTTGTTCTTAGAAATGCAGGGCCACATAGGGAATTCAGCCAGGACACCTGGGTTAACACCCCTACTCTTACAATAAGTGCCATGGGATCTTTAATGACCTCATGGAGTCAGGACACCCGTTTATCATCCCACCCTACACAGGGCAGTATCCCCAATCAATGCCCTGGGGAATTAGGATATTTTTTTAGACCAGAGGAAAGAGTGCCTCCTACTGGCTGTCCAACACCACTTCCAGCAGCATCTGGTCTCCCATCCAGGAACTGACCAGTACCAACCCTGCTTAGCTTCAGAAACAAGCCAGCAGTAGTATGCAGGGTGGTATGCTGCTGGCATACAGGTATGTAGATATTCCATTAACAATCTGCAATTTAAAGCTACAATAGTGAATTACAAAATTAACAATGTCTACACTGTATTTCTGATCAATTTGATGTTATTTTAAAGGACAAAAAAAATGTGTTTTTCTTTCAAAAACAAGGACATTTATTTTGAATGGCAGTATATATCCACAGCACACTGGGGGTCACAAAACTGCCCCCGTATGGAATATCAGACTTACATAATATTAGATGTACATAATATTAGATGTACATAATATTAGACATACATAATATTATACGTACATAATATTAGATGTCCATAATAGATGTACAGTGGGGCAAAAAGTATTTAGTCAGCCACCAATTGTGCAAGTTCTCCCACTTAAAAAGATGAGAGAGGCCTGTATTTTTCATCATAGGTACAACTATGACTATGACAGACAGAATGAGAAAAAAATCCAGAAATTCACATTGTAGGATTTTTAATTAATTTATTTGCAAATTATGGTGGAAAATAAGTATTTGGTCACCTACAAACAAGCAAGATTTCTGGCTCTCACAGACCTGTAACTTCTTCTTTAAGAGGCTCCTCTGTCCTCCACTCGTTACCTGTATTAATGGCACCTGTTTGAACTTGTTATCAGTATAAAAGACACCTGTCCACAACCTCAAACAGTCACACTCCAAACTCCACTATGGCCAAGACCAAAGAGCTGTCAAAGGACACCAGAAACAAAATTGTAGACCTGCGCCAGGCTGGGAAGACTGAATCTGCAATAGGTAATTAGCTTGGTTTGAAGAAATCAACTGTGGGAGCAATTATTAGGAAATGAAAGACATACAAGACCACTGATAATCTCCCTCGATCTGGGGCTCCACGCAAGATCTCACCCCGTGGGGTCAAAATGATCACAAGAACGGTGAGCAAAAATCCCAGAACCACACGGGGGGACCTAGTGAATGACCTGCAGAGAGCTGGGACCAAAATAACAAAGCCTATCATCAGTAACACACTACGCCGCCAGGGACTCAAATCCTGCAGTGCCAGACGTGTCCCCCTGATTAAGCCAGTACATGTCCAGGCCCGTCTGAAGTTTGCTAGAGAGCATTTGGATGATCCAGAAGAAGATTGGGAGAATGTCATATGGTCAGATGAAACCAAAATATAACTTTTTGGTAAAAACTGAACTCGTCGTGTTTGGAGGACAAAGAATGCTGAGTTGCATCCAAAGAACACCATACCTACTGTGAAGCATGGGGGTGGAAACATCTTGCTTTGGGGCTGTTTTTATGCAAAGGGACCAGGACGACTGATCCGTGTAAAGGAAAGAATGAATGGGGCCATGTATCGTGAGATTTTGAGTGAAAACCTCCTTCCATCAGCAAGGGCATTGAAACGTGGCTGGGTCTTTCAGCATGACAATGATCCCAAACACACCGCCCGGGCAAAGAAGGAGTGGCTTCGTAAGAAGCATGTCAAGGTCCTGGAGTGGCCTAGCCAGTCTCCAGATCTCAATCCCATAGAAAATCTTTGGAGGAAGTTGAAAGTCCGTGTTGCCCAGCAACAGCCCCAAAACATCACTGCTCTAAAGGAGATCTGCATGGAGGAATGGGCCAAAATACCAGCAACAGTGTGTGAAAACCTTGTGAAGACTTACAGAAAACGTTTGACCTCTGTCATTGCCAACAAAGGGTATATGACAAAGTATTGAGATAAACTTTTCTTTTTGACCAAATACTTATTTTCCACCATAATTTGCAAATAAATTCATTAAAAATCCTACAATGTGATTTTCTGGATTTTTTTCCCTCATTTTGTCTGTCATAGTTGAAGTGTACGTATGATGAACATTTACAGGCCTCTCTCATCTTTTGAAGTGGGAGAACTTAGACAATTGGTGGCTGACTAAATACTTTTTTGCCCCACTGTACATAATATTAGACGTTCATAATATTAGATGTACATAATAGATGTACATAATATTAGACGTACATAATATATGTACATAATAGATGTACATAATATTAGACGTACATAATATTAGACATACATAATATTAGTGGCAGGTGCTAACACTGCTCAGGCTGCTGTTGTGTGTTTGTTTTCACCTCAACACAACCTTCCCTGTCCTCCCTCTCCCTCATCCACTCTGCTGCATTCTGCTATCCCCTCCCTCGCTTTATTCTCCTCTCCCATTCCCTTCTCTTAGCCACATCTCCCTTTCCTATCCCTCGCCTACATAATTAACCCCACATCCCCCCAGCCTCCTCTCCTTTCCCCGACAGACTGACTGACTGTCACTGCCGCTCAGACATGCTTTAATGCAAACAGGCTGGCAGGACAAAGGCATCAGCCAGCCACAAACGGCAGCTACGTTAGATTCTCTCTTCACAGTTCACACCCAACCACTAACACACAAATAGGTCCCTTTCCATCGCAATGGACTAGAGGGCATCTTATCCCAGAGATGTAACAGGATCCTTCCTGTGCCTCCCAGTCCTTCAGATGTTAGATGGGAAACCAGGGTCACACAGGAAGCAGGGTGAGACCAGCGTGATGCTGCAGCCAGGCGGTAGTCCCAGGTTACAGGCCTAGTTGAGCCAACCATGGCATGTTCTGGTGTCTGCGGGTTATAGAGAAGGCCTGAGAAAAGCCTCGGATCCAGCCTTGTGTTCCTTTGTTTGGGCTGTGTTTATCTCGGTGGTGGAGCGGAGCTAAGTAAACATTTTGCCTGCCACCCTGCCGCTTCCTTCAACCCAACAGGCCAATCAGCGCCTCCCACTAAATTTGCAAATAACAGTGTTTGACTGGCTGAGAAGAGGAGAAGGAGAACAACACAGGGCCTGGTGATAAATCCGACACACTGTGACCAATGTGACACATTAACAGTAGTTGGTTTTGTTGGACTGGGAGGGCGGAGTTGCAAGTTAACACCATAAGGCTTGTGTTGGAGTTACAGCACTTAGTATGGTCAGACTTGAAGAGGGAAAGTGCATGGCTGGAGACACAACATATCCATCTGTCCTTCTGCAGTGTTTGGCGCTGTGTTTGATGGCAGAGTTGGTGCATCCTGACGAATGCATCTCATGAAATGACGTTTCTAAATCCTTCGCCTCCCTTCTTACAACCCACCAGAGTTGAATCCATCTGAATCTACTTTGATCAGAATGATGTATTGTGCTAAAGGGGGAGGTTAAATCCCTTCCATTTACATGCTGCTGTGTTAAGGCACTGCAGGTACCTTTGCAATGTGACTTTTCTCAAAGTGTTTTGCATCGCCTTAGGAAATGAAATAAATTCCTCTGCCTCTCGTTCCCTATTGCTTAATTAAAAGCTCACACATTCCCCCTCTGACAGCTCTGCCCATGACAAGGGAACCATCTGTGACTCAAGAGCATTGGCAAGCTGATATGTGTGTGTATGTATGTATGTATGTATGTATGTATGTATGTATGTATGTATGTATGTATGTATGTATGTATGTATGTATGTATGTATGCATGTATGCATGTATGCATGTATGTACGTACATTGGGGGGAAAAAAGTATTTAGTCAGCCACCAATTGTGCAAGTTCTCCCACTTAAAAAGATGAGAGAGGCCTGTAATTTTCTTCATAGGTACACTTCAACTATGACAGAGAAAATGAGAAAAAAAATCCAGAAAATCACATTATAGGATTTTTAATTAATTAATTAGCAAATTATGGTGGAAAATAAGTATTTGGTCACCTACAAACAAGCAAGATTTCTGGCTCTCACAGACCTGTAACTTCTTCTTTAAGAGGTTCCTCTGTCCTCCACTCGTTACCTGTATTAATGGCACCTGTTTGAACTTGTTATCAGTATAAAAGACACCTGTCCACAACCTCAAACAGTCACACTCCAAACTCCACTATGGCCAAGACCAAAGAGCTGTCAAAGGACACCAGAAACCAAATTGTAGACCTGCACCAGGCTGGGAAGACTGAATCTGCAATAGGTAAGCAGCTTGGTTTGAAGAAATCAACTGTGGGAGCAATTATTAGGAAATGGAAGACATACAAGACCACTGACAATCTCCCTCGATCTGGGGCTCCACGCAAGATCTCACCCCGTGGGGTCAAAATGATCACAAGAACGGTGAGCAAAAATCCCAGAACCACACGGGGGGAGCTAGTGAATGACCCGCAGAGAGCTGGGACCAAAGTAACAAAGCCTACCATCAGTAACACACTACGCCGCCAGGGACTCAAATCCTGCAGTGCCAGACGTGTCCCCCTGATTAAGCCAGTACATGTCCAGGCCCGTCTGAAGTTTGCTAGAGAGCATTTGGATGATCCAGAAGAAGATTGGGAGAATGTCATATGGTCAGATGAAACCAAAATAAAACTTTTTGGTAAAAACTCAACTCGTCATGTTTGGAGGACAAAGAATGCTGAGTTGCATCCAAAGAACACCATACCTACTGTGAAGCATGGGGGTGGAAACATCATGCTTTGGGGCTGTTTTTATGCAAAGGGACCAGGACGACTGATCCGTGTAAAGGAAAGAATGAATGGGGCCATGTATCATGAGATTTTGAGTGAAAACCTCCTTCCATCAGCAAGGGCGTTGAAGATGAAACGTGGCTGGGTCTTTCAGCATGACAATGACCCCAAACACACCGCCCGGGAAAAGAAGGAGTGGCTTCGTAAGAAGCATTTCAAGGTCCTGGAGTGGCCTAGCCAGTCTCCAGATCTCAACCCCATAGAAAATCTTTGGAGGGAGTTGAAAGTCTGTGTTGCCCAGCAACAGCCCCCAAAAAATCACTGCTCTAGAGGAGATCTGCATGGAGGAATGGGCCAAAATACCAGCAACAGTGTGTGAAAACCTTGTGAAGACTTACAGAAAAGGTTTGACCTCTGTCATTGCCAACAAAGGGTATACAACAAAGTATTGAGATAAACTTTTGTTATTGACCAAATACTTATTTTCCACCATAATTTTCAAATAAATTCATTAAAAATCCTATAATGTGATTTCCTGGATTTTTTTTCCTCATTTTGTCTGTCAAAGTTGAAGTGTACCTATGATGAAAATTACAGGCCTCTCTCATCTTTTTAAGTGGGAGAACTTGCACAATTGGTGGCTGACTAAATACTTTTTTGCCCCACTGTATGTATGTATATGTGTGTATATGTATGTATATATGTGTGTATATTTATGTGTGTGTATGCTTGAGTGCGCTATTGTTATAGGAGATGTACAGTATGTGATATACAGATGTACAGGACTTCCTGTCAACAGCACCTTTAACAGAAATGGAATGTAGAGAGCAGACAGAAAGTTTAAAGCATCTGACTGAGATCATATCCCATATTGCTCACAATCATCTTGGATTTTCCAATCGAACATGTTATTCATATTGGCAAGATTCCAGAGTGCTCTATGTTTTATGAAGGCACCAAAATGATTGTGTCACCATACTGAGTGTCAGGAGTGACACAGTGCCTGAGTGGACACAGACCGTGTCATTAATCAAAGTGCGTTTTCAGCAGAGTCCGTTCAGTCTGTGCTGACGGCCTATCAGGAGGCGTCTTCACCGGGCCCGCGGGCAGAGTGGTAAAGGTCCACAGATCTCGTCTCCTCTCTTATCTCTGCATTAGAGCTTCTCATGGGTACGGCTGGACGAAACCCGAGGAACGAGGTAAAGAATGAGTATGGGAGGAAGGCAGAACGGATGCAATTAAAAGACTGGGTCACAGATCACAGTGCGAAGCGTCAATGTGATTTATACACCTCCATTCAGCCCAGGGAGCTTTCTGAGTGTGTGATTGTGTGTGTGTGTGTGTGTGTGTGTGTGTGTGTGTTTGTGTGTGTGTGTGTATGTATGTGTTGTCTCTTATGAGCCATCCACAGCTAGGGGGCGTCAGTGTGTGTCTCCTGGGCCCAAACACACACTATCCATCAGGTGCATTAGTGACATCTTCAAGGTTATGCTAAGAACTACTGATGCCCCACACCCAGCCCGACAATTCAAAAGAATGATCTACCTCTGCCTGGACCAACTTCAAGCACTGCAAAATCCAACTTGAACCGGACCCCAACCTGCTGAAAATACACACACCGTTTATCAATCCCATTCTGTGGTATTTATGGTCCAATTAAGATAGAACCAGAAGGGAATCTTAAGAAAATAGATGCACAGTATCCCCCCCCCCTCCCCCAAGTCCCTAACGAACATGATGACAATATTAACCTGCACCCACCGGATCCTACATCCAAGAATGATCTAAATTCGTGAGGCTCGTATAGCTCTCCGGTCAGACTGAGCATCACAACTGAGAATTAACACTAGAAATAACTGAACACTGTTTTACAAACTCCACCCTAGTCTCAGTCTGTGTCAAGTGAATTTGGCATCGTATTTGCATTAGGGAAGTAACCAACGGAAAGAGCTGCCCTAATTGGACTGAGAGTCCCTTTAAAATGCTATCTTAAGACATGCATTCCCCTCTGACACGGTGCATACCGGACAAACAGATCTGCTCTTTTATTCCTTTCATCTGACTCCCACTCAACAGAACTTGCCTCCAAGGCGTCCCCTTCAATTCAGCGGCACAGAGAAGTGCTTTATCAGAGCAATATCTTCCTTAAGAAGACACAGCACATCACACCGTCTGTTATCTCAAAGTACAATATAATAATATCACATAGCCATCAGCTACATGCTATGACCACAGCATGGGGCAATTTACAGAGAGCCACATATACACTAGGAACAGACCGGGGGGGAGGGGGATCAGGGGAATCAGAGAGAGGAACTGAGATACATTTGCAGATAATCAACTTTTTATCTGTAGTGCAAACAGCCACCAACGTGATGCCACCTTTCTAAATGTAAGATGTAGATACAGTGTACAGAAAGGTACCATCAGCATTTAACTTTCCTTATTGGTTATAAAGATGTTGGCCAATGTGCATGAAGGAAGACATCAGGAAGACATCAGCACAGACTGGCAAGTCTATGGTGTTATTGTCTAGTCCTCCTCCAATGGGTATTTTTTTTTGCCAATCCTGATTACCCTGGAGGCAGGCTTAATAAATACTAGAAGCCTAAAAATGGTCTCTTCTCCCTCCCTCGGGGGAACTGGAACTGTCTTTAGAAGGTAATCAGCATCGCTGTGTGTCTCTTTCATTTTCTCTCTTTCCCTCCCTCTCTCCTGCTCTGCATCCCTCTCTTACTACCATAGTGCTTAACCCTCTCTAACCCCTCCTCTCCCCGAAACCCAACAGCCTTTTCCCAGTCTCTGATTATTAGCAGGACGTGTTCCCAGACATCCCTGGTGATTGTTTAGCTGACGTGTTCAGCATCTTGATTTGATTTTGTACAATTAGCCTAATTAGCATCACAAATACCCACTGAGACAGAAACAAAAATGTCTGTATTCATTGAAGAACATATTAAAATGAAAGGCAAATAATGTAGAGAGGAAATGAATAAATAAATAACCGATGAATCATGATGTGTGCAACTACGGTGGTGCATAAATCTAGGAACAAGAGCAACATACAGGTGGCGCATACTGAACCGCAATAGAAGATTGCAATGCCATGGTTGGGACTATGTCCTCAGCAACACTAACCCCTGACAATATTGATGTTGGATGAATATCTGAGCACCTACAGTATGTACTAGGAAGTGGGTTCCTATGTTGAGCTGTAGAATATCTACTGGGTAGTGGGTATCAATGTTACGATGTACAGTACCTGCGCAGTATCTGATGAATAGTGACTGGCTGTGAGTAATCAGACCAGGCAGACAGCCCTCTCTCTCTCTCTCTCTCTCTCTCTCTCTCTGACCAGATCATGTCTCCTTAAACCAGTGATTAGACTTAAGACGGATCTCCTTCATTATCCCTCACTCTCATCCATTATGCTCTAATCCTCCACTCTGGTTCCCCAGGGCAACCCATAGACACGGGCCAACTATTTGTCTGAAACCCCTTGCTCTGGACTGGACGAGGAGAGACAGTCGTTTGTATTCTGCATTCAAGGAGATCAAGGCCACCTGAAGTCACCGACAGCAAATTGACTACTTGTCGTTGACATCTATCTACAACTGTCCCCATTGTATGTTTCTGTGTCTTAAGGAAGTAACTGATGTTATATTACATCAAGCGGACTCAATTTGCATTGTGTCACTCTCTCCCAGCGGAAGAGCATCGGGTCAGTGGAGGAAAGTGACACTTGCGCAAATGAATGCCAAAGTAATATTTCCCTGCGATTCACACGTCCCTTTTGTCATTTGGAGTTCCCATCGAGATGCTCACAATACATGTCACCCCATTGATTCAGTGTATCATTATTATCCTCATGATCCTGGTACAGTCTTTAATGGGCACACAAAGAGGTCCCCCCCCCCCAGGATGCCTAGTCTACTGACAACCATTACATGTGCTTATGTAGGCACCGCAAATATACAGAGACAATATGGACATAGATTGTTGGAAGCCGGTTGCAGACGTTGGCATTATAAGGATAATTACACTCTAACCAGTGGTATTGAACCGGTAAGCTTTGTTCAAGTAAAAGCAGGAATCGTTGCGGACTGATCTTCACCCGATGAAAAGGTTTTTTAACATTCAGAGCCAGCCTTGTAGTGTATACATTAAAGTGGACAAAGACATGCAGTCATGCACGTGCACACACATAACACCGAATGAAATGGATCAGATTATGGACTACATAAATAGAGCTATGTACAATGTCACAGCCAGGGACAAGGTAACAACATACACGTTTGGGATCACATAGAAATGTCCTTGTTTTTGAAAGGAAAGCAATTTTCTTTTATCCATTTAAATAACATCAAATTGATCAGAAATACAGTGTAGACATTGTTAATGTTATAAATGACTATTGTAGCTGGAAATGGCAGATTTTTTTATGGGATATCAACATAGGCGTACAGAGGCCCATTAGCAGCAACCATCACTCCTGTTTTCCAATGGCACGTTGTGTTATCATTTTAAAAGGCTAATTGATCATTAGAAAACCCTTTTTCAATTATGTTAGCACTGCTGAAAACTGTTTTCCTGATTAAAGAAGCAATAAAACTGGCCTTCTTTAGACTATTTGAGTATCTGGAGCATCAGCATTTGTGGGTTCAATTACAGGCTCAAAATGGCCAGAAACAGAGTACTTTCTTCTGAAACTCATCAGTCTATTCTTGTTCTGAGAAATGAAGGCTAGTTTGAAGGAAGTTGCTAAGTAGCGTTAGTGCAATTGCTAACTAGCATTAGCATAATGACTGGGAGTCTATGGGAACAGCTAGCATGATGTTAGCATTATCTTGCAAAACTACCTCTAACTTCTTTTATACCGGACTGGACGCAGAGACATACAAATGGAATCCACGAGGTTATCTGCCAAAATCACAAACTACCCTTTTAATGTGATGGCTAGATGAATCTAAGAACATTCAATAGAGTCATACCATTTTACTCTTAACACTAGCTGACTGTCTAAACTACCCTTAAACAACCCTTAATCTCGGTCTGTATAAACAGACTGAGATTATTTGATCACGTAAACTGACATTTTAACAAAAAAAATTGTCATACAAAGTACTTGACTCGCAGCAAAAAAATCTGAATTTATTTTTTACATCAATTTACTTTGAAGTCAATGAGGACCGTTCCAGAAAATCCAGACTAATACATTTGCAGCGTGCTTTCTACATATCTTCTTCAGAGTGTTTGATCTCTCCCTCTGACAAACACTGAGAAAATGTTGAGATCACAGAGATAATGAAAGGAGAGGATTTCGACAAGGCCCTCTTCGAAGTTCACTTTGGTGTCTCAAGTGACAGTTATCAATGGAATGCAATGTTACACTACTCTTTTAGCTGCTCACATATCACATCTCAGACCAGCTTTAAAAGCATTAGGACCCAGGTACTGAATGTAATGCGGTACAGGAAGCACAGTCTTTAATGTATTCCTATGTATGTCTTTATTATGCATGTCATGGCTATGGAGGCAAACCAATTTCCCTGTGACATTAATAGAGTATGATCTCCTACAATCATTCCTTACCCTCCAAACCCGTTTCCCCTTCTCTCCCATGAGAGCCAACCCACCTCCCAGTCTATTATCATAATGATCTGATACACTCCTGTGTGCTGGTGTGTGTTTTCCCCCTCAGTGTTCTGGTCTGCAGTGTGGCTTATTTTCTTCTTCAAATGCACAGGCACAATAGGAGAGGCTTGGCTCCTCTGGTCAGCTATCTCCTGCCTGGGAATAGGAGACCTGTCTCCCTGGGCCATGGCGCCAAAACCAATATTCTTATCACCACTGGACTCTTACCGCAGTATGGAAAACCCTTCAAAAAGGTCAAACGTGTGCATGTTTACCCCGTCTCTCTCTCTCTCCCTCTCTGTATTTGTTATTAACTGATAAGAAATCACTTTTATAGACCTTCTGATAAAAAAATAGATATTAGCTACAAATGATTGGTGAAGTCAAAAGGGATCAGGTCAAAGTTCGGAAGGTCATGCTTGTTATGCTATCATACGACCAATACTGAGCAATTGCTTGGTGTCTTTGTATCTTGATGCTACATAGTCATGAACTTAGAATGCTCATTACTGTAGTTTCATGGCTTTAATATCAACATGCACGTTGAACCGTTACCAAAACCACTGCCGTCATCTGCAAGAACAAATACAACCGTACAGCATTGAGCATCGCAATAGGCAATAAGTCTGCCTCAGCTCCATCTGCAGTATGTCTCACGTAGAATGGCTATGCATAAATCTTTCTCCTGCATCGGGCCGAGATTTGACAGAGAGGTAGATGAGGACATAGAGTACGTTATGAGGGATGGTGGCAGCAGTTCCCGCAGGCCATGCCGCCGTGGTACTGCATCGATCCAGCCACCCGAGTGCACAGCCTTTTGGCTTTGTCAGCACTGTTCAGCACACCTCAAACTCTGAACGCTTCAAAAGCTCAAAGGAGAGAACATTTAGGAAAGAAATGCAGTCAGGGTGTGGATTCACACAACTTCTATCTCGCAAAGTCTCTAATTTTGCTTTACTGTAAAAGTAGCCTTGTTTTGAGGGTTCAAAATGAAGGCCGTATTCAGAACTCCTATCCAGAATCTCTCCTATCTCTCCAGACATCCCATCTGAATCTGCTAATCAACTGAGCTCACCAAATGAGCTTCCAGGGGAAACAATCCCTTCTAATCCAAAGATATGTTGATTCAGGTGGCATCATAGTGGAAGGCTCCTGTGAAGGCATTCGTGCCAAACACTGTGGTCTCACAGCTAGTAGTTTTCATACACCCCTGCTAGTCACTCATTGGCTTTATTGATAAAGTCCCACCCACCTGCTTAAAATCAGATCCAATCAGATGGCAGGATCAGGGTTGCCTATACTCGTAATACGCTTCACAAAGAGACTGGAAGACTGTGGCCTATTTGCTTGGAACCAGAATCTAATTCAGAAATGGAGCAATAGACCCCTATAAAAATGTATGTGTGTGAGAACGTAAACAGTAGCATTTTCCTTCTCAACTCTGTAAAACTACACTTTCACTCCCCACTGTGTAAGAAAAAAGCCTTTGTTCCTGCCATAACTATTTGTGTGTTCAGCAATAACCGGGTACAGAAAATCCATTAGGCACGATTGCTGTGCTGGCATGGTAACTGTTAAGGAGGCTAAGCAAATTCCCGCTTATATGAGACTGAAATTTGCAAGGTTGTCAAATGTGAAAAGACATAATACCACCCTCATAAGTTAGGGCTCAATACAACAAGCCTGGCCTTTCTCAGGTTACACACACTTCCCTCCTCAGTCGTCTCACTTTCCCAGAGGAGAATCTGCTAAGGGTCTTAGATATCTGCTATCATATTCAATCTGTTTCTCATCCAAATCTCATTTGATCAAAATCGTGTTGGTAAATCTCTTTTCAGACCCTCACAGGGTTAATAAATAAACCGTTTTAAACCACAAAAGAAATAGGGAGAAAGGACGGGACCACTCTTTCTAAACCAGTCAATAGAACGATGATAAAACTGGGACCAGAGCACACTATAGCATCACACAGTGGAATGACAAGGCATTTTTCTCTGGTGGGCTCAGGAGAATAATAAACATTCGGGATGAGTATTTCCGATGAAAAAGATTGGTAGGAAATGTCAAGTCGACTGTCATTAAAGACACACTGACATTTTTATTCCGTCTTTTAAGGCAGCGATTCCATCTCTCCTAACAGAGGCCCTAATCGCTCTCCCTCCTCAAAAGAAGACATATTAACTCCATTACTCTTTGACTTTACTGAATAAAGGAAACAATACATTTCTCATTTAACTCTAATCCTGTGCCAGGGCTCTGGGGGAGGAATAATGCTGGCGGAAGGAGAGATGGAGAGATGGAAAGGCTCTGAATATGAATTCTGGAGGCAGCCTCCATGTATGCTCATCTTTAAAAAAAAAAAAAAATTTAAGTGCAGCAGTGGAGCGAGAGAGAGGAAGGAGGGGAGGGAGATGGAGAGGAAAAGCAAAAGAGAGAGACACCGAGAGAGACATTAGAGACATGATGGAGTGACAGACAGAGAGAGCGAGAGAAAAGGAAAGTGGAAGAGAGGAAGAGAGAAATGAGAGAGACAGAATGATGTTTACAGCTACAATATATCAGAGTCAATATGCAGGGCAAAGCTCTAAAATCAGGAGGCTGCAGAGAAGCGGCTTCAAAGCCAATATACAGCACAGAGCATCAGAGCCAGCCTAGTGGATGAAACACACACTGACACATGCAGACCCGGTGTTGTTCACGCATCTATCAAGACATGGAGTGCACAAACGCAAGAGTGAGAAGGAGACAGCTAGTGCATAGCCGTATACTGAGGGCAGGCTTGTGTGTCTGCAGCAGCATTGGAGAACACAGTGAACCCCTGGAGCTCCTCCAGTGAGACCCTAAACAAAGAGCTGTCAGAATGCAGGAGAGAGCTGTCAGAGCCAGGCCCCAATCCTTTAAGCGCTGAGCCTCAGTCCCTTCTACCCCCCTCTCACTGCAAGACTATGACTAACTGTGTCAACTCCTCAAAGTCTCCACACTCTCTCCCCTTGTCTATATCTGGCTGAGGGCATCAGAGACATGAGAGAAAGTTTATGTCCAGTTTTTGCTTTTGCAAACAAAGAGAACGAATCCCTCGTAACTTGTGTGTTCCCCAGGATTTCTCAACATCCCTGACACATGACAGACTTAGTTTTAGCTTTCTTTCTCATTCTTTTACTTTCTGCAGAGTGAACGAGGAAAGGAGCGGAGGGAGGAAAAGAGGAAGACACGAGGAGAACAGTGTGAAAGAGAGATACAGGGATATTGGAATTGACTTGGAGGTCCGAGCACCATTCCTGCTCTTCTTTCTGTGGCGTTATGGACTCATTAAAAATGCAGGTTCCTCTGATGAAAAGAGCAGACGTGGCATTTTGACTGAGGTGGAAAGGAGCCTCGTATCCATGGCTTCCATGCGTGCTGTAGCTGCAGAGGTGGTGAGAGTGATGGAGTTCAATACACAGAGAAGCCTGAATTACCAGGAAGTGTCAGCATGGTGAAGGGATGCATTTAAAATGATTTTACTGAGTTACAGTATTAGGAAATCAGTCAATTTAAATAAATGAATTAGGCCCTATGATATGGTTTTCACATGATTGGGAATACAGATATGCATCTGTTGGTCACAGATACCTTAAAAGAAATGGGCCTCAGGTACTCGTCATGGTATTTCTGTGCATTCAAATTGTCATCAATAAAATGAAATTGTGTTCGTTTGTCCGTATGCCTGCCCATACCATAACCCCACCCCCATCATGGGGCACTCTGTTCACAACGTTGACATCAGCAAACTAGTCGCCCACCCAAGGCCATACACGTGGTCTGCGGTTGTTTTTGCTTTGTCATAATGCGGTATTGTGCGTAGATTGATGAGGGGGAAAAAACGATTTAATCTATTTTAAGTCAAGGGGTCTGAATACTTTTCCGAAGGCACTGTACCACAGATCATTGAGGACAAAAGTGTTCAGGACAAAGTTTAGTATGTGTTTACTTACAGAACATCCGTGTATATAGAACATCCATATACAGTCGCTAGCGATAGTCTACACACCCCTTGTAGTCTTCACATTTTGCTGCCTTATAATTCAAACTTAAAAAGAGAATACAAAACAGATTTCCCCTGTACCGATTTACCCTGTACCACAATCTACTCCACATTTGAAAAGTTAAAGAAAAATGACAAATATTTTCCACAAAAAATAAATAAATAATGTCTTGATTGTGCATTTCTTCACGCCCCAGAGTTAATACTTGTTGGAAGCTGCTTTGGCAATCATTTTGAATAAGATTCTACCAACTTTGCACAACTCTTAGGGCAACATTTATCCATGGTTTTTGTCAAAATTGATTTTGTCAAAAAATGTGTTAAAGTTCAGTAAATTTGTCATTGATAGACAGCAATATTCAAACCTTGTCTCTGATTTTCAGGCAAATTTAAGTCAGGAATGAGGCTGGACCACTCTGGAACGCTCATCACCTCTTGGAAAAGCCATTCTGGTGTGTCTTTAGCATACAACATACACTATTTTCAAGTATATGTTGCCCTAAGAGTTGTGCAAAGCTTGTAGAATCTTATTCAGAATGATTCACAGCTGTAATGGCTGCCAAAAGGTGCTTCCGCCAAGTCTTAACTCTGGGTTGTGAAGACATACGCTATAAAGACCTCTTTGTTTTTTATTTTCATCAATTTGGAAAACCTTCCTATACTTTTTCTTGCACTTTGGAGTAGGATTTGTACAATTGCAGAGGGGTGTGTAGACTTTCACTAAGCACTGTACAGCAACATGTCCTGGAACGACTATCTAAGTCACATTATGGGGGAAGCCATACGGTACGCGCTATATGTTCTCCTTCCCTGTTATTGACTTTCACTACGTAAGCCAGTGTAAAACTGCATAAGCCCCATATGAATGGGATTCTGTGCTGTAATACAACAGGCTCCAGCGGATTTGTGGAAATAATCTACTTGCACAGTATTGGAATAACACATTGAGCTTCATCTCCTAGCCCGTCTCCCCAGTGCACATCGTATTTGCGGGGTAGATACACATGGTTTAGGCATGTAAATTGAATGAGCCTGTGAATGCATCTAGTAAAGTACAGTAGATCAGACCAAGGCTTTGGGTGGCCTGTTGAAATCACCCCCCAAAAATATTGGAGAGATAGCTGATGTTGTTTATCCTGGAAATATGATGTAGAATGGCACAGAGACTGCTGTTGACCTCTGCTAAGCAAAATAAAGTAAATAGTGCATTGAGGAGAATTGTAAAATTGAGGTTGTGTCTGTGCTATGGGCCTGTATTATACAAACCATTGATGTAGACCCATTAAATGGTTCTAATTCAAAGGGAATCAAAACCACTGAACATTTTGGAGAGTTGCGTGCTCACCTCAGGGTTGGTAAACACTTATGTTGAATCACACTGGCACATTATGCAGATGCACTGGTGCACTACTGGAGTTTTTTCTGAAACCCCCCATTCAGTAACTGAGCACTCAAATGTAATTGCAACTAAAATACCTGTAAATGCCAAGGGAACGGGTGATGCTGCTGGGCCAATGGAGACAGCAGTAGAGACAGCAGTGGAGACAGCAGCTCTCCTCTCAGACACATTGACATCCAGCTCTGTGAAATGTTCCTCTAATATGTACGAATGTCAGTGTCCCTTTTCTCCCACTGTTGCTTTTTTCTCCAGCATAACCTTTTAATGAAGCAATAACGTGACCTTAACAGGAGAGAGACAACCCAGTCAGGGACAGGGACACTGCCTGCCTGCCACCACTGCTTTCATTCCCTGACAGGGTAAGAGGGAGCGACAGCATGTATAATTTACTGACAAGTGGTTCTCCACTGAGACATCACTGTCAGTTAATAGGTCATCGTTATTAATGCAAGAAACTATCAGGAGCCTGCTGGATGGCACGTTACAGTGTTTTGGGAGACAGAGAAAACAAGAGAGAGAGAGAGAGACAGAGAAAACAAGAGAGAGAGAGAGAGAGAGGGGGGGATAGAGAGAGAGAGAGGAGAAAAATGAAATAAATTTAGAGGATGACAGAAAGAGAATGAAAATGGACAGAAACGGGAAAGAATGAGAAAGTAAGAGAGGGGGGGGTGTTACATGCTAAGGGAGGGAGGGATGAAAGACTGAGATAAACAACATGGAGTGCTCCTCCAGCTCTAACAAGTAGCAATATGCAGTACAGTGACAATCACTTCAGATGCACCTGCAATGTCACACTTCAGAAGAATGAACCCTCTCTATCACAGACGCAAACAAAGTAAAGAAAGAAACAAACCCTGTCTCACTTCAAAGGGACAGTATTTAACGTCGACATTCACAAAATGATTCCCAGGAGAATGCTCTCAATGTCCAGGTGGCACGCAATGAACGTACAATTTTGAAGGGTACTTTATGTGCAGTATACCGTCTAAGTAATGTGTCTGATACTTTACCTGAACATTCTTGTGTAGCAGACATTACACACGTTGCTTTGTGGTCACCGTCAGAGCCTTGAGACTTAAGGAGACACTCAGCTGTCATACAGGAAACGTTTCAAGTGGTTCCCCTGCACTGAAAGTCTCATTCTTTGTCATTGAATCAAACCCTACACTACATCTCCACGCAAAAAAAATGTTCACCTTTATTTAACCAGGTAGGCCAGTTGAGAACAAGTTCTCATTTACAACTGCAACCTGGCCAAGATAAAGCAAAGCAGTTTGACAAAACAACAACACAGAGTGACACATGGGACATAAAAACGTACAGTCAATAACACAATAGAAAAATCTATATAGAGTGTGTGCAAATGTAGTAAGAATAGGGTGGTGAAGGCAATAAATAGGCCATAGGAGCAAAATAATTACAATTTAGCATGAACACTGGAGTGATGTGCAGATGATGACGTGCAAGTAGGGATACTCTGGTGCAAAAGAGCAAAAATAAATAACAATATGGGGATGAGGTAGTTGGGTGGGCTATTTCCAAATGGGCTGTGTACAGGTGCAGTGATCGGTAAGCTGCTCTGACAGCTGATGCTTAAAGTTAGTGAGGGAGATTAAAGTCTCCAGCTTCAGTGATTTTTGCAATTCGTTCCGGTCATTGGCAGCAGAGAACTGTAAGGAAAGGCGGCCAAAGGAGGTGTTGGCTTTGGGGATGACCAGTGATATATACCTGCTGGATTGCGTGCTACGGTTGGGTGCTGCTATGGTGACCAGTGAGCTGTGATAAGGCGGGGCTTTACCTAGCAGAGACTTATAGATGACCTGGAGCCAGTGGGTTTGGCAACGAGTTTTAAGCGAGGGCCAGCCAACGAGAGCATACAGTTCACAGTGGTGGGTAGTATATGGGGCTTTGGTGACAAAACAGATGGCACTGTGATAGACTACATCCAATTTGCTGAGTAGAGTGTTGGAAGCTATTTTGTAAATGACATCGCCGAAGTCAAGGATCGGTAGGATAGTCAGTTTTACGAGGGTACGTTTAGCAACATGAGTGAAGGAGGCTCTGCGAAATAGGAAGTCGATTCTAGATTTAATTTTGGATTGGAGATGCTTAATGTGAGTCTGGAAGGAGAGTTTACAGTCTAACCAGACACCTAGGTATTTGTAGTCCACATATTCTAGGTCAGAAACGTCCAGAGTAGTGATGCTAGTCAGACGGGCGGGTGCGGGGAGCGATCGGTTGAAGAGCATGCATTTACTTTTACTTGCATTTAAGAGCAGTTGAAGGCCACGGAATGAGTGTTATATTGCATTGAAGCTTGTTTGGAGGTTTGTTAACACAGTGTCCAAAGAAGGGCCCGAAGTATACAGAATGGTGTCGTCTCCGAGGTGGATCAGATAATCACCAGTAGCAAGAGCGACATCATTGATATATACAGAGAAAAGAGTCGGCCTGAGAATTGAACCCTGTGGCACCCCCATAGAGACTGCGTGAGGTCCGAACAACAGGCCCTCCTATTTGACACACTGAACTCTGTCTGAGAAGTAGTTGGTGAACCAGGCGAGACAGTAATTTGAGAAAACAAGGCTATTGAGTCTGCCATAAGAATGCAGTGATTGACAGAGTCGAAAGCCTTGGCCAGGTCGATGAAGACGGCTGCACAGTACTCTCTTTTATCAATGGAGGTTATGATATTGTTTAGGACCTTGAGCGTGGCTGAGGTGCACCCATGACCAGCTCTGAAACCAGATTGCATAGTGGAGAAAGTATGGTGGGATTCGAAATGGAAGGTGATCTGTTTGTTAAGTTGGCCTTCGAATACTTTAGAAAGGAAAGGCAGGATAGATACTGTATAGGTCTGTAAAAGTTTGGGTCTAGTCTCCCCCGTTAAAGAGAGGGATGACCGTGGCAGCTTTCCAATCTTTAGGAATCTCAGACGATACGAAAGAGAGGTTGAACAGGCTAGTAATAGGGGTTGCAACAATAGTGGCAATAATTTTAGAAAGAGAGGGTCCAGATTGCCTAGCCCGGCTGATTTGTAGGGATCCAGATTTTGCAGCTCTTTCATAACATCAGCTATCTGGATTTGGGTGAAGGAGAAGTGGGGAGGGCAGCCATAGAAAGCACGGTTAGCCGTAGAAAAATGCTTATTGAAATTCTCGATTATCGTAGATTTATCGGTGATGACAGTGTTTCCTAGCCTCAGTGCAGTGGGCAGCTGGAAGGAGGTGCTATTATTCTCCATAGACTTTACAGTGTCTCAAAACTTTTGGGAATTTGTGCTACAGGATGCAAATTTCTGTTTGAAAAAGCAAGCCTTTGCTTTCCTAACTGACTCTGTATATTGGTTCCCAACTTCCCTGAAAAGTTTTATATCGCGGGGGCTATTCGATGCTAATGCAGTACGCCACAGGGTGTTTTTGTGCTGGACAAAGACAGTCAAGTCTATAGTGAACCAAGGGCTATATCTGTACAGACTGTACAGCCGGCACCGACAGAGATGGCCGCCTCGCTTCACGTTCCTAGGAAACTATGCAGTTTTGAGTTTTTTTTACATGTTATTTCTTACATTGGTACCCCAGGTCATCTTAGGTTTCATTACATACAGTCGAGAAGAACTACTGAATATAAGAGCAGCGTCAACTCACCATCAGTACGACCAAGAATATGACTTTTGCGAAGAGGATCCTGTGTTCTGCCTTTCACCCAGGACAACGGAATGGATCCCAGCCGGCGACCCAAAAAAAACGACTTCGCAAAAGAGGGAAACGAAGCGGTCTTCTGGTCAGACTCCAGAGACGGGCACATCGTGCACCACTCCCTAGCATACTTCTCGCCAATGTCCAGTCTCTTGACAACAAGGTTGATGAAATCCGAGCAAGGGTAGCATTCCAGAGGGACATCAGAGACTGTAACGTTCTTTGCTTCACGGAAACATGGCTCACTGGAGAGACGCTATCGGAGTCGGTGCAGCCAGCTGGTTTCTCCACGCATCGAGCCGACAGAAACAAACATCTTTCTGGTAAGAAGAGGGGCGGGGGCGTATGCTTCATGGTTAAGGAGACGTGGTGTAGTCACAACAACATAGAGGAACTCAAGTCCTTCTGTTCACCTGATTTAGAATTCCTCACAATCAAATGTCGACCGCATTATCTACCAAGGGAATTCTCTTCGATTATAATCACAGCCGTATATATTCCCCCCCAAGCAGACACATCGATGGCTCTGAACGAACTTTTTTCAAACTCTTTTTTAAAACAAGAAGCTCCCGTGCTGAGGTCTGTTCAACGCTGGTCCGACCAATCTGATTCCACACTCCAAGACTGCTTCCATCATGTGGACTGGGATATGTTTCGTATTGCGTCAAACAACAATATTGACGAGTACGCTGATTCGGTGAGCGAGTTCATTAGAACGTGCGTTGAAGATGTCGTTTCCAAAGCAACGATTAAAACATTCCCATACCAGAAACCATGGATTGATGGCAGCATTCGCGTGAAACTGAAAGCGCAAACCACTGCTTTTAATCAGGGCAAGGTGACCGGAAACATGACCGAATACAAACAGTGTAGCTATTCCCTCCGCAAGGCAATCAAACAAGCTAAGCGTCAGTATAGAGACAAAGTAGAATCGCAATTCAATGGCTCAGACACAAGAGGTATGTGGCAGGGTCTACAGTCAATCACGGATTACAAAAAGAAAACCAGCCCCGTCACGGACCAGGATGTCTTGCTCCCAGGCAGACTAAATAACTTTTTTGCCCGCTTTGAGGACAATACAGTGCCACTGACACGGCCCGCAACCAAAACATGCGGCCTCTCCTTCACTGCAGCCGACGTGAGGAAAACATTTAAACGTGTTAACCCTCGCAAGGCTGCAGGCCCAGACGGAATCCCCAGCCGCGCCCTCAGAGCATGCGCAGACCAGCTGGCTGGTGTGTTTACGGACATATTCAATCAATTCCTATCCCAGTCTGCTGTTCCCACATGCTTCAAGAGGGCCACCATTGTTCCTGTTCCCAAGAAAGCTAAGGTAACTGAGCTAAATGACTACCGCCCCGTAGCACTCACTTCCGTCATCATGAAGTGCTTTGAGAGACTAGTCAAGGACCATATCACCTCCACTCTACCTGACACCCTAGACCCACTCCAATTTGCTTACCGCCCAAATAGGTCCACAGACGATGCAATCTCAACCACACTGCACACTGCCCTAACCCATCTGGACAAGAGGAATACCTATGTGAGAATGCTGTTCATCGACTACAGCTCGGCATTTAACACCATAGTACCCTCCAAGCTCATCATCAAGCTCGAGACCCTGGGTCTCGACCCCGCCCTGTGCAACTGGGTACTGGACTTCCTGACGGGCCGCCCCCAGGTGGTGAGGGTAGGCAACAACATCTCTACCCCGCTGATCCTCAACACTGGGGCCCCACAAGGGTGCGTTCTGAGCCCTCTCCTGTACTCCCTGTCCACCCACAACTGCGTGGCCACGCACGCCTCCAACTCAATCATCAAGTTTGCGGATGACACAACAGTGGTAGGCTTGATTACCAACAACGACGAGACGGCGTACAGGAAGGAGGTGAGGGCCCTCGGAGTGTGGTGTCAGGAAAATAACCTCACACTCAACGTCAACAAAACTAAGGAGATGATTGTGGACTTCAGGAAACAGCAGAGGAAACACCCCCCTATCCACATCGATGGAACAGTAGTGGAGAGGGTAGTAAGTTTTAAGTTCCTCGGCGTACACATCACAGACAAACTGAATTGGTCCACCCACACAGACAGCATCGTGAAGAAGGCGCAGCAGCGCCTCTTCAACCTCAGGAGGCTGAAGAAATTCGGTTTGTCACCAAAAGCACTCACAAACTTCTACAGATGCACATTCGAGAGCATCCTGGCAGGCTGTATCACCGCCCACAACCGTAAGGCTCTCCAGAGGGTAGTGAGGTCTGCACAACGCATCACCGGGGGCAAACTACCTGCCCTCCAGGACACCTACACCACCCGATGTCACAGGAAGGCCATAAAGATCATCAAGGACAACAACCACCCGAGCCACTGCCTGTTCACCCCGCTATCATCCAGAAGGCGAGGTCAGTACAGGTGCATCAAAGCTGGGACCAAGAGACTGAAAAACAGCTTCTATCTCAAGGCCATCAGACTGTTAAACAGCCACCACTAACATTGAGTGGCTGCTGCCAACACACTGACTCAACTCCAGCCACTTTAATAATGGAAATTGATGGGAAATGATGTAAAATATATCACTAGCCACTTTAAACAATGCTACCTAATATAATGTTTACATACCCTACATTATTCATCTCATATGTATACGTATATACTGTACTCTATATCATCTACTGCATCTTTATGTAATACATGTATCACTAGCCACTTTAACTATGCCACTTTGTTTACATACTCATCTCATATGTATATACTGTACTCGATACCATCTACTGTATCTTGCCTATGCCGCTCTGTACCATCACTCATTCATATATCTTTATGTACATATTCTTTATCCCCTTACACTTGTGTGTATAAGGTAGCAGTTTTGGAATTGTTAGTTAGATTACTTGTTGGTTATTACTGCATTGTCGGAACTAGAAGCACAAGCATTTCGCTACACTCACATTAACATCTGCTAACCATGTGTATGTGACAAATAAATTTGATTTGATTTGATCTGTCCTTAGTTCTACATTTTTTTAATGGGGCATGCTTATTTAAGATGGTGAGGATTTAAAGAATAGTCAAGCATCCTCTACTGACAGGATGAGGTCAAGATCCTGGTTGAAGACAGCAGAGGTGTACTTAGAGAGCAAGTTGGTCAGGACGGTATCTATGAGGGTGCCCTTGTTTACAGATTTAGGGTTGTACCTGGTAGGTTCCTTGATACTTTGGGTGAGATTGAGGGACTCTAGCATAGATTGTAGGACGGCCGGGGTGTTAAGAATATCCCAGTTTAGGTCACCTAACAGTACAAACATTGAAGTTAAATGGGGGCCAATCAATTCACATATGGTGTCTAGGGTACAGCTGGGGGCTGAGGGGGGTCTATAACAAGTGGCAACAGTGAGAGCCTTATTTTTGGAAAGGTGGATTTTTAAAAGTATAAGCTCGAACTGTTTGGGCACAGACCTAGATAGTATGATAGAACTCTGCAAGAGCCTGCAGTAGATTGCAACTCCACCCCCTTTGGCAGTCTATCTTGATGGAAAGTGTTGTAGTTGGGGATGGAAATTTCAGAATTTTTGGTACCCTTCCTAAACCACGATTCAGACATGGCTATGACATCCGGGTTGGCAGAGTGTGCTAAAACAGTGAATAAAACAAACTTAGGGAGAAGGCTTCTGATGTTAACATGCATGAAACCAAGGCTTTTACAGTTACAGAAGTCAACAAATGAGACCGTCTGGGGAATAGGTGTGGTACTGGGGACTACAGGGCCTTGGTTAACCTCTACATGACCAGAGGAACGGAGGAGGAGTAGGATAAGGGTACGGCTAAAGGCTATAAGAACTGGTCGTCTAGCGCGCTGGGAACAGAGAATAAAAGGAGCAGATTTCTGGGCGTGGTAGAATAGATTCAGGGCATAATGTACAGACAAGGGTATGGCCGGATGTGAGTATATTGGAGGTAAACCTAGCCATTGTGTGACGATGAGAGAGATTGCATTTCTGGAGGCACCAGTTAAGCCAGGTGAGGTCTCCGCATGTGTGGGTGGTGGGACAAAAGAGATATCTATGGCATGTTGAGCGGGACTGGGGGCTCTACAGTGAAATAAAACAATAAGTACTAACCGAGACAGCAGTAGACAAGGCATATTGACATTAGAGAGAAGCATAAAGCAATCACGGGTGTTGATTGGGAGAACTTAGACAACAACGGGTAAGTGGCGATGAATGGGCAGAGAGGGTCAGTTAGGTACGCTCAGGACCTGAGTTCGAGGCTGGGGCCGACAGATAAACAAAAAGAGGTACCGCGTTAGTGAACAGTCCAGCAGGTATCCTCTGTGTAGCCGAATGATCACAGGGTCCAATGAGCAGCAATAGGTGAGTCAGGGAGCCATTTGGTAGTCGTTACTACGCTAGGTGAGCGGGAGACAACGGCGTTCAGAAAGTTAGCAGGCCGGGGCTAGCAGATGGGTCTTCGGCGACATTGCTCGAGGCTAGCACAAGGCTAACTGGTGTTTGCTTCGGGACAGAGGCGTTATGCTAACAGTAGCCACTCGATTGTAGCTAGCTTGCTGCGATGATTCGGTGTAATGGGCCAGAGAGAAGGAAGATAGCAGCAGTCCGATATGCTCTGGGATGATATCACGCTGCACAGACTGGTAGGTATTGTCCGAGCTAAAGCTGGCTGGTGTCCGAGCTATAAAAGGTGGAGACCGCTAGCCATGGCTAACAAAGACTGATAGCTAGTACCTAGTTAGCTCCTGATGGAGGTTCCATTTATAAGGAATACAACTAGCAGACCCGTACCACATTGGGTGAGGTTGCAGGAAAGCATATTTAGTTTGTAGACAGAAAGTGAGATTACAATATATACGAAAAAACAGACTATTTAAATGGGATAAGACAAAGACAAACACACGTCCGACTGCTGCGCCATCTTGTTGTCAGAAAGGTCACCAATGCTTTCCTATTCCAAATGGGCAATCACTGAGCTATCATTCAAAACACATGCACGTGCACACACTCTGTTCCAGAGTGACCTGGTTCTGCCACAGTCATCCTTCATGAACACACACGCAGAAATTCTCCCCCCCCCCCCAACTGTGTGGATAGAAGACTCCCAGTGAGTATCTCCTCTCAGTGGGCCTGTTAAGTTATTAGCGCAACACTGCACACCACTGAGCACACAGGCGTATGCTGCGCTCACATGTCATATAGCATATCCTACTGCTCCGATGAGCTGGAGATTAGCCAAATGTTACAGCAGCTATTTGGGAGACGCTGATAATGATCTCATCATTGAAAGTTTGAGATGACATGCTTGGGGTTACAAACAGACCCAGGTCTTGGAGAGATATTTTGGGACCCTAAAGGTATGAATGAACAGCTGACTGAACACGTGACAGAACACATATGTCTTTAACAATTTAACAAGTTTATGTGTGTGTGTGTGTGTGTGTGCATTTGTTTGTGTGTGTGTGTGTGTGTGTGTGCAACTGTGTGTATGTGCATGTGTAGTTTTGGTCTCCATAGTCTCAGTGCGGTATCTAAGAGTTGTGTACAGCTGATGCATCCTAGTGCATGCTGTTGTTCTAATGAGTGTCTCAGGAGATGGCAGGTGCATGTCGAGCCGTCCCTTAACTAGACCCAGAGCAGTGCTTCCACTCTCAGCATCATTAATTCATACATTAACATGGCTAATGGCAACAACGGCAGCATAATGAGGCTAAGTGACATCATTATGTGGGATTACAATAAATGTCAACTCATATTTCTATGTCAACACAAACAGTATAAAGAAACAAGGCGGACAAGAAGTCTCTTATCATCTTAATTAAAGCAGAGAATCTTCAATTGGCACGGGAGACATTCTTCAAACAGTAAGTAGCTGCCGGTGATTAAAAGCAATGGCACTGGTATACATTATGAGTACAGTACAGGAATTGAATCTACACTATTGTATCGGACCTAATACAATCTACATTCTGATTACAGACTTGACAGCAGACCAAGCCTAGCAATGCTGATGTCATTGTGTGTACTCTGATTGTCGTTCAATAAATAGTGTCTGCCTGCGTTTCAGCAGTGGCCGTTCAGGCAGCGTGAGCCTCTCGAGGCAGCCATTTGCTGTTTGATTAATCAGATCTGAGACGGCTGGAACTCCTGTTTATATTTGTTATCCTTTAGGGTGTGCTTTATTTCCTGCTTCAGACAAACACAGATTCATTTATCACGTCCTCCCTGGAAAAGACACCTGTCGCCACGCTGCCAATAGACAGAGGAGAGAAAAGGCCTGAGGGAAAACGAGATGCAGCGCAGCAGATGCTCCTCATCCTCAATATTTATCACACACTTTCACCCCTCCCCCCCCAAAAAACCTGCTGATGCCAGCAGTAGCCACTTATAGTAGTGAGGGTGCATCGGTAAGCCTAGACCTCTGTGGAGGGAGGGAGGCATGGCCTACTTGTACAGAGGTGACCCCCATGTGTCTGCTTGGCCCTCCCATTCACCATAGTTATTTATGAGCTTGTAAAGGTGTCCTTTTCCAAGGCGAATCGTGGGGATAGCGTGCCACCTGTTTGAACAGTGGGATATGTACCAGGTAAATCGTAACTGTTCCCCACTCTACCATCCTGCAAAAGCTTTAAACAGCCAGTCCTGTAATGGTAACTTCTGTAGCTGGGCTGTCAGGGCCACTTACAACAGAGAAGAGTTTGGGCCCACCTCCGGCTCCGTACAATTGGTCTCAAAATGTCTCCTTTGGTGCGTTTAAGGACAGACACATCTTTAGAGTTAAGCCGGGGCAAATACTTTAGTGCTGATTTCCCTATTTCCTCATCACAGGAGGTTGATGGCACCTTAATTGGGGAGAACAGGATTGTGGTAATGACTGGAGAAGAATAAGAGGAATGGTATCAGATACATGGTTTCCATGGTTTCCAGGTGTTTGATGCCATTCCAATTGCTCCGTTCTGGCCATTATTATGAGCCGTTCTCCCATCAACAGCCTCCTGTGTTCCTCGTGGATATAAAGCAGCCATTTAGGCCACCAGTCAAGCAATGAAATAAGGGCGTAATCAAAGGGGAAGATACTAATCTTGAGCTATTTGTGACTAAACAGAGGGTATAGGTTTGAAATGTCCTTATTAAGCACAGTTATGCTGAATAAGTGCCCTTGGGGTTCATTATCTGTTCTTTAAAATGCATGACATTGAGGAGAGTTAACACAGAGCAGGCGTCAGGCTGACAGGAGCACCACAGCACTGTACTGTTTAACAGGGCTCTGTTAGCTCCTACCCATCATGCACTGGGGTGGATGCCGATTACTGTGCTTACTCTCTTGGAATTTGAGAAGCTCCACTGGGAAATCTTTTCTCCTCTGACTCCCTATCGGTAAGGAGGATAATAAGGAGTGCTGTCGTGCACTTTTAATACACACACTCTTTAATTTACATTTACACACCCACATGCACGCACAAGCACAGGGGGGCTAAGAACAAACAGACACTGTCGTCAATGGATGCAGGTGAACATTTGCACCACTTCAAAGCATCAAGGTTGAGCAGAGGGCTCCGTTTCCCATAATGAAGTGGAGACACTCAATGTAGTATTAACGCCTGGCTTCCCTTAAGGAGCTGCGAGGAATCTGGGAGGTAAGGAGAGGTCCTCAATATGCACACAGCCTATTTCCCTCTCACCACTGATAAAGACACACCACACAGGGGGCTTGAATAAAAGGGGCTGCAAATGGCCATTGATTTTTAATGGAGGACTTTCCGGATCACCATGGGGCTGTCTGGGCCACGGCTCAGCCTTGGTCTATCACTCAAGGACATGATAGAGGATAGCATCGACCAGACCTTTCTCTCCACCAGACACCTGAGGGACCAACACACAGACCACAAAGACTGGAGAGCAGAGGAGCCTGCTCACATCTCAGGGGAACATCTCCCAGGAGGGTATGTCCTGTAATGGTAACTTCTATAGCTGGGCTGTCAGGGCCACTTACAACAGAGAAGAGTTTGGGCCCACCTCCGGCTCCGTACAATTGGTCTCAAAATGCCTCCTTTGGTGCGTTTAAGGACAGACACATCTCTAGAGTTAAGCTGGGGCAAATACGTTAGTGCTGATTTCCCTATTTCCCCATGGATATAAAGCAAACCACCAGTCAGCCAAGCAATACAGGTGTAAGGATGTAATCAAAGGGTAAGATATTCATCTCGAGCTATTTGTGATTATTAAACACAGAGGGTATAGGTTTTCAATTTCCTTATTAAGCACAGTTATGCTGAATAAGTGCCCTTGGGGTTCATTATCTGTTCTTTAAAATGCATGACATTGAGGAGAGTTAACACAGAGCAGGCGTCAGGCTGACAGGAGCACCACAGCACTGTACTGTTTAACAGGGCTCTGTTAGCTCCTACCCATCATGCACCAGCGCTGCTAGCAGCCAGTGATATTAATGCAGGAAAACTGAAATCCATTTTACCTCATTTCTACCAGCATGTCACCTGTGCAACTAGAGGGAAACATTTTTGTTTAGATCTGGGTTTACCAAATTCGGTCCTGGGGCCCCCCTGGGTGCACATTTCGGTTTTTGCTCTAGAACTACACAGCAGAATACAATAACTAACTCATCATCAAGCTTTGATTATTTGAATCCGCTGTGTGTGGTGGTGGGGGGGCTGCTCTAGATCATCTTTACTCCACACACAGAGACGTATACAAAGCACTCCCTCATCCTCCATTTGGCAAATCTGACCATAACACATCCTCCTGATTCCTGATTACAAGCAAAACTCAAACAGGAAGTACCAGTAACACGCTCAATTCGGAAGTGAACGATGAAGTGGATGCTAAGCTACAGGACTGTTTCGCTAGCTCAAACTGGAATATGTTCTTGGATTCATCTGATGGCATTGAGGAGTTTACCACATCTGTCCCCGGCTTCATTAATAAGTACATCGACGACGATGTCCCCACAGTGACCGTACGTACATATCCCAACCAGAAGTCATGGACAACATCACAGACAACATCCACACTGAGCTAAAGGCTAGAGCTGCCACTTTCAACCAGTGGGATACTAACCTGGACGTTTATAAGAAATCATTGTATGCCGTCTGACGAATCCTACTACATCGGCTCTGATGCCTATACATAGCCATGTCATTATATTTATTCGTTATTCACTGTGTCACTATTTCTATTTGTTCTTTTTTAAATGTATATCTTTACTCGGCATTGGAAAATGATTTCACTGTTTGTCTACGAAGCATTTGACAAATTCATTTTGATTTGAACTGTAACACCCAACCAGAGCTGTAGAGATAGTAACTTAATGTACTCGCTGAACTCAGTTACACTGACTGGGAGGAACTACAGTCTTCCTGGTTCTGATGCACGCTGGGAGAACCTCTGAGGACATTAAGGCGATCGAGTGGTACTACCACTAGGTACTACAGACTCCCCTCACAAATACTGTAGATGGTGCCAGTTCTCAGAAAAATATATGTTTGTGTGCGTCGGCAGTAGTTTGCAAAAAAGGCAATGAGCAAACCTAATGATGGTTCAAACCGAATGATGGTTCAAACCTAATTATGGTTCAAACCTATTGTATCTTAAGCCTTGAGGCACCACTTAAGCTCTCCCAAAATGTACAACAATGGTGCCGCTGCACATTACTGTTTACTGATTATGTTCAAATATTAAGAGTAAAAAAGTTGTTGGAAGGCCTTCTGTGCTCAGAATGGTGAACATTTGTATCGCTCTCAGCAGCAGAGCAACCGAGATTAGCACGTGAGAAACACGGACATACAGCATAGCACAGAGTGCCACGTGTGATCGTTCCTGCACTTCTCAGCAACAAATGAAACACGCATGGAAACCCTGAAGCATACTAGTGTCAGGGGAGCGTCTCCTCTCACCATCCCCAGTGAAATACCTTCTGACAGAGAGAGTAGCTGAGGCAGGAACACCACACAAATCAACTGGGCTACAGGGTTGCGTGACTCAGTGTGGGATCCTGTAACATCAACAACTTCACACTTAGCACCACCTTTAGAGCCTTGACACACACCTCATCTTACAGCTACTCTTCACACAGTGCTCGCCATCCTCCTCACCTAGCGTGGGAGGGCGCAGAAACAAAATGGCTGTAATTGCTCTCTCTGCTCTGGCCTTAGTTGAACCACTAACTGCAGTAGTCTTCTGAGAAGGTACTTACCCAAGTGACAATTAAGGTAGATCTATGCTGTATTACACCTAGATCTATTATATGATATTTTCCATTCACCATAAAAATGTGACATCTAATAGCACGAGTTACCATCTCAATGGCAATATCCCCCTACAGCTGATCGTAGAGCTAATGTAATGTAGTGTGGCATATGTCACCCTAGTTATGAGCGTCAACTCGTCTAATAAACAGCGTTGGACTGTGAGAGACCAGGGACAGGGAGGGGGTCAGGATGATGTACGGTGGAGGTCCTTCCTCTAGGAGCAGAAGTGTATCAGAACCAACCACAGCACGGACAATACCAGAGACCAGCTCGCTGTTGAAGAGATTGGCCCTGCCACTCCTGGCTGCCCTGGCACACACGCCCCTCCACCTGCAGGGGTAGGCCTAGGCAGCCACATTAACATCTGGAAGTAGACCAGGTGGGAGGAGAGGAAGGGGGTCAATGCAGCCATCACCCTCCCTGCCTTATAAAAACAGCAGCTGATTAATGTTGGATTCCTCCAACATCATTCCACTGCTATTACAGAACAGGCCAAAAGAGGAAGGGGTTGAGGGAGGGAGGGAGGGATGAAGAAAATATTTTATACAACCACTGAGACAAAGGAGAGGTCAAACATTCAGAGCGTTCTACTTTATTCCTGCTTGGCATCCAAAACAGGCAGTAGGCTATTATGTCTACCTGACATAATGCATAGTAACCATCCTGCCAAATGACATGTTCTCATCACAGGCTTTTTTTCATGATCTTGACAGTGGAGCGAAAGGAGTGGAGTGCTCTATAATCTGTCATCACCTTCAGTACATGGCCTCATTGAGTTCAATTCAGAACATTAAAAAAATAAAAAAAACACACATACTGTAGATTCACCCATTTGGTGAAAGTGGTATAATTCAGAGAACGTGATAAACATCAAACTCATAAGGCTCATCTCTATAATCAGATTGGTCACATTATATCACCATGATCTTCCTGCGTGTCATAAGGTAGCCTGCTGCCTGCCTGTACAACACACTGCAGTAGTGAGGCCGCTTTCAGAAATGAGGATTGCCGAAAATGGCGATGGTAATTCAGGCAGAATGGTGTGATGCTGCTAGTTGTGCGTGACTGGGGAGAGAAAAGGCAGACTAAGGTGAGGAGTATACTGTTTCTCTGTTTCTCAGACTTCACAGGAGCTGAATTAAGATGCAGGATGGTTTTCTGGAATCAACAGGATGTGCGGTGACTGCAGCCAGCAGCATTTCACAAGCCTGCTTCTATTTTTAACATGGTACTATTTAACAACGTTTCACATGATTCTAATTCTGAATCTATTTTGGTGACAAAGCCTTCAAGACTAAGTGAAATGGAGCAGTAACTAAAGATCCATGTTATTTATTGTAATAGAACGTGTCCCTCTGAGACTTCCACTGTTCTACACATTTTCTTAAGAATGAAAATGAGGTATTACTGAAGTTTAACTGACATTAATTTGCCAATTTAGGGTCAATTAATGTGATATTAGACCATGGCGGGAGGGCTCCAGTCTTCACGGGACACAGTTCTCTCAGCTTCTGACAGCTAAGACCCCGACATGCACTGCATGAAAGCAGCCCTCACTGGAATGTCAGATAAATGACAGATTACACAAACAACAGTAGAGCAGTTGCACACACACACACAGTCCAACACCTCCGTAGCATACAGCAGAACAGTAATCTGTGAGTATAGGGAACACACTCTGGAGCAGGAGTTTTGATTGACAGGGAAAGCACTCCCGCTGCTTTACCCATTTGACAGACAAAAGCATTGAAAAGCAGGAGAATTTATAGTAAAGCAGAGAAATTGCTTCGGAACGTTCAAACATGAAAGCAAACTTGGAGGATTGTGGATGCCTCTGACAAGCTGGAGTGTCGAGGCGAAGTGTGTGAAAAATAAGCTTTTCAAATTGGGGAACTTAATCCTCTTTGTGTTAGTGAAACTCGATGCCGATCATGAGCCAGCCTCTAGCAGGGCCTGCCTCCCATGAGTGGCAGCTCCTCCCAAACACATCATAATTCCACACCCAATCTAGGGAAACGACATGGTTTTAAAGCTCTACGTTCCGTTGCTCCGCTCGATCGTGGTGGGAAAAGAGGGCCATAAAAAAGGGCTTTCTTTTTGTTCTAGAGACATGAGCAGGGGGGGAAAGGTTGTAATTTAAATGTTGGGTAACTACAAGGAGAGATTGGCTTTAATAATGTCTCTACACTTTAATTTGAGTAGGGATTTGCCTGGATGAGGCCGTCTCAGTGGGCCCGTAATGCTACAGTGCCTTTCAAATGATTCAGGGTGTGAGAAGAGAGGAGAGAAGAGAATAGAATAGGAGGAGAAGGAAGAGAGGACAGGATGAGAGGGAGATTGGATCATAGTTGGAGATAAAAGGGAGGGGAGGAAATGAAAGGTGTTAACATTGAGATTTGACCAGGGATGTTTTCTTGATAAGTGCATGAATTGGACCATTTTCCTGTCCTGCTAAGCATTCAAAATGTAACGAGTACTTTTGGGTGTCAGGGAAAATGTATGGAATAAAAAGTACCTTATTTTCTTTAGGAATGTAGTGAAGTAAAAGTAAATATAATTAGTAAAGTACAGATACCCCAAAAATGACTTAAGTAATACTTTAAAGTATTTTGACATAAGTCCTTTACACTACTTATGAGGGGAAAGTGGTTTTATATTCACATGAATACAGTGCAATAGGGAATAGCCACTGTGGAGGACTTGTTGTGTTTCTGGTTTGTGTGTGATCTCTTTATGATTTGAACCTAGAGACAAATCCACATGGCTGAGAGAACGCCCTAGTCCTCCCGGTCTCCTGTCCTCTCTTGTCTGAATAAAAAAAAAGGGGGTTACACACTTCTTGGAAAACTGATCAAACTTCTCTGGGTCCTGTTTAATACTGCCAGCCCGCTGGGACGTTGAAGCTTGCACCCATTAGGCTTTCTCCTCATGTGTCTCACCTCTCTTTGAGTCTCCTGTCTTTGTCAATGGACCCATAGTACAGCTGATCCCTTTTCAGTGAGGACCCAGAGCTGAGGTCTAAGCTATGGGATCAAGTTGACGCTGCAGCTTTTCTCGTAGAAATGCTTTGTATTGTCTCAATACTTTTATTGGGGGGATTATTGAGTGGAAAACCTATATGGCATTTTCAGCACCGTATTTTATGCCTCTGAAGAAACTATGGCTCAAGGTTTGACAGTATGTTACATTTTATTTATTTAACCTTTGTTTAACTAGGTTACATTTTAAATTGGGCTGGAAATAGGTGCTTTCCGTTGTTCTCATTTCTATTTGCAAATTCCAAGCATACCCTGCTAGAACATTTGGTTCCTTAGAAGTTATGGGAACGTAGATTTTCGGTTTCCGTTTTGGTTCTGGGAATGAAGCCAGAATTTTCCTGACCACTAAAAAGGAATCTTTTCTTTTTAAAAAAAAAAACGTTCTGAGGATGGAAGTGAAAATTTCATCTGTTCAAGGAACATTAATTGTTAGGTTACAGGGAAGTTCTGAGAACATTTTACTATGGTTCCTGAAAGTTTTCCTGGGAGGTTTAATGAACGTTCTGAGGTTATTTGAAGGTAATTAAATAACATTCTGAGAACAGCTTAGTTTAACTGCTTTGAACTCCAAGCTCAGATAGGACACATGGAAATGAATTTGCTTAGGCATTAATCATGCAAACACTTTTTAATTTTATTGTGGCATGGCATCAGCGAGATTCAAACCTATGATCTTCTGCTCCCTCTCCATGGAATTAGTCCACTGCGCCACCAGGATGGAGCTAGCATGCTATGCTTGTTGTTGTTTTTTAGCTCATTCAAAGCTGTTCATTTTAGTCTATTCAAACAGACCCTGGAAAACAAGCATTCATTAAGATCAGGTGTGGCAAATTAGTGGGCAACACCTGAATACACTTAACAAGATAGAGGATAGAGAGAGCTTTGTTGATGCGTAACACCAGGGTTGCCTACCCCTGGAATATGTTTTTAAATAACATTCTTGGAACGTTCTTTGAACGTTACTAATGTGTTTTGGTGGAAATGTTCTGAGAACATAACTTTAAATAGAACCTTGATGAAACCTGCAGAAAACATGATGCTAAAGTACTGAAATTCCCACAGAAGAACATTATTTCTTAACCTTCTGAGAACAATAATTTAAAAAGAACCATGAGGAAACCTGTAAAAAGCGTTATGCTAAAGTACTGAAATTCCCACCTACAAAACATATGGTTCTCAGAATGTTATGTGCTAGCTGGGTATCCTGCACCATTCCCAAAACATTGTGGCAAGGTTCTATGCAAAATAATCATAGGACAACCATGCTCTCACCAAACTCTAAGAAACATATGGTTCTCAGAACATTGTGTGCTAGCTGGGTAACCATCTGCCATATGTCTTGAGTGACTTCACTTCAACTGTCTTCAGGAGCTCCAAATCATGCTTGAAAAAAAACACTTTTAATTGGCATTGAGGGGGAAGAGGGGCAGAAGGCCTCCCAATCCACCACATTTCAGAGAAAGCCTGCGCAAAAGATCAAGCAATGTATCCTCTGCTTGGAGAGTGCCAAAAGACAGCCCACACAAACCCATAGTCAGTGTGAGATATGCACTGCAAAATGTTCAAACCAAAATAAAATGTAAAGAGTGTCATTACAGTGTGCATTTAGAACATGTGTGTGTTAAAAGTGTGTATAAAATCCCTGCACTCTGCTCTGGAGTTGTGGAGATAGATATAGTACTTTCAGATCACTAGAGAGCTGTATTAGAGATCCACCAATCTGTTTTTCACAGCAGGGCCCTGAGCCAGCAACCTGGAGCTACTGTAGTACCCTCCAGCAGGCAATAAGGCTATTTCAGCAGGCCACTTGGAGAGCAAAGCAGCGCCTCAATTAGGCTGACAGAAATGGCCTTCCTGCAGACATGAAGGTAAAGCAGGACCAGGGGTTTTCTCCTTTCAACGCATCGGCTCCTGGACATTGTGTTGTGCAGTGTGTCTGCAGACATTAGCTTATGTTTTTTTGCAGTAGGTTTACAGACATTTCTCAGCCCGTTAGCTGCTCTTTCAGCCCAAACCGCTACTCAAAGCTACAGTGAGAAGAACAGCACTTTCAAGGCTGTTGAGGAGCTGATGAAAGAGAGTTTCTGTGTTTAAATGATTCCACATTGCTCTCAAGGAAACATACAGAATTAAGCAGAGCCTTGGGGAAAATCGGTGCAATACAGCAACACCTTTAATCACGACACAATACTGTTTAATTATGAAAATGGATAGTCCCCTTTCGGTCAGTCAACTTCGGTACAACATACTATGTGGAGTCGCACTCTCAAAGGATCTACAATCCCGCCTGACAAGGCCAATGAAATCCACGCCTCTCTGAAGGCCCTGCCTTCCACAGGTGATAAGAGGCTCGGATTCATTCCTTCAAATATTCTGCTCTTCACGTTGGTTTGAACAGGAACAATTCACGCTACTAACACAAACAATTGAAACATGAGACTGTCTTAAGTTGCGCCAACTAAACTGTCCCTTAGTGGTAGAGCATGCTCACCTCTGGTCGTTGTGTGCTGAAGTTTGTCTAGTTCTCATAAGTTTCCTAACCACGAACAATTAGACAATTATTTTAATTGCTTGGCCTGGCTTTAGCAATAAGTAAGATGGCTAACGTGACCGAAATGAATTAAAAGTAACTCAAGTTGGTTGTCTTGTACATCTCAGGTCGGTGCATGCTCAGGCTGCCCTCGCTCAAATCAGTTTGTTTGCGAGACTAGAGGACAGCTGGCACTGTTCTCCTACTAGTCCACGGCGCATGTTCTCTTGACAATCGTGTAGCATTCTTTAGGTGTTTACAATAGTGGCTCCCTCTCCCGGGTGCCCGTACCTCAGTCTGAGTTGTGGGACGCAGAGATGATTTGGGTCATTGGTCGGGACAAATGTCTCCCGGCTCCTGTGTGCTCGGTCTCCGGTAACGGGAGGCTACTCGAAGACAGAGGGCAACCAGGTTCTGTGTGTATCCCCCCGTCACCTGTGTCGTCCTTGTTTGAGCACCTCGGCAATCCGCTACTACGTAGACTTTCAAGACCAGGCTAGCTAACATGCGTTGTATAACGTGCTAGCGGGGTTAGGTAACTAGCCGAGGCAAGATAGCTACTACTGGCTATTCCAGTAGTAGCGATCTTGTTGCTTTTCAAACAAAATCAAATTGTATTTGTCACGTGCTCCGAATAAAACAGTTATAGGGTTTACCGTGAAAAGCTTACTTATGAGCCATTTCCCAACAACGCATAGTTAAAAAGTAAGAAAAATGTGCATAAAATGTCAAAGGATTTTTAAAATGTGTTTTATTTCACCTTTATTTAACCAGGTAAGCTAGTTGAGAACAAGTTCTCATTTGCAACTGCGACCTGGCCAAGATAAAGCATAGCAATTTGACACATACAACAACACAGAGTTACACATGGAATAAACAAAACATACAGTCAATAATACAGTAGAACAAAAGAAAACAAAAAGTCTATATACAGTGATTGTAAATGAGGTAAGTTAAGGAAATAAATAGGCCATGGTGGTGAAGTAATTACAATATAGCAATTAAACACTGGAATGGCAGATGTGCAGAAAATGAATGTGGAAGTAGAGATACTGGGGTGCAAAGGAGCAAGATAAATAAATAAATACTGTATGGGGATGAGGTAGGTAGATAGATGGGCTATGTACAGGTGCAGTGATCTGTGAGCTGCTCTGACAACTGGTGCTTAAAGCTAGTGAGGGAGATATGGGTCTCCAGCTTCAGGGATTTTTGCAGTTCGTTCCAGTCATTGGCAGCAGAGAACTGGAAGGAAAGACAACCAAAGGAGGAATTGGCTTTGGGGGTGACCAGTGAAATATACCTGCTGGAGCGCGTGCTACGAGTGGGTGCTGCGATGGTGACCAGTGAGCTGAGATAAGGCGGGGCTTTACCTAGCAGAGACTTGTAGATAACCTGTAGCCAGTAGGTTTGGCGACGCGTATGAAGTGAGGGCCAACCAACAAGAGCGTACAGGTCGCAATGGTGGGTAGTGTATGGGGCTTTGGTGACAAAACGGATGGAACTGTGATATACTGCATCCAGTTTGTTGAGTAGAGTGTTGGAGGCTATTTTATAGATGACATCACCAAAGTCGAGGATCGGTAGGATGGTCAGTTTTACGAGGGTGTTTGGTTTGGCAGCATAAGTGAATGATGCTTTGTTGCGATATAGGAAGCCAATTCTAGATTTAATTTTGGATTGGAGATGCTTAATGTGAGTCTGGAACGAGAGTTTACAGTCTAACCAGACACCTAGGTATTTGTAGTTGTCCACGTATTCTAAGTCAGAGCCGTCCAGAGTAGTGATGCTGGACAGGAGAGCAGGTGCGGGTAGTGATCGGTTGAATAGAATGTACAGAATGGTGTCGTCTGCGTAGAGGTGTACCAGAGAATCACCAGCAGCAAGAGCAACATCATTGATGTATACAGAGAAGAGAGTCGGCCCGAGGATGGAACCCTGTGGCACCCCCATAGAGACTGCCAGAGGTCCGGACAACAGGCCCTCCGATTTGACACACTGGACTCTATCAGAGAAGTAGTTGGTAAACCAGGCGAGGCAATCATTTGAGAAACCAAGGCTGTCGAGTCTGCCCATAAGAATGTGGTGATTGACAGAGTCGAAAGCCTTGGCCAGGTCGATGAATACGGCTGCACAGTAATGTCTCTTATCAATGGCAGTTATGATGTTGTTTAGGACCTTGAGCGTGGCTGAGGTGCACCCATGACCAGCTCTGAAACCAGATTGCATAGCGGAGAAGGTACGGTGGGATTCGAAATGGTCGGTAATCTGTTTGTTAACTTAGCTTTCGAAGACCTTAGAAAGACAGGGTAGGATAGATATAGGTCTGTAGCAGTTTGTGTCTAGAGTGTCACCCCCTTTGAAGAGGGGGATGACCACGGCAGCTTTCCAATCTTTGGGAATCTCAGACGATACGAAAGAGAGGTTGAACAGGCTAGTAATAGGAGTTGCAACAATTTCGACAGATCATTTTAGAAAGAGAGGGTCCAGATTGTCTAGCCCGGCTGATTTGTAGGGGTTCAGATTTTGCAGCTCTTTCAGAACATCAGTTATCTGGATTTGGGTAAAGGAGAAATGGTGGGGGCTTTGACGGGTTGCAGTGGAGGGTGCCGGGCAGTAGACCGGGGTAGGGGTAGCCAGGTGGAAAGCATGGCCAGCCGTAGAGAAATGCTTATTGAAATTCTCAATTATAGTGGATTTATCGGTCGTGACGGTGTTTCCTAGCCTCAAAGCAGTGGGCAGCTGGGAGGAGGTGCTCTTATTCTCCATGGACTTTACAATGTCCCAGAACTTTTTTGAGTTAGTACTACAGGATGCAAATTTCTGTTTGAAAAAGCTAGCCTTTGCTTTCCTAACTGCCTGTGTATATTTGTTCCTAACTTCCCTGAAAAGTTGCATATCACGGGGGCTATTCGATGCGAATACAGAATGCCACAGGATGTTTTTGTGCTGGTCAAGGGCAGGTCTGGAGTGAACCAAGGACGATATATATTCCTAGTTCTACATTTTTTGAATGGGGCATGCTTATTTAAGATGGTGAGGAAGGCACATTTAAAGTATAGCCATGTAGTAACTCAATAAAATAACATTACCAGTACTGAGTCAATGTGTAGTGGTACGAGGTAGTTGAGGTAATTGAGGTAATATGTACATGTAGGTCGGGATAAAAGTCACTTGGCAATCAGGATAGATAATAAACAGAGTAGCAACAGTGTCTGTGAAGAGTGTAAAGGTGTGTGTGTGAGTGTCTGTGTGTGGTCAATATGCATTTGTGTTTTTCTTTTGTGTGTGAGCGTATCTAGTATGTGTGTGTTTGTGTGTGTGTGCTTGTCGGAGTATCAGTGATTGTGAATAGAGCCGGTACAAGAGCCATTTGAAAAACTGTTCAGCAGTCTTATGGCCTTGGGGGTAGAAGCTGTTCAGGAGCCTTTTGAGCCTTGTACCAAGAGTGGGCCGGGCTTTAGGCAAACCTTGGCACATAAACACCATTTGTTTCAACCCCAAGATCCACATTGTTCACGGGGTGTCAAAAGTGTTGTATCTCCACGTTCAGACACACCGGTGTCAAGGGTGGTGAAAATGAAAGAAGAACCAACCTCTTCCCGCCCCTTCAGATGGCACTTCACGGGTCTTGCTCTCTGCCCCGACCAATGGAGCGCATGCGCAGTGTTGCCCTGGATCATGCGAACAGTGGCATCAGGTTACAAGGCTACATTTAGTTGTGCGTCCTGCATGCTTCTGCAGCGTCATCACTTCGACTGTTCCCGAGGCCCCAGCACCCGTTTTGAGGGAGGGAATATCCTCTAGTCTCCAGAAGCAGACAATCTGAGTGGTTCCTATTTCAAAGATCCAGGATGGCTGGAACAGTCGGTATTTTCTGGCTCCGAAAAGGAACGGAACTTTGCATCCCATTCTAGACCTTCTGTACATACCCTCAGCAAGCACCTTAGAGTCTACAAACTCAGCGCATTTTGTTTCTGTGTTTCGAGCTATTTGTGGGGTATGGACACTGGTGGGAAGCGCACCTCATATCAATTAGCTGGAGCTCCTAACTGTGTATCTGGTACTCAGACGGGGACCCATGGCAACTCCCATTGGCAGGGACCTGTTGTCCCAGGCACACGGCCTGGCCCCTTAGAAGGCCAATCGGAAGGCTAGAGGTTTACCTCCAAATGTTATTGCTACCATTCAGTCTGCTAGGTCGCCATCCACGAGAGGGCTGTATGCGTTTGAGCTCTGATGCCAAGATAAAGGACTTGTTCCTTTCAGTGCTCTGTGTGGGACATCCTTATGTTCCTACAAGAGCTTTTCGAGCAGGGGCAGGCATTTTCCACGTTAAAAGTGTACATGGCCGCTATCTCAGTGTTTCATATGGAAATTGATGGAGCCTCACCGGGGCCCCACCCCATAGGTGTGCGGTTCCTGAAAGGTGTACATCGCCTTAGACCGGCCTCCAAACCTATTGGGCCCACATGGGACTAGGCACTAGTTTTGGAGCCACTGTGTTCCACTCCCTTTGAGCCACTGGAGTTGGTGGATCTGAAGATCCTCTCCTACAACACCCCCTGCAAATGGTTTCGGCCTCAGCTTAAGGTGTCGAGGATCTCCACTCATTATTCGGTACTCAGTTCGCCCCAGGCGACTCTAAGGTGAGGTTGCGTCCAACTGAAGGAATGAATCAGAGCCTCACTCTTATCACCAGTGGATTCTGGGGTTTTCAGTGGGCGAGGATTTCAATGGCCTTGACAGGCGTGATTGTAGCCCTTTCAACTGAAGTCGCGAGAGTGCGACTCCCCATAGTATGTTGTACATCGTTTCCCTCCTTCAGGGAACAGTAGCCATAGTCATAATGTTACGTTCATGTACTGCATCAGCCGGGAAAGAATATTTGCAGTGTTCAACATCCCTTGCATTACTCTCCAAATAAAAGACCATTACTAAGGAATTTCTAATCTCAATGTACTGTATGGCCTTTATAACTGAACATCAAGCACTTAGAGAACATAGAGGTACTGAGAGGGGAATAAATGTAGCCTCTCGGCTGTTTTGTATTGCCATAAGCAATATATGGCTCCATGTTTTATGGGTTTGCCGATGTGTTCTGCTCCCCTATTTGGTCCTGACACAGTTAAGGCAGTTTCCAGTGCAGTTGATGGGGCTGAACAATTTGCTTGACTGGCAGAAAAACCATAATCAATCCGGAGATTACAGATAAAGGCACTAAAACCAGCCAGGCACAGCATTTTCTCTTATCGCAATTACACCTAGGCATCCTGTCTCAGGTACAGACAATTAAGCCGAGAGAGAAAGCTCCCAGCCACTTGACATTGAGGGTGCTATCTGGCACACCAGACCACGGGGCTGAAAGAGCCTTTTTGAGGACAGGGCGAAAGGGGGGTGCCTGTACCCCCTTTTAATTTTATTACACACAATGGCTGCTTTTACAAATGCAGCCCAATTCTGATTGTTTGCCCAATTATTGCCCGGAGAAGAGTCTGCGGTAGTGCATGTGCTTTAGTCATTATAAACTGTGATAAGCCCCCCCTCCTCCTCCTAGCAGTAGTGTACAAAGGGGCCAAGGGCACAGAGACCTTGCACTAACTCTCCCTCATCTCACGTATTCATCCGCCTTTCACTCCTTCCCTTTCATTACTTACTTCACACTTCCCCTCCTCTGAAATAGCATTCACATTATGTCCTGATTTTCCAACATAGGACCTAGTAGTAGAGAGAATGCATGCCCTGTCCCCTTTGTCTTCCTCCCCCTCTCGGAGATGACATGGCTAGCACGACACCTTACTACTACTTACTAATAATAAGTCATAATTCCATGTCTCATTTACGACAATATCTCCCTCCAAATATACCCACCAATGTCACCTCAACCTACAGGGTATGATTTGACCATTCATGGGATGCACATACTATATGAGCTCCACAGACAAAATGTTGGTGCATTGACATGCATTGACATGACGTGAGTTTCCCCACACATCAATGACCTGTGCATGCATCCTTCAAAACACAAACCTTTATCATTGCTGCGTTGTCTGTTCACCCGTACCCGTCCTAAACCCATCTCTGATAACACAGCCAGGCTGTTTGAGGCTGTTTGCAGAGTGAGAGAAGGCAGCTCTAAGCAGATGCAACCGACTGCACCACAGTAGGGCACAGGGGTTTTATGCATGCCTGCCTGGTCCCTGGGATCTGCAGGTGGACCGGTCCAGACTCAATAGGCTCTTATTACAGACCGTACATAGACTGTACGGACCGTACCGCAGACGATTTTATATCTTGATTTGAGTGGAAATGGGTGATCACCATGCTCCTCCAAGCACGAAACAGCAGCACAGAGGAAGCCTATGTGGGGAGTCAAATGTCAAATGAAAATCGAGAGACGGGCTCTGGAGGAGACGTGGTTCATCTGCTCCTTCTATGGGCCATGTGGAGATGAACTGAAGACCATTATAGTCAGCTGTATGAAGACAAATAGACAGTGGGCAGGAGATACAGCAGGCTACTATAAATATGATATCATTAGAGACACAGAGGGCCAATTGGCTAAATAGGACGGAATGAATATATACAATATATGCCAAATTCAAACTCTGATTGGCCACATGGGTCCAGTGATGCTGTTTTGGTAATTACATTGGGTAGATGTTTTTCCCTTTCCAACATTGCTGTGATATGAAATGTGGTGAAGAGGAAAATAGCTTCGCGGCTGACGCAAACAACGTTCTGTGCTCATGGCATCAAACTCCCCCTGAGACAAACATCTGAGATGTCTCTCTACACACTCATCCACACAAACATCGCCAATCTGGCTCAGTCAAATCAGCCGTCTCCAAAAATCAGGGAAACGTGCCTCTGCAGTACTTACCACGTTCACTCGACAGGGTGGTGTCTGTCAGGGAGAGAGGGAGGGAGCGAGAAGAGAGAGAGAGGGAGCGAGATAGAGAAAAGGGAGGGAGGGAGAATACAACGATTAGAACAACATGCAAGCTCTCAAGCTGCCATACAAGACTTTTGTCATTTAACAATAGAGTGATTAAGGAAAATAGAAATAACTGAGGAAACGTGATCACACACAATAAAAACAAACACACATTCTACTTAGTAAGTTGCTGAGCAGACCTCCACCTCTACCTCAGACTCCACCTCCACCTCAGACTCCACCTCCACCTCAGACTCCACCTCCACCTCAGACTCCACCTCCTCCTCAGACTCCACCTCCACCTCAGACTCCACCTCCACCTCAGACTCCACCTCCTCCACCTCAGACTCCACCTCCACCTCAGACTCCACCTCCACCTCAGACTCCACCTCCACCTCAGACTCCACCTCCACCTCAGACTCCACCTCCACCTCAGACTCCACCCCCACCTCTACCACGAGTAAAGAAAAAGGCATTCACATACTTTCATCCCCTCCAAAGAAAAGTACGTTCTTGTTCAACAGCAGAAGTAATTCTACATCACTTCAAATACAGAGAGCAGTTGTGCATTGATTATAGTCTGTTGTGTACTGCACATACTGCAATTCAACTGGAACAGTTTGCTGCTCTCCCCTTTCCGTACATTTTGCCTCGAGCACTTAGATACTTTAACTGGGACACACCCCAGTTGTTGTGATGTCTATAATGCAATACTGCTCAAACGGAATGAACTCTGCACAACGTTTATGTACATCTTTATTGAGATATAAGTATCACAGCTGGATAAGGAGCGACGCAGCAAGGCGTTTGTGTTGCTAGAGACAGTTGCTCTCGGTGCCACCTACCCCTCCAAGGCCATCGAACGGAGACGCTGCACACAGATTTGATGAGAGACCATTTCAAATGGCTCCGTTTAACATTCATTGCTCTCAATTCAGCGCCTGGCGTCACAGGAAGTCGAACGCTGACAACAACACCCCCTGCCAAGTCACCCCCCCCTCCGCTCACCAACATGACCCTCAAATTGTTGTTCTATCACAGCAAACCACTTTGTAGCACAATGGAGCACACTGGTAACTGAGTCCGGCATGTGTGCAGAATCTGAACGAGCCTCAGAGAGAGTGAAGGTTGCCAGGCACTCTCGGAGGGCCCCCCAAAAAGTCACTGTCTTGGCTGAGGGGAAAACATGGCCCATAATATACTGTACTTTCTCTCACTTCGTTTGTCAGGTTGTTTCTAAAAACTTGGGGAAATTATTTGCAGACCATCTACTGACTTATGCATTGCGCAGAGTAAGGGTCAAATAAGTAAATGCATTAACACGGTTAGCAAATGAAGCATGAGAATTACTATTCACTTCTTCAATACGGTCTGGTAAACTCCATTCTAAACCTGTAGAACATATTGCTCTATCGTATTTTTTGTAGAACCCAATAAGCAACAACATCCAAACACAGTACAAACCCGTCAATATTTTAAGCGTCTTGGAATGCCTCGAGTGCAAGTAAAGGAATCTCTCGATCCGCCCCCTACACAACAGCGAGCAATGTTTCAATAATTCATCTCCCTATGTCAAGGATTCAGCCTGCGCTGCACTTGCCAGTATCCCCACAAATTGGCAGGCAGACTCACATTTGGCACACGTGCAGCAGCCTAGCGCCACTCTCTCTCCTCTGTGGGCCTTGTAGCCCTCCCCACGACAACACTAATGCTGACTGTCCTGCTCTCAGTCTCCCAGGTTGAGTCCAGGGCTGCCTGTCCTGTATGTAAGGAAGGAATCAGGCACACTTCCTCTCATTACAGCTCTAGGGGAAAATGTCACAGTTGTTCATTTCCTCCTCAATTATAGAAACACACCTTTGTGCCTCTCTGAAAGGATTGCATGTGCATTTGCTGTGTGATTTCCTGTCTGTGCATGGTTGGTCAGAGAGGTTGATGGCCACCCAAAGACTTGGGCAGAGTGAATATGCCTGGGATTAATATCAGGTGTGAACTGTGAGGATGCAGAGCAGCGTGCCTTGAGTGAAAGAAAAAGAGCATCATTCAGTCCTCACTAAACAGAGAGGACCTCTACAACTTTACTACCCTGATGTACAACAGTATATTACCTGAATATTACATCTCACTGACACAGAAGCTAACAGGTTGTCTGCTTCACTGGAAGCTTCTCCACACCATATACCCCTAACCCTAACCCACTAGGACGAATGGGTTAGCACATGGGAGCTACCACCTGGTGCCCTGTGTCAGTGTGTGTGTGTGTGTGTGTGTGTGTGTGTGTGTGTGTGTGTGTGTGTGTGTGTGTGTGTGTGTGTGTGTGTGTGTGTGTGTGTGTGTGTGTGTGTGTGTGTGTGTGTGTGTGTGTGTGTTTCCTCATGCGTAACAAATCTGGGTTTGACAGAAACTCTTCAAAACCCTAGTGTTGCCTAATTGCCAGAGAGTGTTCAGCTAATAAATTATGAATTAAAAAATCAAATCAAATTTAGCAAATTAATATGTCTAGAAAACAATTAATCAGACACCAAAAGTGTATTTACAAACAAAACACTCGCATAAACAATCAATTATTCATCAAGTGAATGCTGGGTAAGTGGGCTCCTTTCCCGGGTGAGATGCTGCCATAATTGGAGTGGGACTACAGGATAGCCGGGTGGTGTGGGAGTGTGTGTGTGTGTGTGCGTGTGTGCGCGTGCGTGCGTGCGTGTGTTTGTGTGTGTCTGTGTGTGTGTGTGTGTGTTTGTGTGTGTCTGTGTGTGTGTGTGTGCGTGCATGCATGCATGTTCACTCCCCACGCTCCCAACCTCCCCCCCCAAACAAGAAGAGCAACAAAGGAGTTAGTTCATTACTGCCTAATGAGTTATCTGATTCATACGGAAAATAAAAGCCTTATTGTTTTGCGCTGTGTGTTGATTGGTGTACTAAAGTGGCTGAATAGAAGCACAATGAGGGGAAACATTTACATGTCTTCTAATATGGTAATAAGGCCCTGGAGGAGAGAATCAGGGCTGTCAAGTACAGTGAACACCACTTCCAGTACATAGGATACAACATGTCTAAATGTGTTGATGTCTGGTTGGTTGATGTGGAGATATGTATCTGTTTACAGTATGTACTCAGTCAGCACGCGACATGTAATCTAGCAGTTCTAAACCTCTCTGATGATGGGTTTTGTACTGAGTGATCTCTGAAACAGAATCCATTGTTACTGGGGAATAAACACGGCTCTCCTAGGCTGCTGACGCTGGAGAGGGATGGTCTTGTCAAATGTCATTGATTATCTCTCTCTCTCCCTCCATTCCCCTCTCTCTCTCTTTCTCCCTCCATCCCTCTCTCTTTCTCCCTCCATCCCTCTCTGTGCCTTTGTCTTTCTCTTCCCATCTTTCTCACTTGTTCTCTCTCTCAGTTTTTCTCTTCCCATCCCTGATCTCTCTCTCTCCACCCTTCTGTCTCTCTCTCTCTCTCTCTCTCTCTATCTCCTATGCTGTACATCACCAGAATATGGAGGTTGTTGTGAGCACAGTGGTGGACCCTTGCCTGTGCTCTGTGCACAGCAAAGATAATAGGGCTCTCCAGTGGGCCACAGCGATAAGCAGACCTCCCGAATAATCCCGTCCATGCAACAGCTCTTCTACAATGTCCTACCAAGACCCCCATGCTGCCGCAGCATCACAGACTGTACTGGATGAATGAATGTGTGTCAAAAATATATAAAGGATATTTCATGCTGAAACCCTCATACTAAACACCAACGGAATTTAGGAATTCACTAAGTTCATGGTTTATATTTAGGATCATTTTTACAGCTTTGCCATCCAAATGTTTTTATTTATCAGAGGGCCAGTGATAATTACAGCCATGTAATGGCCAAATAGGCCACTAGATGTCATGTGATAAAAAAATAAAAAATAAAGTTAACAAAGTTCTGCTAGTTTATTGGTAAACATAAAAATTTAACAGTAATATACCCTCCTTTTGCAACTCTAAAGTCGAGAGAGGGAGATGAACGATAAACGGAGTAAACTATCAAAACGGACGTTTACAAGCGACTGAGTGACATTTCAAAATACTGCATGCGATATGGATCTCTTTAGATATGGATCGGCCTATCGCACATGCCAATATTGCGATTTCGATGTGAATTCGATTGTGCAGCCCTAACACACACACACATACACAGACACACACACGGCATCGTCTCTCCATCTTATTAATCCCTTAAGCTGTTGTGGAGAGAGAAAAAAAGAAGCCAAAAAATTGTGACTGTAATTTAATTTCCTCCAGCAACGTTGGCTTCCAAATGGTCTCCATCAGTGTGCCAATCAGCAGCTGATTCAGTGATTTCCCCAGCTGGGCTTCCTCTTAGACAGGAAACCAGAGAATTTCAGGCTCAGAGAGAGAGACCCAATGACAGGTCTGCTGGATCACTGGTTCAGCACCAATGGATTGAATGAATTGCATTTCTAAGCCTTCTCCAGCCGACGGACAGGACTCACTGGAATAGCTGTGATACATATCTGACAATATCCATTATGACATGAGTTCATGCATGTGCATACATTTGTCCATTGATGACGAAGCATATGTGTGCATATTTATTACCACGTATGCAATGCACATAGACACATGTCCAGAGTCTCCAGACAACTCTGAAGTAATAGCTATGACGTATCCGATGGCTTCTCCCAGACACCAGACCACACTCACTCCAATGCACAGTGAGAGACCAGAGCATATTAAAGACCCAGCTGTGATTAACTGGTTCTGACAGAGTCAGATGTTTTGTTAAAATGCAGAAAGCCCAAAGTGGAGCTCAGGGAGGGGGAGACGTACGCTCCCTGCCTCCCCTCCGGTTTCAGGCAGCCAAGTGTTCCTCCATAAACACCCCAGATCACTTAAGGCAGAGCGGGGGAGAGCAGAGAGAGGTAAAGAGAGCATACGTCTAGGCAAATGTCTCCCATCGCTGCTCACTCTACAGAAGGAGGATGACATCAAAGAACAAGGACTGGAGGGCTAGTGGAAGGCCCATTGCTGAGTCAACGCTTCATCCTCAACAGAAGCATGTTCATTCTGAGGCATGTTGCTCTGGTTGGTTGACACTCTCTCCTTTAGCAGAGGCACTGTAATGAGCAGTATATCATTCGAACCGTTAGCCTACTAGGCGATCTTGTTCATATCATCGTCCGAATCATCCTCATCCTCTCATTCAGACTGGATGTCATTAGCTGTGGTGATGAAGATGACAGGAATGATGACTCACCCCGCATCTCTATGATTCTACTACACAGCCTCAGGGCTCACGGAGATACTCTCTCTGTGTGTGTCGCCATCTCTCGCTCTCTCTCTCCATTTGCACTTCTTTTTTTCGCTCTCTCCATTTTCCTCTCACTCTCACTTCCTCTCACCATCTTTCTCTCGCTCTCCATTTTCCCCTCGCTCTCTCTCTCTCTCTCCATTTTCCTCTCTCACTGTCCACACCCTAAATCTCATTTTCCCACCAGCTCGTATTAAATAAATGTTTGTCATTATGGCTGCTGGAGAGTGGCGTAAGGGGTGAAATGGACGGAGGAGAAAGGTCCCCTGGTCACACCACATCCATGGAAGGACATAGTGAGAGAAACAGAAGAACAGGCAGGGATGGGAGGGAGGGAGGCAGACGTATGTGTAGACAGTGAGGGAGAACACACCTTGCATCCTCTGAGAGTGTACTCCACAGTCTCTCCTGCTTCACACTTCCTCTGCAGATGAACAAGGCCAAAGCCAGGGTGAGGAAAACCTGATCGATCACTCAGAATGAATGTGTGTGCGCTTCCGTGCGTGCATACGGCATGCATGTGTATATGTTTGAGTGAGCGTATGTGTGTTTGAGAGAGAGAGAGAGAGAGAGAGAAATAGAGAGAGAAAGAGAGAGAGAAATAGAGGGGGAAAAGCAATGGAAACTAGAAACGTGTAGGAAAGGAGAAAAGTGCATCTCTGCTAGAGGTGTTTTGTATCAGGCTGGCAGTCTTCCTGCACCGTGTCAGCAGATCCTAGTCCCTATCCCTTTTTCAGCCCACCGAGTGCAGCTTTCCCCACAAAGACCACAGTGACAACAGAGACAAACTCAGAACGCAGTGCACACCCAGCTGCCGTCTACTCCAGGTCTAGACAGGAGTGCTCTTCTACACCCCATGGGCTCCATGCAAAACCAGCAAACGAGTGCTGTGTCAATCCACCGGGGACTTATCTCAGCAGCAGAGCAGTAATATTCATCCACCATGTGTCTAATAGAGGAGCGAAGGGCTGTCATCAATCCCCCAGGTGTCCATTCCTGATTGTGACATGGAGCTCTCCTCTCCGCTGGGGCTGGTATGCTCTGTAGCAGTTAACTGAAGGTGTCGGGGAGGCTACTCTGAAAATATTGTTGAACAAGCTACTTCCCACTGGAAGAAGTTAAGCTAAACTAAAGCTACCCGTAATGAAAATAGTTACTTTGAAAGAGTAGTTCACTACATCTAACCTCCCTCGTGAAAAATTATCATATGCATATTTGAAACGTCATAGACTACAAATGGCAAGAACAGATCACATTTGGGTCATAAATCAAATCAAATGTTATATGTCACATACACATGGTTAGCAGATGTTAATGCGAGTATAGCGAAATGCAAGTGCTTCTAGTTCCGACCATGCAGTAATATCTAACAAGTAATCGAACAATTTCACAACAACTACCTTATACACACACAAGTGTAAAGGAATGAATAAGAATGTGTACATATAAATATATGGATGAGCGATGGCCGAACGGCAAAGGGCAAGATGCAGTAGATGGTATAGAGTACAGTATACACACATATGAGATGAGTAATGTAGGGTATGTAAACATTATATAAAGTGGCATTGTTTAAAGTGGCTAGTGATACATAAATTACATCCAATTTTTAATTATTAAAGTGGCTCGGGATTTGAGTCAGTATGTTGTCAGCAGCCGCTCTATGTTAGTGATGGCTGTTTAACAGTCTGATGGCCTTGAGATAGAAGCTGTTTTTCAGTCTCTCGGTCCCAGCTTTGATGCACCTGTACTGACCTCACCTTCTGGATAATAGCGGGGTGAACAGGCAGTGGCTCGGGTGGTTGTTGTCCTTGATGATCTTTTTGTCCTTCCTGTGACATCGGGTGGTGTAGGTGTCCTGGAGGGCAGGTAGTTTGCCCCCGGTGATGCGTTGTGCAGACCTCACTACCCTCTGGAGAGCTTTACGGTTGTGGGCGGAGCAATTGCCGTCCCAGGCGGTGATACAGCCCGACAGGATGCTCTCAATTGTGCATCTGTAAAAGTTTGTGAGTGTTTTTGGTGAAAAGCCAAATTTCTTCAGCCTCCTGAGGAGTTTGTCCGTGTCGTCTGCAAACTTGATGATTGAGTTGGAGGCGTGCGTGGCCACGCAGTCATGAGTGAACAGGGAGTACAGGAGAGGGCTGAGAACGCACCCTTGTGAGGCCCCAGTGTTGAGGATAAGCGGGGTGGAGATGTTGTTTCCTACCCTCACCACCTGGGGGCGGCCCGTCAGGAAGTCCAGGACCCAGCTGCACAGGGCGGGGTCGAAACCCAGGGTCTCGAGCTTAATGACGAGTTTGGAGAGTACTATGGTGTTAAATTCTGAACTGTAATCGATGAACAGTATTCTCACATAGGTATTCCTCTTGTCCAGATGGTTAGGGCAGTGTGCAGTGTGTAGTGCGATTGCATCGCCTGTGGACCTATTGCGGCGGTAAGCAAATTGGAGTGGGTCTAGGGTGTCAGGTAGGGTGGAGGTGATATGGTCCTTGACTAGTCTCTCAAAGCACTTCATGATGACGGAAGTGAGTGCTACGGGGCGGTAGTCATTTTGCTCAGTTACCTTAGCTTTCTTGGGTACAGGAACGATGGTATGTCAACAGAATGTGTCATTTAGTCTACTAAACACAAAAACAACGTTTCAAGTGAGAATTAGGCAGGTCTGATGCCGAAAAAGAAAAACACAATTATTGCCTACGTCACTCATATTATATTGTAAAAGTAGTGTGTAGTTCCAGTAGTTAGCTATACCGCTACATGGCAAAAAAAGCTATGAACTACTGAAACACTACCTAGATTTGAATTTAGTTCAACTACCACCAATCTACTCCAAAATGTAGTTTAATTGCTAGTTTAACTACATGTAGTTCACTACTCCCCAACACTGTTAACTGATGGGATTTAGTCACGTAGATAGAAGTTGCAGTCAGTATGTTTAACTGAAAGTGTGCTGGTCTGTGACTCAGTGATACATACATCTACAGAGTAGCCAATCTCTACTGAAAATAACCCAATGCATGTAGAGATCATGTTTACATTTCCTCTTGTGGCAATACTTTGATGTTGGCTAAGAGAACCATCCACCACTGACTGACTAGGTGCAGATGTCCATGTGAGTGATCACGGCATATCCATATATCCATGAAAACATTGAACATATTCAACATATTTCAAACTAGGCCTTTAAATTGAGCAAATAATTGGTTGTGATTCCTTCCTGACACCTTCTACATCTCTCTGATCTGGAGCCCTCATTGAGACAGGCTCTAGACTGTCTCTAGACTGTCTCCCTATAGACTCTGTTCTCACACAGACTGTTCTAATGAAGAGGGCTGCGCTGTGGGCTTCCCTTCGCGTGGACCAATGAGAGGCCAGATGATACAGCAAAAGGAGGCTGGGCCTGGGAGGATTGTTATCACTCAAAGTACAGAGGCAGGATCTCATTCCCGTTCCAGACCCTCCATTGATTATTTTTCAATCACACTCACAGAGACCATCTCTGGTAACAGTTATTAAAGGGAAATGGGAAGCAACCAAGCCAATGGGGGAGATTAGGGAACAATACATGGATGACAAGGGAAGTGATGAGCTCAACACGGTGGAAAGACCTTGCAAAGGTCAGAGAGGGCTCTCAAACCGTCAACGACATGACATGAGAAACAACACTTCGAAGTGCTCTTATGAAGACAGCTGCTACACCACACTCCAATGGAGGTGTATGTTTGGGATGCTCTGTGAGTGTCCCTAAAATGAAGGGACAACAATGAGATCTGAAGAGAACGGGGGAGATGAGAGGTGTATTCCAGGCTGGTTGGCATTTATTGTCATGAATCTTGCCCTGGAGGCAGCTCAGCCACAAAGTCATAAAATCCTAACCTTAACCTTAACCACACTGCTAACCCAAATGCCTAAACCTAACCTAAGACCGAAAAGCACATTTTTTTTCCCATGGATTTTTACGATATAGAAAATTTGACTTTGCAGCAGCCAGATGTAGCGGAATTCAGTTCTGCCTCATGAAAATAAATGTAAACGTGCATACTTAAGAGGAGAATAAAGGAGTGGCATGGATTGTGTGTTGAGAGGGTGGCGGCCAGCTAGGAGAGGGGCAGTCCAAGGACATCACCTTGCTGAAAGGGGAGAGCACTTGTGGCTGTGAAGTAAGTATGACTGTTCTGGGAAAACACTTTGGCTATCTCTCCCCCTCATCTCCCACTTTCTCCTTCACTACAGTAGCCCCCCATATTGTATGATGCTTCTCTCCCTCTTGCTCTGCCATGTTTCATCAGCTCTATACTTACATGTTAATGAGATGACAATTGACTCAAACAAGGAAAACAAAACAACGGTACAATTCCCACATCTAGTAAAGCCTGGGTAACGAGCAGATGGTGATGCTGCACATGATATATTGAGGTCTGTCTGGATAACCCCTGCAAAGAGGTTTCCATAAAACCACCCTCTGTGATCCAAATACATTTAAATGATTAGAAAAAAGAGAAGGGATGTGAAATCCAGTGGTACTTAATAGGTAAAACATTTTTTTTTTTTGGGGGGGATGTAATTTACTCAACTATTTATATTTGACAACTTTTGCTTCATTACATTCCGAAAGACAATAATGTACTTTTTACTCCATACATTTTCCCTGAGATCCAAAAGTACTCGATACATTTTGAATGCTTAGCAGGACAGACAATATTGTCCAATTCACACACTTATCAAGAGAGCATCCCTGGTCATCCTTTCTGCCTCAGATCTGGCGGACTCACTAAACACAAATGCTTGGTTTGTAAATTATGTCTAAGTGTTCGCATGTGCCCCTGGCTATCCATACAATTAAAAAAACAAGAAAATGGTGCCGTCTGGTTTGCTTAGTATAAGGATTTTTTTATTATACATACTTTGATACCCAAGTATATTTTAGCAAATACATTTATGAATATTTAAAACCAAATACTTTTAGACTTTCACTCAAGTAGAATTTTACTGTGTGACTTTCACTTTTACCAGAGTAATTTTCTATTAAGGTATCTTTACATTTACTCAATTATGACAATACAGTACTTTTTCCACTACTAGTAAAATCTCAATGAAACCCTGTATAATTACCATCCAACTCCCCTGATGGAGCCTGGGAAACACACTGACAGACACACGTCTCTCATTCAGGACGTCACACAATGTATAAATGTGGCTCTCAGTTATTTTTCATTGTGATGTTTATAGAGTTGAAATTATGGTGGATTGGTTTAATAAGCTTTCCTTCAAGCTAGTTTGACAGGGATTTGATGAAAAAAAAAAATTCTCAAAAGAACATTCTCATCGATGGGGCTGTCGTGGAGCGGGTTGGGAGCTTCAAGTTCCTTGGTGTCCACATCACAAACAAACTAACATGGTCTAAGCACACCAAGACAGTGGTGAGGAGGGCACGACAAAACCTATTCCCCCTCAGGAGACTGAAAAGATTTGGCATGGGTCCTCAGATCCTTAAAAGGTTCTAAAGATGCACCATCGAGAGCATCCTGACGGGTTGCATCCCTGCCTGGTATGGCAACTGCTCGGCCTCCGACCGCACTACAGAGGGTAGTGTGTAAGGCCCAGTCCATCACCGGGGCCAAGCTTCCTGCCATCCAGGACCTCTATCCAGGACTCCAGCCACCCTATTCATAGATCGTTCTCTCTGCTACCGCACGGCAAGTGGTACCGGAGTGCCAAGTCTAGGGCCAAGAGGCTTCTAAACAACTTCTACCTCCAAGCCATAAGACTCCTGAACATCTAATCAAATGGCTACCCAGACTATTTGCATTTGCATTTGCACGACTTGAAGGTACCATTTTCATCTGTACAAACAATAGTACGCAAGTATAAACACTATGGGACACGCAGCCCTCATACCGCTCATGAAGGAGACGCATTCTGTCTCCTAGAGATGAACGTTCTTTGGTGCGAAAAGTGCAAATCAATCCCAGAACAACAGCACAGGACCTTGTGAAGATGCTGGAGGAAACAGGTACAAAAGTATCTATATCCACAGTAAAACGAGTCCTATATTAACATAACCTGAAAGGCTGCGCAGCAAGGAAGAAGCCACAGCTCCAAAACCGCCATAAAAAAAGCAAGACTATGGTTTGTAACTGCAGATGGGGACAAAGATGGAACTTTTTGGAGAAATGTCCTCTGGTCTGATGAAACAAAAATAAAACTGTTTGGCCATAATGACCATTGTTATGTTTGTAGTAAAAAGGGGGAGTCTTACAAGCCGAAGAACACAATCCAAACCGTGAAGCACAGGGGTGGCCGCATCATCAACATCTCTGAGTTTAAATGTATTTGGCTAAGTTGTATGTAAACTTCCGACTTTAACTGTACATAATTACCTCGACACCGTTGCCCCCACACATCGACTCTGTGCTGACCAAACCCTCCCCTAACACAGACAACGATGGGCCAATTGTGCGCCGCCCCATGGGTCTCCCGGTCACGGCCGGCAGCGGCAGAGCCTGGACTCGAACCCAGAATCTCTAGTGGTACAGCTAGCAGTGCCTTAGACCACTGCGCCACTCAGGAGGCATAAGAAATGTTTAAACAGATTTGATAGAAAAAATTATAATTTTCCTAGAACACCCCCATCGTGGGTGCTAGCAGCACACAGCAATGTGCATCAGCAGCGAGTGCAGGACCAAATAATCAAGGCAAACAAAGCCCAACACATCTAAAAACACCCAGACTTATCTGTCAGTTATGCCAGGTTTAATTTCCATCCGTTCTGACAAGGCCATTAAATAGATCTGGCCAAAAATAAACATGTTTGTGCTGAACTGATATGACAGGCTATGATCACACCTCCCAATGTTGGGGAGAGATACGGCTGGCTTTTAATTAAAAAAGCCAAGGACTATACAGCACCTTCACCTCCAGCAAACAAACTGTTCAGCCGGAACACACATTACCATTTGAACACTTGCAAGGAAGAACCATATATGTGCGTTTTGACTATACCACCATCAAGGTGTCAACATTGAACGATCGTGACGTCACCTTTTGTCCTTCAATTATACTTGCTACTTTTTGATTTCATACTTCTTTTCCTTACTTTTTAATCAAGATTTGTGAAGTCAATTTATTTTTCAAAATGCACATATGGTTCTTTCTATAAACTGTCATACTATACTTTAACATACAGTATGGGGGGGGGTCATAGCTACAGTATATTCAATCAAATTCACGAGTTGATTTAAAAACCTGTATAAATCCTGGATCTAGCAGTCTGACAGGTTTTTGTATAGAGATCTCAGAAATGCAGTGTAACTACATAACATTTCGTGTCTCCTTATGTTTATAAGGGGTGAAAAAAGACATCATTGCGCACACAAATCCAAAATGATGTATGTGATTGCAAAATTGAATGCTTCTAACCGAAAGTCACCTTACCTTAATACTTAAAACCTAAATCGATACAGTCTTTAATGTGGTTTATTGCATAATTATGCATAATACTTGTTATATGCACATTTGGAGTCCAGCTTATTAGCTATGCTGTTATATTTTCATATACCATCATCTGATCCAGGAAGGAATTTTCAGAACAACAGTCAAGTGACAAACAGCTGTTGTGACAGCGCATGCAATGCAACAACGAGGAATGTCCACAATATTTTGGTGTCTCATTCATTACACCGGTGAAGACAGTTGTGCCTGGATCCTCGTTGGATCTAATATCCCTAGCCAATTGATCATCTGTTGTTGTCTGCTTGATTTACAGCAGGGTCTCGTTAGATTTAACAGAGAAATCATTGAGGTAATGAGTTCATGTTTCCATATGTTTTTGTGCCTCGGATTGGACACAGAGTCGACTGTGTACAATTGTAGAGGATAAACTATTGCGCAACACCCAACACTATTCCTATTAATTATTTTGGATATAAATGACAAATGACATAGCCTAGTGGGCTTATTCACAACATGATCTGGTAATGAAATAACATGACAAATCCATTTTGCTTTCAACGTTACACCTGCAATTTTAAACAATGCAAGGTGCTTGAAGTAGCCTACTTGAATTTGGAGCTCAGAAATTCAAGTACTGGTATAGGCCTACCTTGAAACTCCTACCTTGAAAATGTCCTCAATTTGGTGCTTGAAAATGTCCTTGTAAATATTGCAGCCAATTTATAAGTTATCAGGCTCCATTATAATTATCAGTGATTTTTGTTTCCCAAAGCTTCCATTGAAGGGTGTTGCACTACTCTGTTGCTGTAAAACTACTTGTGGTTTATTATGAGGACGACAACATCGAATGCTGCTTTCAACTTGGCTTTCCATACACATCCTTACATTAAAAAAGAAACCTGGTTTTTGGTTGGCACGCATGCATCCAATCTATTCGTCAGGCAATGTCCACATTGTTCTCACATATTTTAGATGTAAAAATATGTAATAATAATAATGAATTTCAACGCATTGGCAAGGCCTGAAAATGCATTATTTCTTAAAATGTTAATGTGGTAGTGAGATACATGACACTTTTTTGCATGCTTAAAAAAATATATATAACATGGAGGTCATTGAAAATGACAATTAAGTGCTTGAAAAAGTACCTGAAAGTCCTTGAATTTGACTTGCCAATGTCTCTATGAACCCTGCTTAAAGGATGTTAAGTCCTAGGGCTATGTTGTTGTTTACAGTAAGTGCAGTTATGGGTCAATTTGCATATATTCACTTTTATTCCTCTACATACACATATGGAGCTGCATGGAAATCCTTTTGTATTTTTCATTCAAACCATTTTGCCATTTTGATCCCAATGTCACACATTGGCCCCGTTATTTATAGGACCACCCATATATGGCTCTTTGTCTGTAGGATTTATTTTACTAAACCATTATACCAGACAGCAAAGCACTGGTAATATAAAACACAGCATATTTAAGATGTACTGTATTTGGGTAGCAGGGAATACAGTGATACGTAAATGCTAATCCAATTTTGATCAGCATGAGAACAGAGACAGTTCAAAGCCAAGGTAAACATTCTACATTTTTGAGGTGGTGCTGCTGGATTTGCCTCATAAAAACTCATGTTTTTTCTTCTTCAGAAATTCATATTGAGGGGCCTCCCGAGTGTCCCATCGCGCTCTGTCAGCTACTTGTGGCAGGCCGGGAGTCTGCAAACTGACTTTGGTCGCCAAGCGGACTGTGTTTTCTCCGACACATTGGCGTCGGTGGCTTCCGGGTTAAGCGAGCAGCGAGCAGTCTACAAACAAAAACCTGCCACTAAACACTGGAGTGTCACGGCTTGGTCCCAGCACTATCTTATTATACTTTCTTAAACAGGTCCTGAGGGATATTTATAACATTGAGATAAACACATGAGACTGGAGAACATCAGTTTGAATTCTCAGAGGGCTGCACATGACAAAAACCCTGTACCGGAGCAATTTCACCACTCCCGCACTCTGATGTGAGGCCCAGATGTTATTCTTCATAATGACATCTTTATCGGTGTGCACTGTCGTCTGAAGGAAGGTCAAAAAGACCCCCGCCTCACTACATTGCCAAATTCTGTTTCCATGGTGACCACGGAGTCCAAACTTCCCTGTCACGCACACTGACAGCAGGTAAGCTATTATCACTATCTCTTTCCCCCTGCTTTTAAACGATTATTTTTTTAATCCACGACTACTACTAACCTTTTTCCCCACCATAAAATGTCTCCATTTTTTTCCTTCTCAACAACCTAACCCAGCGTTATGCTAGCCCACAGAAACCATTGTCGGTGGGATCTAAAGTGCACATTTTCCTAAAAAGATTGGATCCTTTTTGGAGGCGTGCCAAACTCTGAGGCAATTCATCAACAAGCTCTCACTGATGAATTATTAACTGAGTAATGAATATGTTGTCTTGTGATTATGCCAACACTGTGTTAGGCCTGGGCCAGACCGATCACGCTGCTCTGCAGCCTAACGGTGTTCAGGGAAATGCATGGGGCTTTCTCCTTTTCATCTCTACGCATGTCGAGCTTCTTATTCCAGGAGGGGTAAGAGACGGAACGTTTTACCTGGAAAACTGAGGGAGAATGTAGCTGGTCCTTGGGAAAATGGTCTTGAAAAAAATTGGAATAAATATCAGACTGTGGTAGATGCTGGAAGGGTATCTCACCCATTAAATGAATGAACACATTTACTACTGTGATGTCTCTTCCTTCATGTACACTAACATAGTATACATCAGAAACCAAGTTTCAAATGCAGTCAAGTCCAAAAACAGTGCCAAGAGTAAATCACTCCCGTTTCTATTTGTCCTTTTGTGACAGTCTGTCCAGGACTTTGAGGAGGGAGGGTTTGTCGCCCCGTAACTGAAACCTGAAATTGCAACTGCTTCTCTTACACAATAAACTGAATGAGTATGGCATAAAGAACACAGTCTGGTCCTCGATAGGAACTGGTTTGCGATTGCATTCGCAGATAGACTGCATTTAATCAACAGCCCACTTTCAGCTTTCAGACCACGCCGTTCAACCGCTTGAGGAATACAAGAGATCAATATGGATAAATTAATTACCATGGAGCCAAATGGGGATTCTGCCTCAGAGTAGCTGTGGAGCTGAAATTACTACAAAAACAAACAGTAAGCGCTCGGCGAGGTGTCAACACCGGAGTTACTGCAAGTGATCCCCAACATGCTTGAGTAGCCCATGGCGCACAACACATTAAGCAGCCCAGAGATGGAGGACATGTAGAAACAGCAGGGCTGGGTTGCATGGACGTCATTATAAAAATACACATTAAAATGGACATCAATAGATCTAATGTGATGATTAGATGGACATTCCTTTCTAACGGGAATGTGACTCACAGTGTGAGGGATACTTCTGGTGTGTGTGAGAGAGAGAGAAACGAGAGAAAAAAGAGAGAGCCTCTCCCTTCTCAATCAGCTGCTGCTGTCACCTCCAGGTTGCTCCATGTCCCGGCCTGCCAGGCAACCAATGAGCTCCCACTTGGCATGAACATCTAGAAAGAGCAGGCCACGACCCACTGCCTAGGTTCTACATTCACTACAACCATAATATCACACAGGCAACCAATGAATTCCTAACAAGTACAATCAAAAGAGAAACAACCCCCACCACGGCCACCACCCTCGCACTTGCCTCCCCTTTCCTACTTACACAAGCAATATTCCAAGCTGTTGTTTTGTTTCCATCACATTTTCCATTAAAACTGACATTTCATCTAAATCAAGCCCTTGGGGCCGAAACTCAGACATGAGCAGGGGAGGTACTAGATGGGAGAATTCTTAAGTGTGAGGGGTGTATGTGCGGGTGCATGTGTGTGTGTGTGTGTGTGTGTGTGTGTGTGTGTGTGTGTGCGCGTACAGGTAGGTGTGTGTGCGCGTGCAGGTAGGTGTGTGTGTGTGTGCGTGCAGGTAGGTGTGTGCTTGCATGTGTGTGTGTGCTTGCATGTGTGTGTGCTTGCATGTGTGTGCTTCCACCCTGCGGCACATAACAGTCTTTACGTGATCAGGGACCATGTCATTATTTGTAGCCATCAGAGAGACATCAACCCACTTGCATGTGCCTGTGTTCACTGTGGTTATTAATGTACAGCACGTTCATTTATGTTAGAGAGACATCAACCCACTTACATGTGTCTGCGTTCACTGTGGTTATTAATGTACAGCACAGTCATTTATGTTAGAGAGACATCATACCACTTACATGTGTCTGCGTTCACTGTGGTTATTAATGTACAGCACCGTCATTTATGTTAGAGAGACATCAACCTCAACTACTGTCTCTGTCTATCCCTTTCTGTTCCCCTCTGCTACACACTCACACAACCATGGATGGACACACGCACTACACCCACACCGTGTATTCCTGTAGTCAAGACAGTGTTGTTTTCAGCTTCCAGTAAAAGTGCTAATGAATTTGATTTTCACCTTGTCATCTGAGGGAGAGAGACATTGAGAGAAGAGGGAATTGATGGAGCCCCAGGCACCTGCACTCTTGAGCCATTGGAGGCCTTGACTTTAACAGTCTGCAATACATTGGTCTCCCTGGAGAACAACACGGTCTTTACCAGGGCGGAGGTGACCTGCTCCATCAGACACACTCCATCAAACCGTGTGAAATATTCACATTTTGGTCAAGGGAATTCAAATCAAATCAAATCAAATTTTATTTGTCACATACACATGGTTAGCAGATGTTAATGCGAGTGTAGCGAAATGCTTGTGCTTCTAGTTCCGACAATGCAGTAATAACGAACAAGTAATCTAACTAACAATTCCAAAAAAACTACTGTCTTATAACACAGTGTAAGGGGATAAAGAATATGTACATAAGGATATATGAATGAGTGATGGTACAGAGCAGCATAGGCAAGATACAGTAGATGATATCGAGTACAGTATATACATATGAGATGAGTATGTAAACCAAGTGGCATAGTTAAAGTGGCTAGTGATACATGTATTACATAAGGATGCAGTCGATGATATAGAGTACAGTATCAGCGTATGCATATGAGATGAATAATGTAGGGTAAGTAACATTATATAAGGTAGCATTGTTTAAAGTGGCTAGTGATATATTTACATCATTTCCCATCAATTCCCATGATTAAAGTGGCTGGAGTAGAGTCAGTGTCATTGACAGTGTGTTGGCAGTAGCCACTCAATGTTAGTGGTGGCTGTTTAACAGTCTGATGGCCTTGAGATAGAAGCTGTTTTTCAGTCTCTCGGTCCCAGCTTTGATGCACCTGTACTGACCTCGCCTTCTGGATGACAGCGGGGTGAACAGGCAGTGGCTCGGGTGGTTGATGTCCTTGATGATCTTTATGGCCTTCCTGTAGCATCGGGTGGTGTAGGTGTCCTGGAGGGCAGGTAGTTTGCCCCCGGTGATGCGTTGTGCAGACCTCACTACCCTCTGGAGAGCCTTACGGTTGAGGGCGGTGCAGTTGCCATACCAGGCGGTGATACAGCCCGCCAGGATGCTCTCGATTGTGCATCTGTAGAAGTTTGTGAGTGCTTTTGATGACAAGCCGAATTTCTTCAGCCTCCTGAGGTTGAAGAGGCACTGCAGCGCCTTCCTCACGATGCTGTCTGTGTGAGTGGACCAATTCAGTTTGTCTGTGATGTGTATGCCGAGGAACTTAAAACTTGCTACCCTCTCCACTACTGTTCCATCGATGTGGATGGGGGGGTGTTCCCTCTGCTGTTTCCTGAAGTCCACAATCATCTCCTTAGTTTTGTTGACGTTGAGTGTGAGGTTATTTTCCTGACACCACACTCCGAGGGCCCTCACCTCCTCCCTGTAGGCCGTCTCGTCGTTGTTGGTAATCAAGCCTACCACTGTTGTGTCGTCCGCAAAATTGATGATTGAGTTGGAGGCGTGCATGGCCACGCAGTCGTGGGTGAACAGGGAGTACAGGAGGGGGCTCAGAACGCACCCTTGTGGGGCCCCAGTGTTGAGGATCAGCGGGGAGGAGATGTTGTTGCCTACCCTCACCACCTGGGGGCGGCCCGTCAGGAAGTCCAGTACCCAGTTGCACAGGGCGGGGTCGAGACCCAGGGTCTCGAGCTTGATGACGAGCTTGGAGGGTACTATGGTGTTGAATGCCGAGCTGTAGTCGATGAACAGCATTCTCACATAGGTATTCCTCTTGTCCAGATGGGTTAGGGCAGTGTGCAGTGTGGTTGAGATTGCATCGTCTGTGGACCTATTTGGGCGGTAAGCAAATTGGAGTGGGTCAAGGGTGTCAGGTAGGGTGGAGGTGATGTGGTCCTTGACTAGTCTCTCAAAGCACTTCATGATGACGGATGTGAGTGCTACGGGGCGGTAGTCGTTTAGCTCAGTTACCTTAGCTTTCTTGGGAACAGGAACAATGGTGGCCCTCTTGAAGCATGTGGGAACAGCAGACTGGTATAGGGATTGATTGAATATGTCCGTAAACACACTGGCCAGCTGGTCTGCGCATGCTCTGAGGGCGCGGCTGGGGATGCCGTCTGGGCCTGCAGCCTTGCGAGGGTTAACACGTTTAAATGTCTTACCTACTTCGGCTGCAGTGAAGGAGAGACCGCATGTTTCCGTTGCAGGCCGTGTCAGTGGCACTGTATTGTCCTCAAAGCGGGCAAAAAGTTATTTAGTCTGCCTGGGAGCAAGACATCCTGGTCCGTGACTGGGCTGGGTTTCTTCCTGTAGTCCGTGATTGACTGTAGACCCTGCCACATGCCTCTTGTGTCTGAGCCGTTGAATTGAGATTCTACTTTGTCTCTGTACTGGCGCTTAGCTTGTTTGATAGCCTTGCGGAGGGAATAGCTGCACTGTTTGTATTCAGTCATGTTACCAGACACCTTGCCCTGATTAAAAGCAGTGGTTCGTGCCTTCAGTTTCACACGAATGCTGCCATCAATCCACGGTTTCTGGTTAGGGAATGTTTTAATCGTTGCTATGGGAACGACATCTTCAACGCACGTTCTAATGAATTAATAGAAAACCACTGATTATAACAATAAGCATTGTGCATATAGAGTTCAGAAAGTATTTAGACCCCTTGACTTTTTCCACATTGTTACATTATAGCCTTAATCTAAAATTGATTAAATCATGTTCCGCCCCTCATCAATCTATACACAACACCCCATAATGACAAAGCAAAAAAATATTTTAAAAATTAAATATGACACACAGCATGTATTCAGACCCTTTACTCAGTACATTGTTGAAGCACCTTTGGCAGTGATTACAGCCTCGAATCTTCTTAGGTATGATGCTACAAGCTCGGCAAACATGTATTTGGGGAGGTTCTCCCATTCTTCTCTTCAGATCCTCTCAAGCTCTGTCAGGTTGGATGGGGAGCGTTGCTGCACAGCTATTTTCCGGTCTCTCCAGACATTTTCGATCGGCGTTCAAGTCCGGGCTCTGGCTGGGCTACTCAAGGACAGACTTGTCCTGAAGCCACTCCTGCGTTGTCTTGGCTGTGTACTTAGGGTTGTTGTCCTGTTGGAAGGTGAACCTTCGCCCCAGTCTGAGGTCCTGAGCACTCTGGAGCAGAATTTCAACAAGGATCTTTCTGTACTTTGCTCCGTTCATCTTAGCCTCGATCCTGACTATTCTCTAAGTCAATGCCGCTGAAAAACATGATGCTGCCAACACCATGCTTCACCGTAGGGATGGTGCCAGGTTTCCTCCAGACGTGACGCTTCGCATTCAATATTGGTAACATCAGGGAGGAGAATCTTGTTTCTCATGTCCTTTAGGTGCCTCTTTGCAAACTCCAAGCGGGCTGTTGTGCATTTTACTGAGGAGTGCCTTCCGTCTGGCCACTGTACCATAAAGGCCTGATTGGTGGAGTGTTGCAGAGATGGTTGTCCTTCTGGAAGGTTCTCCCATCTCCACAGAGCAACTCTGGAGCTCTGTCAGAGTGACCATCGGGTTCTTGGTCACCTCCCTTTTTGGTATGCGTCCCCAGATCTGTGCCTCAACACAATCCTGTCTCGGAGCTCTGCGGACAATTCCTTCGACCTCACGGCTTGAAAAAAGAGTGAGCAACTATGCAGATATTGATTGTTTTATGTACTGATCAATATGAGCTGTCTATCCCTCTTCAGATCAAGACTGTTTTCAGAGAGCAATTATAATATCAATTTGGGGAGTATTGTGAGAGGGCTTTCTTTTTCAAGTTGCTATCTGTGCTGAATATCAGGTCCTTTTCATTAAACAAGGACAACTCCATCTCTGAGTCTAGGTTCGCATTTTCATGTGGTTGGTGGGAGTAGTGAGTGTTGGGAGAGGGACTAGTTCCTACAGGCCTCTTGCATTATCCTGAGATGTCGTTAAAACCAACAGGGCATGTGTTTACACATCTGCTGTGACTTTTACCGTCTCTCTTAATGAGATTTCCATCGATTCACTTTTGCTAAGAAATAAATCAATCGGTAACTCTATCAAAAATTACACAACCAATTCTCAATGCATCATGTTCACCCTGAACCTGGCATTAGCAGGTAATGAAACACCCTATACAGCAGTATGCTTGTTGTTTGTTGTGAGGAGACATGAGGGGAGATGACAGGTGGGAACAGTTTGTAGCACTGACTCTATTGGTGCAGATTACTGATAGAGAAGGCGGACATCTTGCGAGTTCCAACCCGACTTTGCTATTAAGTGACTTTTTCCTGTACAGTGACTGCCAAGCACTTTTGGACATCGGCAGTTACTAACGTCAGATCGACAATTACTAACCTCGATATCAATATCAACTCTGACTCGGCTTTTCCCTTCACACTGGAAGCTATTCCTTTGTTTCACGGGGTACCAAAATGCTGCAGACGTACAGTAGATGTGGTAGACGAGCTGGCATCCTGGTGAGACTTTTTTAATTTAATTTATTAGGACGTCAATGGAGACAGCTAGTCTTACTGGGGTCCGCACATAACGAAAAAGACATTAGACAAAATACTTTTTACAATTGACATACACATACTACATGTCAATGTTTTTAAATGTATGTGTGCATCTATCAGTTACACATACAGTGCATTTGGAAAGTATTCAGACACCTGGACTTTTTCCCCCAAAACATTACGTTACAGCCTTATTCTAAAATTGATTAAATTAAAACATTTTCCTCATAAATCTACACACAACATACCCCAAAACGACAAATCAAAAACAGATTTTCATAACATTTTGAAAAATGTACTACAAATAAAAAACACAAATACCTTATTCACATAAGTATTCAGACCCTTTGTTATGAGATTCGAAATTGAGCTCAGATGCATCCTGTTTCCATGTATCATCCTTGAGATGTTTCTACAACTTGATTGGAGTCCACCTGTGGTAAATTCAATTGATTGGAAATGGTTTGGAAAGGCACACACCTATCTACATAATGTCCCACAGTTGACAGTGCATGTCAGAGCAAAAACAAAGCCATGAGGTTGAAGGAATTGTCCGTAGAGCGCCGAGACAGGATTGTGTCGAGGCATAGATCTGCGGAAGGGTACCAAAACATTTCTGCAGCATTGAAGGTCTTAAATGGAAGAAGTTTGGAACCACTGAAACTCTTCCTAGAATTGGCAGCCTGGCCAAACTGAGCAATCGGGGGAGAAGGGCCTTGGTCAGGGAGGTGACCAAGAACCCGATGGTCACTCTGACAGAGCTCCAGAGTTCCTCTGTGGAGATTAGAGAACTTCCAGAAGGACAACTATCTCTGCAGCACTCTACCAATCAGGCTTTTATGGTAGAGTGGTAAGACAGAAGCCACTTCTCAGTAAAAGACACATGATCGACCGCTTGAAGTATGCCAAAGGCACCTAAAGGACTCTCAGACAATAAGTAACAAGATTCTTTGGTCTGATGAAACCAGAATTGAACTCTTTGGCTTGAATGCCAACCGTCATGTCTGGAGAAACCCTGGCACCATCCCTATGGTGAAGCATGGTGTTGGCAGCATCATGCTGTGGGAATGTATTTCAGAGGCAGGGACCGGGAGATTAGTCAGGATCGAGGGAAAGATGAACCGAGCAAAGTGCATAGAGATCCTTGATGAAAACCTGTTCCAGAGCACTCAGGACCTCAAACTGGGGCGAAGGTTCACCTTCCAACAGGATAACGACTTGAAGCACACAGCCAAGCCAACACAGTGGGTTCGGGACACATCTATGAATGTCCTTGAGCTGACCAGCCAGAACCTGGACTTGAACCTGATCAAACATGTCTGGAGAGACCTGAAAATACACTGCTCAAAAAAATAAAGGGAACACTAAAATAACACATCTGAATGAATGAAATATTCTTAAATCCTTTTTTCTTTACATACTTGAATGTGCTGACAACAAAATCACACAAAAATGATCAATGGAAATCAAATTCATCAAGCATGGCGGTCTGGATTTGGAGTCACACTCAAAATTAAAGTGGAAAACCACACTACAGGCTGATCCAACTTTGATGTAATGTCCGCACCTTAAAACAAGTCAAAATGAGGCTCAGTAGTGTGTGTGGCCTCCACGTGCCTGTATGACCTCCCTACCACCCCTGGGCATGCTCCTGATGAGGTGGAGGATGGTCTCCTGAGGGATCTCCTCCCAGACCTGGACTAAAGCATCCGTCAACTCTGGACAGTCTGTTGTGCAACGTGGCGTTGGTGGATGGAGCGAGACATGATGTCCCAGATGTGCTCAATTGGATTCAGGTCTGGGGAACGGGTGGGCCAGTCCATAGCATCAATGCCTTCCTCTTGCAGGACACACTCCAGCCACATGAGGTCTAGCATTGTCTTGCATTAGGAGGAACCCAGGGCCAACCGCACCAGCATATGGTCTCACAAGGGGTCTGAGGATCTCATCTCGGTACCTAATGGCAGTCGTCAGGCTACCTCTGGCGAGCACATGGAGGGCTGTGCGGCCCCCAAAGAAATGCCACCCCACACCATGACTGACCCACCGCCAAACCGGTCATGCTGGAGGATGTTGCAGGCAGCAAAATGTTCTCCACAGCGTCTCCAGACTCTGTCACTTCTGTCACATGCTCAGTGTGAACCTGCTTTCATCTGTGAAGAGCACAGGGCGCCAGTGGCGAATTTGCCAAACTTGGTGTTCTCTGGCAAATGCCAAACGTCCTGCACAGTGTTGGGCTGTAAGCACAACCCCCACCTGCGGACATCGGGCCCTCATAACACCGTCATGGAGTCTGTTTCTGATCGTTTGAGTAGACAAATGCACATTTGTGGCCTGCTGGAGGTCATTTTGCAGGGCTCTGGCAGTGCTCCTCATTGCACAAAGGCGGAGGTAGCGGTCCTGCTGCTGGGTTGTTGCCCTCCTACGGCCTCCTCCACGTCTCCTGATGTACTGGCCTGTGTCCTGGTAGCGCCTCCATGCTCTGGACACTACGCTGACAGACACAGCAAACCTTCTTGCCACAGCTCGCATTGATGTGCCATCCTGGATGAGCTGCACTACCTGAGCCACTTGTATGGGTTGTAGACTCAGTCTCATGCTACCACTAGAGTGAAAGCACCGCCAGCATTCTAAAGTAACCAAAACATCAGCCAGGAAGCATAGGAACTGAGAAGTGGACTGTGGTCCCCACCTGCAGAACCACTCCTTTATTCGGGGTGTCTTGCTAATTGCCTATAATTTCCACCTGTTGTCTATTCCATTTGCACAACAGCATGTGATATTTATTGTCAATCAGTGTTGCTTCCTAAGTGGACAGTTTGATTTCACAGAAGTGTGATTGACTTAGAGTTACATTGTGTTGTTTAAGTGTTCCCTTTATTTTTTTGAGCAGTGTAGCAACACTCCCCATCCAACCTGACAGAGCTTGAGAGGATCTGCAGAGAAGAATGGGAGAACCTCCCCAAATACAGGTGTGCCAAGCTTGTAGCATCATACCTAAGAAGACTGCAGGCTGTAATCGCTGCCAAAGGTGATTCAACAAAGTACTGAATAAAGGGTATGAATACTTCATATGACTGGACCACAATCAAGATAAGATATGCGGGACTTTCTTTGTGGAGTGATGTGTCAAAAAAACAGAGCATCTCTTTATTATGAGCAGACCCATCCCCATTTTTACAACCATTGAATCTATATGTTTTGACCATGAAAATGTACAATCTAAAGTAACACCAAGTAATTTAGTCTCCTCAACTTGTTCAGCAGCCACACCATTCATTGTCAGATTCAGCTGAGGTCTAGATTGTATGGAATAATTTGTGCCAAATACAATGCTCTTAGTTTAAGAGATGTACAGAACCAGTTTATTACTGGCCGCCCATTCCTAAACTGACTGCAACACTTTAAGGGTTTCAGTGACTTCATTAGCTGGGGTTGCTGATGTGTATACGGTTGAATCCTCAGCATACACAGACACACATGCTTTGTTTAATGCCAGTGGCAGGTCATTGATAAAAAAAGAGAAAAGAGTAGAGGACTAAGACAAAGATCAAATTGACCAGCGCTCCCCTCCATTTTACTGCCAAATGTCCAGTCACTTGAGAAGAAGATGGATGAGCTTCGTTTGAGAGACACCTTTCAGAGAGACTAGAAAAGCTGCAATATTATATGCCTTGCAGAAACTTGGCTGGCTCAATCTATGAATTTAGAACTCTGTGGTTTCTCCATGGAGCGACACGATCAGACGGCGGAAGCCACAGGCAAGTCCGAAGGGGGAGGGGTGTGTCTCATTGTAAACAACAACTGGTGTGCTGCTTCCATTGGGAAAGAAATCTAGAGCTTTTGCTCACCTGATATACCTCATGGTAAGCTGCAGAAATGTTTCTCTACCAAGAGAGTTCTCATCCAAAATTATCATGCCTGTTTACATCTCTACACAAGCCAACACAACTTTGGCACTCAATTAACTGTATAGGGCCATAAACAAACAAGAAAACACACACCTTGAATGCCCGCTACGACCTCTGACGAGATATTAAACGTGTAAAAGGACAATATAGGTGGAAGTGGAAACCTATCACACCAGCTCACATACTTGTCGGATGTGGAAGGGCTTGCAGACCCTAACGGATTACTGTCCCAGTATCTATTCCCAACATGTTTCAAGCTGACCACCATTGTCCCTGTTCCCAAGAACTCCAGGGTAACCATCGCCCTGTAGCACTCACATCTGTAATTTTGAAGTGCTCATTCCAGACACCCTGGACTCCAATTCCGATACCACCCCAACAGATCCACAGATGACGCAATCTCAATTGCACTTCACAGTGCCCTCTCCCACCTGAACAAGAGAGGGAAAAATGATGTGAGAATGCAGTTCATAGACAACAGCTCAGCATTCAACACCATAGACCCCTCCAAGCTCATCACGAAGCTTGTGCTGACGACACGACGGTGGAATGCCTGATCACCGACGGCGATGAGACAGCCTACAGGGAAGAGGTCAGAGATAACACCTCTCTGGGAAGAAGAAGGGCGGGGGTGTATGCTTCATGATTAATGACTCACAGTGTAATCATAACAACATACAGGAACTCAAGTCCTTCTGCTCACCCGACTTAGAATTCCTTACAATCAAATGCCGGCAATATTATCTGCCAAGAGAATTCTCGTTGGTTATCGTCACAGCTGTGTATATACCCCCTCAAGCAGACACCACGACGGCCCTCAAGGAACTTCTCTGGACACTATGTAAACTGGAAACCATATATCCTGGGGCTGCATATATTGTAGCTGGGGATTGTAACAAAGCAAATTTGAGGACAAGGCTACCTAAATTCTATCAGCATATTGATTGCAGCACTTGCGTGGGTAATACACTCGATCACTGCTACTTCTTGTCCCCGTGTGGAGTTGCAAACCATAGTCTGGCTTTTTATGCAGCAAAGCACCCCCACAACATGATGCTGCCATGGTGTTCTTTGGCTTGCAAGCCTCCCCCTTTTTCCTCCAAACATAACGATGGTCATTATGGCCAAACAGTTCTATTTCTGTTCCATCAGACCAGAGGGGGAAAAAAAAAGTACAATCTTTGTCCCCATGTGAAGTTGCAAACCGTAGTCTGGCTTTTTTATGGCGGTTTTGGAGCAGTGACTTCTTCCTTGCTGTGCGGCCTTTCCGTTTATTTTGATAAAGGATTCGTTTTACTGTGGATATAGATACTTTTCTACCCGTTTCCTCCAGCATCTTCACAAGGTCCTTTGCTGTTGTTCTGGGATTGATTTGCACCAAAGTACATTCATCTCTAGGAGACAGAACGCATCTCCTTCCTGAGCGGTATGAAGGCTGCGTGGTCCCATGGTGTTTATACTTGCGTACTATTGTTTGTACAGATGAACGTGGTACCTTCAGGCGTTTGGAAATTGCTCCCAAGGATGAACCAGACTTGTGGAGGTCTATAACTTTTTTCCTGAGGTCTTGGAAGATTTTGGGGGATTTTCCCATGATGTCAAGCAAAGAGTTTGAAGGTAGGCCTTTAAAAACATCCATAGGTACACCTCCAATTGACTCAAATTATGTCAATTAGCCTATCAGAAGCTTCTAAAGCCATGACATCATTTTCTGGAATTTTCCCAAGCTGTTTAAAGGCACGGTCAACTTAGTGTATGTGAACTTCAGACCCACTGGAATTGTGATACTTTGAATTATAAGTTAAATAATCTGTCTATAAACAATTGTTGGAGAAATTGTGTCATGCACAAAGTAGATGTCCTAACAGACTTGCCAAAACTAGTTGGTTAACAAGAAATTTGTGGAGTGGTTAAAAAACAAGTTTTAATGACTCCAACCTAAGTGTATGTAAACTTCTGACATCAACTGTAGCTTCATTATTGTGTATTTTATTCCTTTTGTGTTATAATTTTTGTTTTGTATTATTATTCTTTTTTAACTCTGAAACGTCGGGAAGGGCTCGTAAGCAAGCATTTCACGGCAAAGTCTACACCTGTTGTATTCGGCACATGACAACAATTTTTTTTTTTTTTTTTTTTGAGTATCCAGGCAGCACTTTTCCACTTCTCCAAAATTAGCTTCATCTTCATTTGGTTCATTAAGTAGCGGGTGCATGTGTAGAGATGGAGGATGAAGGGAATCAATAAGAGCATAAGGCTCAGGAGGCAGGAGACTGAGAAGAGGGCTCTTTTTAAAGCCTTGATCCAATAAGGGAGATGTCAGTAATGTTCAGAGATGACAGGATGTGAAATATTCAATGTTCCGCATTAATTACCTCCCACCGGGGCACAGTGAGCATTTTTTTTGTTTTCCAGAGGGTGAAATGAGAGGAGGGTGCAGCGGAGGGGGTAGGGCCAGGGTAGCTATGGGGTCTGGGTTCATTGGGTGGATTGCTAGGCAGAAATTGACTCGGAACTCAAAGTGACATGTGAGTGAGAGAGCGAGAGAGAAAGTGTGTGTGTGTGTGTGGACAGACAAAAAGGATGTTTTGAGAGGCGAATGACCAGGAGCTCAGCAATTAAGTGTCTCAATTGCACTGATTGAGGATGACAGGAGAGCACAGTACCCACACATTACAGAGCCAACACTTTGTTGCATTTACTGGGTTTATAAATTGTATCTGATAAGCAATTAATCGTCTAATTGGCCGTTGGAGAGCCTGTCGTTTCCCCCGGAGTCTCTCTCGCTACGGTCGGCGGTGGATTGGAGAACACTGCCGATAAGACATGGATAGTGCTGGGTCATTGGAAAAAAAAACGTCACAAAGCTATTCCGTACAGAAAAGTAACGAATAGGCTGAGTTTGAGACGATGAGAAGAGCCACGTTGTTATTAGACATCAAAGTTCAAACTCAAAACTAAAGGGAATCGGGATTAACACAGAGAGCAGGGGAATACACGCTCACCCTTGTAAACAAGAACAGAAAGATGGTATTAGGGTGAACACGTTAACAAAGCAAGGAAGTATGCATCCTATTCTTTGTCTCTATTCGCTTACAATCCTTTCTTCCTCTCTCACTCAAATCAGACGGAGGCTGAGAAGTGTCTCTGGGGATGCCGTACAACACGGCGTCTGATCTGAGCATGCTGTGTTTGGTTCCTATCTCCCTCCGCTGCAGCTGAGCTGTCAGTCAATCACAACATAAATGTGGAGATAATCAAATGAGCTTCCTTTGGTTTGCAGTGAACCGTCCGACACATAAAGAACATGATGGATGGATCAGTACAGCACACAGGCCGAGGGGGACTGAGCCATGCGTTCACTGGGAGTGATTCTTGATGGAATTGACCCTGTAATAACCTCACCCTCCCTCTTTCTCTCCCTTTTATTCTCTCCATTCCCATGCCGCACACCCAAGAACAGGGCTTTTGTCAAAAGAGGTCCGTTCTGTACACCAGACTGCCGCAGCTGCAATGTTTGCCTTGCCTCTGTACTGTATTTCAATGAGTCAGCAGATCTCAGAATGTAGCAATTCATTATTAATCCGGTCCCAGGCGCGAATCCAACTGGGCAAAATGCTTCCCTCGCTTTCATGGTGGCACCATCAGGAAATCACTCTCTCTCTTTTTAATTATCTATGTAGAGACGCCACATAGGTGATCTCCGCTCCTGCTGTTCCACCTACACAGTGTCTGACTGGCTTTGTGCTGTTAGTAGGTAAAGGGGGAACTGGTAGGTAGGTAGGTAGGCTTAAATCAGTGGGGCTTTGGGTGGGAATGAAGATAATTAAGATCAACGTCTAGCAACGTTGAATTTCCAAACACAGTATACAGTGCAAATATATACATACACAAACACACACACGGATTGGCTGGAAGTAAGTGTGGATGTGTAGTGTGTGTGTTACTGTGCTATAATGTCTTAATGGACATACTGTAGTGGTCCAAGAAAACAGCATCCCCTGTCTTATCACATAAGAGGAAATGTGAATCCTCCCGTAGATTGAAATCCAAAATGTCTATTTCATATCACTCAGATCTGCTGTAGAAAGGAAGATTGAGTGACCCCCATGATGTGCAGAACAATTACCCTGTCGCTTCTGTCTGCTAAAAAATTGGACTGAACCAGCCAGGGAACACCATGTCCATGACAACCATTGCTCTTGGGACAGAGGGGCAGTAATTTAGTCATAAGTAAACCCACACCCCCACAACAACACGCAACAGTTTCCCGTGTGTATCAAGAATGGTCCACTACCCAAAGGATATCCAGCCAACTTGACCCAACTCTGTGGAATGCTTTCAACACCTTGTAGAGTCCATGAGCCCCGAAGACTTGAGGCTGTTCTGAGTAGAGATTTTTTTTTGCTAGCTTAGTTAGCTTCTCCCAGTCAAAACAGGTACTACGTAATCATATCGGATGATAAATAACCTAGCTATGGAAGTGATTAGTCTACCATAGTGCTAGTCGGCTTGGTTGGTTGCTGTCCCTCTTTTCTGCCTCTTTCCTCCCTGTGTCACTCACTCACACTAGCCTACAAACACAGCACAGCCTCTGCTAGAGCGTCACCTCTGTTTACCTCCTCTTCGTGCTATATCAACTCTGGTTAATAAAATAGCTTAAAAATTGACTTTTCTGCTGCTTCCCTCACTCGGATCGGATTGGGTCTGGATCCGACCAGGTCTATACAGAGTGGGTCTAGTTGTACTTGGGTATGTTTGGAACGGGTCTCTCTCTCTATATATATATATACATAGTTTTTTGCATTTTTATATATATATATATACATGCAAAAACTATGTACAGTTGAAGTCAGAAGTTTGCATACACATTAGCCAAATACATTTAAACTCAGTTTTCACAATTCCTGACATTTAATACTAGTAAACATTAGTTAGGATAAGTTAGGATAACCACTTTATTTAAAGAATGTGAAATGTCAGAATAATAGTAGAGTGATTTATTTCAGCTTTTATTTCTTTCATCATATTCCCAGACATTTACATACACTCAATTAGTATTTTGTAGCATTGCCTTTAAATTGTTTAACTTTGTCAAACATTTCAAGTAGCCTTCCACAAGCTTCCCACAATAAGTTGGGTGAATTTTGGCACATTCCTCCTGACAGAGCTGGTGTAACTGAGTCAGGTTTGTAGGCCTCCTTGCTCGCACACACTGTTTCAGTTCTGCCCACACATTTTCTAAATGGGATTGAGGTCAGGGCTTTGTGATGGTCAATCCAATATCTTGACTTTGTTGTCCTTAAGCCATTTTGCCACAACTTTGGAAGTATGCTTGGGGTCATTGTCCATTTGGAAGACCCATTTGCGACCAAGCTTTAACTTCCTGACTGACGTCTTGAGATGTTGCTTCAATATATACACAATTTTCATTTCCTCATGATGACATCTATTTTGTGAAGTGCACCAGTCCCTCCTGCAGCAAAACACCCCCACAACATGATGCTGCCACCCCTGTGCTTCATGGTTGGGATGGTGTTCTTCAGCTTGCAATCGTCCCCCTTTTTCCTCCAAACATAACAATGGTCATTATAGCCAAACAGTTCTATTTCTGTTTCATCAGACCAGAGGACATTTCTCCAAAAAGTACAATCTTTGTCCCCATGTGCAGTTGCAAACCGTAGTCTGGCTTTTTTTATGGCGGTTTTGGAGCAGTGGCTTCTTCCTTGCTAAGCGGCCTTTCAGTTTATGTTGATATAGGACTCGTTTTACTGTGGATATAGATATGTTTGTACTGGTTTCCTTCGGCATCTTCACAAGGTCCTTCACTGTTGTTCTGGGATTGATTTACACTTTTCGCACCAAAGTACATTCATCTCTAGGGGACAGAATGCGTCACCTTTCTGAGAGGTATGACGGCTGCGTGGTCCCATGGTGTTTATACTTGCGTACTATTGTTTGTACAGATGAACGTGGTACCTTCAGGCATTTGGAAATTGCTCCCAAGAATGAACCGGACTGGTGGAGGTCTACAATTTTTGGGCTGATTTCTTGAATTTCCCATGATGTCAAGCAAAGAGGCAGTGAGTTGGAAGGTAGGCCTTGAAATCCATCCATCGGTACACCTCCAATTGACTGATGATGTCTGATAAAGCCATGACATCATTTTCTGGAATTTTCCAAGCTGTTTAAAGGTACAGTCAACTTAGTATATGCAAACTTCTGACCCACTGGAATTGTGATAGTGAATTATAAATGAAATAACCTGTCTGTAAACAATTGTTGGAATAATTACTTGTGTGATGCACAAAGTACATGCCAAAACTATAGTTTGTTAACAAGAAATTTGTGGAGTGGTTGAGAAACGAGTTTTAATGACTCCAACCTAAGTGTATGTAAACCTCCGACTTCAACTGTATATCGGGTCCGGATGGGAAAGCCCCAGGTCGACTTTGGAACGGGTCCAGCTTTTGTACCCATGAAGGCCTCTAGTTCTGAGGGCAAAAGGGGGTGCAACTCAATATTAGGAATGCGTTCCTAATGTTTTGTTAACTCAGTGTACATCAATGCATTTATGCCCAGAGTGAATTCCTTATATGCTTGTTGAGTGTGTAATAAAACACAATGTCAGCTGATTATGTGACACACCATAAGGCAGGGATCAACTAGATTCATCTTCGGGACCATTTATTAGGGGAACGGAAAATAATTACAAATCATTTGTAGACTGCAAATTGACCAACATAATCCCAAAACAGATATAATATTTGACTAAAACAGAATAATTTCAAATCTTACATTTGTATACGATCATATATGTACACTGTTCACTAAACAAAAATATAAATGCAACATGTAAAAGTGTTGGTCCCATGTTAAATAAGCTCAAATAAGAGATCCCAGAAATGTTCCATACGCAGAAAAATATAATTTCTCCAACTCTGTTTTAGAGAATTTGGCAGTACGTCCAACCGGCCCCACAACAGCAGACCAGGTGTAACCACGCCAGCCTAGGACCTCCACATCAGCTTCTTCAACTGCGGGATCGTCGGAGACCAGCCACTCGGACAGTTGATGAAACTGCGGGTTTGCACAACCAAAGAATTCCTGCACAAACTGTCAGAAACCATCTCAGGGAAACTCATCTGCGTACTCGTCGTCCTCACCAGGGTCTTGACCTGACTGCAGTTTGGCGTTGTAACCGACTTCAAAGGGCAAATGCTCACCTTCGATGGCCACTGGCATGCTGGAGAAGTGATTTCTTCATGGATAAATCCCTTTTTTAATTGTACCAGGCAGATGGAAGACAGCGTGTTTGGCGTTGTGAACAGAGTGTGAACAGAGTGCCCCACGGTGAAGGTGTGGTTATGGTATGGGCAGGCATAAGATATGGACAACGAACACAACTGCATTTTATCGATGGCAGTTTGAATACACAGAGATACCGTGACGAGATCCTGAGGCCCAATATCGTGTCATTTATCCACCGCCATCATCCACCGCCATCACCATGATAATGCATGGCCTCATGTCACAAGGATCTGTAAACAATTCCTGGAAGCTGGAAATGTCCCAGTTCTTCCATGGCCTGCATACTCACCAGACATGTCACCCATTGAACATGTTTGGGATGCTCTGGATCAACGTGTACGACAGCGAGTTCCAGTTCCCACCAATATCCAGCAACTTCGCACAGCCATTGAAGAGGAGTGGGACAACATTCCACAGGCCACAATCAACAGCCGGATCAACTCTATGCAAAGGAGACGTGTTGCGCTAAAAATGGTGTTCACACCAGATACTGACTGGTTTTCTGATCCACGCCTCTACTTTTTTTTTAAGGTTTCTGTGACCAACTGATGCATATCTGTATTCCCAATTATGTGAAATCTTTAGATTAGGTCTTAATGAATTTATTTAAATTGACTGATTTCCTTATATGAACTGTAACTCAGTAGAATCTTTGAAATTGTTGCGTTTATATTTTTGTTCAGTACATATATTTTTCGGGGAAACTTGGGGAAGGGGGCAAATAACATCGCCTCCAGGTGGTGAACTCTGCCATAAGAGAGATGTAAGGGATTCCATCTGGCATTGACACTATCAACACGACTCCCTCGTGCATCACAAAGTCAAACAGCTTCACTTTATCCCCCCCCCCCAAAAAAAATTCTCCCTTTAAACCCGTCGTTGATCCAGAGAAGCCTGCCTGAGCACCACCAAGTGCTTTTCCTCCCTTTGTCTCTCTCTCTCTCTCTCTCTCTCTCTCGCTCTTCTTTTTTCCCCTTCTCCCAGACATCTGAGTCAACAATCAATGCCATTTCATTCCAGTGAAGGAACAAATGGAATTCCAGCTGAGAGAGCGTAGCAGCGGGGAACAAAGCCTTTCTGTGACGCTGCTCACTTCCTGTCCTACAACAGGGACAAAGCCTTTCTGTGACGCTGCTCACTTCCTGTCCTACAACAGGGACAAAGCCTTTCTGTGACGCTGCTCACTTCCTGTCCTACAACAGGGACAAAGCCTTTCTGTGACGCTGCTCACTTCCTGTCCTACAACAGGGACAAAGTGTGAGCATCAGAGAGAATGCATGGTCCTCTGGGCCCCTGCCACCTCCGTGCGCACGCACACACACACACACACACACACACACACACACACACACACACACACACACACACTTACACGGCAGGTAAAATACATGCAAATACTACTTTATTCGCTTTTATGCATGTGGCGTATACTGTGACATTTCAACATGTCTGAATAACATTGTGTATTGGAATCCCAGTTCCCAGTATTTCAAGCTATTTTCTGAATCAATTTGTGTAATCATTTTAAATGAGCTAATGACGTCTGTTTTCCACAACAACCACCATGAGCACTGTAACTACGGGCACCATAGAACCACCAGCTACTGCTAATGTGCAATGTAAGCCATATTATTCAATACATACTCCTGTTACTACTGTTAATTAATCTATACTACTACTACTAGTGGTACTACTACTACTGTTTATTATTCTATACTACTAGTGAGAAGTAGGCTAGTACTGTATAATATTCTTAATGGGTATAATGTACTCAATGTACTCATGCATTTGTGACATTTATATCAAGCGAAGAAGTAAAGACATGAATGTAATGCGCTGGACATTTTCATTTGACGAAACAGGTGATTATTGTCTGTGTTATGGTCGGGCGTCTGCATTGACCCACACCGTTTCTCTAATGACCACTACTAGCTGCTGATGTTGATGTTGTTTTTCCCCACTCTGTCATTGGACGGTCATTGCCTTTGCCGGGACTTCAGAATTGAAAAATATATGAACGTGTAGCTGGCTACCTCTCAGCTTCACAGCACATGGAGAAGTGTTTCATTAAAATCTGATAGGGATGCGCCAGTGAGGAAGGAAACTAAATGGAAAGAACATATCGGCTCTCCCAGAAATAGGGCCACTAAGAGGAAAAATGTAGTGCACTGTACATAATGTGGTACACATAAGGAATGTTGAATATAGAAAGGGTTTACTGCACCACTATATAGAGTACAGTACACATATATAGTGTTTTGAATGAGTACTGCCATCTCACCTGGACAACTGTACGCCAAAGAGGATTGGTGTCTAGTTTTCCCATTCCTACGTATTGCCATGAAACATGAATGGAAATACACTGGACCCACCAACTACCCAGTGGATGATCAAAGCAGCCCTGTAGGACTGTTCTGCAACCACCCCCCCCAACTCGCCCACCCCTGGCCTCGCTAGCTGCCAGCTGCACGTGTTCGCCTCAGGCATAGCCCTGCCTTGCCGTCTGACCAGCTGTGGCCTCCCCCCTAGGCAAAGGTAGATGTAGGGAAAGAGAGAGAGAAACAGAAAGAGAGACATGCACACGACTGACCAATAGACAATCTACTTTCCCACATTCTTACGGATGTTCTTTGTCCATATTCCATGCCTGTCCTTGAGGAAGTGAAATTAATAGATTGGTAAGATTAACATGGCCACACACACAGTTATTGCGTGTGCTATATTGGCATAGTGGAGGATAGAAGATGCCCGATATAACTGAATAGTCCCAGCAAGCCCAGGCTCTGCAGATTTCTTAATGAATGCACTGACATTTATTTTAATTGCCCCTACCCATTGTTAGATTTAGTCAGACACAGCGGGAGGTTGGAGTGAAGGGGGAAAAAAGAAGTGTGGTCATAACTAATGAAAAACATAAATCGCTAGAGTCAAACAGATTGTGCACAAGATGGCAGAAATAATTCTGTCCTCCCCGGGGGAATGGAGCACTGTGTAAAACACCACTCTCTATGCCCAGCCAACATTAACACGCATTACACGACCAAACGATTACAGCATCAAGGTGATAACGCGCTGCTCTTTTCCTTTCCCATTTGTTCATTGGAATTCATTTCTATTCATTTCTTATAATACATTTTCTGACAAATGCAGATTCAGCCTCAATGCAAAACATTGAAACTCTTCATGATAGAGTAATAGTGCAGAAACGCACAGAACCACAGTCATTGTGCACTGCACTGCATTCTCTAAACAGTCATTGTGCACTGCACTGCATTCTCTAAACAGTCATTGTGCACTGCACTGCATTCTCTAAACAGTCATTGTGCACTGCACTGCATTCTCTAAACAGTCATTGTGCACTGCACTGCATTCTCTAAACAGTCATTGTGCACTGCACTGCGTTCTCTAAACAGTCACTGTGCACTGCGTTCTATAAACAGTCATTGTGCACTGCGTTCTCTAAACAGTCATTAAGGCACTGGGTTCCATTTTCTACCACTTAAGATAGAGAGACTTATTGGCATTCTAATTAATGAGAGAATTTAATGATATTTGCATAATATATTACAATGGTGGAGGACTAATCTGTTACTTGATTTATATTAATTACAATCGGCAAGTTGATTAAATCACTATCATTTTGTGGTTTCACTAAAAGCAATCAACAAGGGAAATGTTGAATTACATTTACTTGAACAAAATTGGCATATTATATTGGCAAAGCATTATGCCGACTTCAGAGGAATACATTGCCCTTGAGGTCAGACAGGACCTGAGGCAGACATTACTGCGACTGAACAATTCTGAATGAGATATTTCTAGTTTCTGTATTCTTCAAATGCCTTCTTCTACATTTCTTGAGGGGATAATGTATCTTAGAAGATACGAGCGACATCATATAAATTATTTTATGTACAACAAATCATTATGCATTCTTGCATAAAAGCGCTGAACGTTGTTTTTCCGTGTTAGGTCACACATATTTATGGTATGACACTGAAATGTGTAAGCCGCTTTGTATCCACAGTGTCAGATATGAAAACACATAAACACACAGCATTGTGTGCTGCCTGAAGGCTGGGTTTACAGAGCTCTCGCTGTCTGTCTGTTTCTCACACACACACACACACACACACACACGAGAAAGGGATGGGCTCATGTGTCACGTCTCCAAACAAAGTGACACATTCTTCATAGGCATTTTAATATGCAACGATGGAAACAAGCTCAAGGAAAAATGTCTCTAACGTGACGTCTGTACTGATTACATTACCAGTTCCTAAGCTGCATATCCCACTGCAACTCCTTTCTCTCCTAGAATGTTTTAGTCTATCAGTAGAATATCCCTACTATCTGAATGAGTACTTGAAAGTCCCCTAAAATGACCCTAACTATCCTTCCCTTCTCAATGCAAACAATCTCTTAATAACTCAATTGCTTTTTTATGCTCAGTATTGAGCCCAAAGATCTCCTTGCCAAACCCCCAGCCCTCCGCGGATCTGTAATAGACAGTGGAGCTGAAATGAAGGGAGATGGATTTTCTCTCAATCCGCTTAAGACATCAGACGCTGAGTGAGTTTGTTTCATTTTTTTAAATAAGCATTTTAATACAGCTCCTTTCATGTGTGAGTGCCTTCCCCACTGTTAAAGACCTGAGTCAAGAGACCACAGTTAGGCTTAGACGTCATTGGAGAACGACAGCGACTCACTCCAGTCATCAGGACTAAATTGTTCTCTGCGCTCCGAGTCTACATCACAGTAGATCACAACCAGAGGCTACAGTCTCTCTCATGGTGCTAGCTGGTAGGCTAGAATAGCACATATTTCAGTAGTGTGGGTTATGTTGGTTAAGTGCATCAAACAGCACAAAACTATAAACGCAACATGTAAAGTGTTAGTGCCATGTTTCATGACCTGAAATAAAAGATCCCAGAAATTGTTCATACGCACAAAAAGCTCTCAAATTTTGTGTACAAATTTGTTTGCATCCATGTAAACAAATTAGTGAGCATTTCTCCATTGCCAAGATAATCCATCCACCTGGCAGGTGTGGCATATCAAGAAGCTGATTGGGCTCCCTAGTGGCGCAGCGGTCTAAAACACTGCATCTCAGTCCTAGACGTGTCACTACAGATCCTGGTTTGATTCCAGGCCGTGATTAGAAGTCCCATAGGGCTGCGCACAATTGGCCCAGCGTCGTTCGGGTTGCAGTCAGTCTCTCCTCAACTATTAGCCAAGAGAGCCTGGCATGCATAGTATTTATTTATATCAGCCCTCTGATTACAATTAAGAACAAAACATGTCACTCTGTTCTGGGCCAGTTGCACCTTAACTAGGTATTTCCTTGCAGCACTGGACCACAGGACTGGACAATAATCAAGACAAAACTAGAGCCTGCAGAACTTGCTTTTTGGAGTGTGGTGTCCAAAAAGCAGAGCATCTCTTTATTTCGACTAGACCTCTCCCCATCTTTACAACCATTGAATCTATATGTTTTGACTATGACTGTTTAGAATCTATGGAAATGCCAAGTAATTTAGTCTCCTCAACTTGTTCAACAGGCACACAATTCATTACCAGAGTCAGCTGAGGTCTAGCACTTAGGGAATGATTTGTAACAAATACAATGCTCTTATTTTTAGAGATGTTCAGATGTTCATCCATTCCAAAACAGATTGCAAAACTCTTTGTTAAGAGTTTCGGTGACTTAATTAGCTGTGGTTGCCGATGCGTATATGGTTGAATTATCAGCATACACGGACACACATGCTTTGTTTAATGCCAGTGGCAGGTCATAGGTCAAAATAGAAAAGAGTAGAGGGCCTAGAGAGCTGCCCTGCAGTACACCAGACTTTACATGTTTGACATTAGAGAAGCTTCCATTAAAGAAAACTCTGAGTTCTATTAGATATATAGCTCTGAATCCATGATAATGCAGAGGTTGAAAAGCCACATAAGCACATAAGTTTTTTCAACCACAGTTTATCACTGAAATCTAGCAGTACAGCTCCCACAATCTTCTTATTATCAATGTAGAGTAGAGTCAGACTATAGAGTCAGTTACCATCCGCAGTAGCTTTCCACCTAAGTTGTCAATGCCAGGAGGATTGTCATTATTGATCAATAATAAAAAAAATCCACCTCTCCCACAACTTGCAATGCTTTTCTTTCATTATTCGTTTTTTTATGCTGGAATACAATTGCTCACTGTTCGTTGTTGGCATTTCCTGCCTAAGTTAGCTCACTTTGCCAATTAAATAATCATGAAAATAATTGGCAACATCAAATGGTTTTGTGATGAATAAACCATCTGATTCGATGAAAGATGGAGTTGAATGTATCTTTCTGCCCGTAATCTCATTTAAAGTACTCCAAAAAAAATTCCATCATTCTTTATATCATTGATCTTGGCTTCATAATAAAGTATCTTATTGCGGAGTTTACTCACATAATTTCTCAATTTGCAGTAAGTAAGCCAGTCAGATATGCAGCCAGACTTATTTGCTACTCCTTTTGCCGCATCTCTTTCAACCATACACTTTTTCAATTCCTCATCAATCCATGGAGACTTAACAGATCTAACAGTCAGGTTCTTAACAGGTGCATGTTTATCAGTAATTGGAAGAAGCAATTTCATAGATTCATCAAGTGCAGCGTCTGGATGCTCCTCGTTAATCACATCAAATCAACAAATATTTTTAACATCATCCACATAAGAGTCACAGCACAATATTGTGTACGATCTCTTATACATATACTCTATATGTATATCTATAAATATACACTATTTTAGGCCCAGCTGTTGGAACTTTGCCTTTCCTGGATGCAGCCACTATATTTTGATCACTGCATCCAATAGGTATGGATACAGCTTCAGAACAAAGTTCTACAGCATTAGTAAAATTGTGATCGATACATCTGGATGATCTTGTTCCTGTAGTTTTATAAACACCCTGGTAGGTTGATTAATAACCTGAACCAGATTACAGATACTGGTTACAGTAAGAAGCTTCCTCTTGAGCTTGATGTCAATAGTCAGGTCGCCAAGAAAGGAGACCCCACTGTTTACATCACATACACTATCAAGCATTTCACACATATTACTTGGATACTGACTGTTAGCACTTGGTGGCCTATAGCAACACCCCAAATGAAAAGGCTTTAGATGTGCCTAGTGAATCTGTAACCACAACACTCAAGATCTTCTCTAAGCATTATAGGAATATGGCTCTGAATATACACAGCAACACCTCCCCCAGATGTTATATCCTTGTATTGCTACTGATGTATCATCAAATGAATTATCTAAGTGAGTCTCAGAAATGGCTAATATATGAATGTTATCTGATGCATGTTATTGATTTCATGAACCTTAAAAGGTATTTCTAAAGCCACATACAGTTGAAGTCGGAAGTTTACATACACCTTAGCCAAATACATTTAAACTCAGTTTCACAATTCCTGACATTTAATCCTAATAAGAATTCCCTGTCTTAGGTCAGTTAGGATCACCACTTTATTTTAAGAATGTGAAATGTCAGAATAATAGTAGAGAGAATGATTTATTTCAGCTTTTATTTCTTTCATCACATTCCCAGTGGGTCAGAAGTTTACATACACTCAATTAGTATTTGGTAGCATTGCCTTTAAAATTGTTTAACTTGGGTCAAACGTTCAGGTAGCCTTCCACAAGCTTCCCACAATAAGTTGGGTGAATTTTGGCCCATTCCTCCTGACAGAGCTGGTGTAACTGAGTCAGGTTCGCAGGCCTCCCTCCTTGCTCGCACACACTTTTTCAGTTCTGCCCACAAATGTTCTATAGGATTAAGGTCAAGGCTTTGTGATGGCCACTCCAATACCTTTATTTGTTGCCCTTAAGCCATTTTGCCACAACTTTGGAAGTATGCTAGGGTCAGTCCATTTGGAAGACCCATTTGCAACCTAGCTTTGACTGATGTCTTGAGATGTTGCTTCAATATATCCACATAATTTTAAAATCCCCATGATGACATCTATTTTGTGAAGTGCACCAGTCCCTCTTGCAGCAAAGCACTCCCACAACATGACGCTGCCACCCCCGTGCTTCACGGTTGGGATGGTGTTCCTTGGCTTGCAAGCCTCCCCTGTTTCCTCCAAACATAACAATGGTCATTATGGCCAAACAGTTCTATTTTTGTTTCATCAGACAAGAAGACATTTCCCCCAAAAGTATGATCTTTGTCCCCATGAGCAAACCGTAGTCGGTCTTTTTTTAATTTTTAATTTTTTAATTTTACCCCTTTTTCTCCCCAATTTTGTGGTATCCAATTGTTGTAGTAGCTACTATCTTGTCTCATCGCTACAACTCCCGTACGGGCTCGGGAGAGGTTGAAAGTCATGCGTCCTCCGATACACAACCCAACCAAGCCGCACTGCTTCTTAACACAGCGCGCATCCAACCCGGAAGCCAGCCGCACCAATGCGCCGGAGGAAACACTGTGCACCTGGCCACCTTGGTTAGCGCACACTGCGCCCAGCCAGCCACAGGAGTCGCTGGTGCGCGATGACACAAGGACACCCCTACCGACCAAGCCCTCCCTAACCCGGGCGACGCTAGGCCAATTGTGCGTCGCCCCACGGACCTCCCGGTCGCGGCCGGTTACGACAGAGACTGGGCGCGAACCCAGGGACTCTGATGGCACAGCTGGCGCTGCAGTACAGCGCCCTTAACCACTGCGCCACCCGGGAGGCCCAGTCGGTCTTTTTTATGACGGTTTTGGAGCTGTGGTTTCTTCCTTGCTGAGCGGCTTTTCAGGTTATGTCGATATAGGACTCGTTTTACTGCAGCTCACAGATCTCTGCACATAGCTCATCTGTAAATAGCCCATCCAATCTACCTCATCCCCATACTGTATTTATTTATTCATTCACCTTGCTCCTTTGCACCCTAGTATCTCTACTTGCACATTCATCTTCTGCACATCCTACCATTCCAGTGTTTAATTGATATATTGTAATTACTATTACAAAACTATTTATTGCCTTACCTCTCTTATCCTACCTCATTTGCACATGGTTTATAGATTTTTCTACTGTATTATTGATTGTAAGTTTGTTTATTCCATGTGTAACTCTGTGTTGTTGTATGTGTCGGACTGCTCTGCTTTATCTTGGCCAGGTCGCAGTTGCAAATGAGAACTTGTTCTCAACTAGCCTACCTGGTTAAATAAAGGTGAAATAAATAAATAATAATTATAATAATTTTTGTACCCGTTTCCTCCAGCATCTTCACAAGGTCCTTTGATGTTGTTCTGGGATTCATTTGCACTTTCGCACCAAAGTTCGTTAATCTCTAGGAGACAGAATGCATCTACTTCCTGAGCGGTATTATGGCTGCGTGGACCCATGGTGTTAATAGTTGTGTACTATTGTTTGTACAGATGAACGTGGTACCTTCAGGCATTTGGAAATTGCTCCCAAGGATGAACCAGACTTGTGGAAGTCTACAATAATTTTTCTGAGGTCTTGGCTGATTTATTTTGATTTTCCCATGATGTCAAGCAAAGAGGCACTGAGTTTGAAGGTAGGCCTTGAAATACATCCACAGGTACACCTCCAATTGACTCAAATGATGTCAATTAGCCTATCAGAAGCTTCTGAAGCCATGACATAATTTTCTGGAATTTTCCAAGCAGTTTAAAGGCAAAGTCAACTTAGTGTATGTAAACGTCTGACCCACTGGAATTGTGATACAGTGAATTATAAGTGAAATAATCTGTCTGTAAACAATTGTTGGAAAAATGACTTGTGTCATGCACAAAGTAGATGTTCTAACCGACTTTCCAAAACTATAGTTTGATAGAGATAGGGGGCAGTATTTCCCCTTTGGATGAATTGCGTGCCCATAGTGAACTGCATCACAAATCTGTCCTAAATTGCTAATATATGCATATTATTATTAATATTGGATAGAAAACACTCTGAAGTTTATAAAACCGTTTGAATTATGTCTGTGAGTATAACAGAACTCACAGGGCAGGCAATCTTCCAAACTAGTTTTGAAATCCTGAAAGTTGGGGCAACTTTGATGTCATCACCCCCTCCCTTCTCAACAAGTTATGGATCTGGAAACACTTCCTATGTCTTCCACTAGATGTCCTCATTCAGTAGAAAGTGTAATGGAGCATTTGCTGTGAACTTTGACCTAATGGGAAGGAAAGTATTAAGTGTCGCAAAATAATTCCATGTGGTTGAGGCGCGTTTGCATTTGAGTGCTTTGGCTGTTCCAATCAGCCCCAGATGAAAACGAATGATCCGGTTGGAATGCTATTGGATCTATATGATTATAACATCCTGAAGATTGATTCTGCACTTAGTTTGACCAGTTTCGTCGACCTGTAATATGTAATTTGGAAGTTTTGATGCAAAGTTATCCTGGACCAGAAGTCATTTTTGGGGCATTTGAGCTGAAAGTGGTAGCAAATGCTGCTACTTGGACACTAGAATTGAACATTATGAAACAAAACGATTTATTGTTGAACTAGGACTCCTTGCACTACATTCTGATGGAAGATCATCAAAGGTAAGGGAATATTTATGTTGTAATTTTGTATTTCTGTTGACTCCAACATGGCGGAGAAATATTGTTACGTCTGAGCGCCGTCTCAGATTATTGCAATGTTAGGCTTTTTCCGTAACGTAAAAAAAAATGTGACACAGCGGTTGCATTAAGAACCAGTGTATCTTTTTAATTATATGTAGAACATGTATCTTTAGTCAAAGTTTATGATGAGTATTTCTGTTATCTGGCGTAGCTTTCTATAATTCCGCCAGATATTTTGGAGAATTTTCTGAACATGGCGTCAATGTAAACCGAGATTTACGGATATAAAATGCATATTATCGAACAAAACATAAATGTACTGTGTAACATGTCATATGACTGTCATCTGATGAAGATTTTCAAGAGGTTAGTGATTGATTTTTTTTTTTAAATCCTTCTTTTGTCATTTTATCTTTTGTTGGACAAAATGGCTACGTTTTTTCTTTGTTTTGGTGGTGGTCTAACGTAAATATATGCTGTGTTTTCGCCGTAAAACATTTTAAAAATCTGACACGCTGGGTAGATGAACAAGGTGTTTATCTTTCATTTGAGGTATTGGACTTGTTAATGTGTGGAGGTTAAATATTTCTAAGAATATTTTTGCATTCCCTGCGCCACCGTTTCAGCTAAACGGGGGGAGTTCCCGTAGGGGAACCCCTCGCCTCAACAGGTTTTTAACGAGAAATTTGTAGAGTGGTTGAAAAACAAGTTTTAAATTACTCCAACCTAAGTGTATGTAAACTTCCGACTTCAAATGTATATTAATATGAGCTATTTTCAGCCGTTTCCTGGGTAGCTTATCAGAGTTAGACATAATACTGAAAAGAGCAAACAAAGCAAGAGAAGAAAATATACATTCAGCAGTCCATTAATCAATTGGTGTGTGTGTGTGTGTGCTGTGGGGTTGAAGCTACGGAACCATATGCTTGGTTCTCTCATCCCTTCCAGGCTTCTGAGAGTGAGGGTGGACAATGAGCCTGTCATAGCGGATGTAAGCAATGTCTTCACGCACTCTGGCAGCTTTCATGGCTGGGATCAGTTCTTTCCTCTTCTGGCGCACAGCTTCAGGATAGTCTTCATTGAGGAAGATACACGTTCCTCTCAAGATCTTGGCTCTTTCCAGAACAGCAACCTTGTCCTTGACCACTATCGGCCTGGGCCTATCACCTAGGTCGGTGTTTTTTGTTCCAGTCCTGTGGACGCACTCCACCTCAATCTTCCTGTGGTCCATCTTCAATTTTTCAGAGATCATTTCCCTCACTTTGTCCTCAGACTCTGTCCAGGTCTCATGAAGGTAGTAGTGGGTAGTAGACAGGTAGTCTAGTGGTTAGAGCGTTGCACTAGTAACCGAAAAGTTGCAAGATCAAATCCCTTAACTGAAAATCTGTCGTTATGCCCCTGAACAAGGCAGCTAACCCACTGTTCCTAGGCTGTCATTGAAAATAAGAATTTATTCTTAACTGACCTGTCTAGTTAAATAAAAGGTCAAATAAATGTGGAGATTCTGCAATTCTGTCCACAACCATGTTGTTCTGTCTTGATTGTCCCTTGAGATAGTCTGATTTATCGGTCATTGTTATCATGGATTCACACACAGAACTGATGTCCTCTCTCAATGACTTACAGATTGCTGTCATCTTGTCGTTCTCCAGTTTCAACTCATCAAGCTGACCCTGGGAGAACTACAAACTGTTCTTCAGGTCCTGGACCTCTCGGGTCAGGTCGTGCATTCTTTTATTCGTAGAATTCAAGTACTTTGAAAAAAACACTTGAATCTATTTTATTGTTGCATGTAGGTCTCTTTTTGTTCGTTTAAAAGATCCTTCACTTATGATAGAGAGACACTACAGTCCTCAAAGGTTCTCCCGCCGGATTTGGTCTTTGTCATGGTAGCTAGCAACGTAGGTTACGCTGTTACTCCTCGCAGTTCCAGACAGGGCAGGTCACGGGGAAAATTGAAACCAACAAACAGCAGGGATCTAGACAGCCACAAACACGGGCTGCGTTCAAGAAAACCCTGCTAGCTTGATATGCCAAATAACTCCTCAGACCCGTTCTTGGTCGGCAGGATCACTGGAAAGAGACAAGCAGTCCCAGCAACTGATGCCAACTGCGTCGTGGGATCCAAACTAAGAAGCTAGCTAGCTACCAAGAACTTCCTAATACACTTTCAAACAACAAACTATTCAAACAAACAAAACCGAGCTCTTCCTCGTTCAACTTGAAGTGATGTCTGTAGGAGGGATGCAATTGGCATTCTGACAGCAGGAATATCCACCAGAGCTGTTGGCAGAGAATTGAATGTTCATTTCCCTACCATAAGCCACCTCTAATGTCGTTTTAGAAGATTTGGCAGTATGTCCAACCGGCCCACAACCGCAGACCATGTGTAACCATGCCAGCCCAGGACCTCCACATCTGGATTTTTCACCTGCGGGTTCGTCTGAGACCAGCCACCTGGACAACTGATGATCTGTTGGTTTGCACAACCAAAGAAGTTCTGTACAAAACTGTCAGAAACCATCTCAGGGAAGCTCAACTGCGTGCTTGTCCTCACCAGGGTCTTGACCTTACTGCAGTTTGGCATCATAACCAGACTTCAGTGGGCAAATGCTCACCTTCGTTGGCCACTGGCACACTGGAGAAGTGTGCTCTTCATGGATGAATCCCAGTTTTAACTGTACCGGGCAGATGGATTCAACTTTACCAGGCAGATGGCAGGCAGCGTGTAAAGCGTTGTGTGGGCGAGCGGTTGTCTGATGTCAACGTTGTGAACAGAGTGCATCATGATGGCACTGGGATTATGGTTTGAGAAGGCATAAACTACGGACAATGAACAGAATTGCATTTTATAGATGACAATTTGAATGCACAGAGAGATCGTGGCGAGATCCTGAGGCCCCTTCATCCGCCGCCATCACCTCATGTTTCAGCATGATAATGCCGGCCCCAAGTTGCAAGATCTGTACACAATTCCTGGAAGCTGAAAATGTCACAGTTTTTCCATGGCCTGCATATTCACCAGATATGTCACCCATTGAGCATGTTTGGGATGCTCTGGATCAACATTTATGATTGTGTGCTCCAGTTTTAGCCAACATCCAGCAACTTCACACAGCCATTGAAGAGGTGTGGAACAACATTCTACAGGCCACAATCAACAGCCTGATCAATTTTATGTGAAGATGTGTCGCGCTGCATGAGGCAAATGGTGGTCACACCAGATACTGACTGATCCATGCCCATACTTTTTTTTAAGGTATCTCTGACCAACATATTGACTGATTTCCTTATGAACTGTAACTCAAAATCTTTGAAATTGTAATTCCATCGATAACATAGACTCTGAAACGTCAGGATCCAAACTTGTCACTCTCCAACTGGGTGTTTAAAAGGTAAAAGAGAGAGAGATAGTGGAAAGCCAGTTCAGACGGAAGTTAAGGTTCGGTGTGTTATGTGGCGGACTTCCTCTGCTAGCCTGATAACAGGGCCTCTACCTACATTGGCACACGGAGGACATCGTGTGTCAACACAACAGATTTGATTAGATTTTATTCGGATCCTTAATAGCTGATGCCAATGGTGGCAGCTAGTCTTACTGGGGTCTGACGCATAACGAAAAAGGCATTACAGACAAAAGACGAAATGTTTTTGAACGGGAAAAGTCACGTAGTGTCCTCACAGGACACAGGTCCTGCATCCTTCTCTCTGTCTGTTATCTCCAATGGCTTTCCTACTATAGTATACACCTCTGTAGTGCATCACCTCAGATGCAGGGAGCTACGTGAGGTGGGTGTGAGAAGATCATAGCGCTACAGGTGGTGGTCAGGGCTACATCTAGAGAAAGCTGAAATATGGAGCATTTGGGTGATGGGAACGATAAAGATAAAGATTATTACCTGTTATGAGGAGGTTGTATAGCAGGACCGGACAACATGGAAAGAAAGAGAGAGAAAACAATCATTAGAAAGTGAAATATTGACCAATCAATAGGACATTTTCTGTGTATAGGAAGTAGACAAACACACACAAACACACACACCCCAGCTAGCACATAACGTTCTGAAAACTATATGTTTCTTAGAGCTTGATGAGATTGTGGTTGTGTTATTTGGTAATGTTCTAGGAATGTTTTAAAACTGGTTTGACATTGGGAATGTTCTCAATTTTCCAAGAAGGTTAAGAAACAACATTCTTCTGTGGGAATTTCAGTGCTTCCGCATAAAGTTTCCTACAGGTTTCTTCATGGTTCTATTTAAAGTCATGTTCTCAAATTGTTCTGAGAACGTTAAGAAAACATTCCAACAAAACCACACGAAAACATTAGTAACGTTCAGAGAACATTCTACCAATGTTATTTAAAAACATACATTCTGTTCTCAGCATCAACAAAACTCTCTCAATCTTCTTTCTTGTTAAGTATGTTCAGGTGTGCAGGCCACGCACATTAATTGGCCACACCTGACCTTAATGAGTGCTCGTTTCCTTTGAAATTAGGTCTGTTTGAACAGACTAAAATGAACAGCTTCATATGCTAGCTGCATCCATGTGTCCTATCTGTGCTTGGAGTTCAACAAAGTTAGTCCAAAATAAGACAGCAGTGTTATTATAAGTCTTATTGATACATTCAGTGAAAGTTAAGGAAGTCGTTAAAAAAACTAAAAATAACCTATAACTTCTGTTCTCGGAGCATTAATAAAACTGCCCAAGGAACCAGATTAAAACGTTCTCAGAACCTCCCTGCAATCTAAAGATAAACATTCCCAGAACATGCCAAATGTTCACTTCTGTTCTCAGAATATTTTAAAATGTTTAGGTTTTACTGGTCAGGAAATGGCTTCATTCCCACAACCAATGTAAAAAACAACAACAACAGAAACATATCACAACTTCCAAGGAACTAAATGTGCTAACTGGGACAGTGATTTAAAGCAGAGTATTTTTGCATGGATCTAAGGCTCAAGGGGTTTTTGGGTCTCTCCACCGGCTGGTTTAATTGACAGAGAGAGAATATCCTGTGTGCAGAGAATTAAAGCCTGTTTCATTGGAGTGCAGTCCATTACATCAATACGAGTGACACGGGGTGGGATCTCCAAGAGAGTGATATATACAGCCAAGACCTTTCAGTACTCCCCCAGACTTCAATCAATCTGAGCGACATGAGTAAATAAAATGTATGGCTTAGCCATAGCATAGTGGACCATACGCAACATTGCCCAGCCAATGAGCATGCAACAAACAGAACACATGTGGAATAGGATAGAGTTTGAATACATCTTACAACATTAACTCTCTTGAGAGAGTGGAATCACAGAATGGAAAAATGTATAGGACATAAAATAATGTAAGAATAGAGCAGATAATCACTAAAATATTGGAAATCCTGTAAATGAAAAACGCCAATACCCCCGTCAACTGCTGCATGCTGAGGCAGGAAGTGTGCAGTGTAAGCATGTGATTGGCTACAGCGGGGGGTCTGCCAGAGCCAGGCAGCGCTGCAGTTGGTCCCATGTCGTAAATCATTGTCCCTGCTCCTCCAGATTGGTTTAAATTGGACCTCTCTTTTGGAGCCTGCCTGCATTGCAGGGCTTATTAAAGACCCACAATGAGAGGCTGCAGGAGAGGAGACACAGGCCTGCTATTCATCAGGTCCGGCTTAGAACAGAAACCATACAGGAACCTCTCTACATTCATACTGGCCATTAATTTACCTTCATAATCTGTATAAAAGGTCAAATAACAGTGGACATTTCTGACACAATACCACTTCTATTGGAAGGGTTTAAGTAAGATGACTATTATAAGACAAAGTGAATGATCATTTTGAATGGCTTTGTTGTGATAGATTAGGAAGTCCAGAAAACCACTCAGATTTACGTTACTCTGTGGGTAAAGAATAACATCTCCTTACCAAAACAAAACACGCAGGCACAAAATACATGTGCCTCTTTCTCACATATACCAACAATGCTTCCTTGTCACCTACCTTGATAATACAAATCAGATATATCAGCTGTGTTGTTAAAAGCCAACTCTTCCATGTGAGACTGGCATACAGGTAATTGCCAAAATAAAGGAAACACCAACATAAAGTGTCTTAATAGGGCGTTGGGCACCACGAGCCAGAACAGCTTCAATGCATCTTTGCATAGATTCTACAAGTGTCTGGAACTCTATTGGAGGGATGTGACACCATTCTTCTACAATAAATTCCATCATTTGGTGTTTTGTTGATGGTGGTGGAAAAGGCTGTCTCAGGCGCTACTCCAGAATCTCCCATAATTGTTCAATTGGGTTAAGATCTGGTGACTGACACACACACTTTAAACCCCTATGCTCCTTTGAGACCCCTCTTAAAGTCACTGGGATCTCTTCTAGCCATGGTAGCCAAAATAATGGGCAACTGGGTATTTTTATACATGACCCGAAGCATGATTGGATGTTAATTGCTTAATTAACTCAGGAACCACACCGTTGTGGAAGCACGGATTTTCAATATACTTTGTATCCCTCATTTACTCAAGTGTTCATTTATTTTGGCTGTTACATGTAGCTCTGTGCAATCTACCATCCATGGAAAACAACACTGCCTTTATTTGATAAAACTCACTGCACAACAGGCATTTTCTTTGAAGGAGCACAATAAATGTACACAAACCAAGAACGAAAATGGTGGTAAGCAATTACTGAGGAAAGAAATCAAAATGTTCTGTGTGTAATGGGGTGGTGGGGGGGGGGCAACTAAGTTCAGCATGGAAGAAAACACATGTAATGTCTGTGTTGTGGAAGGCAGCGATTTAAACGGTCTGAATCCACTTTGGGAGTAACGATAGTTAAGGAATCTAAACTCAAACTTGAGTCTTCTTAAATATGGGCTATTTTATCAGGTCAAAACATTGGGTGTTTGCAAAAGCATCCATTCTCACTGGCCACGTCAAGGCAGACAACCCCTGGGGAGCTTGTGAAGAAAAGGCCCTCCCACTCTCCCCTCTGTTGTTAAGTTCAGCCATGTACCATTTCCCCATACAGACTGCTCCTCAGTGCCTAGAGGGGAAAGAGAGGGTTTTTCCTCTATTGGAATCAGAACAAAAGCTCCAACAAAAGCCTGGTGACAATAACGTGTCAAAAAAAGAGAGAACATCTCCATCTAAAAACAGCGCTAATTTCAGACCATCTTCCTCCCATCCTAGTAATGTGTTGTAATTCCCTTCAGACTGCGGTGGGATAATGGCCGACACAAAAAGCTGTAAAGCTCGATGGGGTTGAATAGATACAAGATCAGCTCTTCCCTTTTATTCGGCGGTGAAATTCAATAGTCTTAAATATCTGATAGCTCATCGTGTAGCGTGTCTTATCGGCTGAGGCAATATAAACAGACAGGCAGGCAGCAGCCTCAGCAGAGTCCTGCCCTGTCAGCAGCTATAGCACAGACTCATACAGTACAGCACAACACCGTACAGTACAGCACAGCACACTGCTGCAGTGCCTCAGCTCAAAGTCATACAAAGTACTCTGGCGTGAGTGAGCGAGGAGAATAAAGTTAAGGTAAAGGTGCCCTCTCAAACCACTGAGGCTGTTCTATTGAAACTCAGTCCACTTCTACCTGACATCTGGCCTGGGCTTATCATTTATTGGTGCAACTTCCCATTTGGAATGGAATGCTAGTGGAGGGAGCGATGTCGCAAAGCAGATTACATATCACACTCTTTAGATGAAGCACTAAAGATCAAATTGAAAGTGACAAAGTTTGACATGAATTAATAACCATAATCAGCTAAATAAATAAAAGAATACTGCTGTAAAAGTGCACTGGGCAAATTGACGCAGAGCATATTGATTTAGATGTTCTATTATGTTCCTGTGTGCCGAGTCGTCCCCTCCTAACCTGCATCGGCTGATAAACACATCAATGTGGCAGGATTAGCCTGAGACATCCTTCAAAGCCCAGCTAAGGTCCTGCTCTGCCTCACAGGGTAAAGGTCATTCTGGGCTGGGGACATTGAAGTCGTCCATCTCCCAGACAAATTGGACAGGTGGCGAGGCACAGTGATAATCCCTGTGAGAAGGGCGTGCATGCAACTGTGTTGTCAGAGATAATGGGTTCAAAAAGGTACCACAAAGGTCAAAGACAGACGTATACAGTGGGGCAAAAAAAATATTTAGTCAGCCACCAATTGTGCAAGTTCTCCCACTTAAAAAGATGAGAGGCCTGTAATTTTCATCATAGGTACACTTCAACTATGACAGACAAAATGAGAGAAAAAAATCACATTGAAAAAAAAAATCACATTGTAGGATTCTTAATTAATTTATTTGCAAATTATGGTGGAAAATAAGTATTTGGTCACCTACAAACAAGCAAGATTTCTGGCTCTCACAGACCTGTAACTTCTTCTTTAAGAGGCTCCTTTGTCCTCCACTCGTTACCTGTATTAATGGCACCTGTTTGAACTTGTTATCAGTATAAAAGACACCTGTCCACAACCTCAAACAGTCACACTCCAAACTCCACTATGGCCAAGACCAAAGAGCTGTCAAAGGACACCAGAAACAAAATTGTAGACCTGCACCAGGCTGGGAAGACTGAATCTGCAATAGGTAAGCAGCTTGGTTTGAAGAAATCAACTGTGGGAGCAATTATTAGGAAATGGAAGACATACAAGAACACTGATAATATACCTCGATCTGGGGCTCCACGCAAGATCTCACCCTGTGGGGTCAAAATGATCACAAGAACGGTGAGCAAAAATCCCAGAACCACACAGGGGGACCTAGTGAATGGCCTGCAGAGAGCTGGGACGAAAATAACAAAGCCTATCATCAGTAACACACTACGCCGCCAGGGACTCAAATCCTGCAGTGCCAGACGTGTCCCCCTGCTTAAGCCAGTACATGTCCAGGCCGGTCTGAAGTTTGCTAGAGAGCATTTGGATGATCCAGAAGAAGATTGGGAGAATGTCATATGGTCAGATGAAACCAAAATATAACTTTTTGGTAAAAACTCAACTCGTCATGTTTGGAGGACAAAGAATGCTGAGTTGCATCCAAAGAACACCATACCTACTGTGAAGCATGGGGGTGGAAACATCATGCTTTGGGGCTGTTTTTCTGCAAAGGGACCAGGACAACTGATCCGTGTAAAGGAAAGAATGAATGGGGCCATGTATCGTGAGATTCTGAGTGAAAACCTCCTTCCATCAGCAAGGGCATTGAAACGTTGCTGGGTCTTTCAGCATGACAATGATCCCAAACACACCGCCCGGGCAAAGAAGGAGTGGCTTCGTAAGAAGCATGTCAAGGTCCTGGAGTGGCCTAGCCAGTCTCCAGATCTCAACCCCATAGAAAATCTTTGGAGGGAGTTGAAAGTCCATGTTTCCCAGCAACAGCCCCAAAACATCACTGCTCTAGAGGAGATCTGCATGGAGGAATGGGCCAAAATACCAGCAACAGTGTGTGAAAACCTTGTGAAGACTTACAGAAAACGTTTGACCTCTGTTATATACCCTTTGTTTGCAATGACAAAGTATTGAGAAACTTTTGTTATTGACCAAATACTTATTTTCCACCATAATTTGCAAATAGATTCATTAAAAATCCTACAATGTGATTTTCTGGATTTTTTTCCCTAATTTTGTCTGTCATAGATGAAGTGTACCTATGATGAAAATTACAGGCCTCTCATCTTTTTAAGTGGGAGAACTTGCACAATTGGTGGCTGACTAAATACTTTTTTGGCCCACTGCATGCACATAAGTGTAAGGTGAAGTGCACACAGCGGCAGAAACATACACATGCACACATTCTATAGGTGTTGTCACTGTCAGAAAACCAGAAAATAATATCAAGTAATTTCCCCTCCCCCATTATTATAAGATGGATGCATACTGCATAATCGAAGCCAATATGAAATAATGCATTCAGATCCACAAACAAATCAACATCAATGTCAGCTCAGCGCTGAGGAAGAAATAAACAAAGCATATTGCCTTTTCAATAAAATCTTCATAGGCAGATATGCACTGATTTAAACTAGCATGCCAATCTGTTTGTGTTTTCAATTAAGGGTGTTGGCATGGTTAGACTCGTAAATACCAGACTGGTTCATCCGTGCAGCAACATTCATGTAAGCTTGCAGGATCAGGCGGCTTCGCGAGGCTAGGGCATGTTATAGGCAATGTGCCTCCTCCATCTGACACCGTTGTAATTATGGCTGTCTATATCAGAGATTTCACTCTCAGGTAATGGCAGACCTGTCAAAGTTGCAGCTCTGACGATACAGCACACCCTCATCACAGACAATGATACCAGTCTGAAAACGCATGGAACTCAACCTCCCACAATGCTGCCACTCTTTTAACAACGGTGAAACCACAAGCAAGGGATGCAGGTAGAGATGTTGAACATGAAAATCAAGAGAAGATCAGTTGAGATACTATGTCAAGTTAAGTATTCATCTTTGATATGAAGTTGATCTGCATGGTAGGTGATCCCTTTTGAGGTCAGAACAGGGTTTTTTCTTCAATGGTCCCGTCTAATAATTCCATCTTTAATCTAGCTATAATTTGAAGTCACCTCAATGTTGATTTGTGCGTAAACACCTGCTCTGACCGAAGTGTTCTAAAAAGGACACATCTGTCTTAATTCCTCATTTGGATAAAATACCACTTCATTTCTCTTTTTTTTGTCCTCTCCTAATGCCAGCCCTATAAGACAGACTGCTTGGGTATTTGGCTATATTTCCTCGTTTAAGTGTCTCCACCACTTCCAGAATGCAGCTAGCTCAGACTCCACAGAGTCCCAGTGTGATGGGGCCACAGGCTACATCTGATCCTTCTCACAGGGTCTATCAGCATGGGGTTAGCTACATCAGCAGCAGCAGCATGCTAACATCAGGAGTCCCACTGGTTAAGATGGATGAATCTACACACACACTATAGGATTACAACAGAACCCTGGATAGTTCTGATCCAGATCTTTCTTTTCCATTGGCTGCTTCCGAATAGATATTCTAATGGTATACTATACTCTCTACCACCTAAAATAAATATAGCAAGAAGGGATCACATAAAAATGTAAAATCGGTGAGAGTCAGGGCCTGCTTGTCCCGGTGGAATCAGAAGCACTTTAAAGTGTTGAGCAGAAGTGGTGATTCTCCCAGCCGGGCAATTTGAGAACAATCAGAGTGAATTGTCGTGGTGCTCCCTCCAGCGAGGCGGTGATGACTGTGCCATTGATCATGTCAGCAGCACTAACACGCGAACATGGTTCTCTCCTGGAAAGGGAAGCAGAGGCACCAGGTCATACTCTCCACCCAAAGCATTAATATACAGCCAATATAATTCCAACAGTACATTAGGACTCACAACACAGGGGTCACATGTAATAAGCTCAGAGTACATATCCTACAGTGGCAGTCACAGATCCCCAATTAACCAGCACAGTTGAAACCTTTTAAAGCTACCAGCACAGAGGCCCTGCTGAGAATAGCTTTGAATTAACCAGACCCATTACCCCATGCTCAGCTCCCCAGCTTTAAGATGCAGTGTGAGGTAAAGGCCAAGAGAAATATCACTGGCTTCAGGAAACTCCTCTCCTTATCACCCAGCCTCTCCCTAGCCCCTAGACCTCCACCAGCCTGGGTACTGGGCAGAATATTAGAGTCTGTCAGGCTGTTTAACTTGAACAGTTATCCGTCTGCACAGCGGGGGCTACCTCATTTCATCCATGAGTGGACAGGCAGAGGGAGAGAGAGACTTGAGGCAGAAAAGGGGAGAGGAGACAGAGGGGTTTCAGGGGGTGTGCTTGTCCTCTCCCGGCCTCCTCCTTTTCCCCGAGTTAATTCCAGCCGTGGAGAGGAGAGCCTGCAGGTCAGGAGGAGAGGTTGAAGATTGGTCTTTGATTTTAATTTAGACAGGGAAGACGGAGGTAAACGAACATTAAAGCCTGAGGCAGGTGGCGAGAGCTCTCTCTCTCTCTCTCTCTCTCTCCCTCTCTCTTTCTCTCCTCGTTTTCACATGCAGAGAGAGAGAAAAGAGAGACATGCAGTACCGGTCAAAAATCGATTTTCAATTCTTCAAAGTAGCCACCCTTTGACTCGATGACAGCTTTGCACACTCTTGGCATTCTCTCAAGCAGCTTCATGAGGAATGCTTTTCCAACAGTCTTGAAGGAGTTCCCACATATGCTGAGCACTTGTTGGCTGCTTTTCCTTCACTCCAACTCATCCCAAACCATCGCAATTGGGTTGAGGTCAGGTGATTGTGGAGGCCAGGTCATCTGATGCAGCACTCCATCACTCTCTTTCTTGGTCAAATAGCCCGTACACAGCCTGGAGGAGTGTTGGGTCATTGTCCTGTTGAAAAACAAATGATAGTGGGACTAAGCGCAAACCATATGGGATGGCGTATCACTTCAGAATGCTGTGATGGCCAGTTAAGTGTGCCTTGAATTTTAAATAAATCACAGACAGTGTCACTAGCAAAGCACCCCCACACCATCACACCTCTTCCTCCATGCTTCATGGTGGGAACCAGACATGGGGAGATCATCCGTTCACCTACTCTGCGTCTCACAGAGACAACGGTTGGAACCATAATTCTCAAATTCGGACTCATCAGACAAAAGGACAGATTTTCACCAGTCTAATGTCCTTCGCTCCATTTCTTATCTTCTGCAGCAGATGTAACTCTGGGTCTTCCTTTCTTCTGGCGGTCCCTCATGAGAGCCAGTTTCATCATAGCCCTCGATGGTTTTTGAGACTGCACTTGAAACATTCAATGTTCTTGAAATGTTCCGCATTGACTGACCTTCATGTCATAAAGAAATGGACTGTCATTTCTCTTTACATATATGAGATGTTCTTACCATGACATGGACTTGGTCTTTCACCAGATAGGACAATCTTCTGTATACCCCCACCATGTCACAACACAACTGATTGGCTCAAACACATTCAGAAGGAACGCGTTTGAGCTTTTCTGCTACATATACAGTTGAAGTCGGAAGTTTACATACACCTTAGCCAAATACATTTCAACTCAGTTTTTCACAATTCCTGACATTTAATCCTAGTAAAAAGTCCCGGTTTTAGGGGAGTAAGGATCACCACTTTATTTTAAGAATGTAAAATGTCAGAATAATAGTAGAGAGAATGATTTATTTCAGCTTTTATTTCTTTCATAACATTCCCAGTGGGTCAGAAGTTTACATACACTCAATTAGTATTTGGTAGCATTGGGTCAAACGTTTCCTTCCACAAGCTTCCCACAATAAGTTGGGTGAATTTTGGCCCATTCCTCCTGACAGAGCTGGTGTAACTGAGTCAGGTTTGTAAGGCCTCTTTGCTCGCACATGCTGTTTCAGTTCTGCCCATACATTTTCTATAGGATGAGGTCAGGGCTTTGTGATGTCCACTCCAATACCTTGATTTGTTGCCCTTACGCCATTTTGCCACAACTTTGGAAGTATGCTAGGGTCAGTCCATTTGGAAGACCCATTTGAAACCTAGCTTTAACTTCCTGACTGATGTCTTGAGATGTTGCTTCAATATATCCACATAATTTTAAATTCCTCATGATGACATCTATTTTGTGAAGTACATGATGCTGCCACCCCCGTGCTTCACGGTCGGAATGGTGATCTTCGGCTTGCAAGCCTCCCCCTTTTTCCTCCAAACATAACGATGGTCATTATGGCCAAACAGTTCTATTTTTGTTTCATCAGACCAGAGGACATTTCTACAAAAGGTACGATCTTTGTCCCCATGTGCAGTTGCAAACTGTAGTCTGGCTTTTTTTATTGTGGTTTTGGAGCAGTGGGTTCTTCCTTGCAGAGCGGCCTTTCAGGTTATGTCGATATAGGACTCGTTTTACTGTGGATATAGATACTTTTGTACCTGTTTCCTCCAGCATCTTCACAAGGTCCTTTGCTGTTGTTCTGGGATTGATTTGCACTTTTTGCACCAAAGTATGTTCATCTCTAGGAGACAGAACGTGTCTCCTTCCTGAGTGGTATGACGGCTGCGTGGTTCCATGGTGTTTATACCTGCGTACTATTGTTGGTAGAGATGAGTGTGGTACCTTCCCGGCATTTGGAAATTGCTCCCAAGGATGAACCAGATTTATGGAGGTCTACAATTTGTTTTCTGAGGTCTTGTCTGATTTCTTTTGATTTTCCCATGATGTCAAGCAAATAGGCATGGAGTTTGAAGGTAGGCCTTGAAATACATCCACAGGTACATCACCAATTGACTCAAATGATGCCAATAAAGAGGTTCCTGTATAGTTTGTTCTAAGCCGGACTTGATGCCAATTAGAAAAACTCATTTTAATGACTCCAACCTAAGTGTATGTAAACTTCCGACTTCAACTGTACATACATTTTACAAACATGGTACAAATGTTCATTGAAATTCCATTGCAGGTGACTATCTCATGAAGCTGGTTGAGAGAATGCCAAGAGTGTGCAAAACTGCCATCAAGGCAAAAGGGCTTTGAAGAATCTCAAATATAAAATATATTTTGATTTGTTTAACACTTCATTGGTTACTACATGATTCCATATGTGTTATTTCATAGTTTTGATGTCTTCACTTTTATTCTACAAAGTAGAAAATGGTCAAAATAAAGAAAAACCCTGGAAGAGTAGATGTGTCCAAACTTTTGACTGGTACTATATATATTTATTTACAGAAAAATATTTATATATGTAATTACACTGTATAAACCTTGGTTAATGTTGGGTCACAACACTTAGCTTCACACCAATTATCACTTGTACTTTATGTAGCAGATGCTACCCTGAGACAGTGCGCTGTTGCACCTTGAGAAAAAATGGTCAGATGGACCAATTAAAATCCCTAACACTTCATTGTTTAACATTTAGAATAACATATTCATCCAATTAAATGTGTTAATGTCACACAAAGCCCAATTGGACCAACCGATAAAAAGGGTGAATCTTCAGACTAAAGAGAAAAGGTTATTAGTCCACTATGACTCCAATGCATCACTAATCATCAATGTATTTGCAGATTGCAAGTAAAACATTGGACAATCCATAGACAGGGTCACTTCAACTAGTGACACATAAATGTACAGAACTATTGTTCTACTTTGGATTTGGACTGTTTAACCAAAATGCACCATTGATTAATTCAAAACAGTATGTCACATCCGACCCATTGAACAGACTATCAAACTATACCAAAGATTGAGAGAAATATGTCAATCATCATGGCCACATACATGACATTTCTTTCTTGTCAGGTTTTATTTGGTGATTTTCCCCTAGAGTACAGCATGTCCCTTCTATCCGTCTGGAGCAGACATTAACATGACAGCCACTTAAACTGTAACCTATTCTCCCTCCATCGGGGAGGCTAAAGGCAGGTCAGAGCAGGTGATAATTCTTTGTGCTACGTCTCGTTCTCTTTTCATTTTTCTGCCTGTGTGCACTTCACATTTTCTGACCTTCTAAGTTTGTCCCTTTAGGCCTCAAACTGCACTTCAGAGAAGCAGGAGGACGGTTACAGTCTAACTCAGGCAGGCCATGCAATGGTCATGGGTGAACTTCAGTCACCAATCAACTTCTCTCCATTGATAAATTAGAGTAGCAGGCCTAGGTGTTGGTCAAGGTTGAGAGAATGCTTGCCATGGTTGTCCAAATGTACAATACCCCCCCCCCCACACCGTTAGTCAATTACACTGGCCATTTTCAGTGTAGAGCATAATTTATCCTGAAAGAGCAAGTCTATATGCTTTCTAGTCTGGTTCAACAAGAAGGATGAAAAGTGTCTCAGTGTCATCATCCCTTACTCCTCTCCGACAGGGATGTCTACATAAGGTAAAATATTTCTGTAGTTCTTCTATGTAGACACACATGGGCAGTTGCTCCGCTTGAGTACATCTCTGCTAGCTGCTAAGCTCTCGTCACTCTCAGCCTTCCAGGGATGAAATTGGTCCGTTAGCAGGTACAAGCTCCTCACTTTTCGTCTCTCTCCCTTTGAATGGAAAATTTGTCTGTTAATGACACCGACATGCATGGACAGGAACAGCCATTAAATAAATGGTTGTGATAGGCCAAGGAGAGAGAGAGAGGAATGATGGGAAGCTGAACAAATACATGAAATGAGAGAGCCATCCGGGTCAGCTCTCGCAGCATCGAAACCATGCAGATGTGATGTGCATCTCAAATTAGGGCTGGGCGATATGGCCTAAAAATCATATCTCGGTATTTTTCAAAGATATGGCCAATTCACGGTATATACCTATATTGTAAAATAAATCTCAAAACAAAATTTGTAAACAGTCAGCAATAATCTAATACATTCAGGGCTTGTGAAATGATACCTGTATAAGGCACATTCCCTAATAATGACTAACTGCTTGCAGAAGGCATTATAGAAAGTTAACACAAGTCTCATAAACAATCTCTCAAGCACAAACCCACGTGCTATTGAGTAGCCAGCTAATCTTTATATTTCAAGTTTAGCCAACTTGGATCTATTTGCTAGCTAACAAGGTAGACCAGCTGATTGTTATGCACACACACACACACACACACACACACACACACACACACTTCTGTCCATCTCCAACTGTTTGAACAGCTTGCTAGCCTGTCCACTTTGTTCAGATGTTGAAATCAAGTGAAATACTTTATTTCTCAGAATGACAACCAGTTGCCAATTCCTTATATAATAGTGTTTTATGCGTACTGTACATTTATAAAACACAGACTAGACAGCTAGTCTAACAGTCTTTTGCTAAAATGCTGCTAGCATTTTGTGGTACAGCAAAGCGTGAGCGACAAACTGAGCACTCATTTTACAGAACCGATGTTCATTGACACAATTTGAGAAGTTGAGAAATAAAAAGGGAAAAGTTCAGTTCTCGCCTATTACAGTAAAATAATGTCTCCGTGTGTTTTGGTGTCCATATGATCGATTCTATTGGACCAAAACTCAAATAGCGACATGAAACCGCTTGTCAGAAGAAGTGAGATCTCATCTTTGTTGTTGTGAGTGGCAAGGGGAGGGGCTTGGTACAGTATAGGTGTGTAAATGGGAAGGTGGATACAACACAGAAGTAGCGAAGGAGACGATCCCAAAAAGACAACATGAGAACAAGCGGACATTAACGCAAACAGAAAAATGAAAAAAATGTAAACACCTTCATTCTTGTGATATGGGCATTCGGAATATCACACGAAAACATCAATTCTAATTCATTCGATACATCGTCCAGCCCCATCTCCAATGGAGAAATGATGCTAAAGACTCTCTGGCACTACATCGCACTTTCAAAAGAAAGGAATAGAATAGGTGCCAATAAATAGATTGGGTAAGGCATGAAGGTTAAATATTGGCGCTACACTGTACATTAAAACTGTTTCAATGGTGCATTTTTCAATTATAGACAAAGGAACGTGCCTTTTCAAAGCTGATTGAGTGTGAATTGTAGCTGCTCCATTGGATTATTAGACATGACAGGCTTTTATAAGATGTAACTAATGCTGTGAGTCGCTCTGGATGAGAGCATCTGCTAAATTACTAAAATGTCAAATGTAAATGCTTTACATACAGATCTAATGTTACTGTATTGATTCATTTATGTATTTATTTATTGATGTCACAAATGTATCATTTGTACAGTTCTTTATAAATGTGATACTACTAAATGCAGTACTACTTATTTCTCTGAGGGTGAGGCGGATATACATACACTATATTGTTTGGCAAAAAAAAATGGATTATTTGTCTCTATGAAATTAAACCATCACGGGATACATGTCTGTCATTGTGAAAAAAAACACAGTCATCTCCCTAATAATAATAAAAGCTCATTTAACCAACATTCCTGAAAAAGGATATATAGTTTTTTTGGAAAGAAATACACTATATCATCGTCATCATCAGATTCTATTTGCACTGAATTCAGTCTCCACCCACATTATTGCCCGCTCCTCCACCCATGTTATCTACATGATTAAAATGTCCATGTGGGCTATGTTATGTAGGTAAAACCTCTCGTCCTCTCAAACAGAGAATTAGGGAACATAAAAGTTCAAATCACGAGAAACAACAGGGATTATTCAGTCGCAGTATTAATGACCAAAAACATGACATTTTTACCTTTTAGATTTTGTGCCACAGGGAAAGTCAAGATATCAGACAGGGGAGGGGATACAAATAATACTCTGAGCAAAATATAATGTTTTGGGATTTTCACCCTCCAGACATTATTCCCCAAAGGTCTTAATGATAAAATGCCCGTGCATGTGATGTTGTAAATGTGAACATGCACTAATGTCACCACTTCAGCCTACTTGTCCCACCCTGTCCTCCTGTCCCCTCCTCCTGTCACCTGTCCTCGTTAATGTCTCCACCCCCTCCAGGTGTCGCTTGTTTTCCCCAGTGTATGTATCCCTGTGTTTCCTGTCTCTCTGTGCCAGTTCGTCTTGTATGTCCAAGCCTACCAGCAGTTTTTCCCGTTTTCCTGCTTTGCTTTTTCTAGTCCTCCTGGTTTTGACCCTTGCCTGTTTCTGGACTTTGTACCTGCCTGCCTGACCATTCTGACCTCGAGCCTGTCTGCCACTCTGTACCTCCTGGACTCTGATCTGTTTATATCTGCCTGTCCACGACCATTCTGACCTCGAGCCTGTCTGCCACTCTGTACCTCCTGGACTCTGATCTGTTTATATCTGCCTGTCCACGACCATTCTCTTGCCTATTCCCTTTGGATTTATTAAACATCTTAAACTCCAACCATCTGCCTCCTGTGTCTGCATTTGGGTCTCGCCTTGTGTCATGATACTCTGTTTTTTATTGCTCTGTACCCAATGAATTATGAAAACTTACTTGATAGGCCGATGTCCTCATTGTGGTTTTACAGACGTTTTTAAAACATTTTATGTACACACTTTATTTGAATACTTACAAAATGCACATAGTTATAGTCGGTAACACATGTTCATTTTCCCTCGACTCCCACCCCATTTGATTCACTGAACGGATGTGGGTGGAGCAATGTCTACATAAGGGTGCAAATTAAAAACACTGTGACGAAGGCTTTGAGACCAATACGTAAAGCTTAATGAAGGGCAGTGATACTAGCAAGCACAGTGTGCCGGTTTATCATTTTTTCAATTGTTACCACGCACCTGCAACAAAGATAGCTCAGATGTGCGAGTGCCTTTCGAATTTTAAGATTAGATAGTGAAAAAACATACTAATCTCTTATAATAACAATAAAAGCTCATTTACCAACATTTCTGAAAAAGGACATAGTGTTTTGGAAAGAAACTCTTCATGTGTTCATTATAAAACGCGAAGCATCATCATCAAGTGCTATTTCCACTGAATTCAGTCACCATTTGAAAAATAAAACTTCAAAACATGAAGAGAGCAGAGAAGAGTACAGTGTAACTGGATTGACCAATCATTCTGTCTCAAAGCCATAAAAGGGCAGTAGTTTCCAAATCGATGGAAATCTTATCAGTATCTATATTAGATGACTCAACAGGTAAACACTGTATAAATCACATGATTGTGTAATACAATGAAAACCAGTCAGTGCAGTAAACAGTTTTCTGAAATAAACACTGCCTCCAAAACAACTGAAGGCCTCCCTGTTCTCAACTTTAAACATACACACACTCTTAATGTCATCTCTGGATACCTAACTTTTGGAGTCATGTTCAGTTTGAGCAGATTGTCCCAAACCCAACCGTTAAAAGTACCAGCAGCTTTAACAAACATTTCCAGGAAAAAGCTGGGTCTGTTTTTCCGGCATGGAGAGCAGAGAACCATCCGCCAGCAGACTCTAATGACTGCATTCTGAGATGCATACAATACAGTCAACATAATACTGTCCTAGCAGAAAGACTGCTTTAGGGGACACATTTTATATTATAGTTCCATAGTTCCACTCACGGCTGCCCTTTGGATGAATCACCTCAGCTCTACACTCTAACATAAGCAGCAGAGGTGGTCAGAGTGGGTTAAAGTCATGTATAACATCAGCAACAACAGCATCTCTCCCACTCCCTCTCCTTTCTCTTTGTTCTGTCCCCCTCTCGCTCTCTCTTTTTCTCTCTCTAATTCCAAGGCTGCAGCTCTGACATTGGCTTAGACTGTCTCCAACCCCCCCCCGCTATAAATACAGTCTGACAGAGCGTAAAATGGCCAGTAAAAGCCAACAATTAGTAAACCCATTTCCCTTAGGGCCCAGGAGGACTCAGATCTACTCAAGCCTGTCCACCAGATATCTGCGCTACTGTGACAGTGTGTTGGCAATGTGCATGCTACACATGCATATATGTGTGTGTGTGTGTGTGTGTGTGTGTGTGTGTGTGTGTGTGTGTGTGTGTGTGTGTGTGTGTGTGTGCGCATGTGTTTACATAACTCGTGTGTATCAGTATCCTCCCACATGCACATGAACGCATAGTGATCTCTGACTGTCAGTCTCAGGGGGGTTGTGCTCCTGCAGTCAAATCTGTGATCAGTTCTCTCGTCCATTATGAGGCCAGACAGGTCTGGCAGGGGCACAAGAAGCTGTATGCTGCTGTCCGCACACACTGGGACACACAACTTAGAGATACCCAACATAGATCTGTTCACATCAAAAGGTTGTCCTAACAGAGGACGTTTGGAATATCATGAAGATAGTCGTGTCAAACTAGAAACAAAACATTTTGAATGATTGTGATAATGTGTGTAATAAGTAGAAACAAGCTTTCAGTGTTAATGTTTTAAATCCTTGAAGCCTTGATTCATCCAGACAGTACTGCAGATCAACAATTTGGTCATTATAACCTAACCCTCAAAGTTAATAAATATACATTAGTGTCATTATTATGCTGAACTGTGGATATATATATATATATACACACATATACACATATATATACACATATATATATATATATATATATATATATATATAAACATTTTTCCAACAACAATTATGTGCACCGTAGCATTCAAACTGCAGTGGTTACCACCCACAGAAACATTCCAGTGGGTATTTAAAATGGAGATATATTCACAGGGCAGACATGGCATTGATCTGCTCCACTAGCTCTGACTAATGCATAAACATGTCTGTGAAATTATAGGTAATTTTCAGTTTTGTTCCTCATGAATTGTTAAATCAGACATTCATTTTCAGAGAGTGAGGCAGTAGCTCTGTACAAAACACAGAATTCCTCTATAACAAACATCTCTGTCCAAGCAGAGAAGACTCCAAATATTATAATTTCAGACACAAATTGGAGTCTAACAATCCAATTGTCAAAACGAACGCCCAATTTACAATATTATGCTCCTGAACGATCAAAATGGGAGATGTTATTCCCCAGACATGTAAGTGTTTCTGTATCAGATAAAGTACTACTATCCTCAGTCCAGCTAGCATGATCCTTAAAGGAGATCCTTATTTAGAATTTTTACATTGTAATTTCAGAAAATGTCCATAACATACAGTGCCTTCAGAAAGTATTCACACCCCTGGACTTTTTCCACATTTTGTTGTGTTACAGCCTGAATTTAAAATGTATTACATTTAGATGTTTTATTACTGGCCTACACGCAGTACCCCATAATGTCAAAGTGTCAAATTTGTCACATTTTTGTATTAAAAGATGAAATGTCTTGAGTCAATAAGTATTCAAGCCTAAATACGTTCAAGAGTGAACATTTATTTAACAAGTCACATAATAAGTTGCATGGACTCACTCTGTGTGCAATTGTGACCAGATTCAGGAAACTACCCTTGGTTCACAGATATAGCCCTTGGTTCACTCCAGACCTGACTGCCCTTGACCAGCACAAAAACATCCTGTGGCATACTACCTTAGCATCAAAAAGCCCCCATGATATGGAACTTTTCAGGGAAGTTAGAAAGCAATATACACATGCAGTTAGGAAAGCAAAGGCTAGCTTTTTCAAACAGAAAATTGCATGCTGTAGCACAAATTCCAAAAAGTTCTGGGACGCTGTAAAGTCCATGGAGAATAAGAGCACCATCTCCCAGCTGCCCACTGCACTGAGGCTAGGAAACACTGTCACCACCAATAAATCCACGATAATTGAGAATTTCAATAAGCATTTTTCTACGGCTGGCCATGCTTTCCACCTGGCTACCCCTACCCGGTCTACAGCCCTGCACCCCCCACAGCAACTTGCCCAAGCCTCCCCCATTTCTCCTTCACTCAAATCCAGATAGCTCTTTCAGAACATCAGTTGCCAAATCTGGACCCCTACAAATCAGCTGGGCTGGACAATCTGGACACTCTCTTTCTAAAATTATCCACCCTAAATTGTTGCAACCCCTATTTTAGCCTGTTCAACCTCTTTTTTTGTTGTTGTATCGTCTGAGATCTCGGAAGCTTTCCAACCTCTTCAAAGGGGGAGACACTCTAGACCCAAACTGCTACAGATCTATATCTACCCTACCCTGCCTTTCTAAGGTCTTTGAAAGCAAAGGTAACAAAACAGATCACCGACCATTTCGAATCCCACCGTACCTTCTCCACTATGCAATCTGGTTTCCGAGCTGGTCATGGGTGCACCTCAGCCGCGCTCAAGGTCCTAAACGATATCATAACCGCCATCGATAAGAGACAATACTGTGCAGCTGTATTCATCGACCTGGACAAGGCGTTTGGCTCTGTCAATCACCACATTCTTATGGGCAGACTCAACAGCCTTGATTTCTCAAATGACTTCCTCGCCTGGTACACCAACTACTTCTCAGACAGAGTTCAGTCTGTCAAATCGGAGGGCCTGTTGTCTGGACCTCTGGCAGTCCCTATGGGGGTGCCACATGGTTCAATACTCGGGCCGACTCTTTTCTCTGTATACATCAATGATGTGGCTCTTGCTGCTGGTGATTCTCTGATCCACCTCTACGCAGACGACACCATTCTGTATACTTCTGGCCCTTCTTTGGACACTTAACTAACCTTCAGATGAGCTTCAATGCCATACAACTCTCCTTCCGTGGCCTCCAACTGCTCTTAAATGCATGCTCTCCAACCGATCGCTGCCCACACCTGCCCGCCTTCCAACATCACTACTCTGGACAGTTCTGACTTAGAATATGTGAACATCTACAAATACCTAGGTGTCTGGTTAGACTGTAAACTCTCCTTCCAGACTGACATTAAGCATATCCAATCCAAAATTAAATCTAGAATCAGCTTCCTATTTCACAACAAAGCATTCTTCACTCATGCTGCTAAACATACCCTTGGAAAAACGGACTATCCTACCAATCCTTGACTTTGGCGATGTCATTTACAAAATAGCCTCCAACACTCTACTCAACAAATTGGATGCAGTGTATCACAGTGCTATCCGTTTTGTCACCAAAGCCCCATATACTACCCACCACTGAAACCTGTATGCTCTCGTTGGCTGGCCCTCGCTTCATATTCGTTGCCAAACCCACTGGATCCAGGTCATATATGTCTTTGCTAGGTAAAGCCCCGCCTTAACTCAGCTCACTGGTCACCAAAGCAGCACGCGCTCCAGCAGGTATATTTCACTGGTCACCCTCAAAGCCAATTCCTCCGTTGGCCGCCTTTACTTCAAGTTCTCTGCTGCCAATGACTGGAACGAACTACAAAAATCACTGAAGCTGGAGACCCATATCTAACTTTAAGCACCAGCTGTCAGAACAGCTCACAGATCACTGCACCTGTACATAGCCCATCTGTAAATAGCCATCCAACTACCTCATCCCCGTACTGTTATTTTATTTATTTTGCTCCTTTGTACCCCAGTATCTCTACTTGCACACTGTTCTTCTGCACATCTACCACTCCAGTGTTTAATTGCTATTTTGTAATTACTTCACCACTATAGCCTATTTATTGCCTTACCTCCCTTACCTCATTTGCACACACTGTATATAGACGTGTTCTATTGTATTATTGACTGTGTGTTTATTTATTCCATGTGTAACTCTGTGTTGTTGTTTGTGTCACACTGCTTTGCTTTATCTTGGCCAGGACGCAGTTGTAAATGAGAACTTGTTCTCAACTAGCCTACCTGGTTAAATAAAAAAATAAAAATAAATGTTCAGTGAGCTTTTCTCTCCCTCTCTTAGATGTCTGGAAGTAGCTGGCAAGTTAGTACAGAACGGATGGATCAACCCTTAAAGAGATGGGTGGGGCTAAGGCTTAAAGGGGTGTGAACAATGCTGAAAGGGTGTAGACAAAGAAGGGCTCTTCAATAGTCGTACCAAAACATTGAAAGACAGTTCTCAAAAGTGAGTTTACAAGTTGATCAACTTTCAAAGCAAAATTACTTTCCCTTTGTTTCCTAAAATGCAGTGTATGATATACCATTTTGTAGCTCTGAGTCTCTACTTTTATCCAATGTATTAAAAAAAGAAAATAAATTAAAATGTTTCTACATAAGACCGAATCCAGGTGGTGAGTCACAATTATAGTGTTTAACATGATTTTTGAATGATTACCTCATCTCTGTACCCCTACACATACAATTATCTGTAAGGTCCCTCAATCAAGCAGCGAATTTCAAAAACAGGTTCAACCAAAGACCAGGGAGGTATTCCAATGCCGCGCAAAGCAGGGAACCTATTGGTAGATGGGTAAGAATAAAGTTATTCGTTACACTTTGGATGGTGTATTAATACACCCAGTCCCTACAAAGATACAGGCGTCCTTTCTAACTCAGTTGCCAGAGAGAAAGGAAACCACTCAGGGATTTTACTGTGAGTCCAATGGTAACTTTAAAACAGTTGCATAGTTTAAATGGCTGTGATAGGAGAAAACTGAGATGTTTGCAGTTATTACTCAATACTACCCTAACTGACAGAGTGAAAATAAGGAAGCCTGTACAGAATACAAATATTCCAAAACATGCATCCTGTTTGCAACAAGGCACTAAAGTAATACTGCAAAAAAAACATGGCAAAACAATTAACATTTTGTGTTGAATACAAAGTGTTATGTTTGAGGCGAATCCAATACATCCCATTACTGAGAACCACTATCCATATTTTCTAGCAAAGTGGTGGCTGCATCATGTTATGGATATGTTTGTAATTGGACTGGGGAGTTTTTCAGGATAAAAAAAATAAACAGAATGGAGCAATGCACAGGCAAAATCCAAGAGTTTAACCTGGTTCAGTCTGCTTTCCACCAGACACTGGGAGATGAATTCACCTTTCAGCAGGACAAAAACACAAGGCCAAATCTACACTGGAGTTGCTTACCAAGAAGACAGTGAATGTTCCCTGAGTGGCCAAGTTACAGTTTGACTTAAAATCTACTTGAAAATATATGGCATGGCCTGAAAATGGTTGTCTAACAATGATCAACAACCAATTTGACAGAGCTTGAAGAATTTTGAAAATAATAAAATGGGAACATTTTTTCACAATCCAGGTGTTGAAAACTCTTAAAAGACTTACCCAGAAAGACTCACAGCTGTAATCGCTGTGAAAGGGTGTGAATACTTATGTAAATTAGATATGTCTGTATTTCATTATTAATAGATTTGCAAAAATGTCAAACAATATGTTTTCACTTCGTCATTATAGGGTATTTGTGTAGAGGTTTATTTTTTATTATCCATTGTGAATTCAGGCTGTTATAACAACAAAACGTGGAATAAGTCAAGGGGTATGAATACTTTCTGAAGGCACTGTATCTGCAGTAATAGTGCAATGATAGTGTTTCAAAATATCTTTTCACAACAAAATTACGTTGGGCCTATACAAAAATCTCCCTCTAATAATGCAGCCTTCCTATTTAACAACAAAATACGGTCTTTCTGTTGTAAAATGGGAAAGCTGTACCTTTCCTCTCTTCCATCAGCGTCACTCAAAGGCGTGGTCATCTCCTCATGAGCGGAATCAACAATAGAAGACTTGGGCAGTACCTTTCGCTCTGCAATTACATTACAATGTTCGCTTAATTTCAGTCTCTGACCAAACAAACAATATATTAGTGTAGGGAATCACTGTACCATTTAAATCCCTGTGATACATATTTTCAATGTCCAAAAATATTTACAAAGCCAAAAGTAAAAAGAAGCACAAACAAAATTTAAGGAGGGGGTGGGTAGAGGGGATGGGGAATACAGCCAGGAGGGGGAAGAGATGTTTGAATTCAGGGTAAATCCTGTTGCAATTCACTTAGATTCCAAGAGGGGGCTGCATTTCACATATAACCCCTTTACAGCCAACCAATCAGAATGCAAGGAGAAGAGTCTCTAACCAGATTCCCCCAATCCCCTGAAGGGAGCATTGCATCCATTTCCTCTCTGGAGGGTTCATCGCAGTGGGCCATGGATTGTCAAAAACAATTACCTCCTCTGGTCTCTCTCAGTGCTCCTCTTAATTTGAACTGATAACCATCTCCTTGCATATATTAGCACTGAGGCCCAGCAGTCTGCCTGCTCCCAAGAGATAATGGACCAGCCTGGCAAACAGCATTTGTCAGGCACAGCCACTTACCTTCGCTGTGGACGACATACTGACTGACGCTAATAATAGCCACGCACCAGGCTAGCAGTTAGCAGGCCACAGACCCCAGCCCTCCAACTGGCCAATCAATAGTCATTTACTCTCACTCCATTTCTGGAGAATGGCTTGGAGAAAAAAAGTGAGCCTTGGTGAGCCTTTTTCATATCGTTCAGGTTTGATGGAAGAGTTTTGTAAATGCCTTGTTTGGTATCTATCCATTCAAATGTTATTCTAGTTGTAAGCTAGGCCAACCTTGTATGGCAAATGGGCATACTATAGGACTGATTTCAATAGCCTGTTCTATTACTGAAACCTGTCTTGCAACCGAAAACGAGAATTACCAACTGATGTCCCCTTTGATATCTCAGCGTGTATTTAATACAGGTTTGCAGGAGCAAAATGAGAGAAAGAGCGAGGGGAGTATGTTTACAGTGTAATATTCTGATAACAAATGCCTCTAATTCAGATCATTTATTCTCATTCTGTCTCTTCCCGTCCCCTACGCCACAGGGGCAGCAGGCCTGGATTGGATAACCAGGATGGATGGATGGAGGATGAAGGTAGATAAAGGACAGGTAGAGAGAGAGGTGGCCCTGGGACCCTGTGGAGCTGAGTCACATCACACCACAGCCAAGACCCAGTGACATCTCGCCTGGACACAACTACAGAGAGAGAGAGGAGAGAGGAGAGAGGAGAGAGAGAGAGAGAATGAACTGAGGAAGAGAGGCTGTGAAGAGAATAACACTGAGGGAGTGAAGGACAGGAAAACAAGAGGGATAGAGTTGGAGGAGTGAGAGGGGAGAAGGAATAGAAGCAGAGAGGGAGAGGAAACATGAAGACAATGACAAAAGAGTGAAAGAGACCGGTTGACATGGAGTGAGGAGGACCGAGAGAGCTGGCCTGCTGAAGATGACTGTGTGATTCATTCCTGCTCGTCATCTCCACTCAACCAGCACACGGCCAACAATGGTGTTCATTTGGCTCGCAGACATTACAGTGAGGAGCCTGAGTGAGACGTCGTCTCCATATGGCCGTGGTTGGCCAGTGTCCAAAACACTACATCATTAAATCACTCATTAGCAGCGAAAAATGGCTTAATTCTATTTGAAACCCAGCATCCTTCCTCCAGCAAACAAGTAGCACAAATACAATTACACGGCGACAATGACTTCATGATTGGAGGAAATATGTTACCTCTGTATTGGCAACATGAAATAAGTACCTGCCAACTGCAGAAGAGCAGTTGTGGAAAAAGTAACCAATTGTCATACTTGAGTAAAAGTGAAGATACTGCTGTCCTCCCGAGTGGCGCAGCGGTCTAAGGCACTGCAATTGGCTCAGCGTCGTCCGGGTTAGGGGAGGGTTTGGCCGGCTGGGATGTCCTTGTCCCATCGCGCACTAGCAACTCCTGTGGCGGGCCGGGTGCAGTACACGCTGACATGGTCGCCAGGTGTACAGTGTTTCCTCCGACACATTGGTGTGGCTGGCTTCCGGGATAAGTGGGCATTGTGTCAAGAAGCAGTGCCAGTTGGGTTATGTTTTGGCGGACGCACGGCTCTCGACCTTCGCCTCTCCCGAGTCCGTACGGGAGTTGCAGCGATGAGACAATTGGATACCACAAAAAAGGGGTACAAATCAATACAAAGATACCTTAATAGAAAATGACTCAAGTTAAAGTGAAAGTCACCCAGTAAAATACTACTTGAGAAGTCTAAAAGTATTTGGTTTTAAATATACTTAAGTATCAAAAGTTAATGTAATTGCTAAAATATACTTAAGTGTCAAAAGTAAAAGTGAAAGTATGAATTTAAAAAAAAATCATCTTATTAAGCAAACCAGACAGCACAATGTTCTTGTTTTGTAAATGTATGTATATCCAGGGGCACACTCCAACATATTGTCTACAAAGCAGTTGTGTTTAGTGAGTCCACCAGATCAGAGGCATTAGGGATGACCAGGGATGTTCTCTTGACAAATGTCTGAATTGGACCATTTTCTGTCCTGCTAAGCATTTCAAATGTAACAAGTAATTTGGTTGTCAGGGAAAATGTATGGAGTAAAAAGTACATGCATTTCTTTCAGAATGTAGTGAAGTAAAAGTAGTCCAAAATATAAATAATAAAGTACAGACAAAAAACTAAAGTAGCACTTTAAAGTATTTTTACTTAAGTACTTTACACCACTGCAGTAAGGCATAACAGGCCGATGTACACCATGGTATCTTAAATGCTTATTGACATTTAGAGCAATCTAGGCTATACGTTTGTTTTATCCTCACATGGGTAGTATTTTTCACTATTGTATGACTACGCTCAGCTGAAATTGAAAGAGACACGGAAAGACACTAGACACCGAGATGAAAGACAAGGACAACAAAAGTGATTACTGCAGATCGACTTGCTAAACAGAGGTGCATTAACAACGGAGATGAAGGATGACCCGTCTTGCAGGTGCACACTGCATCTCTCTGAGGATCCCCTAATGCCACTGCACTACGACACCGCACTCAAAACGGACTGGCTAACATTTCCTCGGAGTGCTTCAGAAAACCCATTTGCCAGAGCCGGAGAGATCAAAGGCAACAGAGCTGATCCTCGCAGGCACCCTGAGCTACGACAGAGCAGAGCAGAGCCCCATGAACCAACACTTCCTTAACAGCGTTTGGGTTTGCACAATGCTTGCTTTGCATCACACTGCATAACGGTCTTCTAAATATGCATGTATCTAAATATGTTGATAGGCATAGCGCATACAGATAGATCTATTTGTATTACATACAGGTAATTGCCAAAATACAGGAAACACCAACATAAAGTGTTTTAATAGGGCGTTGGGCACCACGAGCCAGAACAGCTTCAATGCTCCTTGGCATAGATTCTACAAGTGTCTGGAACTCTATTGGAGGGATGTGATACAATTCTTCCACAATAAATTCCATTATTTGGTGTTTTGTTGATGGTGGTGGAAAACATTTGTCTCAGGCGCCAGTCCAGAATCTCCCATAAATGTTAAATAAGGTAGAGATCTGGTGACACACACACACACACTTGCTTATGGTAGTCCGATGATGACTTCTACTTCTGAGTTAACAGTGAATTATTTGGTGGCTATAGAGTCCAATCCGAGATCCACAAACTGTATTGCAGTTGGAGCATGTGTAGTCTGTGTTGGTGGAGCCTGGCATGGTTGTGTGACTCCTGAGCTTTTCTTGCTGTCTCGTTGTGTTCCTCTCGTCCTCCCACCTCTGTACGCCACTCTGGTGGGACGGTAAGCAGCAAATTCCTCCAGTTCTGTGGGTTTGACGTTTCTCTTCTTCAGCCGTGTTTTCAGCTGGTTGAGAGAATGCCAAGAGTGTGCAAAGCTGTCAAAGGCAAAGGGTGGCTACTTTGAAGAATCTCAAACATATTTAGATTTGTTTAACACTTTTTCGATTACTACATGATTCCATATGTGTTATGTCATAGTTTTGATGTCTTCACTATTATTCTACAATGTAGAAAATGGTTAAAAAATAAAGAAAAAGCCTGGAATGAGTAGTTGTGTCCAAGCTTTTGACTGGTACTGTATATATATTATTTTGGGGGTAGGCACAAAACTACCTTCATACCGTACTTCAATTTCTTTTTTTAACGGTACATGTTACCTTCAGACCAGTCCTGTGACACTTGTGGGGGTCATAGAGCAAAACAGAGAACACCTTTGTGTTTGTGAGAATCTCCCATTTTCCACAACAGGAAAGGGGAGATTAGTTTGTAGCCCAAACAGTGCAGACGCTACACATGTGGAAATCTTCCGTGGGCTACATTAAGGCTTAAATCTAGGAATGTTTGTTACAAGCAACAACAATAGGAATTTGCATTTTAATAGTTCCACAAGTTCCTGGCACATCTACTCAAACACTTTCCTTGCTTGTTATTCTATAAAAATCCCTCTCCCTGCTCGAAAATACTTGTCCCGCATTAGCATGGTAAGTATGCTGAAACAAATAACAGGCTCGCATGAACTGATACACAAATAATATGCAAAAACTTTCCAAACACAGAGAAACATGAACACACACCCAAACACACAAGGCCACATGAACCGAGTACAGCTGGAGGAAGCCTTTCAATACCTGTATTTCATCCCGTCCTGAGGGGCATTTGCCTTCCCGCTGTGTAAGCAAAACTGACATCCTTTATAAAAGATTTATGAGGCAAAGATGCAAACGATAGAGCATGAAGTCCCACAGGAGCAGCCACTTCCATCTGTGAAGTATCACCTGTTCTTAGGTGGACTTAGGAGCTTGTTCCCAGCCTGTGTACAAACAGTGTACCAGGCCAGGTAGAGTGGAGAGAAGGCTGAATATGAGGCACTAGGAGTTAACCACTTCCTACCTGTAGCATGAAGCACCACGAATAATGCAGCCGGAATGACAGGATGATCTCATGAAGCCCTGTCTGTCTGTGACGTGTGAGTGGCTGTGGGGTTCATTAAAACACATGGCCAGAAGTTATTCAAAAGTCATTGATAAAATGCTCTTTTGATGTTAAGGAGTTGGATTAGAGAATATAACTCTTCTATTTCACCTAGGTTTAACCAAGCGCTCCCGTGGGATCTGCTTTAAAAAAATTACATCAAAAAGAGAGAGAGGGGTTTCAAAACAACGCTAGCAACGCTTTAAAAAATAATGCTACTAATAAGGTCATGGCAGAAAAAGAATCATCCTAATCACGTCGACAGTGTGAGGGTGGAGGATGAGGATGGTGAAAGGGAACAGCTGTGAGAGCCATGCGGTGGCTGCACCAGGAGACTAGAGGGACTAGCCCGAGCCAGGAGGCTAAAACGATTTGCAACATCAACGGGATCTCCAGTGAAAGATGAGTGCAGAGGAAACCTCCTACATCACATCCTGCAGACTCACAACAGGATTACTGCTGGATGCTCCTCTCCCTCAGTCACACATCTGTACCCTGGCCTGCACTAGGTGGGTGCGTAGCCTCCACGTTACCCAATGAGGAATATGGTGTTGTGATGTGGTGAGTGAGTGAGTGAGTGAGTGAGTGAGTGAGTGAGTGAGTGAGTGAGTGAGTGAGTGAGTGAGTGAGTGAGTGAGTGAGTGAGTGAGTGAGTGAGTGAGTGAATAAAGGGGTCTTAAGTAGGGTTGCAAAATTCTGGCAACTTTGAATTTATTCCCTGATTTTCCAGAAATCCTGGTTGGAGGGTTCTCTGCTTATTCCCTCCTGATTCCAGGAATCCTCCAACCAGGTAGTCTGGAAAACCAGGGAATTTTGCAACCCTAGTCCAAAGACTTACAAAGACAGTCCCATCAACTGATTCTGTTTATTTTTTATTTCCCATTCACTTGTGATTCAAATAAATGAATAGCTGAACAGAGTTGCCTTGACTGAGGAGCCATGCTCCTGGAAAGCCTCATTCAAGTCTCCCAGACTATAGAGACTGAAATAATGGGGGCTTTGTGTGTACTGGGACCCTGCATCACCCGGCCTCGTCCACTCTCCCAGCCCCCAGAGAACCTCTCATAACCTTCTCCCATCATCCCGGGACACAAACGTGCCCAGGTTCAAAGAGGGGTCACACTTGTTGCATTTGTATATTCTTCTATTCATCCCTATAAAACACAACACTCGCTATGATTCACCATCCACCCTCCCATGGGGCCGCTCTCAGCTGAAACAAAGCTCTCCACTGTCTCCCAGGACAACACGCATATATAGCGAACAGACTTTTGTCTAGTCAGACACAGGGAAGCCAGGGGGTGCTAAACTGCTGACCTCATTTATGTGCCACATCGTAGAGCTACTTAGACCACCATTCAGTTTATTTGAATGCCTTTAGAAAGATAATACTTCATAAAGAGATAATTGCTCTGGGGATGCAGTGAATGCTGATCTGAATACAAAAACCACCTGTCCTTTGGTTTTAAATTAGCAATTGCAAAATGAGGCAAATGGCTTGAGGAGCTTCAAGTGTAACAAAGAGGCCTTGAGAATCTAAGTAAATCAACAAATCTAGCTTTAGGGTAGATAAAATAATCACAATACCGTATAATCATGTTTGACCGTCGACTGAAATGCTTTCTCAGGCGAAAATGAAACAAGTATCATTACCAAATCATCCCTCTGAAAAGCCACCAGACGAGGAGAGGTGGGAGGTGAGAACCATTACCTCGCCGTTAAGTGCGTCAGACAGTCATTACTCCGTTGACCTCTGACCTATACGTTTATGTTAAAGAATTTAGTCGTTCAATGCCTCCTCTCCTCACCTCTCTAAACCACCCCCCGCTCCTCCCAGATCTAACATTCCCCTTCTTACATCCAATAAACCTTCTACTCTCATTCCAACCTCCTTACCTCTCCTAACCCTACTCTTAATCACCTTCCCCCTCCATGACACCTTCCTCTTCCTACCTCTCCTAACCCCTGACCTACTCTACCCCTTCCTTGCCTCTGTATTTGACAGGAGCCCAGAGAGAGAGACAGAGGGTTCGAAGCAGAGAGTAATAAAAGTGGGGGTAATGACGAAGCTAATGAAACGCTGTCTCTCAGCTTATCTCTCTCTCTTTGTTCCTCGCCAGCTGCTGACTCAACGGCTCTGGCCACCAATCCCTCTCTCTCTCTCTCTCTCCCTCTGCCTGCCTTCCTGACTCCTCTCCCAGGGCCCACCTTAAGGTGCTGCACTTCTTCACACAGAACACATTAAAAAAGGTGTTGCCATGTATCAGAGGTTATTTTCAGTGAGAAACACACACATGCACATAGCCAAAGGGTAGCCAAAGGGTCAGTAAGAGCCATCTCTGGATTTAGCAAGAGAGATGTGTGTCTAGATCCTTACTTATAGTGATTGTCTCCTTTTCTCACAGAGTCAATGTAGGCTATATACAGGGGTACCAGTACAGAGTCAATGTAGGCTATATACAGGGGTACCAGTACAGAGTCAATGTAGGCTATATACAGGGGTACCAGTACAGAGTCAATGTAGGCTATATACAGGGGGTACCAGTACAGAGTCAATGTAGGCTATATACAGGGGTACCAGTACAGAGTCAATGTAGGCTATATACAGGGGTACCGGATACAGAGTCAATGTAGGCTATATACAGGGGTACCGGATACAGAGTCAATGTAGGCTATATACAGGGGGTACCGGATACAGAGTCAATGTAGGCTATATACAGGGGTACCGGATACAGAGTCAATGTAGGCTATATACAGGGGGTACCAGATACAGAGTCAATGTAGGCTATATACAGGGGTACCGGATACAGAGTCAATGTAGGCTATATACAGGGGTACCAGTACAGAGTCAATGTAGGCTATATACAGGGGTACCAGTACAGAGTCAATGTAGGCTATATACAGGGGTACCAGTACAGAGTCAATGTAGGCTATATACAGGGGTACCAGATACAGAGTCAATGTAGGCTATATACAGGGGGTACCGGGTACAGCGTCAATGTAGGCTATATACAGGGGGTACCGGATACAGAGTCAATGTAGGCGATATACAGGGGGTACCGGATACAGAGTCAATGTAGGCTATATACAGGGGGTACCGGTACAGCGTCAATGTGCAGGGGGCACCGGTGTTGAGGTAATTGCATAGATAATAACAGAGAGTAGCAGCAGCGTTCCATTTGAATAGATGTTCGGGAGTCTTATGGCTTGGGGGTAGAAGCTGTTAAGGAGCCTCTTGGACCTAGACTTCTTGCAAACTCTGGTACCGCTTGCCACGCGTCTGACTTGGGTGGCTGGAGTCTGACAATTTGTAGGGCCTTCCTCTGACACCGCCTTGTATAGAGGTCCTCAATGGCAGGAAGCTTGAATCTGGTGATGTACTAGGCTGTATGCACTACCCTCTGTAGTTTATTTTTATTTTACATTTTTTTATTTCACCTTTATTTAACCAGGTAGGCTAGTTGAGAACAAGTTCTCATTTGCAACTGCGACCTGGCCAAGATAAAGCATAGCAGTGTGAACAGACAACACAGAGTTACACATGGAGTAAACAATTAAGAAGTCAATAACACAGTAGAAAAAAAGGGGAGTCTATATACATTGTGTGCAAAAGGCATGAGGAGGTAGGCGAATAATTACAATTTTGCGGATTAACACTGGAGTGATAAATGATCAGATGGTCATGTACAGGTAGAGATATTGGTGTGCAAAAGAGCAGAAAAGTAAATAAATAAAAACAGTATGGGGATGAGGTAGGTAAAAATGGGTGGGCTATTTACCGATAGACTATGTACAGCTGCAGCGATCGGTTAGCTGCTCAGATAGCAGATGTTTGAAGTTGGTGAGGGAGATAAGTCTCCAACTTCAGCGATTTTTGCAATTCGTTCCAGTCACAGGCAGCAGAGAACTGGAACGAAAGGCGGCCAAATGAGGTGTTGGCTTTAGGGATGATCAGTGAGATACACCTGCTGGAGCGCGTGCTACGGATGGGTGTTGCCATCGTGACCAGTGAACTGAGATAAGGCGGAGCTTTACCTAGCATGGACTTGTAGATGACCTGGAGCCAGTGGGTCTGGCGACGAATATGTAGCGAGGGCCAGCCGACTAGAGCATACGAGTCGCAGTGGTGGGTGGTATAAGGTGCTTTAGTGACAAAATGGATGGCACTGTGATAAACTGCATCCAGTTTGCTGAGTAGAGTGTTGGAAGCAATTTTGTAGATGACATCGCCGAAGTCGAGGATCGGTAGGATAGTCAGTTTTACTAGGGTAAGTTTGGCGGCGTGAGTGAAGGAGGCTTTGTTGCGGAATAGAAAGCCGACTCTTGACTTGATTTTCGATTGGAGATGTTTGATATGAGTCTGGAAGGAGAGTTTACAGTCTAGCCAGACACCTAGGTACTTATAGATGTCCACATATTCAAGGTCGGAACCATCCAGGGTGGTGATGCTGGTCAGGCGTGTGGGTGCAGGCAGCGAACAGTTGAAAAGCATGCATTTGGTTTTAATAGCGTTTAAGAGCAGTTGGAGGCCACGGAAGGAGTGTTGTATGGCAGTGAAGCTCGTTTGGAGGTTAGATAGCACAGTGTCCAAGGACGGGCCGGAAGTATATAGAATGGTGTCATCTGCGTAGAGGTGGATCAGGGAATCGCCCGCAGCAAGAGCAACATCATTCATATATACAGAGAAAAAAGTCGGCCCGAGGATTGAACCCTGTGGCACCCCCATAGAGACTGCCAGAGGACCGGACAGCATGCCCTCCGATTTGACACACTGAACTCTGTCTGCAAAGTAATTGGTGAACCAGGCAAGGCAGTCATCCGAAAAACCGAGGCTACCGAGTCTGCCGCTAAGAATATGGTGATTGACAGAGTCGAAAGCCTTGGCAAGGTCGATGAAGACGGCTGCACAGTACTGTCTTTTATCGATGGCGGTTATGATATCGTTTAGTACCTTGAGCGTGGCTGAGGTGCACCCGTGACCGGCTCGGAAACCAGATTGCACAGCGGAGAAAGTATGGTGGGATTCGAGATGTTCAGTGACCTGTTTGTTGACTTGGCTTTCGAAGACCTTAGATAGGCAGGGCAGGATGGATATAGGTCTGTAACAGTTTGGGTCCAGGGTGTCTCCCCCTTTGAAGAGGGGGATGACTTGGGCAGCTTTCCAATCCTTGGGGATCTCAGACGATATGAAAGAGAGGTTGAACAGGCTGGTAATAGGGGTTGCGACAATGGCGGCGGATAGTTTCAGAAATAGAGGGTCCAGATTGTCAAGCCCAGCTGATTTGTACGGGTCCAGGTTTTGTAGCTCTTTCAGAACATCTGCTATCTGGATTTGGGTAAAGGAGAACCTGGAGAGGCTTGGGCGAGTAGCTGCGGGTAGTGCCTTGTGGTCGGAGGCCGAGCAGTTGCCATACCAGGTAGTGATGCAACCCGTCAGGATGCTCTCGATGGTGCCGCTGTAAAACCTTTTGAGGATCTGCCAAATCTTTTCAGTCTCCTTAGGGGGAATAGGTTTTGTTGTGCCCGCTTCACGACAAATGAGAAAGGGGTTGAGTGGTGAGACCATTCAACTAGCAGTACATTAGCAGGACAGGTACTGCTGGGTAATTACAAACACAGCAAGCTTTTAATTACCTTCTCTACTATCATCTGTTAATGAATGTAAATCCCCTGCAAATGGCACTGTGGCACCATTACACACACACACACACACACACGCAGGCACACACACACGCACACAGGCACACACACACGCACACAGGCACACACACACGCACACACACACACACACATGCTGTTAAAAGAGTTGGAGTGGCATCAAAAAGCGCAGTGCAGAGGCCCCCATGGTTCAGCTACTCTACCTCTCACCTCTCAATCCCTTCTGCTGCTAATGACAGAAAGGCTAGTTATAAGCTGTACTGAGCTTCCACACAAAGCCTTACCTGAAGAACCTAATTTCATCTGCAGTTATCAACTTAACTGCCACAGTGGCACATACAATAAGACCTAAAGGGGTATTAAAGGAAGCGCTCACTGAAGGAGGGGCCTGAATATTGTTGATGTTCCTTCCCTGTTCGTGACATCTCTTAACACCCCCCTTTTTAGGCAGTGGTCATCCCTCTTTTCACTCTGTCTTGTTCCACGCTGTAGTGCCTAATCCCTCCATCTCTCACCTCTCGGCACAATCAAGCCTGACAGCTGTGAGAACACTGGAACTGTAGACGGATGGAAACACTGTTAATTGATTTGCTGGAAAAATCCCTGGTATGTTTTTTGTGTGTGTTGTGTGGTATTGTTCGTTGCGTGCTATTGTTTGTTGCAGCGTTTTGCATCATCTCAAAACAGTGGACAGGCTGAAAGGAGAGAAATTAGGGACAGAGCTAAGCCATGTTGGAATAATACAGCTGAGAGGATGACTGGGGTGAGATACTCAGTAGAGCTCATCTTTCTGTTGGTCTGTCCAATGATCTTATCTCCTGGTCCCAGAGAACGGGTGTGCAGGGAAGGTTATCCAGCAAGCCATGCCAAACAGCAGCCTTAACACTTCCATGAAGACACATAAATAGGCTGGAAATCGGATTAGGATGGGGGGGAACTCTTTCCTTAGTGATAACACATTGGGGATATGGTGGACATTGTGTGAACTTGTAAAGACACATAGTTGTCTCCGCTCCGTGATGAGCAAAGAGAATGCGTCTAATTTTACAGAATAGAAATTATTTCACTGAGACCTCAAAGGAGATGTATTTCATATTTGCAAAACACAAGAGAGAGAGCGAGAGAGAGAATGAGTGGGGGGAGCGAGATAGAGAAATACAGAGAGAGGGTGGGGTGATAGGGGAGAGAGAGAAAGACAGAGTGTGAGAAGAGAGAGTGACAGAGAGAGAGAGAGAGAGAGAGAGAGAAAGAGAGACAGAGAGAAAGAGAGAGATTCATTTAGCCAAGGAAGTGGCAGTGTCTGATTCTGACGCATGGCCTCTGTATGGCTTAGTCTTGGCCCTGTCCTTGTAGCCATGAAGGGTATTATACTAATAGGGAGTGAATGCAATGAGACACAGTATGTGGGCAGACTAGGAAGAAAATCTGACAAAGGGAGATTTTCATTGAACATAATGTGTCAGACAGAATATGACAGTTCGGTTTTCTGAAGATATCACTTTGTAAGTGTTGAAAAGTATGGCTATAACAGGAGAGAGTGAAATAGGATGACTTTAAACTGGCCTAACCAGGAGAGAACACAAAATGTTTTTTGGGGCAGAAATGCCTTCTGGAACATGTGAACTTTCATGTGCCAAAATAATAAACTTGTATTCCATCTGTAAAAAAAATTATAATATTGAATTAAGAGCCTAGTTGGTTTAGCCATGTAAAATGAGAGGAACCTTCCCGCTAGTCATGATTGGCTGAGATAATAGATGGGCTGGACATGCTGGGAGATGAGTTTGGATTGGTCTACCATGTAGCATGCTTCTGCCTATAATGTGAGTAGGTGTTGATAGTCCTTTCTACCTCTGTGTTTTTGAAAGATATTATGTTGGCCATCGAGAACTACAAAAGTTGTCTACTTTTCTCAAAAACATTGATGCCCTGAATTTAGCAGGCGCTGTTGACAGATCAGGAAAAATGGTGTGATGGCCTACTTTCACAGTCAGTGTGAAATGGAATGACTTGACACAAAGCTGGCCAAACAAGTAGCTAGAACAAAACAGAGTTAAATGGTTCCAGTCTGCCGTAAAGCGTTCATCCATGTATACAGGTAAGAGTCTAGCTACATTTTCAGATATTATAAGTTTCTAATTTTGTCAGAAAACAGTTTTCATTGCAAGTTAAAGTGTACTGTCACCAAGCTAACCAACTTGCTGGCTCGCTAGCTAACGTTACGTGTATGATCTGTGTAGTAATATTATTTGAATCAGAAAACCATTTACATTGCTAGTCATAGCCTAATGTTAGCTAGCTACTGTAACATTGAACCTATTTGGTTAGCTTTAACAACCTACAGATTCATACTACAGCTATGCAATGTTTGTATTGGCAGTAGTACGAATTGGGATTATGCTTGTTCATTGTTTAGCTAGCTAGCTACATGTCCAAACAAAAAGACCCCACATTGCCAGATGATTACATGACCCATCCAGTTAGCCAGGAGTGTCTGGGGGTGATTACTGCCAACTATTGTATTTGATGAACATGTGTACATGTCTAGACAATAGTGACCCATCCACTTAGATAGATGTGGCTGGGGGGTGGTTATAGCATTTCTTTCACATGACAATTAATTTATACAAGTGTGTCTGGGTAAGCGTCATCTAATAACTATAACATATTTATAAAATATTTGTATCTGGACACTTCCTGTTTTTGATATTGCTACTATGCAAGTAACCATTTCACTGTACCGTTTACACCTTCTGTATCCTGTGCATGTGACAAATAAACTGTTTACCAGAGATGGCAATGTGAAGAACAACATGACCTGCACCAAAGTCAGATTAGGATATAGGCCCAGGACTAGAGTAAGGGTATTTTTACCTATTGAAAGGGTATTTTTTACCTATTTTTCTTATTGTAAGCTACTACTTTTACCACTTTTAGTCTTGAAATCTTACGACACTACTCACTCTGTTTAGCACATGGCCTCAAATGTGAATCCTTAAAGATATGGGTGGGGCTAAGGCTTAAGAGGGTGTGAACAATGCTGTATGGGTGGAGACAAAGAAGACCTCTCCAGTAGGTGTACCAAATCATTCAAGTGCAATTTTCTCAAAAATGGAGTTACAAGTTTATCAACTTTCAAAGCAGAGGTACTTTCCTGTTGTTCCTCAACTGCAGTGTACGATAGACCATTTTGTAGCTATGAGTCTGTACCAATGTAGAAAAAAAAAAAATACCATTTTGCTACATAGAACCGATTCCAGGGGGTGGGTCACAAATGATTGATAGCCAATGCTTGTTTGCTAAACTAGGAGAGTAACATAAGGTTGGAGCCAGCAAAGGATCTGTATAACTACTCTAAACTTTCTCCATTCAAATGGTTGACAGTTTGCAGCATCTGGGGATGCATGGTTGCGCCCCTGAAGTGGAGCAGTAGAGCAGACTCCAGTTGATAATCATCTGATTTGTGGCGGGGAAGTCGGAGAGATGAAGCAGATGGTAGTGTACATAGTTTAGTTGCGAATGCTTTTGCTGAATAAGGAACGCTCTGCTGAATGCCAAGCTCCACGGGAGAGGAGGGAAATTGAAGGCCCCCTGCTCCGAGCTCGTCTGGGAGAGGCCATTGTTCTGTGCGTGCTCCAATTCCAGAGTGACAGGCGAATTCCGCTCACTCATTAACGTTTCGAGTGGAGGACAAGCTGCGCTGGAATTCCATTCACTCACTCACTCACTGGCCAACATACTCAGGCTGATGAGAAGTGATTCAGTTGTTTCAGCAAATAACCAAGAAAAACAGTACAACTCACATCCAATTAGAGTGTAATGATTTAGAGTTGCAGTAACCCAGGACATTCTGTCTCTGTGCACAGTGTAATTGAGGTCTCACACATAGCAGTAGTGCGCTGATGTGATGCCTCTAGCTGAGCTAGAGGTCAATATGAGTGATAGATAGGATCCTCACCGCACATGTTGATGCTGAGAATTACTGTTGCTGTTGAAGCCAATCACAACACATGCCAGTTAAGCCATAATTGACACACTTTGTGGCTTACACACCGGGTTCCTAAGCCATTTAGGATGGATAACACTGCTCTATGCATATGTAATCAGAAACAATAGCACAGTATAGTAGTTCAAATTCGGACGTATAAATATTCCATACTATACAGTGGAAATTACACAGTACCGAAGTAGCATAATGCAAACCCAACTGTTGACCCTACTGCCTTGAGTCATCCATTTACCCACATTCACAGTAACATATTTAGAATAAACATCTCATATAGAAGAAGGGGAACAATACATAGTAGACAGAGAGCGAGAGAGCGAGAGTGAGGGGTCATGACAGGCCCAGTGCTCTCAGAGGAGGGGGCAGTAAATCAGCAGCAATAACACCCCTCACACAGTTAATGCATCTGTTGGCCAAACGTCCCCCCCTGCTTCCCCAACCAGAGTACCATACGTCCCCCCCCAACCAGAGTGCCTCCCCAACCAGAGTACCATACGTCCCCCTGCCTCCCCAACCAGAGTACCATACGCCCCCTCCTGCCTCCCCAACCAGAGTACCATACGTCCCCCTGCCTCCCCAACCAGAGTACCATACGTCCCCCTGCCTCCCCAACCAGAGTACCATACGTCCCCCTGCCTCCCCAACCAGAGTACCATACGTCCCCCTGCCTCCCCAACCAGAGTACCATACGTCCCCCTGCCTCCCCAACCAGAGTACCATACGTCCCCCTGCCTCCCCAACCAGAGTACCATACGTCCCCCAACCAGAGTACCATACGTCCCCCTGCCTCCCCAACCATAGTACCATACGTCCCCCTGCCTCCCCAACCAGAGTACCATATGTCCCCCTGCCTCCCCAACCAGAGTACCATACGTCCCCACAACCAGAGTACCATACGTCCCCCTGCCTCCCCAACCAGAGTACCATACGTCCCCGTCTCCCCAACCAGAGTACCATACGTCCCCCTGCCTCCCCAACCAGAGTACCATACATCCCCCTCTGCCTCCCCAACCAGAGTACCATACGTCCCCCTGCCTCCCCAACCAGAGTACCATACGTCCCCCTGCATCCCCAACCAGAGTACCATACGCCCCCTCCTGCCTCCCCAACCAGTGTACCATACGTCCCCTCCTGCCTCCCCAACCAGAGTACCATACGTCCCCCTGCCTCCGCAACCAGAGTACCATATGTCCCCCTGCCTCCCCAACCAGAGTACCATACGTCCCCTGCCTCCCCAACCAGAGTACAATACGCCCTCCCTGCCTCCCCAACCAGTACCATACGTCCCCCTGCCTCCCCAACCAGAGTACCATACATCCCCCCCCAACCAGAGTACCATACATCCCCCAACCAGAGTACCATACGCCCCCTGCCTCCCCAACCAGAGTACCCTATGCCCCCCCAACCAGCCTCCCCAACCAGAGTACCATACGTCCCCTCCTGCCTCCCCAACCAGAGTACCATACGTCCCCCTGCCTCCCCAACCAGAGTACCATACGTCCCCCTGCCTCCCCAACCAGAGTACCATACGTCCCCCTGCCTCCCCAACCAGAGTACCATACGTCCCCCTGCCTCCCCAACCAGAGTACCATACGTCCCCTCTGCCTCCCCCCCAACCAGAGTACCATACGCCCCCTCCTGCCTCCCCAACCAGAGTACCATACATCCCCCAACCAGAGTACCATACGTCCCCCTGCCTCCCCAACCAGAGTACCATACGTCCCCCTGCCTCCCCAACCAGAGTACCATACGTCCCCCTGCCTCCCCAACCAGAGTACCATACGTCCCCCCTGCCTCCCCAACCAGAGTACCATACGTCCCCCTGCCTCCCCAACCAGAGTACCATACGTCCCCCTGCCTCCCCAACCAGAGTACCATACGTCCCCCCCCCACCAGAGTACCATACGTCCCCCTGCCTCCCCAACCATAGTACCATACGTCCCCCTGCCTCCCCAACCAGAGTACCATATGTCCCCCTGCCTCCCCAACCAGAGTACCATACGTCCCCACAACCAGAGTACCATACGTCCCCCTGCCTCCCCAACCAGAGTACCATACGTCCCCCCCAGTCTCCCCAACCAGAGTACCATACGTCCCCCTGCCTCCCCAACCAGAGTACCATACATCCCCCCTGCCTCCCCAACCAGAGTACCATACGTCCCCCTGCCTCCCCAACCAGAGTACCATACGTCCCCCTGCATCCCCAACCAGAGTACCATACGCCCCCTCCTGCCTCCCCAACCAGTGTACCATACGTCCCCTCCTGCCTCCCCAACCAGAGTACCATACGTCCCCCCTGCCTCCCCAAGCAGAGTACCATACGTCCCCCTGCCTCCCCAACCAGAGTAACATACGTCCCCCTGCCTCCCCAACCAGAGTACCATACGTCCCCCTGCCTCCGCAACCAGAGTACCATATGTCCCCCTGCCTCCCCAACCAGAGTACCATACGTCCCCCCTCCCCAACCAGAGTACCATACGTCCCCCTGCCTCCCCAACCAGAGTACAATACGCCCTCCCCTGCCTCCCCAACCAGAGTACCATACGTCCCCCTGCCTCCCCAACCAGAGTACCATACATCCCCCCCCCCAACCAGAGTACCATACGCCCCCCCTGCCTCCCCAACCAGTACCCTACGCCCCCCCAACCAGAGTGCCTCCCCCAACCAGAGTACCATACGTCCCCCTGCCTCCCCAACCAGAGTACCATACGCCCCCTCCTGCCTCCCCAACCAGAGTACCATACGTCCCCCTGCCTCCCCAACCAGAGTACCATACGTCCCCCTGCCTCCCCAACCAGAGTACCATACGCCTCCCCCCATGCCCCCCTGCCCCAGAGTACCAGAGTACCATACGTCCCCCTGCCTCCCCAACCAGAGTACCATACATCCCCCTCTGCCTCCCCAACCAGAGTACCATACGTCCCCCTGCCTCCCCAACCAGAGTACCATACGTCCCCCTGCCTCCCCAACCAGAGTACCATACGTCCCCCTGCCTCCCCAACCAGAGTACCATACGTCCCCCTGCCTCCCCAACCAGAGTACCATACGTCCCCCTGCCTCCCCAACCAGAGTACCATACGTCCCCCTGCCTCCCCAACCAGAGTACCATACCAGAGTCCCCCCCCCTGCCTCCCCAACCAGAGTACCATACGTCCCCCTGCCTCCTCCCCAACCAGAGTACCATACGTCCCCCTGCCTCCCCAACCAGAGTACCATACGTCCCCCTGCCTCCCCAACCAGAGTACCATACGTCCCCCTGCCTCCCCAACCAGAGTACCATACGTCCCCCTGCCTCCCCAACCAGAGTACCATACGCCCCCTCCTGCCTCCCCAACCAGTGTACCATACGTCCCCTCCTGCCTCCCCAACCAGAGTACCATACGTCCCCCTGCCTCCCCAACCAGAGTACCATACGTCCCCCTGCCTCCCCAACCAGAGTAACATACGTCCCCCTGCCTCCCCAACCAGAGTACCATACGTCCCCCTGCCTCCGCAACCAGAGTACCATATGTCCCCCTGCCTCCCCAACCAGAGTACCATACGTCCCCCCCCCAACCAGAGTACCATACGTCCCCCCCATGCCTCCCCAACCAGAGTACCATACGCCCTCCCTGCCTCCCCAACCAGTACCATACGTCCCCCTGCCTCCCCAACCAGAGTACCATACATCCCCCAACCAGAGTACCATACGCCCCCCCCCCAACCAGAGTACCATACGCCCCCCCCCAACCAGAGTACCATACGCCCCCCTGCCTCCCCAACCAGAGTACCCTACGCCCCCCTGCCTCCCCAACCAGAGTACCATACGTCCCCCTCCTGCCTCCCCAACCAGAGTACCATACGTCCCCCTGCCTCCCCAACCAGAGTACCATACGTCCCCCCCTGCCTCCCCAACCAGAGTACCATATGTCCCCCTGCCTCCCCAACCAGAGTACCATACGTCCCCCCCAACCAGAGTGCCTCCCCAACCAGAGTACCATACGTCCCCTCTGCCTCCCCAACCAGAGTACCATACGCCCCCCCTGCCTCCCCAACCAGAGTACCATACGTCCCCCCCAGAGTGCCTCCCCAACCAGAGTACCATACGTCCCCCTGCCTCCCCAACCAGAGTACCATACGTCCCCCTGCCTCCCCAACCAGAGTACCATACGTCCCCCTGCCTCCCCAACCAGAGTACCATACATCCCCCTCTGCCTCCCCAACCAGAGTACCATACGTCCCCCTGCCTCCCCAACCAGAGTACCATACGTCCCCCTGCCTCCCCAACCAGAGTACCATACGTCCCCCCTGCCTCCCCAACCAGAGTACCATACGTCCCCCTGCCTCCCCAACCAGAGTACCATACGTCCCCCTGCCTGCCTCCCCAACCAGAGTACCATACGTCCCCCTGCCTCCCCAACCAGAGTACCATACATCCCCCAACCAGAGTACCATACGTCCCCCCCCTGCCTCCCCAACCAGAGTACCATACGTCCCCCTGCCTCCCCAACCAGAGTACCATACGTCCCCCTGCCTCCCCAACCATAGTACCATACGTCCCCCTGCCTCCCCAACCAGAGTACCATATGTCCCCCTGCCTCCCCAACCAGAGTACCATACGTCCCCCTGCCTCAACCAGAGTACCATACGTCCCCCTGCCTCCCCAACCAGAGTACCATACGTCCCCCCCTCCCCCCAACCAGAGTACCATACGTCCCCCTGCCTCCCCAACCAGAGTACCATAACGTCCCCCCCCCTGCATCCCCAACCAGAGTACCATACGCCCCCTCCTGCCTCCCCAACCAGAGTACCATACGTCCCCTCCTGCCTCCCCAACCAGAGTACCATACGTCCCCCTGCCTCCCCAACCAGAGTAACATACGTCCCCCTGCCTCCCCAACCAGAGTAACATACGTCCCCCTGCCTCCCCAACCAGAGTACCATACGTCCCCCTGCCTCCGCAACCAGAGTACCATATGTCCCCCTGCCTCCCCAACCAGAGTACCATACGTCCCCCTGACCAGAGTACCATACGTCCCCCTGCCTCCCCAACCAGAGTACCATACGCCCCCCTGCCTCCCCAACCAGAGTACCATACGTCCCCCTGCCTCCCCAACCAGAGTACCATACATCCCCCAACCAGAGTACCATACATCCCCCAACCAGAGTACCATACGCCCCCCAGCCTCCCCAACCAAGTACCCTACGCCCCCTGCCTCCCCAACCAGAGTACCATACGTCCCCTCCTGCCTCCCCAACCAGAGTACCATACGTCCCCCTGCCTCCCCAACCAGAGTACCATACGCCCCCCCTGCCTCCCCAACCAGAGTACCATACGTCCCACCTGCCTCCCCAACCAGAGTACCATACGTCCCCCTGCCTCCCCAACCAGAGTACCATACGTCCCCCTGCCTCCCCAACCAGAGTACCATACGCCCCCTCCTGCCTCCCCAACCAGAGTACCATACGTCCCCTCCTGCCTCCCCAACCAGAGTACCATACGTCCCCCTGCCTCCCCAACCAGAGTACCATACGTCCCCCTGCCTCCCCAACCAGAGTACCATACATCCCCCAACCAGAGTACCATACGTCCCCCCTCCCCAACCAGAGTGCCTCCCCAACCAGAGTACCATACGTCCCCCCGCCTCCCCAACCAGAGTACCATACGTCCCCCCTGCCTCCCCAACCAGAGTACCATACATCCCCCCTCCCCAACCAGAGTACCATACATCCCCCAACCAGAGTACCATACGTCCCCCTGCCTCCCCAACCAGAGTACCATACATCCCCCCCAACCAGAGTACCATACGCCCCCTGCCTCCCCAACCAGAGTACCATACGCCCTCCCTGCCTCCCCAACCAGAGTACCATACGTCCCCCTGCCTCCCCAACCAGAGTACCATACATCCCCCAACCAGAGTACCATACATCCCCCCCTCCCCAACCAGAGTACCATACGGCCCCCCAGCCTCCCCAACCAAGTACCCTACGCCCCCCCTGCCTCCCCAACCAGAGTACCATACGTCCCCTCCTGCCTCCCCAACCAGAGTACCATACGTCCCCCATGCCTCCCCAACCAGAGTACCATACGTCCCCCTGCCTCCCCAACCAGAGTACCATACGTCCCCCCTGCCTCCCCAACCAGAGTACCATACGCCCCCTCCTGCCTCCCCAACCAGAGTACCATACGTCCCACCTGCCTCCCCAACCAGAGTACCATACGTCCCCCCTGCCTCCCCAACCAGAGTACCATACGTCCCCCTGCTTCCCCAACCAGAGTACCATACGTCCCCCTGCCTCCCCAACCAGAGTACCATACGTCCCCCTGCCTCCCCAACCAGAGTACCATACGTCCCCCTGCCTCCCCAACCAGAGTACCATACGTCCCCCTGCCTCCCCAACCAGAGTACCATACGTCCCCCCTGCCTCCCCAACCAGAGTACCATACGCCCCTCCTGCCTCCCCAACCAGAGTACCATACGTCCCCTCCTGCCTCCCCAACCAGAGTACCATACGTCCCCCTGCCTCCCCAACCAGAGTACCATACATCCCCCCCCTGCCTCCCCAACCAGAGTACCATACATCCCCCCTCCCCAACCAGAGTACCATACGTCCCCCCTGCCTCCCCAACCAGAGTACCATACGTCCCCCCCTGCCTCCCCAACCAGAGTACCATACGTCCCCCTGCCTCCCCAACCAGAGTACCATACATCCCCCAACCAGAGTACCATACATCCCCCAACCAGAGTACCATACGTCCCCCTGCCTCCCCAACCAGAGTACCATACATCCCCCCCAGAGTACCATACGCCCCCCTGCCTCCCCAACCAGAGTACCCTACGTCCCCCATGCCTCCCCAACCAGAGTACCATACGTCCCCTCCTGCCTCCCCAACCAGAGTACCATACGTCCCCCATGCCTCCCCAACCAGAGTACCATACGTCCCCCTGCCTCCCCAACCAGAGTACCATACGTCCCCCCTGCCTCCCCAACCAGAGTACCATACGTCCCCCTCCTGCCTCCCCAACCAGAGTACCATACGTCCCCCCTCCCCAACCAGAGTACCATACGTCCCCCTGCCTCCCCAACCAGAGTACCATACGTCCCCCTGCCTCCCCAACCAGAGTACCATACGTCCCCCTGCCTCCCCAACCAGAGTACCATACGCCCCCCTGCCTCCCCAACCAGAGTACCATACGCCCCCTCCTGCCTCCCCAACCAGAGTACCATACGCCCCCCTCCCCAACCAGAGTGCCTCCCCAACCAGAGTACCATACGCCCCCTCCTGCCTCCCCAACCAGAGTACCATACGCCCCCTCCTGCCTCCCCAACCAGAGTACCATACGCCCCCTCCTGCCTCCCCAACCAGAGTACCATACGCCCCCTCCTGCCTCCCCAACCAGAGTACCATACGCCCCCTCCTGCCTCCCCAACCAGAGTACCATACGCCCCCTCCTGCCTCCCCAACCAGAGTACCATACATCTCCCTGCCTCCCCAACCAGAGTACCATACGTCCCCCTGCCTCCCCAACCAGAGTACCATACGTCCCCCTGCCTCCCCAACCAGAGTACCATACGTCCCCCTGCCTCCCCAACCAGAGTACCATACGTCCCCCTGCCTCCCCAACCAGAGTACCATACGTCCCCCTGCCTCCCCAACCAGAGTACCATACATCCCCCAACCAGAGTACCATACATCCCCCTGCCTCCCCAACCAGAGTACCATATGTCCCCCTGCCTCCCCAACCAGAGTACCATACGTCCTGCCTCCCCAACCAGAGTACCATACATCCCCCTCCAACCAGAGTACCATACATCCCCCTGCCTCCCCAACCAGAGTACCATACATCCCCCAACCAGAGTACCATACATCCCCCAACCAGAGTACCATACACCCCCTCCTGCCTCCCCAACCAGAGTACCCATACGTCCCCCCTCCCTAACCAGAGTACCTCAGTGGGGTGTTTAGGACGGACTCTGGAGCTATGATGTACCCTTTTCTCACGCTCAGGTCCAAAGCAACTTTAACTCCAGCCCGGCATGATGGTTCTGCCACATTGAGATTTACAACATAGTACTGGCCAGTCATTTCAGTTTGGCTAGCCTCCTTAGAAATGGACTGTACAGTACCAGTAATATTAGTGTAGAGTGGAATGTAAATCACACTGTGACATGTCTATCGAGTAGCAGTAAGGTTTATGTTCCTATCTTATTGTATCCCATTCGAACTCTAATAAAAAAAAAAGCACTCAACATGTAAGGACATTAACCAAGTTGTAACAGGAACATGCATACTCCCTGGACATCTGTTCATGAATTGTATTAATGTGTTGCATCACAATAAGACATATATTCAGTCCAGCATGTTTAGAGTGCTGCAGGGCTGGCAACCATGCTTTAGCCCGAGTGCCTGCCATCCCTCTGTCCTGGGTACTGGGTACTGGCAGGCCCAGCCGAAATGATTGAGTTGGATGTCAGGAGCAGAGTTTCTGCCAAGGGCCACAGTAGCCGTGCTAATTGGCGGATGGAGGCTAATCTAAATAAGTATGGATAAGAGGGTTTTACTGCACGTGCAAATCTAAATCAGGGAGATGTGCCGAAAATGTGTTCCATTATAATTGAATGTTGGGTAAAAAAAAAAATCTGAATTTTGCCATGGGCAGGGCTTGACACATTAACACAAGCCAAGTATGTGTGTGTCTGTACGCGTGTGTGTGTATATACATGTGCGTGTAAGTACTGTGTGCCCACTCTGTATTGTGTACATGTTTGTTTTGGAGCCTCCTTGAAGCTAAAACAAGCCAACTGAGCCCATCTCAGATCAATCACAGGCCCAAGCATGATGGAGAGGGCTGTCAACACGGGCTGCTGTGACCTTGATTCAAAAAAAATAAAAAATAAAAATAACAAGCAAAAACAACGCATGCAGGCCCTCTAAAGCCGAAACATGAGACCACACCACAGAGCATGAGAGAGGGAAAAACAGAGAGATTGAAAGAGAAACGCGAGAGGTTGAGCGAGACGGACAGAGAACTGATCGAGGGAAAGAGACGGAGAGAGAGAGGGAGATTGGAGGGCGAGAGGAAAGCCAAAGAGGCACAGCACTGCTCTGCTGTCTGAGGAAGTTAACTTTACTGAGATCCTCTTTCCTCTCCTCTCCCCTCTTGCCGCCTGTCCTATCGACGGCGTGTCATCAAAGGAGCAGCAGTGTCCTGGTTAGCCCCTGCTGTGAGTGCTGAGGAGTAGGGCCATGAGATAACTGAGTAGGGCCATGGGAACATACCACCCTGTATCCTCTGCTGGCTTGTTTCTGAAGCTAAGCAGGGTTTGTGCTGGTTGGTCCCTAGATGTGAGACCAGATGCTACTGGAAGTGGTGTTGGAGGGCCAGTAGGAGGTCTAAAAAATATATTAAAAAATCCCAATTCCCCAGGGCAGTGATTGGGGACATTGCCCTCTGTAGGGTGCTGTCTTTCGGATGGGACGTTAAAACAGGTGATCTGACTTCTCTGTGGTCACTAAAGATCCCATGGCACTTATTGTAAGAGTGTTAACCCTGGTGTCCTGGCTAAAATCCCAATCTGGCCCTCATACCATCACGGTCACCTAATCATCACCAGTATACAATTGGCTCATTCATCTCCCATGTAACTATTCCCCAGGTTGTTGCTGTAAGTGAGAAGGTGTTCTCAGTCAACTTCCCTGGATAAATAAATGTGATAACTGAGGGGGCATGTGAGAACCATCCTTTCCATCTCCTCATACACTACAATACTTATCACCTAGCCAGGCTGGAGCCTGGGGAGCACATTACGTGTGCCTGTCAACACTTAACCTTCCCATCCAGGATCTCCCTGCCTTGAGACAGATCCCCTGAGGGAGTCAGTGCTGGAACGCACCCTGCATTCATCAGAGAGCTGTACAGGGCCAGGGAGCCAAGTGAACAACTTCCCATGGTTTCATTTTACTTCATCCTCTACAGAATATGGTGGTGGTGTATGGCAAATGCCTGGGTTTTCTGGAGAAGGTGAAGAAAGATAGAGGAAGGTTTGTGACACAAAAGCTGAAAAAGTAGAGGTTGGTGGGAGGAGCTATAGGAGGACAGGCTCATTGTAATGGCTGGAATGGAATCATATCAAACATATGGAAACCACGTTTGACTCTGTTCCATTCATTCCATTATAAGGAGCCCATCCTATAGCACAGCCTCCACTAATGTGAAGCATACAGTACCAGTCAAAAGTTTGGACACACCTACTCATTCAAGGGTTTTTCTTTAATTTAAAGACATCAAAACTATGAAGTAACACATATGTAATCATGTAGTAACCAAAAAAAGGGAACACTAAAATAACACATCCTAGATCTGAATGAATGAAATATTCTTATTAAATACTTTTTTCTTTACATAGTTGAATGTGCCGACAACAAAATCACACAAAAATGATCAATGGAATTCAAATTTATCAACCCATGGAGGTCTGGATTTGGAGTCACACTCAAAATTAAAGTGGAAAACCACACTACAGGCTGATCCAACTTTGATGTAATGTCCTTAAAACAAGTCAAAATGAGGCTCAGTAGTGTGTGTGGCCTCCACGTGCCTGTATGACCTCCCTACAACACCTGGGTATGCTCCTGATGAGTTGGTGGATGGTCTCCTGAGGGATCTCCTCCCAGACCTGGACTAAAGCATCCGTCAACTCTGGACAGTCTGTGGTGCAACGTGGCGTTGGTGGATGGAGCGAGACATGATGTCTGAGATGTGCTCAATTGGTTTCAGGTCTGGGGAACGGGCGGGCCAGTCCATAGCATAAATGCCTTCCTCTTGCAGGAACTGCTGACATACTCCAGCCTCATGAGGTCTAGCATTGTCTTGCATTAGGAGGAACCCAGGGCCAACCGCACCAGCATATGGTCTCACAAGTTGTCTGAGGAGCAAATCTCGGTACCTAATGGCAGTCAGGCTACCTCTGGCGAGCACATGGAGGGCTGTGCGGCCCCCCAAAGACATGCCACCCCACACCATGACTGACCCACCGCCATACCGGTCATGCTGGAGGATGTTGCTGGCAGCAGAACGTTCTCCACGGCGTCTCCAGACTCTGTCACATGTGCTCAGTGTGAACCTGCTTTCATCTGTGAAGAGCACAGGGCGCCAGTGGCGAATTTGCCAATCTTGGTGTTCTCTGGCAAATGCCAAACGTCCTGCACGGTGTTGGGCTGTAAGCACAACCCCCACCTGTGGACGTCGGGCCCTCATACCACCCTCATGGAGTCTGTTTCTGACCGTTTGAGCAGACACATGCACATTTGTGGCCTGCTGGATGTCATTATGCAGGGCTCTGGCAGTGCTCCTCCTGCTCCTCCTTGCACAAAGGCGGAGGTAGCGGTCCTGCTGCTGGGTTGTTGCCCTCCTACGGCCTCCTCCACGTCTCCTGATGTACTGGCCTGTCTCCTGGTTGCGCCTCCATGCTCTGGACACTACGCTGACAGACACAGCAAACCTTCTTGCCACAGCTCGCATTGATGTGCCATCCTGGATGAGCTGCACTACCCGAGCCACTTGTGTGGGTTGTAGACTCCGTCTCATGCTACCACTAGAGTGAATGCACTGCCAGCATTCTAAAGTAACCAAAACATCATCCAGGAAGCATAGGAACTGAGAAGTGGTCTGTGGTCCCCACCTGCAGAACCACTCCTTTATTGGGGGTGTCTTGCTAATTGCCTATAATTTCCACCTGTCTATTCCATTTGCACAACAGCATGTGAAATGTATTGTCAATCAGTGTGGACAGTTTGATTTCACAGAAGTGTGATTGACTTGGAGGTACATTGTGTTGTTTAAGTGTTCCCTTTATTTTTTTGAGCAGTGTATTTTAGATTTTAGATTCTTCAAATAGCCACCATTTGCCTTGATCACAGCTTTACACACTATTGACATTCTCTCAACCAGCTTCATGAGGTAGTCTCCTGGAATGCATTTCAATTAACAGCTGTGCCTTGTTAAAAAAGTTAAATTGTGGAATTTCTTTCCTTCTTAATGCATTTGAGCCAATCAGTTGTGTTGTGACAAGGTAGGAGTGGTATACAGAAGATAGCCATATTTGGACAAAGACCAAGTCCATATTATGGCAAGAACAGCTCAAATAAGCAAAGGGAAATGATAGTCCATCATTACTTTAAGACATGAAGGTCAGTCAATATGGAACATTTCAAGTTTCTTCAAGTGCATTTGCAAAAACCATCAAGCGCTATGATGAAACTGGCTCTCATGAGGACCGCCACAGGAAATTAATACCCAGAGTTACCTCTGCTGCAGAGGATATGTTCATTAGAGTTAACTGCCTCAGAAATTGCAGCCCAAATAAATGCTTAAAAAAGTTCAATTAACAGACACATCTCAACATCAACCATGAAGGCAGGAGACTGCCTTCATGGTCGAATTGATATAAAGAAACCACTACTAAAGGACACCAATAAGAAGAGACTTGCTGGGGCCAAGAAACACAAGCAATGGACATTAGACTGGTTGAAATCTGTCCTTTGGTCTGATGAGTCCATATGTTATTTTTGGTTCCAACCACCGTGTCTTTTTGAGACGCAGAGTAGGTGAACGTATGATCTCCGCATGTGTGGTTCCCACGTGAAGCATGGAGGAGGAGGTGTTAGTGTGTGGGGGTGCTTTGCTGGTGACACTGTCTGTGATTTATTTAGAATTCAAGGCCCACTTATCCAGCATGGCTACCACAGCATTCTACCGCGATACAGGTTCAGGAATTCCTATTGCTTTAATCATATGAATTTTCCTCAATCAGGATGGGGAATTCCAGTCTCGTTCTAATTTGACCTCGGGGTCAAGGCTGTAAGCAGAGAATTCAGTTGAACTTTCTCCTTGATAGTCAGATCGTGCTGAGGATCTGTGTCTGGTGTCGTGCGTTTCCATTCAGATGAGAAGTGTACAAATACAGTGCCAATATCGGTTGTCAGTCAGAATAGATTCTGAATAAGTACACCATAATATTTGCCCTCTTGAGCTGACATCTGTGCAATCAAATGAGCTTAGGGAAAGGATACAAAACTGTATTTGTGTGCAACCGCTGTGCAGTCCTACTGCCATCTAAAGCCCAGAGCTGCTCCCCAGGAGCCTGGCTGACACTACCCACTTGACGCACAACGCACGGAGAGCTGTGACCATACTGGTCTGGAAAGGATGCCGTTAATGCAATATTCGCTCAGAAGTTGTGCAACGAGTTTGATTGGTTCTCTCAAAATGTTCAGGCCTCTCGTCGTTTGGATTTGAAAATCTAACCATCGTAATAGAAGGGGGCGGTGCTCTGGGGCTGTGTGTGGATGTGTGTGTGTGTGTTAAGCGTGAAAAAGACAGAGGAGAGCCAACCAGTAAAAGCACAACCCCATTCATTATCAACGCATTGTGCCGACATCATCAAAGAGCCTTCCAGACTCTGAAGTCAGGAGGACTTCTTAGAGAGTTAGGTGTTAGAACAACCTGTACAACCAGCAGAGTAATAACACTTAACGGCATTGATTACGCCTCTAGGGTCCAATTATTTGCAGATGAGAGGCTTATACCAAATGCTCATAGTCCCCCAGTTTTATCACACATCCACTATGGGGAATGGTTATTGTGCAATTAGCAATCCAAATCGTATTTAATATAAATATATAATGATATTTACCATCATCTGTATAGCTAGTATTCTCCCCATTCTCCTGTTTTTCCATCAGCATTGCACACACACACAAAATTAAACCATCTGATTGAAAATCCATACACTGTAAAGACAAACATTTCAGGAATAATATCACAGCATTGGCAAAGGAACACACACATCGCATGACTTGATACAGTACTGGATCTCATTCTCAAACAATCTATCGCTTTAGACATCACTGTGTTGACAGCCACTGCAGTATTGAGGTTGTGAGATGCAGTGCGCCGAGGAAGATATGTATCATGTGTTGCACTGTACCGAGTTGTGACTGTGAAAAAGCCTTCCTGATTACACAGAGCCGTTCTCTCAGAAATCTGCTTGGGAAGCTAGCACAATGTTCTTCATCTTAACGGATGGACGGCTCATCTGCAGGCAGTCAGACCTCTCCTATCTTATTCATCCCATTCTCCCACAGCCAACACACACACACACACACACACACAGAGTATACGGCTTCAGCACATCCCGTACAGGATCCACTCTACACAATGTCATCAACTACAACCTTCATTTACTGTCACTGGTGATATGTTCCTAACATAAAGGTAATACCCGAATGAATTCATACAGTGTAAAACCTTAAAATAAAACCGTCTAGTCTGAGATTGATGTACAGTACTAAACTCTTATCGCCAGTCAGTGGGGAATAGCATTTGAATTCTGCCGGTTTGTTTCCCCAAGGTTTACGATTTTGAGAGAATAGTCTAAACCTGACATGCTTATGAAAATACTCAGCATTATAAGTATATTATGTATCAAAATGTGACAAAAGTTCAAGAAATGCAATGTAGATTTACCAGTTAGGCGGTTTAGGGTGCTGAGGAAGTAAATAAATAATCCTATTGAATAATTCATATAAATTCATGTTGCATTGCTTCCAGCCTTGAGTGTGTTTAGAATTCAGATTGTGAGGTCCTTGCGTCTTTGAGTTGTGTTGGCTTGAGCTACAATAGGTAGGATTCCCCAGAAAAACAACAACATTTCATAACATTTACAAACCCGCTATGAAAACATGATAGAAGAGAAGGGCAGCCATCTTTCCCCCATGCTTACTGAACACCAGATAAAGTCTACTGAGTGTGAAAATGAGTTCACACACAGCCACAGGCTGCCAGATCCACAGAGACAGAGACAGAGAGACATAGAGACAGAGAGAGAGAGAGAGACCGGAGAGGACTGCAAATTGGATCTAAAAGTCTTCCAAGAAAAAAAAAGAGGAAAATAAAAACAGAGGATGGGAGGGGGCCCAGGGGGAGGGGGAGCGAGCGAGCGAGAGGAGAGAGAGCGAAAGAGAAAAAAAAAAAGAGAGCGAGAAAGAGAAAAAAAAGAGAAATAGAAAGAGAGAGAGAGCACAAAGGCGAGTGATCCGTGTAACCTCATCCTGATGATGTCGTCTTTTATGGCATTACACCAACAAATGAAATGATCTCTCCTATTAGGGCCAATACAGCCCTGTGACTCACCACCTACTGTTTAGAGGGAGAGATGGAATGTTGGTGTATTTAAAAACATATATATTTCCAAGGACTTTCTGACTTTATTGAACAGACAGAGAAAGAGAATGAAAGTGGGAAAAGATAGACAGAGGTTGTGTCAATGGGCAGTAGGCCGGATTCCAACCTACTGTATGCCGACCCCATGTGCCAGAGGCTGCAGCATTACCGCTAGACCAGTCTCTTGAGTCAGACATCTTACTTCCAGCAATCTTTGAATGCCACAGTTTAAAATGTCTGTACCAGTTTCGGCGTAAGTACGGATGTGGGGACAGGCGGGAAATGGGAAGCGCGGGAAACGGTAACATCACGGCCGTATCCGCTTGCCACCGTAGCTCAACATGACCACAATTCCCGCCTGCATTTCTAGTCCCACCTACCCAAATTTGTGATTTAGTGGGAGAGTTGAGGAGCCTCCCCAGATTTTTCCCCCCCTTTTCAAAATGTCAGAGACAAGCTGACATTCTCTCCAGACTTTGTGCCGCTGCCTATATAGGCTTACGTACCTGTAGCTCCACGGTCTGGGATATCCTAGACTACACAGAATGTGGCTGTATGTGTAAACTCAGGTGTCCTATGGTGAGGCCCATCTCAATTAAAGACTGACCTAAGCAGCGTTCCAGAACAGTAACAGCACTCAGATTGAGGAATATTTCAATATCACACTATAATCATTTTCACACAAGTGAAAAAGAACAACCATCGGTTGGTGGCATATAGAGAAGAGAACATCTGTATGGCTGGAGGGAAGACAGACTGACAATACTGTGCAACACATAGCAGCTGTGAACTAAACTAAAATAGCCTGTGGCTTTCAATGGTGACTTAATCATTCATGAGGCAATTTAGTATGGGGAAAATATAGAGTATAACATAAATCTAGAAAGAATATAAATAGTATATAGAGAATAAAAACAGCAGCATAAACTCAAAGGTATTGGAAGTGAACTGCAACTTAAGTGTTAAGATCCCATCTGTTATATACGGAAGCGTGCCACAGCTATTGAATAGTCCGTTTAACTGGTGTTAGCGTTCATGTGGAATAGGTCAAAATGGTATTGATGACTACCATGAATAGCGGCTAGTTTCTCATTGTGATCTCCGCTGATGTACAATAACACTTCACGACGGAACATATTCCATTATTTCTATATGGTTCGCGTTCCTTTCCTTACAATCGTATACAGTGTATTCTAATCATTCACTCATTCGGGAAGCGACCAAACACACCTACCGTGAGCATTAACGATGCCTGCGAGTATGGAACTCACAACCTCTGGAACGACTTGCAAAAAAATAAATAAAAATAAAATAAATAAAAAAAATCGCTGAAGCTGGAGACTTATATTTCCCCCACTAACTTTAAACATCAGCTATCCGAGCAGCTAACCGATCACTGCAGCTGTACATAGCCCATCTGTAAATAGCCCACCCAATCTACCTACCTCGTCCCCATATTGTTTTTATTTACTTTTCTGCTCTTTTGCACACCAGTATTTCTACTTGCACATCATCATCTGCACATCTATCACTCCAGTGTTCATTTGCTAAATTGTAATTACATTGCTACTATGGCCTATTTATTGCCTTACCTCCTCACACCATTTGCACACTGTATATAGACTTTTTTTCTATTGTGTTATTGACTTTACACTTGTTTATTCCATGTGTAACTCTGTGTTGTTGTTTGTGTCACACTGCTTTTCTTTATCTTGGCCAGGTCGCAGTTGTAAATGAGAACTTGTTCTCTAAATAAAGGTTAAATAAAAAATAAAACATAAAAAAGTAGCACCATATTCCAAACAAAGCAGATATGAAAATGACTATATTATCACTCACAAACACAGAATTGTGAGAACAGACATCCTTTCCATCCTCCTCACATATTAGGCAAGCAGAACCTCTAGGCCTGTGAGGTGATGGAGATGTTTAACTGGTTGCCAATATCCTTTTCAGCTCTACAGCAATGAAGAGAGGCCCTGGCTCGTCATGAAGACCCATCAGTTCAAAATAACAGCACAACACAAAAAGGTTAAGGGATCACCGAATATTTCAAACAGTGTGTTGGAGATGTCAGAGGACAAGTAGAATCGCAAATTGCTGTAACACACACACACGTCAGTTTGTGAATCACCATAGTAGAACATCACAAATCCCATGAGGTTGTCATGGAGGAGTAGTTGGTTATAAATATTAAATCGCAGGTAAACGCTGCACAACAGACCTATGAGATGGAGGGCAGGAGCCATCGTTCAACTAGCAAGAAACTAATGTCGTCATAATGAAATACTAAGACTCATCATTCCTTCTGGTGAGAATAAGTTGGTGCACACCAAATCACAGGAAAGCTGTCTGAAAAAGATGACATGACAAACCTGAGCACTACCCACTAAAGACGTGTTATTTCTATGTTGTGGTTCGTGAACCATGCTTCACTAAACTGAGATGATGTTGACCTGTAATCATATGAAAAGAGGTCATATATATTGTAATCAAACAGGCATAGAGTGCGGCTCAAACCCTCCACCTTCTGGCCTGAAGCACAGCACACCATTGAATGTGCCACAAAAGCACGCTCTAGTGGCAGAGTAGATATCCGCGCTTATAAACCAGAGTCGCTACAATATCATAAAAATCACTCTCCATTTCAGTGGGAGTACACTACACAAAAACTATTCCTCTCTTCACCACTGCCCTGTGGTTCAGTAGCTGTAATCATGGTGAAATGGATATGACCGCCTGTGGGGTTTTTCCACTGACCAAAATAGCTGTTTATGGCAATAAGAAGGGTTGTATTCCCAGAGGCAACACAAACCCAGACTGCATCCCTCTCATTGTCTTATTGTTAGGTTGCGACACAGAGAGCAAACAGTGCCAGGCCCCCGTACATACCCCTCTGATTCCCTGAGCTATTATTTATATCTGAAAAAAACATGGTTACATACAGTGTGGAGATGGAGAGAGATGGAGAGAGAGATGGAGAGAGAGATGGGGGGAGAGATGGAGAGAGAGATGGAGAGAGAGATGGAGAGAGAGATGGAGAGAGAGATGGGGAGAGATGGGGGAGAGATGGAGAGATGGGGGGAGAGATGGGGGATGGGGGAGAGATGGAGAGATGGGGGAGAGATGGGGGGAGAGATGGGGGAGATGGAGAGAGAGATGGGGGAGAGATGGGGAGGGGAGAGATGGGGAGAGAGATGGGGGAGAGATGGGGGAGAGATGGATGGGGGAGAGATGGAGAGAGAGATGGAGAGAGATGGGGATGGGGAGAGATGGAGAGAGAGATGGGATGGGGAGAGATGATGGAGAGAGAGATGGAGAGAGAGATGGAGGAGAGAGGAGGGGAGAGAGATGGGGAGAGATGGGGAGAGAGATGGGGAGGATGGAGAGAGAGAGAGATGGAGAGAGAGGAGATGGGGAGAGAGAGAGATGGAGAGAGAGAGATGGGGAGAGAGAGATGATGGAGGAGAGAGAGATGGAGAGAGAGATGGAGAGAGATGGAGAGAGATGGGGAGAGAGAGATGGGGAGAGATGATGGAGAGAGAGATGGAGGAGATGGAGAGATGGGGAGAGATGAGATGGGGAGAGAGAGATGGAGAGAGAGATGGGGAGAGGAGAGAGATGAGATAGAGAGATAGAGAGAGATGGGGAGAGAGATGGAGAGAGATGGGGAGAGATGGAGAGAGAGATGGGGAGAGAGATGGATGGGGAGAGAGATGGAGAGAGAGAGGGGATGGGGAGAGGAGAGATGGGAGAGAGATGGAGAGAGATAGGAGAGATGGAGAGAGATATAGAGAGATGGAGAGAGATAGAGAGATGGGGAGAGAGATGGATGGGGAGAGAGATGGAGAGAGAGATGGAGAGAGAGATATGGAGAGAGAGAGATGATGGAGATGGAGAGAGATGGAGAGAGAGATGGAGAGAGAGAGATGGGGAGATGGGGAGAGAGAGATGGAGAGAGAGATGGGGAGATGAGAGATGGGGAGATGGGGAGAGAGAGAGATAGAGAGATGGGGAGAGAGAGATGGGGAGAGATATAGGAGAGAGATGGAGAGAGAGAGAGATGGTTGAGAGAGATGGAGAGAGATAGAAAATGGGATGAGAGAGTATGGGAGAGAGATGGAGAGAGAGATGGAGAGAGAGATGGGGGAGAGATGGAGAGAGAGATGGAGAGAGAGATGGGGAGAGAGATGGAGAGAGAGATGGAGAGAGATATAGATGGGGAGAGAGATATAGAGAGATGGGGAGAGAGATGGGGGAGAGATGGAGAGAGAGATGGAGAGAGAGATGGGGAGAGAGATGGAGAGAGAGATGGAGAGATATAGAGAGATGGGGAGAGAGAGATAGAGAGATGGGGAGAGAGATATAGAGAGATGGGGGAGAGATGGGGAGAGATATAGGAGATGGGGAGAGAGAGAGATGGAGAGAGATGGAGAGAGAGATGGAGAGAGAGATGGAGAGAGAGATGGAGGAGAGATGGAGAGAGAGATGGAGAGAGAGGGGAGAGAGATGGGGAGAGATGGAGAGAGATGGGGAGAGATGGGGAGAGATGGAGAGAGAGATGGAGAGAGATGGGGAGGAGAGATGGAGAGATGGGGAGAGAGATATAGAGAGATGGGGAGAGATGGAGAGATAGAGATGGGGGAGAGATGGAGAGAGAGATGGAGAGAGAGATGGAGAGAGATGGAGAGAGAGATGGGGAGAGATGGGGAGAGAGATATAGAGAGATGGGGAGAGATATAGAGAGATGGGGAGAGAGATATAGAGAGATGGGGAGAGATATAGAGATGGGGGAGAGATGGAGAGAGAGATGGAGAGAGAGAGATGGAGAGAGAGAGATGGAGAGAGATGGAGAGAGAGATGGAGAGAGAGATGGGGAGAGATGGAGAGAGATGGAGAGAGAGATGGGGAGAGAGATGGAGAGAGAGATGGGGAGAGAGATGGAGAGAGATATAGAGAGATGGGGAGAGAGATGGAGATGGGGAGAGAGATGGAGATGAGAGATGGAGAGGGGAGAGATGGAGGGGAGAGATGGAGAGAGAGATGGAGAGAGAGATAGAGAGATGGGGAGAGATGGGGGAGAGAGGAGAGAGATGGAGAGAGAGATGGAGAGAGATGGAGAGAGATGGAGAGAGAGATGGAGAGAGAGATGGGGAGAGAGATATAGGGAGATGGGGGGGAGAGAGATATAGGGAGATGGGGAGAGAGAGAGAGAGATGGGGAGAGATATAGAGAGATGGGGAGAGATGGAGAGAGAGATGGAGAGAGAGATGGAGAGAGAGATGGGGAGATATAGAGAGATGGGGAGAGATATAGAGATGGGGAGAGAGATATAGGGAGATGGGGAGAGAGAGAGAGAGATGGGGAGAGATGGAGATGGGGAGAGATGGAGAGATGGAGAGAGAGATGGAGAGAGAGATGGAGAGAGAGATGGAGAGAGATGGGGAGAGAGAGATAGATGGGGAGAGAGATATAGGGAGATGGGGAGAGAGAGATGGGGAGAGAGATGGAGATGGAGAGAGAGATGGAGAGAGAGAGATGGAGAGAGAGATGGGGAGAGAGAGATGGGGAGAGAGAGATGGAGAGAGAGAGATGGAGAGAGAGAGATGGAGAGAGAGAGATGGGGAGAGAGAGATGGGGAGAGAGAGATGGGGAGAGAGAGATGGGGAGAGAGAGATGGGGAGAGAGAGATGGGGAGATAGGCGCAGTGGTTGAAGCAGAAAATGAAAACGTACGTGATTCTTCTGAAGATGTGATCAATGCTAGCAGTCAGTGTCTGCGTTGTACTCCCAGCATTGTGGAGGGCTGTATTGATTCTCTCCAATATTTCTGTCATGGGGTAGCTATCGTACCCTAGGAACTTGTGTTGTTTGTCTGTGTGTACAATGATTGACAGGATTGACTAAATAAACACATTAATGACAAATGTCTAGCCTAAGAACATTAAAGAAAGCTCAAACCCATCTTCTAGCACATCTAATAAATACATGTATGTTTGAATGGGAATGGGGGAATTTGTCGCATGGTTTCAAGTTTTGTTAGTCGTATGAACAGGACATACATGGAATACACTGTCCAACTAAATACTTACTTGCAGGTTCCTTCTTGACAATGCCACAACAATAGAAACAAGAAAAGATAAGAATACGAACATAAAGTAAATAGCTCAGTAGACTAGAATAGACTAAGAATAATACTAAGTATAATACCAGATTGTAATGCTGTTTCTATGTAAAATCTATTTTTTGCTGTTCCTGTACAGATGTAGGGTCTTAATTTGAGCCACCTTGCCACAGCAGGAAAATAATCCTGCAGCAACAGGACATGTGCATTATTATAATGAATGGCCATTGTTGTATGGGTTGATACATTTTTCATAAGGGAAAATCAAGTGTGAAATATACATTTTAAATTGGAAATTCCAAATGTCAGAAGCCTTTTAAAACCTCAAATACACTACAGGTTTTAAATATCCTGCAAAGTTCTCCTGCAACAGGGTGATCAAATGCAAATATGGCAAGACGCACCAGAGAATAGGAGCCACGATCACAAACAAATCTTAATCTGCAGCATTGTTGTTTGGTTGTGAGCAACAATATGGAATTGAACAAGCAGATGATCACCAGAAGAAGCCCATTTGGAGGACAAAGCCACACAGTATATTCTGATATTTAACATTGGAATTACTGATCCCATGTGTAACCTCTGTGTACTGTATGCACTGCACAGTGGGTGAAATGGGTGAGGCAAAGTGTTTTTCACGTAAATACATCAGTCGGCTATGGTTTGTTTGGCTCTCATTTAGTTCAGGAAATAGCTTCACATGGGAGTCAGGGATAGAGTCATGGGCTCAGACCAATTCTAAATCAAACAAACAAAGTGAATTAATGAGGAATTTGTTATTATCACTCCATCCAGTGTGTGTGTGAGTGAACGAGAGAGAGAGAGAGGTGTCTGCGTGGGTGAAAGGACACAATTATTGAGTTAGATTGGAACAGAAAAAGAAGGGGTCAAGTATGAGAAAAGCATTCAGTCACTGAAGGCTACCAAAGAACACATCTCCCCACACATTCCACTCAGTAACTGATAGAACTTCTGCCGCCAATAGAAAAACAACCAATGAACGTCTGAATGCGGAATGCTGAAAAAAAAGCTGCTGTACAAATGTTTGTCTATGAAAGATACAATTGTATCCCTTGTAAAATACAGTATATCTTCTACACGCTGCTAAAATCTCTGGAATGTTCTGGTATTATTCTTCATGCACAATTCTGAACAAATATATTTTTTAAAATAAAACGTTTCCAACATGTGACCATATCAAGATTAAAACCACCTGCTCCCTCTAAATCCAAATTGGAGCTTTGGATGGTGAATAAAGAAAGCCCAAACCAAACAGTTCACATCAATGGGCGGAGCAGAGCTCATGAATAATGCAGAAGAGAGGAAGAGAGATTCAAATTTAACGGTGAGCGACGAGAAGTCCAAGAAATTGTTCTCAGCAGTGAGCATCCACATTCCACACCCTGCCTGCCAAGTATGTGAGCAAATAACACACGGCCTGCTTTAAAAACTTAGAATAGACCGCGAATGGATACAATCAAATCCCAAAAACACATAGCTATGGGAGATGCAATTTCCTTCTTCCTTCTTTGACAGAGGTTGGATTTTTGGGGATTATTTTATGGTCTTGCTATTCACCCAAAATTGTTATTTTATGCTCCTAAAAGCTCAGTAAGACACTGGGAGATGAGCGGCATTTCTTTGAACATCAAGGCTGATCTGATTATATAAGAATACTGGCCAACACCAACAGCTGCTTTAATTGTGAAATCAATGTAATCTGCTCAAATCTGGAGCTGCAGTGGAGAGAAATCAGTAGTTTATGGGGGATAAGACAGTCACATGCATAGTCACTATGGGGGTAAACCACCATAGACCAAGGTACTTATTGTTGGAGACAAAGCACAGAGAGAGAATCTGGCCACACATTTTAATTCACGGGCCATAAAGATAAAACACCAGGTAAAAAACCTAAGTGTTATTTTAGATTCTGAACCAAAATAGCTTTTTACCACCTGAGGAACATTGCCAAGGTGCGGCCGTTTCTCTCTCAGGCTGATACAGAGACTCATCCATGCTTTTATTACAAACAGGCTTGACTAATGTAATGCTCTCCTGTCTGGTCTACCCAAGAAAGCCATTGGTCAACTGCAAAACATACAGAATGTTGCAGCACGGGTACTGACCAAGACCAGACGGAAAGCACACATTACATCAGGTTTAAGGTCTCTGCATTGGCTGCCTGCCTTGGTTTTTAAATCAATCCACGATTGTGCACCCCAATACATGTCAGACATGCTTAAAGTTATGTACCCAATAGGTACCTCAGGTCCTCTGGCACTGGCCTTTTAACTATCCCAAAGCCTAGGACCAAGAGGCAGGGAGAGACCACCTTTAGTTATTATGCCCCCATCCTCTGGAATAGCCTGCCATCTCTCCATCTCTCCCCATCTCTCTATATCTTTCTCCCCATCTCTCTGAAACTGTGGAAATATTTAAAATAAATCTTAAAACATATATTTTTAGCTTTACCTTACCTTAGGGTTTTTTTAAAGTTTGTGTCATTTATCTTATGGTTTGTTGTGTAGTAAATATTTCAGCTTTTATTTTCATTGTCTATTTGTTTTTTCCTGTAAACACATGGCCTTGTATTCCATGTCTGAAATGTGCTGTATAAATAAAGCTTGATTTGATACTGTGTGACGTGCATTTATTTTTTTTCCCTCCATGTCTTGTATCTATTCTTGTGCAATTTTCCATAAATGCTTGTATGCTGTGACATCAATTTAATTTATATACATAAGTCAGCCCAATCCATGGCAAACTAGCATGCTTTACACAGAAGTAATTGCCTTATTGTTATGTTGCAACACAATCCATTGTAAAGCTCCACCACCTTACTCTAGCTTTAAATATGTAAAGTAGCCTACCACCCGATTTAGCCTATTAATTAAACTTCCCCACCTTCAGGTGTAGGCTGTGGGCGTTGTGCTTGCTCTGACAAAGGCTACAATGGTTTGCATTCAATAATGACCCAGTAAAGAGAAATCGTGGACCATGGCAAGGAAGCTATTGGAGATAATTGTCTCTAAGTTGTCACCAGCCATCTTTTACCGTAAAGCCCAGTCGTTGTATAGTGAGCATTATGCAAATTACTGTATTTCAAATCCAATCGAATTGAATTCATCACGTGCTTCGTAAACAACAGGTGTAGACTAACAATGAAATGCTTACTTACGGGCCTTTCATGCCAAATAGTGTCCACCTGCCAAAAAGTGTCACCCCCCCGTGTCACAATGGGATTCGAGAAGCTATTAGCGTCCGTTGCTAGAGCCATTGCTAGAACATGCCAAATTCTGCCCGGGCTACATAATGAAAGAAAATAGAAGAAACTATTATGTGCCTGTGTCTGTGTGTGTGGGGGGGGAAAGAGAGAGAGTTAATATTGGGATCGGGTAAGGGGTTCAAAGGCGGGCCTGCAAGACGATGACGTATGTCATGCAGCTGAGAGGTAAGTGAACCAAACCACTCAGGGTTGTGACAGCTGAGGGGGACGGTGTTGTTGCCGTTCATGCTCTCCCCATCGAGTAGACTGTACCACGATGACATCTTGATAGCTACCAATATTAGTTATTTATTGTGTAGACTGCTATCCTACTTGAAATATAATCCCGGGAGAGAAAATAATTGGCAATTTTACTAGCTACCACCAGCCACACTGAGGTACAGCTGCCCTGTAGCAAGCACCCTATAGGTCGGCTCGATACAACACCGGTGCACTGGTCATTCGCGAGTAGTTTAACAGTATAACAGTATAAAATGGAGCCTGTCAATACGAAAAATATGTGTAATATCTTTTGAACTGCTAGAAACAAGATATTTTCTCTGTAATAATGGTGAAAACATAATGGTTATGAATTTGCTCTCAGTTCATTCTCTGACACTGAGAGGCTGCTGTTCAGCGAAGCCTATTAGCCATGACAATTGTTATCTGGGTGATTGTTTTTCTAATTTGAACATCAAGATATTTACGACTGAAATGGCTTGTGTCAACTTGACCTAGCTAACAGGCTAACTAGCTAGCAAACGTTAGCAAGCTAGCTAGCTGGCTAGGTTAACAAAGCATACAATAATTCAACATTGGCTAGCAATACATATACTTATTCAACTTCACAGCCGCTTCAAGATATTTACTCAAATATATCTGAGCTTCATGTGTCTCACCGGACAGCATGAGGTTGGCATCTGAAACAGATCATTCAAATCTACAGTAGGCGTAAGCTATGACCGCAAAGAAATACAGTATGTTAGAGTAATTTTTACAGGAGTCTTCCAATTACAATTAATAACAGTATTTTTCAGCATTTTACCCATAATGCAGTGTTATCTACAACATTAATGCTGTAAAACACATGTACGGTATTTTACTGTCTAATATACAGTGTTGTACTATTGAGATTACAGAAAAGTCAGTGTACTGTACTACTATCACAGACACATACAGCTGAAAAGCACATTACAGCTGTTGAATTAACTTCAATTAAATTCACTAATCGTTGGCAATAATTAATAAGGAAATTGCAAGACACCTCGAAAGAGGTTTGCTGGTGATGTCATTTTCCCATGCCAAAAGCCCAGGAAGTAAAAGCTTAACAGAGCCTAAACCTCCCAGTGCCGCTCTGCCTCTACTCTGTCTCTATCCGTCTGTTTCTCTCAATCTACTCTCTTTCTCTCTGCCTTTTCTGCTCCCTCTCGTCCTATTTTTCCCTGTCTCCCACCCACACCCATGCCTATCCTGTTGCTTGCTAATGAGCCATGAGATTGACAGCTGGATTACTTGGCTGGTTTGTAATCCTTTAATTTCTCCATTTAAGATAATCACCCTGTGGATGGAGCAGTGCCTCCTCACACACACACACCCCAGGCTGTAGTATAATAGTTACTTAACACTACAGATAAACAACATGACAGGAAGACAAACAAACACACATATTCCACATTTTGCTAGTTTACAGCCTTATTCTAAAATTGATTCAATTGTTTTTTTCCCCTCATCAATCTACACACAGTAAAAATAATGACAAAGCAAAAACAGGTTTAGACATTTTTGCAAATGTATTACAAATAAAAAATGTAAATATCAGACCCTTTACTCAGTACTTTGTTGAAGCATCTTTGGCAATGATTACAGCCTCGAGTCTTCTTGGGTATGATGCTACAAGCTTGGCACACCTGTATTTGGGGAGTTTCTCCAATTCTTCTCTGCAGATCATCTCAAACTCTGTCGGGTTGGATGGGGAGCAACGCTGCACAGCTATTTTCAGGTCTCTCCAGACATGTTCGATCGGGTTCAAGTCTGGGCTCTGGCTGGTCCACTCAAGGACATTCAGAGACTTGTCCTGAAGCTACTCCTCCTGCGTTGTCTTGGCTGTGTGCTTATGGTCCTGAATGCTCTGGAGCAGGTTTTTATCAAGACCACCATTATCAACACCACCATGCTTCACCGTAGGGATAGTGCCAGGTTTCCTCCAAAAGAGTTCCATCTTGGTTTCGCCTTGAATAAGGCTCTGACATGCACTGTCAACTGTGGGAACTTATATAGACAGGTGTGTACCTTTCCAAATCATGTCCAATCAATTGAATTTGCTACAGGTGGACTCCAATCAATTTGTAGAAACATCTCAAGGATGATCAATGGAAACAGGATGCACCTGAACTCAATTTTGAGTCGGAATACTTATGTAAATACGGTATTTCAGTTAAAAATATATAAATGAGAAAGTCTAAAAACCTGTTTTTGCTTTGTCACCAAGGGGTATTGTGTGTAGATCATTGAGACGTGTATATCAATTTTAGAATAAGGCTGTAAAGTAACAAAATGTGGAAAAAGTCAAGGGGTCTGAATACTTTCCGAATGCACTGTACATTCTACATAGCAAACACACAGAGACATAAAATTAAAACAAACACACTCAGCAAGTCATATACCAACACACCCACAACACAGAACATAGTCTGTTTGCTAGGATGTGGGAAAACAAAATTAAAGAGTTAAGAGCATAGGAACATAAATACTCTACCATGACTAGAGATACAGAAGAACATGGTTGAATGAGACAACAAAAGACTAAAAACAGTGATTTCTGTGGCTAGGACCTTAGTGATGTTCGACTTTAAAGCACAAACGGAAGTGAAACTTTTTAATTACAAAGATAGAAACCCTGTGGTTACAGAAATGGATGCAGCCTACAGTACACAGCGGCCCTAAAGATAGATGTGTATAACTGCGGCTCGGAGGAATATGAGTTGGGCGCAGCATGGTGTAAATCACTTTGATTGTACCATGTTTTTCAGCTCGTCCAGTGATGGTGACTGAGGATAGGAACACTGGGGAACATGGGTGTAAAGTGGCAGCACAAGGTCAATTCGCTTCACCATAACGTATCAATAAAGTAAGTCCCTGGCTCGGGAGAGAGGAAGGAGCGGGAGAGGAAGATACGGAGGGAAGCGTGAGGAGGAGTGAAATGGTCCCAATCCATAAGCTCCTTAATGTAACAGCATCATTCAGACTAACTGCTTCAGATTAGGATTATTCATGGTGAATAATGACTAGGATGATGGCCTATAGTAAATGGATGGGCTGACTGACATTTGTTTTAGGAGGGGATATATTTTGCCCATTACTCATTGAACAGATATAGCTCTCCGGGAACCCTATTTGACATAAATGTACAGATGCTGCCATATTGTAGCATCATACGTAGTACTAATTTACACAAACAGCATGCACTATGCATCTCTAGCAACACAGTGAGTGAATCAAGCCGATGCACATTGGAACATTGTGATGGATGTAGAGAAAGGACGAAGACGTAAAAGCTCTGACAAAACCTTTCATAAATGAGCCATGTAGTGCATGGTATTTGTGTTTCGAGGATAAACCATTTTGGTTGGGCAAAGGAAAGCAACATTTGCTCAGTTGCTCATTCATTTTATTATAGAGATGCTCGGGAACTTTGGCGACGTAAGTCTTTTTTAAACCTCCCGCTTTGAGCCGTGTAGTTCATACTAGCATAATCTATGAGCAGAATTACTGTCTTACCTCAATTAGCTACACAATCTCTGGTTTGAAAGCAACTGTTTTCTGAAAGCTGTGCTGCACCATCTTCCCTACATTTTCCCCCATGTGGGCCAGCCCCCTAGCAAATCGAGTTCAGCCAATGACTGACAGCAAGCAAGATGCACATGATGCACCCACAGTGGAGCGAGAGAGAGCAATGATGTGGTGCACATATTTGCACGTGACATGCAATTTTCAGGGACCACTTTTAGCTTGTGAAGTATACAAAAGTACAGGAGAATCACTAAGTTGATTTGGCAGGGACAATATACAAGAAAACAAGTCTCAGAATATGAGAAGTGACGCGGTGCACCAGAATTAGCTGACACATCTGCAGTCCCCAGGCAGGTAAACGTATAAACATGAAAACATTATGTACAAACAGACATTTTAAAAACAGAGATCAGGACACACAGACAGATTTCAACACAGAAAATCAACACATTTCACATTAGTGTTGCACGGTATACCAAAACTTCAGTACTTTTTGATACTAGAACATGAAAAAAAAATTCTTTACTAGCATTGCAGCTGACACAGCGCAAACCACTTTGAGAAGCAAGTGAAAGGAAAGAGAAAATGCTGACAGCATGGCTTCTTCAAACGAAAACATCATACCTCAAACACCCGCAGCTTGTTGCCAAAACTGGCTGCAGAAGCAAACTATGGGAATACTTTGACTATAGAGAAGATGAGGGCCAGCCCACCAAAACAACGAAGCAAAAGATGTTCCCAAAGCAATGTGAGGTTTACGACATAAAACGACATTAACTATTTTAACCATAACATTTGCATTGTAAGTTGTCATTATTGTACCAGCAAATAAATGGGAATTATTTTTGCATGACAGTGACATGAACATATATTCAACATGACATTTATGTGAGCATTATAATATTATTAGAACCCAAAAGTAATGCAAAATGCACTCATTACAGGACAACAATATGTAGACTACTTCACATTTGTCTAGGCTTGCTAGCAGTAGCCAGCCAGCAGCTCTGGGCAGAGTATTACACCCTGGGAAGTGAAATGCACTCTGGGAATCGTAGTATGCTGTGTAAAATCCATTGTATTTCTATGGTGTGTATACTATTGCAATATAGAAACTTCAGAAATGAGCTTCAAATAGTTTGTGTCGTTTTGGTACTAAACTATTAATTTAATACATTACATGATTTAGCTGTAATGAATCATATGTCTAATGAATGTCATTTTACCAAATATTATGGCCATAACCATGATATGTATCAAATTACATTTTAAAACAGTTTACTGTAGATGTAATTGTACAATTATTTTGTCCGCTCGGAGTCTCAGACAATTTATTATCACTATGGTTAAGTGGTAATGCCAGAGAGCCCGGTGTTTGGAGGATATATTGGCACGGGTGTTGTCAGGCCCGAGCCAAAGTCGAGGACGGACGAACTGTGCCAATATATCCTCCAAACACCGGCTTCAAAGGCATTATCATTTATTACAACAGGTTACCAACATATCAAAATAATGATTTACATATTTTCATTAACTTTATTTTGATTCATTTATTCATACTATTTCATACTATAGCCGCGACACAAATCTAGGATTGCTACCGAAGAAGGCTGGTCGTTCGTTCTATTGGTTCGGTTGCCAGAGATGCGACCCAGTCGTTCAGTGTTTTTGTTCTGTATCTATGGACGCGACCGAGTCGTTTGCAGCATAAGCTGTTTTCTAATGACATGTATTTGGATACATTATTTCAATGATTTCACCTGGCATAGAAAATTTGCTCTCTTGTCGGGACACTGTTGTTGGAGAGCAAGCCAACAACACAGCTAACGATCACTTCAAACTGAAGCTGGAAAGACTTCAAACTAGCTGCACTTCGTCTTGTTTTACCTGTTTTCTATTGATAGTTCTTTGTGTGTGTGTATATATATATATAAATGTGTATATAAATAAATACAAATAAATAATATATATATATATATATATATATCCATAAAAAGTATGCTGATTCATGATTTCAACTAGCTGACTCCTGACATGTTCATTACTATGGGACAGCTGGAGGTCAAATTTGAATATTGAAACAATGTTGCAAATATCGCATAGACAGACAGCAAGGTTTATCTCCCTTCTCACCCCTGTCTATTTCTCTCCTCCCACCTCACTCACCCCTCCACTCTGTCTTTCTTTTTCCTCTTCCTCTCTCCTCCGCCCTCCTCTGCCACCCCCTTCACCCTCTCTCAGGCTCTCCCCCAGCCAGTGGGACAGGTACTCTACAGATACAGTGTGGCAAAAAGGTATTTAGTCAGCCACCAATTGTGCAAGTTCTTCCACTTAAAAAGACGAGAGGCCTGTAATTTTCATCATAGGTATACAACTGACAGACAAAATGAGGGGGGAAAAAAATGCAGAAAATCACATTGTAGGATTTTTAATGAATTTATTTGCAAATTATGGTGGAAAATAAGTATTTGGTCAACTACAAACAAGCAAGATTTCTGGCTCTCACAGACCTGTAACTTCTTCTTTAAGAGGCTCCTCTGTCCTCCACTTATTACCTGTATTAGTGGCACCTGTTTGAACTTGGTATCAGTATAAAAAGACCTGTCCACAACCTCAAACAGTCACACTCCAAACTCCACTATGGCCAAGACCAAAGAGCTGTCAAAGGACACCAGAAACAAAATTGTAGACCTGCACCAGGCTGGGAAGACTGAATCTGCAATAGGTAAGCAGCTTGGTTTGAAGAAATCAAATGTACAAGACCACTGAAAATCTCCCTCGATCTGGGGCTCCACGCAAGATCTCACCCAGTGGGGTCAAAATGATCACAAGAACGGTGAGCAAAAATCCCAGAACCACATGGGGGGACCTAGTGAATGACCTGCAGAGAGCTGGGACCAAAGCAACAAAGCCTACCATCAGTAACACACTATGCCGCCAGGGACTCAAATCCTGCAGTGCCAGACGTGTCCCCCTGCTTAAGCCAGTACATGTCCAGGCCCGTCTGAAGTTTGCTAGAGAGCATTTGGATGATCCAGAAGAAGATTGGGAGAATGTCATATGGTCAGATGAAACCAAAATATAACTTTTTTGGTAAAAACTCAACTCGTCGTGTTTGGAGGACAAAAAATGCTGAGTTGCATCCAAAGAACACCATACCTACTGTGAAGCACGGGGGTGGAAACATCATGCTTCGGGGCTGTTTTTCTGCAAAGGGCCCAGGACAACTGATCCGTGTAAAGGAAAGAATGATTGGGGCCATGTATCGTGAGATTTTGAGTGAAAACCTCCTTCCATCAGCAAGGGCATTGAAGATTAAACGTGGCTGGGTCGTTCAGCATGACAATGATCACAAACACACCGCCCGGGCAACGAAGGAGTGGTTTCATAAGAAGCATTTCAAGGTCCTGGAGTGGCCTAGCCAGTCTCCAGATCTCAACCCCATAGAAAATCTTTGGAGGGAGTTGAAAGTTCGTGTTGCCCAGCAACAGCTCCAAAACATCACTGCTCTAGAGGAGATATGCATGGAGGAATGGGCCAAAATACCAGCAACAGTGTGTGAAAACCTTGAGAAGACTTACAGAAAACGTTTGACCTCTGTCATTCCCAACAAAGGGTATATAACAAAGTATTGAGATAAACTTTTGTTATTGACTAAATACTTATTTTCCACCATAATTTGCAAATAAATTCATTAAAAAGCCTACAATGTGATTTTCTGGATTTTTTTCCTCATTTTGTCTGTCATAGTTGAAGTGTACCTATGATGAAAATTACAGGCCTTTCTCATCTTTTTAAGTGGGAGAACTTGCACAATTGGTGGCTGACTAAATACTTTTTTGCTCCACTGTACATCTGATAGATGTGAATGACAACACTCCAGTGCTGTTGCCCAAGGAGGCCCAGGTGTGTGGACAGCAAGGTTTATACAAATCTCCGCTGTTGAAAGTGAAATGTTGGTCTAAAAGAAATGTGAGATAATGTCTAGATGCTTTTTATAATGGAGATCAAGTTCATACATTTCCTGGCTGGGCTGATGAGACAGTGGATTACGCAGTCAGATGGAACAGAGTAAATGGGCACTTTAACATCATAGATTTAGCTTCTGGAATAGACAGCGGCTGGAATGCGGTTTTAACCAATCAGCATTCAGGATTAGACCAACCCGTTGTATAATTTTTCATAAGGAACACTTGAAGGTATTATTCTGTTATTCATTATGTTGTTTTATTTTAGCAAGAAATTGAATATAGAATTTGTTATTTTATTTGTTCTACCAGTTATCAACATGCTGTTCAATGTGACTTTAGCTAATACATTGTTGTTGTTGTTTTTTTGCAGTGGTATCGTTTGTAATTGAGTATTGTATACAAAAACTGGTATCAGTATCAAAGTCAAAAATCTGGTATCGTGACAACAGTATTAGAAACAACATTGCTGTGGGACCTGATATTTGAAAAGCATCTACTGAAATGTTTTTTGCACATAGCCCAGGTATGGCAACAAAGCCCACTACTTTCTCTTCCTCCCTCAACCTTCTCCTCCTCCTCCTCCTCCTGTTTTCTTGAGGAAGGGAGTGAATGGAGCCACTCTGGGCTGAATCACATCCCTCATCCCCTAGGCTGAGACAGACCTCCAGAACTAATCCACTCTACTCAGTCCACACAGTAATTAAAGCACTACCAGAGGGCTTCTAACCATGGAGGCTGCAGCTGAGAGAGAGATCAGGGTTAACACACTGACACAATCACACAGGTAGGTGGGAGGTATACAAGAAGACAAGGATGCAGATTTCATATTTAATCTCAAAGCTTGAGAGGATACTTAAGCCATGGAAAGAAGTATCATTAAAGACCACTATTATAAAAAGGTGAGAGTAAGACATAATCCAAATGGTTTTCCAAGAGGTATCTCAAGCACAATGCTCTCAGGATACACATTTAACATTGTATTATACTGGGTTACCATGGTAGACCTCTAGTACTATTTCATGTCTTGGTCCTATTAGTTGGAGCTGGGACGATAAACCAAAAAGTATTGACACCGACCATACCAACCACTTATCGCAGGAATTTCGCTGATATCGTTCATTACGATAAGAAGCCTATACTAGAGTTTGAAATTAAATAAGTTTGCAAATATGGGCGATTGTTAACCAATAAGAGTCTAATCCCTGTCTAAGCCGCGGGATGGGGGGGGGTTTCTACTAGGCTATATGGATTTTTTTTTAAAGGTCATACTAATGATCATTTAGCTTTTTGATTTTAGAAAAAGAAAATTACATAAAAAAATGTATTTGATGAAAAATAAATATTGGCCTTACAGCTATTAGCCCATACAACCTACATGGAACAACAGATAGTCCCCCCTCAAATATCTAAAAGGATGTTGGCTCTGAAGTGTCTATTCTATATCTGAAAGATATAAGAAAGATCTGGAAACATTTGCTTGTTTTTTAACATGTATTTAACCCTTTATTTTGGGCACTAAACAGTGTCCACATATACTTCCATACATTTTTTCAACTAGTTCTGGGGGACCTTCAGACGAGTCTTTTCCTAGAACAAAACAACAAACATGTATTTGTTCGCGGGAGTTTCATCTTTCCATAGAGGGGTCATAGAGGGGTCATAATAGTTTGTAGGCCAAACTGTTCGGACGCTACAGACGATTTTGTGAAGACCAATTTTTGGGATGTCACATGGTCTGACAAACACCCCCCTAGCTCTTTCACCGCAGAAGCGGAAGTGTGACATAGATGGGTGCATCTCAATCCACCGCATACAATGCAAAAAAATCTGACATCTCTAGCTTAAACTGACAGATTTTTATGAGGATTGTTGTATTATGCTAATTCGATTTCTGCGGGGGCGCAGATATCGACATTAGGGTGCTTAATGGAACAACTGATGGCTACAACCATCAAACTAGTAGTAATAGTTTAAATGATAATAAATAAATAAAACTGTGCACATTAAATGTTATAAACTTGTGCTATTTATCGTTATCAGGTAATTCAGGTAATTTATCGCAATTTGGATTTTGTCCATATCGCCCAGCTCTACTACTAATGATTAAAATCATAATCTGCTTAATAACCCAACAAATGTTATGACATGAAAACATATCTGTAGCAAAGATCCAAACAAATAAGATAACAAGTGAATGAATAGTCTAAAGTCAGCTAAACCTCACTTGAACACAGAAGCCCGATTTGTATTCAGACGCATGTATATCCTGGGGCTTAGGGGATGGGAGAAAACCTTGGTAATGAACTGGTTGATGCAGGGTTACACAGACAATTATGAAGTGAAGCGGAGGCTTCCTACAGAGAAAAATCACCTATTTCTGAAACACAACAAAAGATAGCTTCCTCATCAGGGTCTCGAATCGTTAGAGAGCACGAAGATGTAAAGCACTAAAGCATATTGATTAAGAGAGAGTGACTGATTAAGGGAAGATCTTGATTAACGATGCAAATTGCATTCATAGAACACAAATGTCTCTCTTTGGAAGAGATCAGGGGTTACATGGGGATTGTGTAGCTGGTGGAACTATCCTTGAAATTGGTTGCTTTCCGTAGCCATTTTTTTAACTGAAATTCTCACCATGCGGCATCCCACACTAAAACAGTGAACTTCCACCAACTCTGTCCCCCGCAAATTAATCTCCTGGCCAGGACTATTTTGAGAAAACATATTATATGCCCTTTCTCTCTCGCTCCTTTACCTTTTTGTTAGTGCTTTGACTGGTTGGCTGCCGCTGGCTCTAGAATATCCAATCTCAGGTCTGATAATATCATGATTACCCCATTCTGAAGGTCAGACTTTGGGACACCTTTTGCTCATCTCTTAATTTTTCAATGCATTTAGGTCTATTGCATAACCTTCCCTGGCCGACTACTGAGGCACAGGGATTGGAAATGGATTGCAGCAGGAGTCCAGGATAGAACAATGCAACACGTTTCTTTGTCTCTCTTCAGTTAAGACTGATCTATCTTATATGAATGGAGGGCAGTTGGGTCGGAACATACCCTTAACTCTAAAACACAGACAATAGAGGCTGCTATACTACCTATTGGACTGAACCATTGACACATGGTTTGTTATCTAGACTATAAACTCTCCTTCCAGACTCACATTAAGCATCTCCAAACCAAAATTAAATCTAGAATCGGCTTCCTATTTCACAACAAAGCATCCTTCACTCATGCTGCCAAACATACCCTCGTAAAACTGACTATCCTACTGATCCTTGACGTCAGGCGATGTCATTTACAAAATAGCCCCCAACACTCTACTCAGCAAATTGGATGTAGTCTATCACAGTGCCATCCGTTTTGTCAAAGCCCCATATACTACCCACCACTGCGACCTGTATGCTCTCGTTGGCTGGTCCTCACTACATATCCGTCACCAAGTCTGTTTGGTAAAGCACCGCCTTATCTCAGCTCACTCATCACCATAGCAACACCCACCCGTAGGATGCGCTCCAGCAGGTATATTTCACTGGACATCCCCAAAGCCAACACCTACTTTGGCCGCCTTTCCTTCAAGTTCTCTGCTGCCAATGACTGGAACGAATTGCAAAAGTCAGTGAAGCTGGAGACTTATATCTCCCTCACTAACTATAAGCATCAGCTGTCAGAGCAGCTTACCGATCACTGCACCTGTACAGCACATCTGTAAATAACCCACCCAACTACCTTATCCCCCATATTGTTATTTTTATGCTCATTTGCACCCCAGTATCTCTACTTGCACATTCATCATCTGCACGTCTATCACTCCAGTGTTAATGCTAAATTGTAATTATTTCACCTCTATGGCCTATTTTTTTTTTTTTGTATTTTTTACTTGCTATATTGTATTTACTTTGCCACCATGGCCTTTTTTGCCTGTACCTCCCTTATCTCACCTCACTTGCTCACATTGTATGTAGACTTATTTTTCTACTGTATTATTGACTGTATGTTTGTTTCACTCCATGTGTAACTGTGTTGTTGTACCTGTCGAACTGCTTTGCTTTATCTTGGCCAGGTCGCAGTTGTGAATGAGAACTTGTTCAACTTGCCTACCTGGTTAAATAAAGGTGAAATAAAAAATAAAATAAAAAATGTATTGCCTTACCTCCCTACATTTGCACAGACTGTATATAAATTTTACTATTGTGTTATTGACTGTACATTTGTCTATCCCATGTGTAATTCTGTGTTGTTTTTGTCGCACTGCTTTGCTTCATCTTGGCCAGGTCACAGTTGCAAATGAGAACTTGTTCTCGACTGGCCTACCTGGTTAAACAAAGGTCAAATAAATAAAAATTAAAATAAAATCTACGGAGCAAAAAGTCCACACGAAGATTCTGAACCCCACAAGTCACTGTAACATTACCAGGAGAAGGTGGTATATAGTTCTCGTGACAACAACCATTTCTGCTAACAGTTAGCGCTCCTTCCAACAGCTCTTTACAGTACGTCACCCACTATAGAGGGGACGACCAACAATAAATGGAAAACATTGTATTGTACCACATACGTACCTTGGGTGGCTTGGTTGAATGGGCTAGCAGTGGATGTCATGTTGTAGGTGGTTTGAGGGATATAGGGCCATACCTTGTGTTGTGTGTGAAGGGAAGAGGAGATAAAGAGAAATGATGTGGCTCATCCACACTACCTGTATTCTATCAGCACACCACAGACTCTGTGTCCTGTGTGGAGAGAAGAAAGGCTCTCGAGGACAAGAGAGACGGAGTGAGTCTGAGGGAAAATGGCATCCTGCTTATCAAAACGCCTGAAATCGTAATCCCTTTCCCTGGGTTTGGACATACTTATGAAAGCAGAGCTGCCTGACTTGGAGAGAAGCATGACGAGGTGTCTGAGGTTCTGTAGAGCAGAGCACACACCAGACAGGCTGTTTAATCCAAGATCCCACTGAGCAAAAACTGGTTGAACCAACGTTGTTTCCACATCATTTAAACAAACAAACAAAAATCTATGTGATGATGTGCCCAGTGGGATATTACTATAATTGTCAGATATTTTCAGACAACATTTGATTGGGGTTACATGTCATTCCGCACAAACGACTTCTAAAGTTGTGGGTTAACAATCAGTAAAGTGCTGATAGTTGAAGGCATCTGGTTAAGTTTTATGAAACACATCTTGCCTAGCTCCCTGTCAGATAAAATCATGTGAATGCGTGTAATACTGATATTATCTAGCGACATCGAACAAAGTATAAATGCAGGAGAAGCCAAACCACCTGTTTATCAACAGCCGGACCGCAAAGACAAAACAATCACATATTGAAAGAATGTGAGGGAAGTGAAAAGGTAACTCAAGTAAGCAACAAAAGGAGAGATCAAATCCCATGTTTCTCATAGTAAGGCAGAGGGTTCAGATTCCTTGAAAATACATGTGAAACAAAGTTTGGACATCAAAACAAGTCCATTCTGTTTGAAAGTGGATAGAAGTTTGTGTTGCGGTTCACAAAGCACAAGCTTCAATTAAAGATGCACTTATCCACAGAACTGATACTACACTAGTGTTGCTGTCACCTTGAAGACCACGTTTTCAATGTGTTATGTCCCTCCTGAACCTCCATGCAGTATACTTTTATTAGCTGCCTTGACTCCATTCCTTTAGAGAGAGAATCAAAAGCATCCCGAAACAACATTGCTATTCATATTAAATTGGCATTGTACGTTTGCTTGACACATTGAGCCATAACAGAAAACACAAATATGCACTCTACAAAACCCACCGTGCCCTTCTCACCCCTGCCGTGGTGGATGGTGATGAGCGAGGGGTGAAACTCATCACGGATGTCTTTTTGAATATGTACCGACAGCGACTTTAAAAGCCACTATCCTGAAGAAACTGCAGTTCAAATCAATTTATTTTGTGGTCTGCCGCTGCTCCTGCCCACGTTCCTAGGTGTCTGTTCCAGCTCTTAGGCCGAAGTGATGGTTTACACTGCGATGCACAATTACCAGAATATCCCTTTTCATGGCCTTTCTGGCCACAGCAGGAATCTACATGGAATGAGCGCTATTCCTCTTTAGGCTCCCTGCCATAATCTCTCCAACTCCTCCCCTACAGAGACAATCAGCTCCATTGCATGTGCTATTTCACTCTGTTAAACTTCAAGGCAGCCAATAGATCTATGTGATGATAAACAATAAAGGTATTTTGTGTTACCATAAACCAATAAAAGCCTGTTTAACATATAGGGAAATGGAAGCATGGCCAGCTGAGACTGGATAATGGCAGCTAGAAGAGTGCTGTACTCACAAATTGACCACAACTAAGCCCAAAAGGATTGTATTTGAAAATAACATCACTTCATACCTTGATTACATTTAGACACGGTGACATCTCTATTTGTATTTGTGGGAATACTTGGGAACAGATTTCCTAAATATATATCTTTTTTTGCTGAATTCCTGGTGAGTTTATGGACTTTTTGGACCAAACACTAAAATCCTTACAAAAACTGTCCCTCTGTTGCCGATCCCTGCATTAAGGCCACAGATGTGAAAAGGCACTGAGGTGGGTGGCTAACAAGAAACTATTTGCATTTGTACCATTAGGCAATGGTCTAAGATCTACCCACACACCCTCCAAACAGTCAATATGACAAATACTGTTGAACAGCTTTTCCTTCCCACCACCTTAAAGACTGGATGAATGGTGTGGGATTAGAACATGGAAATGGCTGAGGTTCACTGCCCAGCTAACAGCATAGAACCCATTGTCAGGTTGCACCTGGCTGGTTGCTAAAACAGTATTCTGTGACGCTGGGCCGATTGCTCAGTGTCTTCCTCTCACAGGATGCAGTGGCTATAGAACTTAAATTGTCCAGCAACCTTACCACTGTAGCACCTCAGCCCCTCCCTCCTCTCTGCCTCACCATTAAAGTATTAGATGACGGTTCTGGGTTACACACACAGTATTGTTAGTATTAAAGTCTTCTTCCTTTTCTCCATGCTGCATTGTGTTGTGGAGAAAACAAACCCTCAGTCAGGCCAGATGCAGCACATTAATCACAGCAAGAGGACTTAGCAAGCTCCTCCAGACAATATTCCTCAGAGTGGCCAGTAGGACAGCACGACTCAAAGATTGATTTTCACAGAGCAAACTGAGTGAGAGGGTACAGAAGTAATATTGTATCGAAGCAATGGATGCTGTACAATAAAGACCAAATCCAAATTATCTAGCACTGGAATGGTGGATGATTTCTGCTGAAACTTGAAGGTGCAGGCAGCAGTGTTTCTCTCTCAGAAACACACACACATACATACATACACACAATGTCGTACAACCTGTCCAAATGCATCAGATTCTGTCAACATTGTTTTTGGCGAGGGTCACTGAGGACACCTCAGCCAATTTCCAGGTGCCTTCAACCCTAAGCCTCCAGGCAAAGTAGCTCCCTATTGACTTAATGTGTCCTTCTAAATAACCTCCGCAATAATTAAATTGCTTTCGTTTAAAGCTGGTGACATGTCCCAACAACCATTAAAACAAGAGCTCCATTTCATCCTAGCAAATAACCTAAACTTTGCCTGCAGAAAAGATAAGTGTCTGGGGAGTGTCAGGCTCATCTTTCTCTAGTGTTAAATCACTGAGAAGAGTCATAGGGGATAACATGCTGACTAGACCGCTCTGAACCAACTATATTAAATTGGGGACAGGTCCAAAAGCATTAAACAATTATGGCAATTTAGCTAGCTAGCTTGCTGTTGCTTGCTAATTTGTCCTGGGATTTAAACATTGGGTTGGTATTTTACCTGAAATGCACAAGGTCCTCTAATCTGACAATTAATCCACAGATAAAAGGGTACTTCTTCGATTAGGTTTAACGGCAGTTGGAATCCAATATATGTTGCATTACCGCCACCTACTAGACTTGAAAAAACAAATAAACAAATGCCCTACCATCTAACACTACACTCACAATTTAATTTTTTTAATTGCACCACCCTGCTCCACTATTTAAATCTATTTAGTCCTACCTCAGGCCAACAACCTGAAAGGACATCACCACTTAAGACACCCTGTAACTCTTCTGACGTCAAGTCTCACACACCCAAATACCTCTCTGCAGCTGCCACCACAACCTCAATTTTCTGCAACTTAGGTTCCATCCCTGCAGTAGTTGATAACCATTGCTATAAATGCAAAATAATCTAATTTACTGAAACATGTATCACTTGTTGGCATATCCCTCTGTACCGGTACAGATCTACTACTCCTCTCAGGATCCTTCCCCCTTGACCCATCTTCCTCTTCTTTCTTCACTACCTCAGCATATGACAACTTCTGCACTACTCTAACCCTGGAAACCTCAACCTGCCTCTCTCTTACGGGACGATCCTGATCCCCAGCCCCATGGGCACCCCTACAATTAACACATATCACTACTTTCCCCAACGCTACACATTCCTTTGTCTCATGCCCTTCTACACACTTCTCACACCTAGGAACCTCCCTCCTAAACACTGCTGCCACATGCCCATAAGCTTGACACCTGTAACAACGTGATGTATTCAGCACAAATGTTTGTGTAGGATAACTTATATATCCTAACATCACTTTGTCGGGCAAAAACTCAACATCAAAACTCGAAATTCAGACAACGACTCGTCTGTTTCACCACTCTCGATACCCTGTCTGTGTTACACCAAACGACGAGCATCACAAACACCGGGAATCTTCCCCTTCAGTTGGTCAACTTTTACATTTACTGCTACCCCAGTAATCACTCCTTTCAATTTCAGTGAAACAATTCACATTTCTTGCCCCCATTCATTTAACACAGAGAACCTTCTCCCTCTGACCAGCAGAAACACAATTATCACAAGACCACTTCTGGTTACCTTCACTGATTCCACAGTATCCAACACTGTTTTCACCCACCCCGAAACCACAAATGGATCAGCCAAAAGGCAAGGGTCCACTTTTCCAAAAACTTCACTCCTACCCTAACAGGCTCATCTTTATCCTGACCATCGGTGCAAGCCTCGGGATCCGACAACTTCACCACACCTACCACCTCCAATACTTCGACCTGATTCACTTCCATTTCTCCTCACTCTGCTTACACTTTCTACCATTCTTCTTTAACAAACCATCTCCCTTTTTTCCACCATTTTTAAATAACTCAAGCTCACCGTCTTCCTCCCTCTCTCTCTTACACCTCCTCGTGCTCTTTTTCCCTCCATTCCTCCTCCATATTCCAAGTATACGTCTCCTTATGATAATGCTGCACTTCTCTTGCTTTCTCAAGGGACGCCATTTAACCAGCTGTCACAATCTCCGTACAATCAGCACAAACCCCTTGGGATGTAGCGCTCAACAGTGCATCCCACTTATAAAGCAGCTACTTCGTCATTGATGTTATTCTTTATCAAAAGCTACCACGATGCTTTCCATTTCCATTCCATGTAAAGCTAGCTACTGCGCAGGTCACGGCCAGATAAAAGGGTAAACTGAGTTTGTTTCTAGTAATCTCTCCTCCTTCAGGCTTCTTCTTCTTCTTTGGACTTTATATGGTGGTTGGCAACCAACTTTAAGGTGCATTACCACCACCAACTGGCCTGGAGTGTGGACTTCAGTTAATCTTTCAATCACCCACGTGGGTATATGCTCCTAAAAACCAATGAGGAAATGGGAGAGGCGGGAATTGTAGCGCGTCAAGCGTCACAAATAGAACCAAGTTCTATTTTAGCGCCTGGCTATGCAGACACTTGTTGACACGCGCGAGCAGTGTGGGTGCAACGATTGACTATTAAGTATGTGTACACCAACGCAAGTGGTGTGGTCAGCATGTAAGGTCAGTTTTAGGAGTTAAAACCCTGCCCTGCTGAGTTCCCAAAGTTCTTAATGTACTACACCTAACCAGGATGTTTTCATTGAATCAATATCAAATGTACAATTCTAAGATGAATAAACAATACAAGCAACTAGAATGGTCAATTAACAAGAATAGGAAAATAATCTGACAGTGAGGTTTGTTTTTTCAATATTAGAAGCGACTTAAAGACAAAAAGATGAGCCATTCTGAAAAAAATTCAGCATGATTTCACATTTTTGGAGAGGAACCTCACAAAAGATGTGATGAGCTGAAAATAAACAGAGCACATGAAAGGAGAATTGAATTCCTCTGAAAAATAAAGAGAATAAAATGAAAAATGTATTACATTGAATACAGGTAATAAAATAAAAGCTGGGAGTTTCCAGCAGTAAACACACACAGCAGGAGATAGATGGGTGATTTAAATGAGCCTGCTTTGGTAAGTCTGATGCTTAAGTGATCATTTAGAAAAGGATAAATTCAATGTTTTCAATGTGAACACTCTTTTATGTTCGCTTGCAAATTCTGTTCATGTGATAAGAATGAATAGATTTGTATATTGCAAACCTCTTATCAAAATCAGAAACAGTTATCTTTAGGGCCAGGACGATACCAGTATCGGGATATTTTTTCCATGACAAAAATGAAAACACGAAGCAAACTCTTTGTTCCTTTAAAAACCTACTGTATGTTAAAAATGGTGTGCTATATCTTGGAAACTAAATAGATGTGACTCTGGATGACAAAATAATTATTTCTGTTTGCAACATTACAGCTGTTTTCCTAAATAAGTTAAATCTGCTTTATGATTTGTGTATGATTTGTGATTTTCCTTGACACAACACTAACGAGTATTGCGATGCTGGTAAAGGCCCGGCCCTAGTTATCATGCAGACTCAAACCACATAGTGTACATTCCAAGCAACTTTAGCTGCATCAACACATGTATGCTTGTTTCACCAGAGCTGCATGTTATACCACAGTGTACCTTCTTATGTCATGATGGAATGCTGCATATATCCCCCCCACACACACTCTATCACTCTCTGGTTGGGATCTACTGTAGCTCCGGAGAAGAGGGGGACAAACAGTCAATAAATGAGATCCAGCGCCACCACAACCACAGTGCTTACCTTTGAGAATGTACTGGCCTTGCAGTAGATCCCTAGAGACAAAGACTGTGTAGAAGCTCTCGGAAAAGCCTGGTCTGCATGGGGGTTTAGGTGGTTGGTCTGCCTTGGTCGCCTGGAGAGAAAACAAGACAGCCTATAAGCATTGGAGAATTGACTTGTTGCCAGAGGGTCGCAGGCTGATTTTACAGGTGTTGAGACTGATATTGAACCTTTGGATAGATTAGAGACTGGTAGGGTTGGGCGGTATACCATATCCCTGGGTATTTCAAGATTTCCAATCCTGTCAATACCATTTTTTTAATACATTTCAATATTTGTACTTCTTAAATAAATACCTGCAGTCAACTTGTGTATTAGATAATAGATAAAGCAGATCCCGTTCATCATCTAGGCCAGCGATGACGCCTCTCATTGAGTAACTCAAATTGAAGGCAGACCAGGGTACTGCACGCTGCCATTAGCAACTAAATTATCCTTATATCTTCTTCTGTGAGCGATTTTAAAATAATCGGTTCAAGGACATACATCTGGTGTATTAGTAACAATTATCGTCACCATGATTGTCTTTGAAACATTTTCTTATTTACACGAATATTGACATTTTTCCATTCCCTATAATTTGGGATGCCTGCAGTACCGCGGACGGCCTTGAACTTCCGAAGCTTCAATCGTTCTCCCCTGGCTTCATGAGATGAGTCACCCCTGCAGCGCAATTTATTTGAGGTGATCAAGTCGTGAAATTCACTCATGTTTGCCAGCTATAAATTTTATAACAATTAAGTTAACTATCTAAGATGTGACAAAAAAAATCTCTCCAGCTGGGTTTTGATAATGTTAATGTTAGCTTGCTAGATCAAGCTTCTTGGTAACAGCAGCAGAGACAATCCCCTCCTGGATTAAAATACCTGATGTCTAATATTTGTTTTGTGCATAACTTTGAGCTGGTTTGTCTGTTTTAGAAATTAATGTTTGAATGCTCTTGTTAGCATTTACCTAGCATCCGCGATGGAGATTCCGTAGTACTTGTTATCATTTTGTAAGTGACGTTTAAAAAAAATAACCCTTGTGACCCTTGTCGGTAATACAGTATATCCCGGGATGGCACAGTATGTAGGAATAGAAATCTGGATACCGCCCAACTGGTGTTGCTGATTTGCTTCAGTCCATAGCTTGCTGTTTAAATGCCGACATTTGCAAGTGAATCATCAATACCAGATACACCAGCGGGTTCATTAGACACCTTTTTAATGTTATTTATTTTGTCCATTGTAAACTACCTTAAACCTTAATGGATTTATGAGAAGGGGAGAAGGAGGAGAGAGGGGAAGAGTAGGCCTAATCCATGTGTATATTTGAAGATGATGATGGGCAACAGAAATATGCATATTAGATCATAGACCTACTGAAGTCATGTGCATAGTCTCAATGCGGTAAGCTATAGTAAAGAGAGAGACAACCTATACAAAATGTGTAAGATATTGTTACAATTATCAGTATTGTGTCTGCAGTTTTCTACTCTCTTATCAGTCTTCACTCTCTACTTTGCTGCAGCAAAGGTGCTATCCAGGAGACAAAATGTATATCTTTCAGGCATGAGTAGGCTATAAAAAAAATAATTAAAAAAATGGCCGTCGTTTCAGATAAGTTTTCAAATGTAAATGCAATCAAATTATAAGAATAGTGCATTTGATATTATATCGAGAGATAGGCTATAATATGCTATAACGAGCAATGGGCTAGTGCTGATCTAATCAAAATAAATTACAGTCCATATTGTAAACGGCAATGAAGTTCGTAGCCTCGTATAGCCTATATAATTTATGAAACGAAAGGCTTCGGCATCCTCTGCAATTGATATAACACACTAGTAGACTACTGCAGTTCATTCAGTAGACTAAAGTAACCTAAATTAGTTTTTTTTAAAGGCGCTCAAAATTCATAGCCGATTGGTTTATTCAGGCACCTGTCATTCAATACGGATGTATATTTTCGTGACCAAACCCGAAATGACTGCTGCCTACAAAATCATTTTGAAGAATCGTTTGAAAGTATCGTGACATTATACGTAATTTAAATGCATTATGTTCCCTATTGCCAAAATTCTACTGCAAGGAAAAGTCACTCATCGCCACAATTCAGCACCACATGCACTGCGCTGCAAAGCTCGTGTATGCCAAACGGGCACAGCAGTGCAGTAGACTACTTCTAACGTATTTCGAAAATAAATAAATATCTTACCCAAGATGTGTCCACAACTAAGGTGCACGTCAGTATAAGAACGGAGCCTAAATTCATCTTTGCCAGAGCGCTGTAAAATCAAGGGACAGAGATTGGCCCGACTCGCCTTCTTCGAATAAATTGTATAATTCCCGGAGCTCTCTTCTTGGATGCAGTTCTGAGCGCAATAAGAAGCTCTGTGAGAAATTGTCCCGACTTCTCTAGAGCAAAACTGCCGCTGAGGAAAGCGATGCCGATGCTGCTCTGTACGAAGGAGCAGCTCGCTTATTGGTTGGAAACGTCACCACAACCCATCCTACCCGAACATAATGCACGGTAGTCTAATGTGACTGTAAAACAGGTATCAACTAGATTCAGCCGCGGGACCATTTTTTTCTTGAGTGGTGGAACATAATTACAAATCATTTGTGGACTGCAAATTGACCGCAAGAAGCCCAAACATATATAATATTTGACTAGAACATAAACATTCCAAACCTTGCTTACATTTTCTTAAATGATTTGTATATGATCACGTGTTTCTCTACTACGCATGGGAATACATTTTTTTGCTCAGAAAACATTTGGGGGGGGGGGGTGAAAATAAAACCATGCCCACAGGCTGACAGTTGGGGAGCACTTTACATTTTCTCCTCTGATGTATTATAACTTATACATGTGTACAAGGAAGACACGTCAACGAGAAATAGGCCTACCGTGTAATTAAAGAATAGAGTAGCCCATAAAGAGATGTATTAATTATTTGCTTTATGGAGTAATATTCTTGCTTGACACTTCTTGGTTTGAGTGAATCCATCAACCCTTATTCTTATATGTCCATGACCACGTGGGAGTCTATTTCACACCAGTTACCTGATCTTCTCTTCATATAGGGTGAAATAGAGTAAGACCCGCATTTATAAACAATTTTGTCATAACATTGTTTATTTTTTACAGCTAGACCAAACTACTGCAGTTGGCTATGGAATTGAACATTAAAATAATAATAATCGTATTATCATAGTCTCAAAACAACAGTATGGGTCAGCATGAAGACAACGCTTAGGCTACCATTTGACCTTTTTGCAAGTTCTGAAATGTTTGGTTAGAATGGGCCAGCATATGAATAATAGGCTACTGGAATTTTCCAAATCAAAGCCAATTTTATTTATTACATGTGTAGAATACGCTGTTTGGGGTTTTAGGCTGGGTTTCTGTACAGCACTTTGTGGCATCAGCTGATGTAAGAAGGGCTATATAAATACATTTGGTCTAGACTCTGGTGTAGACTTTACAATGAAACGCTTGCTTACAAACCTTTCCCAAAGATGCAGAGTTTAAAAATAATAAGAAATGTAATAGTAACTAACACACAAGGAATTAAATAAAATTCCCCCAGAATGGAGCTATATACAGGGAGAACTAATACCAGATCAATGTGCAGAGGTACGAGGTACTTGAGGTAGATATGTACATGAAGGCAGGGTAAAGTGACTAGGCATCCGGATATATAATAATAATAAGAGTAAAATAAAGAACAGCGTACCAGCAGCAAATGATGTGTGTGTCTGTATGTTTGTGTTGTGTCGGTATTCGGGTGTGTTGCGTGTATGTGTGTGCGTATGTATAGTGCATTCAGAAAGTATTCAGGTGTGGCATATGAAGTAGCTGATTAAACAGCATGATCATTACACAGGTGCACCTTGTGCTGGGAACAATAAAAGGCAGTTTTGTGACACAATACAATGCCACAGATGTCTGCAGGAATGTCCACCAGAGCTGTTGCCAGAGAATTTAATGTTACTTTTTCTACCATAAGCTGCCTCCAATGTCGTTTTTGAGAATTTGGCAGTACGTCCAACCGGCCTCACAATCACAGACCACGTGTTACCACGCCAGCCCAGGACCTCCACATCCAGCTTCTTCACCTGCAGGATTTTCTGAGACCAGCCACCCGGACAGCTGATGAAACTGTGGGTTTGCACATCCGAATAATTTCTGCACAAACTGTCAGAAACCATCTCAGGGAAGTTCATCTGCGTGCTCATTGTCTCACCAGGGTCTTGACCTGACTAGTTCAGAATCAAAACCAACTTCAGTGGGCAAATATTCACCTTCGTTGGCCACTGGCACGATGGAGAAGTGTGCTCTTCACGGATGAATCACGGTTTCAACAGTACCGGGCAGATGGCAGACAGTGTATAGCGTTGTGAGGGCGAGCGGTTTACTGATGTCAACTTTGTGAACAGAGTGCCCCATGGTGGCGGTGAGGATATGGTATGGGCAGGCATAAGCTACGCACAACAAATGCAATTACATTTTATCGATGGCTATTTCTACAGACTGGTTTTCTGATCCACGTCCCTACCTTTTTTGTGACCAACAAATGTACATCAGTATTCCATAGATTAGGGCCTAATGAATATATTTCACTTGATTTTCAACTGATTTCCTTATATGAACTGTCACAGTAAAGTCTTTGAAATTGTTGCATGTTGCGTTTATATTTTTGTTCAATGTAGTGTTTGAATGTGTGAGGGATTTGTGTGTGAGTGTGTACTGTATTATGGTGTGTATATAAAGTCTAGTGAGTGTGCGTAGAGTCAGTGCAGATAGTTTGGGTACCATTCATTGACGATTTAGCAGTGTTGGCTATTTAGCAGTTTTATGGCTCGGGGCTATTTAGCAGTTTTATGGCTCGGGGTAGAAGCTGTCTTGGAGTCTGTTGGTCAGTGAGCCAATGCTCCGATACCGTTTGCTGGACGGCAGCAGAGTGAACAGTCTATGGTTTGGGTGGCTGGAGTCTTTGGCAATTTTTCAAGCCTTCCTCTGACACCACCTGATATAGAGTTTCTGGATGGCAGGGAGCTCGGCCCCAGTGCAGTGGTGGTGCGTGGGTAAAATCACCGGGGAAGCCAAGCAAAGGGAAAAAAAGCCATATGACAACCTATGTGTCGTGATAATTGCATTGTTTGCTTTATAACCTGTTAGTTCATATGTCCGGTGGAGTCCACAAAGCATATATATATATATAGCATGTAACAAACAGTTACCTACAGCATGGTCAGTCAAGTTAATGATTCCGACATTTTTGTACTACTAAACAACTATTGATTTAGAACACCGGAGAGTTACTGCAAATCAAAAAGAAAACAGGAGCTGCCTCCACTATTCCAGAACCATTTCAACTTCAACATTTCAACATCATCAAATCACCTATTCTTAGTCTAAGACGGTGACAAATTAAAGATTCCAAAAAACTATTTAGTCCCGTTAACATAAGCTAAATATCATGTGGCGGTCTAAAGTACTGATTTCTGTGTGTGTGTGTGTGTGTGTGTGTGTGCGCGCGTGTGCGTTTGTGCACGTGTAAGTAAAAAACTACATGTTGACTCATGCTAATTGTAGAGAAACGCAAATGCCATCCTCCTCTCTTTCATGTTGCCGAAACGGTCTATGACTTTGCCATACAGTACACACTTTCAGTTTTTGTTGTCCTAGGCTACCTGGCTTAAATACTTGCTCGCTAGCCTAACTTCCTTCCATGGGAAATTATTAGCCAGCTAGTTAACATTAGCATACTACATGTTGAACTTCCATCCTCTCAGGCCAGAGGCACAATGTATGAATTTATGGTTGGATCAGAATCACAGTTATTATCATTGGCCAGTATGGAGAATTAAATAAAACCACAAGTCCAAATCCCTATCTCCATCCATGGCTAATTTAGGAAAGGGCCCATTTTAGTTAGCTAGCTACCGGAGGAAAACAACACAACGAGATGCAACAATTCACGTTTTTTGGACTATGCTAAGCCCTTATTGATGTGGACGCCAATGAACAGCCCATTTGATGTGGATGGGGGCGTGCTCTTTCTTCTATAATCCACAATCAACTCCTTGTTCTTACTAACGTTGAGGGAGAGGCTGTTGTCGTAGCACCATACTGCTAAGTCTCTGACTTCCTCCCTGAACTCTGACTCACCACCGTCGTCACTTGATGATGGTCATGTGCAGCCACGCAGTCGTGGGTGAACAGAACACAGTGTCTCCTGATCCCTCCTGTCTCAGCCTCCAGTATTTATGCTGCAGTAGTTTGTGTCGGGGGGCTAGGGTCAGTTTGTTATATCTGGAGTACTCCTCCTGTCTTATCCGGTGTCCTGTGTGAATTTAAGTATGCTCTCTCTAATTCTCTCTTTCTCTCTCTCGGAGGACCTGAGCCCTAGGACCATGCCTCAGGACTACCTGGCATGATGACTCCTTGCTGTTCCCAGTCCACCTGGCTGTGCTGCCGCTCCAGTTTCAACTGTTCTGCCTGTGATTATTATTATTTGACCATGCTGGTCATTTATGAACATTTGAACAGCTTGGCCATGTTCTGTTATAATCTCCACCCGGCACAGCCAGAAGAGGACTGGCCACCCCTCATAGCCTGGTTCCTCTCTAGGTTTCTTCCTAGGTTTTGGCCTTTCTAGGGAGTTTTTTCTTGCCACCTTCTACACCTGCATTGCTTGCTGTTTGGGGTTTTAGGCTGGGTTTCTGTATAGCACTTTGAGATATCAGCTGATGTACGAAGGGCTATATAAATAAATTTGATTTGATAGTATAGGAGGGGACTAAGTACACACCGCTGAGCGTCCCCCGTGTTGAGGGTCAGCGTGGCGGAGGTGTCGATGCCTACCCTCACCACCTGTGGCCGACCTGTCAGGAAGTCCAGGATGCAGTTGCAGAGGGAGTGGTTTAGTCCCAGGTTCCCTAGCTTGGTGATAATCTTGGAGGTGACTATGGTTTTGAATTCTGAGCTGTAGTCTATGAACAGCATTCTCACAGTTATTTCCCCTCTTGCCCAGCTGTAAACTGTATTTCCATATACATGCCAATTGACAAGGCTAATGCCATTTCTGTCAGAACTATTGAATCACAAATGGTTCATTCTCTCTCTCTCTCTCTCTCTCTCTCTCTCTTTCTCTCCTCTCTCTGTAGCCTATACTGCTCTTCCTGATTGCTGTAGAGTAAGATGTTGATACCAATTATAAACTGGGTGGTTCGAGCCTTGAATGCTGATTGGCTGACAGACGTAGAATATCAGATCATATACCACGGGTATGACAAAACATTTATTTTTACTGCTCTAATTACATTGGTAACCAGTTTATAATAGCAATAAGGCACATCGGGAGTTTGTAATAATAAATAGAAATAGACAGTGCTGCAGTCTATCCTTCATAGTGTCATTGAGGCTCATAACACACTGTAACACTGGAGACTATAGAAGGTGTTGCTAAGTTGAGCCTTAGCTTGGTCTACATTTTAATAATGCTGACATTTCATAAAGCCTATGAGGGTTCCTGGATTTCCATATCTAAGAGGTCATGACAATTTAATCCCATCAAAAGGAATATGACAGTGCAGCTGCGTCAATCATTGTAGCTCAGTTTCTGGCCCTGACACAACCATTAACTTTGTTTCTTTTATTTATTGCATCATCAATGAGCATCCCAAAATGTGTCAAAAATGTCTTGATAATCTGTTTGTAATGATAATCTGCTGTTTGCATAGCTCGTAATACTGAAGTTGTACTGTAGTAGACTACATTGCACTTGATCTTTATGTTACAACAAACACAAGTTAAACCATATGTTTACGGCTGACCAGTGGAAGGGGCTTTTGGGCACATATATTATTCCATGTTAACACAGGGCATTGTGACTTGTGTTTTCATTACTCCCAGCCAGGCCTGGCAGGAAGGCTGCTCAATAACTGTTGAAGGACTTAAAATCCACTGGCTTGTTCTTTAAACAATGATTTTAATAATTCACTTCATAGCTTCTATCCTGCTTCCACTTCCTGGACAGAACAGGACTGTTGACAGGAAACACGACTTTGTATGAATAGAGAATGCAAACTTCTCCTCGTTTTATGTTACTTCAGATCTCCAGATAGACCCCAATTCGACGAGGTATCTACCGTAGCCTTTGTATCACTTGTGTAGGCTCTAATTTCCTAGATCGTCACCACCGTCCTGAACAGTGGAGGCTGGTGGGAGTAGCTATAGGAGGACGGGCTCATTGTAATGTCTGGAATGGAATATATGGAAGGGCATCAAGCAAGTGGTTTCTATATGTATGCTCTGTTTGATACCGTTTCATTTAGTCTATTCCAGCCTTTACAATGAGCTCGTCCTCCTATAGCCCCTCCCACCAGCTCCCACTGGTCTGGAACAGCGTGTCGAGGGTCTGACATTCTCAGTGTTATGGAACCCCAGTGCACCACCTCCCTGTCAGGCCCTCTGCTGTGCCCATTATGATTTAATGGCTCTAACACAGGCCTACAGAGCTGCCAGTCTCATCCCACAGAACAAACACAATGCTATTCATGAAAAATATTGTTTTGCTGAATTACTACCCCAAAGCAGAGGCTGACTGATTCTCTGCTCAGTAAACTCCATGGCTCGGAGGTACTCTGCCAGTTTTGGAATGCAAGTAAATAATTCCACTCACTATAGAGCATTTGCCTAATAAAAATACCATCTGGGCACTTGAAGTGAATTGGTTTAAGGCCATGCTGAATTATTAAACAAATCTCACCAAATGGGTCCCAGTTCTCTTTTTAAAGGGGGAAATAAGTTACGAGCACCATACCATAGACTCTACAGACTGCTGCTGTCTCAAACAAATTTGATTCTCCAATTGTTTTTCCTAAATTGTTTCTCTGCAGAGCCTGTTCTAATACAACGAGTTGGACGCACAGTTTCTCCCCTTCCTCTCTGAGAATGAACTTAAAGCTTACGTTTTTCTAATGATATCAGTGTGACTCCAATACAATGAAGTGTTATGGAACAACACTTTTCAGTTTGTCATATTAGATCACTTCGCTTGATCCATTCCTGAGTAGTAACACTGTCATTACTGTTGTATTTACATGTTGTTACATAGTCATTGAGTAGTTGCATTGTTATTGCATAGTAATGGAGCTTAGCTGTAGTACACAGGGAATGTCAAGTTAGCAATGACACACAAATAATGGATTGAGATCTTTTGTCACGAATAGTCTGATTATCCAGTGGTGAGTGATAAACAAAAATAAGCAAAACACATTCCCTTTAAATTGAAAATAAATATACTATGAACAAAGCAATTTCATCCATGAACTGATTCTTTAATCTAACACTGACTAGATAATGTGCTATATCATTGTGCACTGTTCCGATATGCTTGGCAGATACAGTGCCTTCAGAAAGTATTCACACCCCTTGACTTTTTCCACATTTTGTTGTGTTACAAAGAGGGATTAAACATTTATTTTATTGTCAATTTTTTTTCAACAATCTACACAAATAAATGACACAAGTATTCAACCCCCTGAGTCAATACATGCTAGAATTAGCTTTGGCGCAATTACAGATGTGAGTCTTTCTGGGTAAGTCTCTTTGCAGACCTGGATTGAACAATATTTGCACATTATTATTTTTTAAATTCTTTACGTTCTGTCAAGTTGGTTGTTGATCATTGCTAAGACAGCCATTTCCAAGTCTTGCCATAGATTTTCAAGATGATTTAAGTCCAAACTGTAACTAGCCCACTCAGGAACATTCAATGTAATATTGGTAAGCAACTCCAGTGTATATTTGGCCTTGTATTTTCGGTTATTGTGCTCCTGAAAGGTACATTTTTCTCCCAGTGTCTGTAGGAAAGAAGACAACTCGATTTTCCTCTAGGATTTTGCCTCTGTTTAGCATTATTCCTTTTCTTTTATCCTAAAAAAAACCCAAGTCCTTGCCGATGACAAGCATGATGCTGCCACCACCATGCTTGAAAATATGAAAAGTGATACTTATTGATGTATTGTGTTGGATTAGCCCCAAACATTCTGCTTTTTATTCAGGACATAAAGTTAATTTCTTTGCGAATGTTTTTGCAGTTTTACTTTAGTTCCTTATTGCAAACAGGATGCATGTTTTTGAAATATTTATATTCTGTATGGGCTTCCTTTTTTGCGCGGCATTGGAAAAATTCCCAGGTCTTCGTTGTTGATTCTGTGTTTGAAATTCACTGCTCGACTGAGGGAGCTTACAGCTAATTGTATGTGTGGTTTACAGAGATGAGGTAGTCATTAAAAAATAATGTTAAAACACTATTATTGCGACACATAGTGAGTCTATGCAACTTATTATGTGACTTGTTAAGCACATTTTTACTCCTGAAATGATTTAGGCCATAACAAAAGGGTTGAATACTTATTGAATCAAGACATTTCGGCTTTTAATTTTCAATTAATTAGTAAAAAATGTCTTAACCCCAAAATGTTTAATGTGTAGGTCAGTGACACAAAATCTCAACTCAAGTGGTGTAAATACTTTCCTAAGGCGCTGTATTTCAACACAACAGAGCAATCCTCTCTGTGTACAAGGCTGTCTTCTACACCCAAACAGCCAGAAGAAATCATTAGTTAATAGGTCAGTAGGGGATGAGAACCAAGAGCCGCCTGTATTTCCCTGACCTTTTGACTGCACTTTCAATATACAAGGATTGCATGATAGGCGTATAGAGCCCCTGACTGTGATGGATGACTGTGGATGTCGTTTTATTTTCATTTGCACTGCGACGTCAGGATCTACTCTGCTTAATTAACCTCTCTGTCTGTTTCCACTTCACCTCGTGTCCAAGTCACATGGAGGAAATGACTAGCGTGGCTACGGAGCCAATGTATTTCACCAAAAAAATGCACTGTATTGTCTACGGTTGGCAAATGTCCCTGAAAATGACACTTGTTTAATAGAGGTCCCTTGAGACGATGTTGGGTATATGAGTGTGCATGTACTCATTCCATTTATGCAGACTTTGATGAAAATAAATTCATATGTTTCTTGTGATGGTCATTTTGTTATTTGGGAGTGCTGACAGCAGCTTTAAAGGGATACTTCCACGGAGACAGATCAACTCAGGGGACCTATTTGTATGTCTCTGCATCCAGCGTGAAGTAAGTTAGAGGTAGTTTCACTTGCATTGACTAGAAGTCTAAGGTATTTACTAGCAAGCAATTGCGCTAACGCTGGTAAGCAACTTCCTTCAAAACAGCAAGCAGAGACATTAAAATGGTTCATCTGTATCTGGGGAAGTAGATAAAGGGCTTCGTTGTCAAAATCCTGAAATATCCCTTTAAGGCTGGCCTGCATGCACCGGATGTGGAGCTAGCATTTGTCTGCCGAACGTTTAGCGCACTGTGTTTTTGGGACCAAACCGCTGTAGACGTCTGACCATTTTTCACACACTTCTACATTCTAAAGAATGTTATGTTGCTTAAACTTTTTATAAAAAAGGAGGCAGGCTACTAATTGTACTGATTGTGCAATTTATGTGTGAATTATATGAATTCCTAGTCGTTAAAAAAATAAATATAATTAAATGCAAACCCAGCATTTACATGACTGCATTGTGTACTCTCATATGAGGCCATATTAATTAATAAAATATGTCATCTTGAGGGGGTTTCACTTCAATAAAAGGCAGCCTCACAACTTCTCTCTGTCTCTACAAAAATGCAATATCGCACAAAACTGCAGTGTGAATAATTCAGAGGCAGAATGCATAAATAGTGGATTAGACTTGATTTAATTATGTCTGTGCGAATGCAGAGTGTGGCATTATACAAACAAAGGCAGGCAACCGAAATGAAATGACTCTGTGCCCAACCTGTCCGACAGAGAAGCTAAGAGCAGGACTCTGTAGAGATCATACACTACTCACAGGACCACCACATCACCCAGGGTACTGAAATTAAGTTTTATAATATAATGTTGCATTGTAATGCTATTGGAAAAGGTTGGAGGGTCAGGGATGTATGGTGTAGGCATACAGTATCTAACATCAAGATCCAACCTGATGACTGACCTTAGCCTTACCGATGGTTGTTGCTTTGTAAAAGGCAGTCAACATTATCTTGATTTAAGGATGACACTGGTATACTAATATATGGTACACATTACCAAAGGGTCTGCTGGGTAAACATTCAGCATCCATAGTTTTTTTGCTGTTGCCCAACACACAAGTATGTGGACACAAATTAGTGGATTCAGCTATTTCAGCCACACCCGTTGCTGACAGGAGTATAAAATCGAGCACACAGCCATGCAATCTCTATAGACAAGCATTGGCTGTAGAATGGCCTTACTGAAGACCTCAGTGACTTTCAACATGGCACCGTCATAGGATGACACCGTTCCAACAAGTCAGTTCTCAAAATTTCAGCCCTGCTAGAGCTGCCCCGGTCAACTGTAAGTGCTGTTATTGTGAAGTGGATATGTCTAGGAGCAAAACGTTTCATCCGCGAAGTGGTAGGCCACACAAGCTCACAGAACAGGACCGCCGAGTGCTGAAGCACGGAGCGCTTAAAAATCATCTGTCCTTGGTTGCAACACTCACTACCGAGTTCCAAACTGTCTCTGGAAGCAACGTCAGCACAATAACTGTTCATCGGGAGCTTCATGAAATGGGTTTCCATTGCCGAGCATCTACACACAAGCCTAATATCACCATAAACACTGCCAAGTGTCGGCTGGAGGGGTGTAAAGCTCGCCACCATTGGACTCTGGACAAGTGGAAACACATTCTCTGGAGGGATGAATCCCGCTTCACCATCTGGTAGTCCGACGGACTAATCTGGGTTTGGCGGATGCCAGGAGACAGTACCTGCCCGAATGCATAGTGCCAACTGTAAAATTTGGTGGAGGATGAATAATGGTCTGGGGCTGTTTTTCATGGTTTGGGCTAGGCTCCTTAGTTCCAGTGGAGGAAATATATTAACGCTGCAGCGTACAATGACATTCTAGACGATTGTGTGCTTCCAACTTTGTGGCAATAGTTTTGGGAAGGCCCTTTCCTGTTTCAGCATGACAATTGCCCCATGCACAAAGCGAGGTCCATGCAGAAATGTTTTTTTGAGATCGTGTGGAAGAACTTGACTGGCCTGCACAGAGCCCTGACCTCAACCACATGGAACACCTTTGGGATTAATTGGAACGCTGACTGCGAGCCAGGCCTAATCGCCCAACATCAGTGTCCGACCTCACTAATGCGTTTGTGGCTGAATAGAAGTAAGTCCTGCAGCAACGTTCCAACGTAGTGGAAAACCTTCCCAGAAGAGTGGAGGCTATTATAGCAGCGAAGGGAAGAACAACTCCATATTAATGCCCATGATTTTGGAATGAGTGTCCACATACTTTTGGTCATGTAGTATATATCCTGTATATGAGTGTGTGGTAAGAAAGTATTAGAGATGAGTTATGGGTATAATAACTGTATTACCATAGAAATAAGCCAGTGTATAGAGAGGATGTCGAGTGGCCAAAACATTGTTAACATCTCCTTCAGAGTGCACACATTATTCCCATTTACGGAGTGAAATTGATCACGCTACACCATTCTATGCTACTAATATTTCAACCCTGAGTAGAATGTCTATTCAGGTTGTGTGGGAGCAGGTGTACCTGAGAAGGCTATGGTGAGAAATGTGAACTGATTGCAGAGTGATTCTGTGGGTCATGGAATTCAATATGAGGAACTAACAGTAATCTCAGGCGTACATGGGCTGAATGGCTGATCAAGTTCAGGGAGAGAATGGGACTTGGCAGTAATGCAGGGAAGACCCTTTTCATCCAGAGCCACCGGCTTTCATTACAACACACCTTTGAAACGGACACTGTATAATTACAGGCAAAACCTAAACACTCATATTATTCACAAATAATAGTACTCTGACTTTCAACTAAACCTAGCCTACACAAGGGTGTGCACAACACATTTAAAGATGTAAAGCCAGACAATTTGATTTATGCTAATGTTGCCTCCATTTTATTGTTGTCCTCACATTCAATTTTCTTGTTTCCATTGTGCAAGCGTTTGCCATCTTGGCCACTGTGTTCAATTTCCAAATGTTAAAATGAATGGATTTGTAGCCCCCCGTGAGCAGCTGTCAGCTGCTGAACCTCCTGCAGTATTTCCCATTGGCAAGACTGTTACAACTATCTGTGTATGTGTGTATACATTTTACCCTATTTTAATTCGCTCTGCCCTCTGTGTCTCCTTCCAGGTATAGATATGAAATATTGACTGCTCTCATCTGGAGGCGCATTTTCCCCCCTCAGCTATTTCACTATCAAAGTGCTGACACAGCAAAGTGGGGCGAGAGAGAGAGAGCAGGCACTCAAGAGGGAGATTCAAGTTATCACGGGAGAGTAAGAAAAATGATAGCCACAAAGCAGGGATAGACAGCAGTTAAGATCAACAATATGAAGTACATAAACACAGGTATAGAGAGAGAAAAGATGATAGAGGTGTAAATAGACAATGATAAAGAGAGGCAATCAAAAGAAACCACTAAATGGCAGTGAAAGGTATGGGATCAATATCATGCCAAATGTATTCGCAGATGTAAATCACTTTCCACAAATATAAATCACTTTCCACAAATGTAAATCGCTATCCACAAATGCATTCACTATCCACAAACAAACACCTTTTGATTTTGTATTTGTAAATCGAGGGCCCTAAGTAAAATGACTGCCAGAAAGATTTGCACATAGGAGAGATACAGTGCCTTGCAAAAGTATTCACCCCCCTTGGCGTTTTTCCTATTTTGTTGCATTACAACCTGTAATTGAAATGGATTTGGATTTGGATTTCATGTAATGGACATACACAAAAGTCCAAATTGGTAAAGTGAAATGAAAATAATTACTTGTTTAAAAATTAAAAAATACAAATAACAAACAGAAAAGTGATGCACGCATATGTATTCACACTCTTTGCTATGAAGCCCCTAAATAAGATCTGGTGCAACCAATTACCTACATAAGTCACATAATTAGTTAGATTGCACACAAATGAACATCATTTAAGTGTCACATGATCTGTCACATGATCTCAATATATATACACCTATTCTGAAAGGCCCCAGAGTCTGCAACACCTCTAAGCAAGGGACACCAGCAAGCAAGTGGCACCATGATGACCAAGGAACTCTCCAAACAGGTCAGAGACAAAATTGTGGAGAAGTACAGATCAGGGTTGGGTTATAAAAAAATATCCCAAACTTTGAACATCCCATGGAACACAATTAAATCCATTATTAAAAATTTGAAAGAACATGGCAACACAACAAACCTGACAAGAGAGTGCCGCCCACCAAAACTCACAGACCAGGCAAGAAGGCCATTAATCAGAGAGGAAACAAATAGACCAAGCATGTCATTGAAGCAGCTGCTAAGCTCCACAACTGGGCTTTACGGAAGTGTGGCCAGAAAAGTCATTGCTAAAATAAAAAAATAAGCAAACACATTTGGTGTTTGCCAAAAAGCATGTGGGAGACTCCCCAACATATGGAAGAAGGTACTCTGGTCAGATGAGACTAAAATTGAGCTTTTTGGCCATCAAGGAAAACGCTATGTCTGGTGCAAACCCAACACCTCACATCACCCCGAGAACACCATCCCCACAGTGAAGCATGGTGGTGGCAGCATCATGCTGTGTGGATGTTTTTCATCGGAAAGGACTGAGAAACTGGTCAGAATTTAAGGAAGGATGGCGCTAAATACAGAAATAGATTTCCCTCAAGAATTTCCCTGTCTTCCAGAGATTTGAGACTGGGACGGAGGTTCAACTTCCAGCAGGACAATAACCCTAAGCATACTGTAAAAGCAACACTTGACTGATTTAAGGGGAAATGTCTTGGAATGGCCTAGTTAAAACCTCTTAAGCCGACCCCCTACTTTTTCGAACATTCTGTTAAAAATCGCGCAACATTTTGGCGTCCTGCTACTCATGCCAGGAATATAGTATATGCATATGATTAGTATGTGTGTATAGAAAACACTCTAACGTTTCTAAAACTGGTTAAATCACGGCTGTGACTATAACAGAACGTCTGTTTCATCGAAAAGCGCAGGAAAATCTGATCACTGGAAATGGAAAAAAATATCCATGCGCCACTTCAACCCATTGTTAAAGGTGAACCGTATTAAATGAGGCCGAGGTTGCAGTACCTACAGCTTCCACAGGATGTATAGAGTCTTCTCATTTGATTCGGATTTGATTCTTGGTAGATCCGACCAAAGGGAACCGATTCCCTCCGACCAAAAACTTGATGCATTGGCCCGGTGTTTTTCCGGACATTTTTTCCAGACGACCAGCTATCGAATTTACATCGCCTCCTGATGATTTTTATAGCTTATTAACGTGTACTAATACCTAAAGTTGCATTAGAAAGGTATTTCGAAGTGTTTTGTGAAAGTTTATCGTCGACTTTTTAACTTTTAAAAAATGACGTTACGTTATGAAACGCTATTTTTTTCCGTTTATCACAGTCTTCATAGATCGATATCTAGGCTATATATGGACCGATTTAATCGAAAAAAAGACCCAGTATTGATTATGGGACATCAAGGAGTGCCAACAAAGAAGATGGTCAAAGGTAATGAATGTTTTATATTTTATTGTGCGGTTTGTGTAGCGCCGACTATGCTAATTATTTTGTTTACATCCCCTACGGGTCTTTTGGGGTGTTACATGCTATCAGATAATAGCTTCTCATGCTTTCACCGAAAAGCATTTTAAAAATCTGACTTGGTGCCTGGATTCACAACGAGTGTAGCTTTAATTCAATATCAAGCATGTGTATTTTAATGAACGTTTGCGTTTTAACTAATACTATTAGCGTTTAGCGTAGCGCATTTGCATTTCCAGAGCTCTAGTTGGGACGTCTGCGTCTCAAGTAGGATCAAGAGGTTAAAGCCCAAACCTCAATCCATTTGAGAATCTGTGGTATGACTTAAAGATTGCTGTACACCAGCGGAACCCATCCAACTTGGAGCTGTAGCAGTTTTGCCTTGAAAAATGGGCATAAATCCCAGTGGCTAGATGTGCCAAGCTTATAGAGACTTGCAGCTGTAATTGCTGCAAATCTTTGGAAACGCTGTTGCGCAGCATCTCACTTCCTTCCTGAAGACAAACAATATATACGAAATGCTTCAATCTGGTTTTAGACCCCATCATAGCACTGAGACTGCACTTGTGAAGGTGGTAAATGACCTTTTAATGGCGTCAGACTGAGGCTCTGCATTTGTCCTCGTGCTCCTAGACACTAGTGCTTCTTTTGATACCATCGATCACCACATTCTTTTGGAGAGATTGGAAACCCAAATTGGTCTACACAGACAAGTTCTGGCCTGATTTAGATCTTATCTGTCGGAAAGATATCAGTTTGTCTCTGTAAATGTTGGTGTTCCTCAAGGCCCCGTTTTAGGGCCACCTATATTGTTTTCACAATATATTTTACCTCTTGGTGGTGTCATTCGGTAACATAATGTTAACTTTCACTGCTATGCGGACGACACAGCTGTACATTTCGATGAATCATGGTGAAGCCCCAAAATTTCCCTCCCTGGAAGCCTGTGTTTCAGACATAAGGAAGTGGAAGGCGCAAATGTTCAACTTTTAAACTTGGACAAAACAGAGATGCTTGTTCTAGGGCCCAAGAAACAAATATCTTCTGTTAAAACTGACAATTAATCTTGCTGGTTGTACAGTCGTCTAAAATAAAACTGTGAAGGACCTCGATGTTATGCTGGACTCTGATCTTTCTTTTGATGAACATATCAAGACTGTTTCAAGGACAGCTTTTTTCCATCTACATAACATTGCAAAAATCAGAAACTTTCTGTTCAAAATGTATACAAAAAAATGTATCCATGCTTTTGTCACAGACTATATTAGACTACTGCAATGCACTACTTTCCGGCTACCCAGATAAAGCACTAAATAAACTTCAGTTAGTGCTAATCATGGCTGCTAGAATCTTGACTAGAACCAAAAAATGTGATCATATAACTCCAGTGCTAGCCTCTCTACACTGGCTTCCTGTTAAGGCTAGGGCTGATTTTCAAGGGTTTACTGCTAACCTACAAAGCATTACATGGGCTTGCTCCTACCTATCTTCCTGATTTGGTCCTACCGTACATACCTACACATATGCTATGGTCACAAGATGCAGGCCTCCTTACTGTCCCTAGAATTTCTAAGCAAACAGCTGCAGGCAGGACTATAGTGCTCCATTTTTATGGAATGGTCTGCCTATTCATGTGAGAGACGCAGACTCGGTCTTGACCTTTAAGTCTTTATTGAAGACTCATCTCTTCAGTAGGTCCTATAATTGAGTGTAGTCTGGCCCAGGAGTGTGAAGGTGAATGGAAAGGCACTGGAGCAACGAACCGCCCTTGCTGTCTCTTCCTGGCCGGTTCCCCTCTCTCCACTGGGATTCTCTGCCTCAAACCCTACTACGGGGGCTGAATCACTGTCTTACTGGTGCTCTTCCATGCCGTCCCTAGGAGGGGTGCGTCACTTGAGTGAGTTGAGTCACTGATGTGATCTTCCTGTCCAGGTTGGCGTCCCCCCTCGGGTTCATGCCGTGGGAGAGATCTTCATGGGCTATACTCGGCCTTGTCTCAGGATGGTAAGTTGGTGGTTGAAGATATCCCTCTAGAGGTGTGGGGGCTGTGCTTTGGCAATGTAGTTGGGGTTATATCCTGCCTGTTTGGCCCTGTCCAGGGGTATCGTCGGATGGGGCCACAGTGTCTCCTGACCCCTCCTGTCTCAGCCTCCAGCATTTATGCTGCAATAGTTTGTGTGTCGGGGGGGCTAGGGTCAGTCTGTTATATCTGGAGTTTTCTGTTTTTTTGTGTGTCTTATTTCTTGTTCGTTTCACAAAAAATATTTTGCATCTTCAAAGTGGTAGGCATGTTGTGTAAATAAAATGATACAAACCCCAAAAATCTATTTTAATTCCGGGTTGTAAGACAACAAAATAGGAAAAATGCCAAAGGGGGTGAATAGTTTTGCAAGCCACGTTATGCGCAAACATGACAGATATGGCAAACCTGCAACTCCATATTTGGAAGCACTTAGATCACCTGACTTTTGGCAGGGATTTGACAACAAGAAAAAGACCAGAAGTTCTCTCACACAGAAAAAAAGTTAGCACGGTAAACAGCGATATGTAGTCATAGAAAAAAGGTTTGTACCCGTAGAAAGCGATTTCTATAAATCGCTGGCAGCCTCTCGTTCGGCCATGTTGATGCCTGCCTTTCAAGGTTTCAGAAATTATACTATGGTAAGCATAATATGTTAACCATATGTGTAACCATAGCATGTCCAACGTAAATAATCGAAACCCTAGCCCTAGATTACTCTATATTTGCAACACTATTGCGATGTACACCCGTTTATCACCCAAATAGTTGAATTAGCTGGCCAGTGTGATAGCACCACTAAATGTGAAGGATATGACATACATTGTAAGTGATTATAATCCATCCTCTGTCTCATGTTGCACAGACGATGATCATTAAGGAGACATAAGTATTCCTGAGGCCTCTAACCATTTCCCCAGGAGAGGCATGCAAAAGGTAAAGGGAAGGTGTAGGATATGGGATCAGACTTTGTAACAGTATTGCTTCCGTCCCTCTCCTTGTCCCAACCTGGGCTTGAACCAGGGACCCTCTGCACACATTGACAAGTCACTCTTGAAGCATCGTTACCCATCACTCCACAAAAATTGCGGCCCTTGCAGAGAAAGGGAAACACCTACTTCAAGATCTCAGAGCATGTGACGTCACCTATTGGAGCGCTATTAGCTTGCACTGCAAATGATCTAGCCATGGGACGGCAGGTAGCCTAGTGGTTAGAGCGCTGGATTAGTAACCGAAAGGTTGTAAGATCAAATTGCCGAGCTGACAAGGTAAAAATCTGTAGTTCTGCCCCTGAACAAGGCAGTTAACCCACTATTCCTAGGCTGTCATTGAAAATAAGAATTTGTTCTTAACTGACTTGCCTAGGTAAATGAAGGTAATAAAAAATTCACACTGGTTGACTTTTTCTTGTCGTCAAATCCCTGCCAAAAGTCAGGTGACCTAAGTGCTTCCAAATATGCAGTAGCAGGTCTGCCATATCTGTCAAGTTTGCGCATTTCTCTCCTATGGGCAAATCTTTATGTCATTTTACTTAAGGCCCTCGATTTACAAATACAAATCAAAAGATGTTTGTGTGTGGATCGTGAATTGCATTTGTGGATAGGAATTTACATTTGTGGATAGGAATTTACATTTGTGGAAAGTGTTTTAAAATTGTGGAAAATTATTTACATTTGTGGATGGGTGATTTACATTTGTGGAAAGTGATTCATATTTGTGGAAAGTGATTCATATTTGTGGAAAGTGATTCATATTTGCGGAAAGTGATTCCTATTTGCGAATACATTTGGCATGACATTGATCCCACAGAAAGCAGAGAAAGATAAGAAGGGGAAAACGGAGGGATACACTTCTGTGAAAAGTTGCTGTTTTGAGGGCATGCATGACAAGATGTTTAATTGTACACAGTAATTATGTATTGTGATGATCCTCTGCATAAATAAACTCTGATTCAATATCCAGTCTCACCATCCAAAGCACAGACATCACACAAGGGGAAGCTGTGGTCCTGTCTGTGACAATTCTGGGAGAACAGATCCCTGGTCTATCATTAATGTTTCCATTTACAGTAAATCTATAGACGGAGAATGAGGGAGACATTACTGAAGAGCTAACTGTCTGTGATGGTGCTTTTGTTTCCCATGTGAGATGAAAGGGTAGACTAGAGGGTGTGTCCCGTGATTTTCCACAACGAGGGACAGAAGAACATAAAACATGAAAAGTGGCTAAATATGGAAACAGATGCACTAATGGAGATAGAAATGGATATCGGCTTGGCTATGAATCTGTTGGGGAATATGTAAATTATACAAGGGTGAATTGATGGGAATAAACAAAATCCTCTTAAAATATGATGAAATTGGGGAGGGGAATGTCGGAGTTCATTCGTACGTTCACTAGTATGTTAGTCTCGCACAATATCTCAGAAAGCACTTGCCCGATTTGGATGAAATTTTGAAAGGTCACTCCCCTCACCCCATTTAACCTAAAGTCATGAATGTCGGTACATACAGTAGGTCCCTCTCCACACAAGGAGCAAATTTGCCTAAGGGACCCATAAGGTCCACTATGATAGATTATCAGCCATTTAGAATTTTGTGAAAACACTTATCTACAACACTTCTGGAACCCAATGACCAAACTGCACGAAAATTGATATGTGGTATTTATGGACAAAGTTCTCTCAATGCAATATTTTCCAGACTAGTACCTAAAACAACATGGCTGCTATTGATCAAAAACATTCACAAAGTAGAGCAGAGCTCAACTATTTCTATCGCTCCGCTGGAAGGGTTCTTGCTGCTCACATTCCCACAATCCCCGCACATTTCTCCTGCTGAATTTGTTGTTGGTGAAAACCCAATGTAAGCAGAGCTGCAAAGTTCGCAGGTTGATGTTTATTGTCATGAGTCTTGTCATGGAGGCAGACTTGAGCAATTTCCCCTTAGATAGGCCAGCTGCAAAGTAATTATTGGCTATATTGTTAGTTTAAGGTTCGGGTTAGGCATTAGGGTTAGCAATGTGGTTAAAGTTAAGATTAGGTTTAAATCAGATTTTTTGACTTTGTGGTTGTGCCAGCTAGTGACCAGAGCTGCCCCCAGAACAAGATTCATGACGAACAATACTAACCTGCGCGAGGTTCACAGCCAAGGGAGTTCGATCAGGAGTAGGCCACACACCTCACGCGAGACTTCCTACCACGAAATCTACCACTGTCTACACAGCAGGAATATAGCGTGGTTTGGACAAAAGTCCGATTCAGACTTTGATAGTGAGGGACACATTTGACTTTAAGTCTGGTACAATACATTCAGAAAGTATTCAAACCCCTTGACTTTTTCCACATTTTGTTACGTTGCAGACTTGATTACAAAAATGATTACATATAGATATCAATACATAGATCTCAATCTACACACAATACAATATGAAAAGTAAAAACTGTTTTTTAGAAATGTTTGTTAATGTATTAAAAATAAAAAACATATATTATTTATATTATTATTATTTACATAAGTATTCAGACCTTTTGCTATGAAACTCAAAAGTGAGCACAGCTGCATCCTTTTTCCATTGATCATCCTTGAGATGTTTAAACAACTTGATTGGAGTCCACCTGCGGTAAATTCAATTGATTGGACATCATTTGGAAAGGCACACACTTGTCTATATAAGGTCCTACAGTTGACAGTGCATGTCAGAGCAAAACCCCCAAGCCATGAGGTCGAAGAAATTGTCCACAGAGCTCCAAGACAGGATTATGTCGAGGTACCCTTCCCCAGATCTGTGCCAAAAAGTGTCTGCAGCATTGAAGGTCCCCAAGAACATAGTGGCCTCCATCATTCTCAAATGAAAGAAGTTTGGAACCACCAAGACTCTTCCTAGAGCTGGCGCCCGGCCAAACTGACCAATCAGAGGAGAAGGGCCTTGGTCAGGGAGGTCACCAAGGACCCGATGGTCACTCTGCCAGAGCTCTAGAGTTCCTCTGGGGAGATTGGGAGAACTTTTCAGAAGGACAACTATCTCTGCAGCACTCCCCCAATCAGGCCTTTATGATAGAGTCGCCAGACAGAAGAGAGATCCTTGATGAAAACTTGCTCCAGAGTACTCAGGACCTCAGACAGGAGCGAAGGTTCACCTTCCAACAGGACAACATTCCTAAGCACACAGACAAGACAACGCAGGAGGGGCTTCGGGACAAGTCTCTGAATGTCCTTTAGTGGCCCAGCCAGAGCCCGGACTTGAACCCGATCGAGCATCTCTGGAGAGACCTGAAAATAACTCATCCAACTTGACAGAGTTTGATAGGATCTGCAGAGAAGAATTTGAGAAACTCCCCAAATACAGGTGTGCCAAGCTTGTAGAGTCATACGCAAGAAGACTCGAGGCTGTAATCGCTGCTGAAGGTGCTTCAACAAAGTACTAAGTAAAGGGTTTGAATACTTATGTAAATGTGATATATCAGTTTGTTATTTTTAATACATTTGCAAAAATTTCTCAACCTGTTTTTGCTTTTTCATTATGGGTTATTGTGTGTAGATTGATGAGTGGGGAAAAAAACATTTAATCAATTTTAGAATAAGGCTGCAACGTAACAAAATGTGGAAAAAGTCAAGGGGTCTGAATAGTTTCCGAATACACTATAATTGGTACAAGGGGTTTTCAAACTCAAACTATCCCTTTTAATATATAAGAAATTACAATAATTGGAGCTAATTTACAGGGGTTTTCTGTATAGTACATAGGCGGTAATGTTCAGGATGGAAAAACATTTATAGAGCCAGTACATTATAATATTACCATCTTTTAGAACTAACAGTCAAATAAAAGCTAGACAGTCAGGGAGAATATATATATATATATTTTTAAACAGGCATTCAGGGAACATGCCCATTGATTTTCTTATAATGTTTCAGCAGAACACAGCATGAGGCACGGCACAATGCATAGAATTGCTGGAAACTTTGAAAAAAACTGTCTCTCAGCTCCATGCCAAGCGGTGTAGAATTGCTGGAAATTTGCTAAAAAAATTCTAACAAAACTCTATGCCGCCAAGATACCTGTAACTTTCTTGCTAATATGTGAGAGTTTACAGTCTAACATGTGAGGCAGAATGGAGGGCTGTCCTGTCCTGGGTGGTGCTACAGTAGAGTACAGTGTAAGAGCTTTGAGAGGAAAGCCCATTACCTGGGCCTTCTGAGGGCTGCTCAGTGCAGCCAGAGCTGGTACTCTTCAAGGCTGCGCTGGCCTGACCTGCTGTCAGGTGTTTATGGAGACATCACTTCATTAGCTGTGGACTGTGCTGGACGCACATAAGGGCCCACCATCTGCTCCCCAATCCTGTCCAAGGTTAAACACAGAGAGAGAGAGAGAGAGAGAGAGAGACGGGTAGTGAATATAAGCAGGAAACACAGTGGGAAGGAGGGAGTTAGTGAGGAGTGCAAGCAACAACAAAAAAAGAATGTGCACAAAAAGGAGAGAGTGGAAGAGAGCACCACTGTTTTCACCGTTGCCTGAAAGGCAATACGAAAAAAATACATCAACATATTGAAGTTGACAAAATAGCTTTTCTGCATTTCTTCTTGCAAATATACAAACAAGAGTGCTTCACTGAATGGTTAATGTAAGTGTTCGAAAACAGTTTGGGTGTGTATGTGCATGAATATATGTGCACATGAGCAGGCTTGCAGTATGTGGGGGTGTATTTGTAAGTACACAAGAAAAAACAAAGATCACTTCTTTTATGTTTTCCATTTTCTTAAGAGGAAATGGGGGAAACATTCAAAGGTCAACAATGTTTTCCTGTTGTCATACTAATGTGTTTAATTCATTAGACCAGCAGAGAACATCAACCTTAGTATAAAAAGCGGTGCCTTTTAATGGTAATATTTGGGCATAAACAAGCATCAGAGCCAACAGACTGCACCTCATCCAAGTTAGTAATTGAGAGCTGCTCAGATCCTCCAAGCTTCTGATGATACCCAAACACACAGGCCAGCTCAGAAGGTATTCACTTACTCGGTTAATTGCTTTCACAGGCACTGATGAGTACCATTAGCGAGGCCACGATCCCTCCCAGGAGTCGTAATGCAGAGATGCAATTAAAACAGGGCGCAGGTAGCCTAGTTGTTAAAGAGCGTTGGGCCTATAACCAAAAGGTAGCTGGTTCGAATCATAGAGCCGACTAGGTGAAAAGTCTGTCGACGTGCCCTTGAGCAAGGTACTGAGCTTGTGTAAGTCGCTCTGGATAAGAGCTTAAATGTGAAACATGGCACAGAAATCAAAGTCTGTACTTTCACAGCAACTAGTCCTGTTTTGGAGAAAGTTATGCATTAGAAGCGATGAGAGTGTGCAATGAGATGCCCATTAAGGAGACGTTTGTCTGTGAAAGATAGTTTTCTAAACAGATATATCTCTGAAATGAACATGGGGGGGGGGAGTGTGTTTCTTCCCTCTAGAGATGTGCCAAGCCAAGAGCCGCAGGGCATCCATCACATTCACGGCTGTGTGAATGTCCCTGCTAACGGCACACCTTTGTACAGCCTGAGCTGGCAAGATACTTTCATCATGTCCTGAACTGAAAGGATCACATATTCATGGCCATTACGCTTCAGGGGTGAGAGAGATCAAACATCAAATTAAGTCTGATTTAGGGTCATTTAACTGTCTCTCTCGGGCACAAAGGGTGTTTTTGCTCCAGGGATGTAGTCTGGCCTCGCCTCGTCCGGCACCCACTAGTGCCATGCATTATAATCTCTGCATTTTTTTCACCTATCTTGAGCCTCATTAGAAGGACTTCCATGGCAACGCTAATCATTAATGGTGTGTGTGTGTGTGTGTACACGTGTGCGCATGTGTTTGTGTGTGTAGGGGTACGGATGGCTTATTTCCTCCCTCTCATCTTCTCTCAGCAATCGTTGATCTGCCGACCAATCTCAATTTACATGAAAAGCAATTACAGTGAGGCAGGGCAGAGTGTCTCATTCCAGAGCAGAAACAAAGGAATGCACAGGAATGTAGCCTAGCGCTCTGAAAGGGAGGAATTGAATGGAGGTATGCTGAGGCACAGCAGCACAATTGGATGTCAGAGCAATTGTCAGCTTTGATAAAGCTAACATTTTTCTTTTAACAGCTTACCACAGCCTTTGCATAAACAGACAGCCACTTGCTGTGTGTATTCATTAACAAATGAAAGCCAAGCTATGTTGTTGTTTTAGGGGTACATTCTTGAGCTACAGAACTCTAATGGGCCGACAGCTGAGTGTTAATGACCAGAACCCCCTCTGATTCTGATCAAAAGAGATAATGAGTTGCTTTTCAGAATTAGATGATGTTGAAATGAAAAAAAAAACAATCTAAGAAAAAATGTGAGATCTCACCAAAAGGAGAAAAATATACTACGTTTTCCCCAAATCCCCAAGCAAATGAATCAATTCAGTGACCATTCAACACAGAAAACAAAAGATAATGTGGTTTGGGTTATTACAAAGTTTGGACTTTCAAATACAATTCAATTACTGTGCACACACACACACCCACACACAGAAAACAAAGAGAGACATTTGTATTTTCAGTATGTGGATAAACCCATCCATCACAAAAATAGAAAAATCTTTGACATAATCCAAAACAAACTCCAATGGAAGAGGAAGGGAGAGACAGAGGCAGGGGTTCAGGTCAGCGAGCAGGATGGAGGAAATGAGTAGAGACAGCCAGAGCTTTCTGTGTTGAGCCTGTGACACCGCCTGGCCAATTGTTAGCCTGGGTTTGCTGCCTGTCAGCCAGCACAAGGGATGGGACAGGAAAGGAATGGAGTTGCAGGTGGAGCTGTGGCTGAGGATGGGACTAGGGATGGGTGGCTGAGGATGGGACTGGGGATGAGGATGGGACTAGGGATGGGTAACGGATGGGTGGCTGAGGATGGGTAACGGAGCTGTGGCTGAGGATGGGAATAGGGATAGGTAACGGATGAGTGACGGAGCTGTGGCTGAGGATGGGACTAGGGATGGGTAATGGATGGGTGATGTTGCTGTGGCTAAGGATGGGACTAGGGATGGGTAACGGAGCTGTGGCTTAGGATGGGACTAGGGATGGGTAACGGAGCTGGGGCTGAGAATGGGATGAGGGATGGGTGACGGAGCTGGGGCTGAGGATGGGTGGGGGATGGTTGACAGAGCTGGGGCTGAGAATGGGACTAGGGATTGGTGATGGCGCTGGGGCTGAGGATGGGACTAGGGATGGGTGACGGAGCTGGGGCTGGAGATGGGACTAGGGATGGGTAACGGAGCTGGGGCTGAGGATGGGACGCTGGGGCTGAGGATGGGACTTTGGTGATGGCGCTGGGGCTGAGGATGGGACTAGGGATTGGTGATGGCGCTGGGGCGCTGGGGCTGAGCTGGGGCTGATGGGACTAGGGATGGGTGATGGAGCTGGGGCTGAGAATGGGACTAGGGATTGGTGACGGCGCTGGGGCTGAGGATGGGAATAGGGATGGGTGACGGAGCTGGGGCTGAGGATGGGACTAGGGATGGGTAATGGAGCTGTGGCTGAGGATGGGACGAGGGATGGGTAACGGAGCTGTGGCTGAGGATGGGACTAGGGATGGGTGATGGAGATGTGGCTGAGGATGGGACTAGGGATGGGTGACGGATGGGTGACAGAGCTGGGGCTAAGAATGGGACTAGGGATGGGTGACAGAGCTGGGGACTGAGGATGGGACTAGGGATGGGTAACGGAGCTGGGGCTGAGGATGGGACTAGGGATGGGTAACGGATGGGTGGCTGAGGATGGGACTAGGGATGGGTGACGGAGCTGTGGCTGAGGATGGGACTAGGGATGGGTGGCTGAGGATGGTTGAGCTGTGGCTGAGAATGGGACTAGGGATGGGTGACGGTGCTGTGGCTGAGGATGGGACTAGGGATGGGTAACGGAGCTGGGTGGCTGAGGATTGGTGACGGTGCTGTGGCTGAGGATGGGACTAGGGATGGGTGACGGAGCTGGGGCTGAGGATGGGTAGGAGCTGGGGCTGAGGATGGGACTAGGGATGGGTAACGGAGCTGGGGCTGAGAATGGGACTAGGGATGGGTGACGGAGCTGGGGCTGAGGATGGGACTAGGGATGGGTGACGGAGCTGGGGCTGAAGATGGGACTAGGGATGGAGCTGGGGCTGAGGATGGGACTAGGGATTGGTGATGGCGCTTTGGCTGAGGATGGGACTAGGGATGGGTAACGGAGCTGGGGCTGAGGATGGGACTAGGGATGGGTGACGGAGCTGGGGCTGAAGATGGGACTAGGGATGGGTAACGGAGCTGGGGCTGAGGATGGGACTAGGGATTGGTGATGGCGCTGGGGCTGAGGATGGGACTAGGGATGGGTGATGGAGCTGTGGCTGAGGATGGGACTGGCGCTGGGGCTGAGGATGGGACTAGGGATGGGTGATGGAGCTGGGGCTGAGAATGGGACTAGGGATTGGTGACAGAGCTGGGGCTGAGGATGGGACTAGGGATGGGTGACGGAGCTGGGGACTGAGGATGGGACTAGGGATGGGTAATGATCTGGGGCTGAGAATGGGACTAGGGATGGGTAACGGAGCTGTGGCTGAGGATGGGACTAGGGATGGGTGATGGAGCTGGGCTGAGGATGGGACTAGGGATGGGTAACGGAGCTTTGGCTGAGGATGGGACTAGGGATAGGTAACGGATGAGTAATGGAGCTGTGGCTGAGGATGGGACTAGGGATGGGTGACGGAGCTGGGGCTGAGGATGGGACTAGGGATGGGTGACAGAGCTGGGGCTGAGGATGGGACTAGGGATGGGTGACGGCGCTGGGGCTGAGGATTGGTGATGGACCTGGGGCTGAGGATGGGACTAGGGATGGGTGACGGAGCTGGGGCTGAGGATGGGACTAGGGATGGGTGACAGAGCTGGGGCTGAGGATGGGACTTTGGGATGGGTGACGGCGCTGGGGCTGAGGATTGGACGATGGATGGGTAACGGAGCTGGGGCTGAGAATGGGACTAGGGATGGGATTAGGGATGGGTGACAGAACTGGGGCTGAGGAAGGGACTAGAGATGGGTAACGGATGGGTGATGGAGCTGTGGCTGAGGATGGGACTAGGGATGGGTGACAGAACTGGGGCTGAGGATGGGACAAGGGCTAGCTGTGTAGACAGAATCAGAGACCAGCAATCAGAGACTACAGGGTAAAACAATTGGGGCAATGTAACATTTTTCGTCCATTCAAGAGCAATAATCATCTCAACATGTACCTTCCACTGAGTGCACCTACCTGTTCAAACTATCTAGATGAAGGTGATGATGATGAAGGCCTAACCCTGGATGTTTTTCAGATATCCAATACATCCATGTTAAAGGGCAGCTGAACTAAAAAAAACGACTTCTCTGGTTGAAAACGGTTGCATCGATATTAGTCAGAAATATGGATTGCGTAAGAATTGACTACAACATATATAGCATAGTTTTGATCATGAGTTTGTTTCTTCCAAAACAGAGATTTTCAAGATTTAGGGAAGAAATTACATTCCTCAATCCATTGGATATTTGAGGGTTGGGTTTTGATTTCAGTCATCCCCACTTGCCCAATAACACAGGATGCTGATGTGTTTGATAGTGATCACTCCAGTCTGGGCACTGATAAACAGCTTGTCGTTTCTTTTTACGATAGTTTGACAGTTTGCTGATGAAGTTGTAGACGTGTTCTCAGAAATCAGAACTAACAGCATGTTTCTAAGCAGTGTTGAGTCAGCTGAGAGCAGCAGCTGCAGCTGACTGATGCTCTCTCCATTGACAGGTTTTCATGCAAATGTTTTAACTTCAGAAATATGGCACAAAACACCTTAGCTAGATGTAAAATTGCCCGACTTGGACGGCCTCTGCAAAAATGTCAAAATGAATGACACTTTTTAATTTTTTTTATTTATTTCACCTTTATTTAACCAGGTAGGCCAGTTGAGAACAAGTTCTCATTTGCAACTGCGACCTGGCCAAGATAAAGCATAGCAGTGTTAGCAGACAACACAGAGTTACACATGGAATAAACAATTAACAAGTCAATAACACAGTAGAAAACAAAGGGGGGAGTCTATATACAATGTGTGCAAAAGGCATGAGGAGGTAGGCGAATAATTACAATTTTGCAGATTAACACTGGAGTGATAAATGATCAGATGGTCATGTACAGGTAGAGATATTGGTGTGCAAAAGAGCAAGTAAATAAATAAAAACAGTATGGGGATGAGGTAGGTGAAAATGGGTGGGCTATTTACCAATAGACTATGTACAGCAGCAGCGATCGGTTAGCTGCTCAGATAGCTGATGTTTGAAGTTGGTGAGGGAGATAAAAGTCTCCAACTTCAGCGATTTTTGCAATTCGTTCCAGTCACAGGCAGCAGAGTACTGGAACGAAAGGCGGCCAAATGAGGTGTTGGCTTTAGGGATGATCAGTGAGATACACCTGCTGGAGCGCGTGCTACGGATGGGTGTTGCCATCGTGACCAGTGAACTGAGATAAGGCGGAGCTTTACCTAGCATGGACTTGTAGATGACCTGGAGCCAGTGGGTCTGGCGACGAATATGTAATGAGGGCCAGCCGACTAGAGCATACAGGTCGCAGTGGTGGGTGGTATAAGGTGCTTTAGTGACAAAACGGATGGCACTGTGATAAACTGCATCCAGTTTGCTGAGTAGAGTGTTGGAAGCCATTTTGTAGATGACATCGCCGAAGTCGAGGATCGGAAGGATAGTCAGTTTTACTAGGGTAAGCTTGGCGGCGTGAGTGAAGGAGGCTTTGTTGCGGAATAGAAAGCCGACTCTTGATTTGATTTTCGATTGGAGATGTTTGATATGAGTCTGGAAGGAGAGTTTGCAGTCTAGCCAGACACCTAGGTACTTATAGATGTCCACATATTCAAGGTCGGAACCATCCAGGGTGGTGATGCTAGTCGGGCATGCGGGTGCAGGCAGCGATCGGTTGAAAAGCATGCATTTGGTTTTACTAGCGTTTAAGAGCAGTTGGAGGCCACGGAAGGAGTGTTGTATGGCATTGAAGCTTGTTTGGAGGTTAGATAGCACAGTGTCCAATGACGGGCCGAAAGTATATAGAATGGTGTCGTCTGCGTAGAGGTGGATCAGGGAATCGCCCGCAGCAAGAGCAACATCATTGATATATACAGAGAAAAGAGTCGGCCCGAGAATTGAACCCTGTGGCACCCCCATAGAGACTGCCAGAGGACCGGACAGCATGCCCTCCGATTTGACACACTGAACTCTGTCTGCAAAGTAATTGGTGAACCAGGCAAGGCAGTCATCCGAAAACCGAGGCTACTGAGTCTGCCGATAAGAATATGGTGATTGACAGAGTCGAAAGCCTTGGCAAGGTCAATGAAGACGGCTGCACAGTACTGTCTTTTATCGATGGCGGTTATGATATCGTTTAGTACCTTGAGTGTTGCTGAGGTGCACCTGTGACCGGCTCGGAAACCAGATTGCACAGCGGAGAAGGTACGGTGGGATTCGAGATGGTCAGTGACCTGTTTGTTGACTTGGCTTTCGAAGACCTTAGATAGGCAGGGCAGGATGGATATAGGTCTGTAACAGTTTGGGTCCAGGGTGTCTCCCCCTTTGAAGAGGGGGATGACTGCGGCAGCTTTCCAATCCTTGGGGATCTCAGACGATATGAAAGAGAGGTTGAACAGGCTGGTAATAGGGGTTGCGACAATGGCGGCGGAAAGTTTCAGAAATAGGGGGTCCAGATTGTCAAGCCCAGCTGATTTGTACGGGTCCAGGTTTTGCAGCTCTTTCAGAACATCTGCTATCTGGATTTGGGTAAAGGAGAACCTGGAGAGGCTTGGGCGAGGAGCTGCCGGGGGCAGAGCTGTTGGCCGAGGTTGGAGTAGCCAGGCGGAAGGCATGGCCAGCCGTTGAGAAATGCTTATTGAAGTTTTCGATAATCATGGATTTATCGGTGGTGACCGTGTTACCTAGCCTCAGTGCAGTGGGCAGCTGGGAGGAGGTGCTCTTGTTCTCCATGGACTTCACAGTGTCCCAGAACTTTTTGGAGTTGGAGCTACAGGATGCAAACTTCTGCCTGAAGAAGCTGGCCTTAGCTTTCCTGACTGACTGCGTGTATTGGTTCCGGACTTCCCTGAACAGTTGCATATCCCGGGGACTATTCGATGCTATTGCAGTCCGCCACAGGATGTTTTTGTGCTGGTCGAGGGCAGTCAGGTTTGGGGTGAACCAAGGACTGTATCTGTTCTTGATTTATCTTATATTTTGAGAATTATGTGGTAGTGGCTATGTTGTTGCTCAAGAGGGATAAACAACAATAACTGCCAGGGTACGATATAGCGAACATAACACACCCACATCGAATCACAACCACAAGACCTAAAATCACATTTTTCTTTATGAGCAGCAGAAAAGCCCAGGCAAAAAGGAGTTCAGGAGCCCTGTAAAGCCCACCAGTGTTAAAATAAACAGGCAGCTTAGTTGAGGAAAGTATGGGGAAACTTGACGAGCTACATTCTGCTGAAGGCTTTCATGAATTTGAAGTTCATTGGTCTGGTTTCTCTTTGGAGATTATGCAGAACACAAAAATTGAGACAAGGAATAAGATGGGCATGGGAGAACAAGTTTCAAATTTCAAGCTTTTATTATCACATGCACTAGTACTGTTGAAATGCCTTTCTTGATTGCTCCCAACGATGCAGTAATCAATACCAGTAGTACTATGAAAAATGGGTAAAAAAGTCAAGCAGAACAAAAACGCAAGAGAAAATAAATAACAAGAAGATGAGAAAGTAGGTAAGATATATACATGGTCAGTGCCAATACCATATTTACAATGTGCAGGGATACTGGAGTGGTAGGGTTAGATGCGTAAAGGCTAAGGTGACTAGGCATCAGGATATATGATAAGGATACATGATACAGTGTAGAAGCAGCGTACACTATATGATGATTATATGTGAGTGTAGATTGTATGTGAGTGTAGAGTCAGTATGAGTGTGTGTGAGTGTGTAGAATGTGCATTGTGTGAGTATGCATAGAGAGTGCAAGAATAAAAATTCAATAGAAGGGTCAATGCAGATAGTCCGTGTTAGCTATTTAGCAGTCTCATGGCTTTGGGATAGAAGCTGTTCAGGAGCCTGTTGGTGTCAGACTTGATGCTCCAGTATTGGTTGCCGTGCAGAAGCAGAGAGAAAAGTCTATGACTTGGGTGGTTGGAATCTAACAATTTTACGGGCCTTTCTTTCACACCAGCCTGATATAGATATATCCTCGATGGCAGGGAGCTCAGCCCCAGTGATGTACTGGGCTGTCTGCACCACCCTCTGTAGTGCCATGCTCGAGGGCGGTGAGTTGCCATATCAATCAGTGATGCAGCAAGTCAAGATGCTATCAATGGTGCAGCTGTAGAACCTTTTGAGGAATTTAGGGCCCAGGACAAATCCTTTCAACCTCCTGAGTGGGAAAAGGTGCTGTTGCACCATCTTCACGACTGTTTGTGTGTGTGTGGACCATTTTCAGTTCTTAGTGATTTGGACACCAACAAACTTGAAGCTCTCGACCCGCTCCACTACAGCCCTGTCGATATGGATGGAGGCATGCTCACCCTTCCGTATCCTGTAGTCCACGATCAGCTCCTTGGTCTTACCAACGTTGAGGGAGGTGTTCAGTCCCCTGTGGAGACCCTGTGTAGAGGGTAGGTGTGGCGGAGGTAATGTTGCCTACCCTTACCACCTCTGGTCGGCCCGTCAGGAAGTCCAGGATCTAGTTAAAGAGGGAGGTGTTTAGTCCCAGGGTCACAAGCTTGGTGATGAGCTTGAAGGGGAGTATGGTGTTGAATGCTGAGTTGTAGTTAATGAACAGCATTCTCACATACAGTGGAAGTTGGAAGTTTGTATACACCTTAGCCAAATACATTTAACTTCATATGGCTGCAGGGGCAGTATTGAGTAGCTTGGATGAAAAGGTGCCCATTGTAAATGGCCAGCTCCTCAGTCTCAGTTGCTAATATATGCATATTATTAGTAGTATTGGATAGAAAACACTCTAAAGTTTCCAAAACTGTCAAAATATTGTCTGTGAGTATAACAGAACTGATATTGCAGGCGAAACTCTGAGGAAAATCAAAGCAGGAAGTGGCTTCTATTTTGAAAACTCCTTGTTCCATAGTCTCCCTTTGCTGGATTTAAAGGGATATGAACCAGATTCCTTTCCCTATCGCTTCCTTAAGGTGTCAACAGTCTTCAGACATAGTTTCAGGCATTTGAGCCAGAACGATAACATCGCATCAAGTGGTCACATGAGTTTTGCTTGCGCAACAGAATTTGGACAGCCATTGTTTTCCCCTCTCCTACTGTGAAAGACATTTGCGGTTGATATATTATCAATTATATATTTTAAAAACAACCTGAGGATTGATTATAAAAAACGTTTGACATGTTTCTGTGGACATTATGGAAACTATTTGGAATTTTCGTCTGCGTTGTCGTGACCACTCTTTCCTGTGGATTTCTGAACATAACGTGACAAACTGAGGTATTTTGAATATAAAATCATCTTTATGGAACAAACGTAACATTTGTTGTGTAACTGGGAGTCTCGTGAATGAAAACATCCGAAGATCATCAAAGGTAAATGATTAATTTGATTGCTTTTCTGATTTTCGTGACCAAGCTACCTGATGCTAAGTGTACTTAATGTTTTATCGTGCGATCGATAAACTTACACAAACGCTTGGATTGCTTTTGCTGTAAAGCATAATTTCCCTAACCCTACGCAAATTGGAGTGGGTCTAGGGTGTCTTGGATGTTGGAGTTGATGTGTGCCATAGCCAGCCTTTCAAAGCACTTTAAGATAACAGATGTGAGTGCTACAGGGCAGTGGTCATTGTGGCAGGTAGCCTTAGAGTTCTTAGGAACAGGAATGATGGTGTTCAGCTTGAGATGTGGGGATTACAGACTGGGACAAGGAGAGCTTGAAAATGACCGTGAAAATGCCTCAAAGCTGTTCTGCGCATGCTCTGAGAATGCTGCCTGGAATACCCTCCAGCCCCGCGGCTGGAGTGTTGACCTGATTAAAAACCTTACTCACGTCGACCTTGGGGAGCGAGATCACCCAGTCCCCTGGGTCAGCGGGGACCCTTGTGCACGGCTCAGTGTTGTTTTTATCGAAGCGTGCATAAAATGCTTTGAGTTTGTCTGGTAGAGAGGCATCGTTGGGCAGATCAAGGCTGGGTCTTCCTTTGTAATCCGTTATGGACTGTAGCCCCTGCCACATTAGGCATCATAGCCTGTGTAATAGAATTCCACCTTGTTCCTATATTCTCCTTTTACTTGTTTGATGGTTCTGTGGAGGTTGTAGCAGGACTTCTTGTACTTGTTTGTGTCCTCAGCCTAGCCTCTGGGTATGCTACAATAGACCTGCTTTTAGTTTAGCGCCAACGTGTGTGTTAATCCAGAGCTTTCGATTGGGGAAGCAGTGAACCTTCACTGTGCGTACATCGCCGGCGATGCAGTTCCTAATTAAGCTGGTGACGAATGGGGTTAACACAATGCTATCAGCGGAGTCCCAGAACATATTCCAGTCAGTGCTAGCAAAGCAGTCTTTTAGCATAGTCTCCGAAACGGAGGGCCATTTCTCTACGGAGTGCGTCACGGGTGCTTGTTTGAGCTTCTGCTTGTAGGCAGGAAGCAGGAGTATAGCGATAATGATCTGATTAGCCGAAGTAAAGCAGGGAATCTGACACACACATCGCTACCACAGCATCTCTCACACTTGTGGTGGGTATTTCTTTATTATCAAATGAGAGACAAACTTATCACACAAGTCAGAGTTATACTTAAACTAAATCTTTATTGACTTATTAATAAGGAAAGCAGATCACACCACACACACAAGTGAAGGATGTGATTGCCCTGCAATGACGAGGCTGGTCAACCCAACACTCTTGACTGTTGGGTTGAGAGCCCTGACACAAAGAATACAAATATATTTTATAGAAAAGATACACCCCTTTTAGTCTACATGACAAACAACAGATGTGTGGAATGGGTCACAAGGTGAGACTTGATATATGAGAAAAAAGTATCCCCCAGCCAGATAGCATTTGCCGTGAAGACTGTTCTTATTGTACAGAAACCATAGTTTGGCCCGTAAGACAAGGTTCCTCTCATACCCGAGCCATCTCTCCCTGGTACCTTACATTAAACTAACAACTAATTCTATGAAATGCATGCTGTAGGTTTTATCACCAAACCATTCATAAATCAATTGTCAGCATTGAGCCTCAAAGGCTTCTCTCAGTTCACACAGACAAGCGAGTACTAACAGAACCCTATTCTATTGCATAAAACAACCATTTGATGCAATAACAGTATTATAACATAATCTTGTAATTTCTCCACAATACACTCCTACCCTGAGAGAGGGGCTGAGTTCAGAGCTCCTTCACTGAAAGGTGAGGTAGGGGAAATGCTGTCAGAGTTCTGAAGCACCACAGCCTGACAGCACTGCAGGCTGAGGGGAAATGCATACAACACACACTTGACAAGCTGGAAGTTCAGATCCGGTCCACATCATACGAGCAGAGCACTGGGGTTTTATATCTCATTTCAACTGATTCAGCAAACACAACATTGTTGTACAAAATGGTGTTGACTTATAGTAAAAAAGGGCTACACGTGAAGTTCTTTGAATACACAAGAAGTAAACACACAAGTTAGTGACTAAACCTTGAGGTATTCTGTAATCTTCACAACAAAACATTCAATTTCTTTCTCAAATATTTCTTATTGGACACACACAAGAATGGTGTATATGTACTTTGCAGAAAATAAAAGTATTCAATTCTTATAAACATAAAAGAGCAGACAGATACAAAAAGACCAAGAGCTATAGGTAAAACATCTTTAATACAAAGTAAGATATACAGAACAAGGACAGGTAAACAGAAAGTAGAGGGTAGATGTCATATCCATCCCTCTATCAACCCCCCTTTTGTCCTTCAGAGAGGATCCTAAAAATTCCACACCAATAACCATGCAGGTTAGATAATAGGGCAAAACAGTGGAGTAGTGTACCCTTCACAGCATGACATTTATCACACATAGGGGAGGACACATTAGATATTTCTACCTTAGCATACTGAGAAGGGTTTCCTGCATTCAATGTCTTCAGGAATAATAATGTCAAGAAATGTTACCCCATATACACTGTAAAAAAGTTAACTTAACCAATTGCTTAATCAGCATTATTCTGTGAGTTGAGTGGACTTTAATAATTTGAGGTAATGTGTTAAAGTTTGTTCACTCAACAAACTCTGCTCGAAGTGAGCTGAATATGAACAAGCATGTTGAGTAAAATAACAAAATGTCCATCATTATCATATTTCCCAGCATGCTCCATTCATTGCAGGTTGATTTTCTGAATTGTTTGTCTCAATACATGTGTTTTTGCATGTACATTGATTGACACACAAATAACATACATTTTTCTAAACTAATCCATTCTGTTGGTGGTTGGACTTTAGGCAAAATCAAAACAACCGTTTTTTTTTTAAATCGTCAAACACAGTTTAGCAGATGTTATAGCGGGTGCAGCGGAAACGCTTATGTTAATAGTGCCTAACAATTGCAGTATAATGTCAAACAAGTGCACAAATAAACATTTAATAAATCAAGAAATGTCAGAAAGAATCCAATTAACAACCCAAATAGCACTGTAACAGTAATACAAATGCAATCTATAAGTATATAAACCGGATGAATTTACATGAGATACTAAGAATGATATGTTCAGAAGTAGATATATTTGATTGAGCTTTGTCAAGAATCCAGTATATACGGTGCATTCAGAAAGTATTCAGACTCCTTGAGTTTTTCCACATTTTGTTGTTACAGCCTTATTATAAAATTGATTAAATTGTTTTTTTCCCCTTCAATCTACACACAACAGCCGATAATGACAAAGCAAAAACGGGTATTACATTCACATAAGTATTCAGACTTATGTGCTGCAGAGATGGTTGTCCTTCTTGAAGGTTCTCCCATCCCGCCCGCCCGACAAGCATCACTACTCTGGACTGTTCTGACCAAGCATATGTGGACAACTACAAATACCTAGGTGTCTGGCTTGACTGTAAACTCTCCTTCCAGGCTCATATTAAACATCTCCAATCCAAAATTAAATCTAGAATCGGCTTTCTATTTCGCAACAAAGCCTCCACTCACGCCGCCAAACATACCCTAGTAAAACTGACTATCCTACCTATTCTCGACTTCGGCAATGTCATTTACAAAATAGCCTCCAACATTCTACTCAGCAAATTGGATGTAGTCTATCACAGTGCCATCCGTCATGTCACCAAATCCCCATATACCACCCACCACTGCGACCTGTATGCTTTCGTTGGCTGGTCCTCGCTACATATTCGTCGCCAGACCCACTGGCTCCAGGTCATCTATAAGTCTTTGCTAGGTAAAGCTCCGCCTTATCTCTGCTCACTGGTCACGATATCAACACCCACCCGCTCCAGCAGGTATATCTCACTGGTCAAACCCAAAGCCAACACCTCCTTTGGCCGCCTTTCCTTCCAGTTGTCTGCTGCCAATGACTGGAACGAATTGCAAAAATTGCTGAACCTGGAGACTTATATTTCCCTCACTAACTTTAAACATCAGCTATCCGAGGAGTTAACCGATCGCTGCAGCTGTACACAGCCCATCTGTAAATAGGCCACCTAATCTACCTACCTCATCCCCATATTGTTTGTATCTACTTTTCTGCTCTTTTGCACACCAGTATTTCTACTTGCCCATCATCATCTGCACGTCTATCACTCCAGTGTTCATTTGCTCAATTGTAATTACTTGCTACTATGGCCTATTTATTGCCTTACCTCCGCACGCCATTTGCACACACTGTATATAGACTTTCTTTTTTCTATTGTGTTATTGACTGTACGCTTGTTTATTCCATATGTAACTGTGTTGTTTGTGTCGCACTGCTTTGCTTTATCTTGGAGAGGTCGCAGTTGTTAATGAGAACTTGTTCTCAATTAGCCTACCTGGTTAAATAAAGGGCGGCAGGGTAGCCTAGTGGTTAGAGCGTTGGGCTAGTAACCGGAAGGTTGCAAGTTCAAACCCCCGAGCTGACAAGGTACAAATCTGTCGTTCTGCCCCTGAACAAGCAGTTAACCCACTGTTCCTAGGCCGTCATTGAAAATAAGAATTTGTTCTTAACTGACTTGCCTAGTAAAATAAAGGTAAAAAAGGTGAAATAAAATACAAATTAAATACAAATCTCCACAGAATAACTCTGTAGCTCTGTCAGAATGACAATCTGGTTCTTCGTCACCTCCCTGACCAAGGAGCTTCTCCCCCGATTGCTCAGTTTGGCCTTGTGGCCAGCTCTAGCTCCTTGTGGCCAGCTCTAATAATCTTGGTGGCTATTTCTCAGGGAGAAATAGGTATACGCAGAGCGTTGCAGGTGTTTATTTCACCTTCGCAGAAGGCAGGAATCGTGATCACAGGCAGGCAATGGTCATACATAGGTACGCAAACAGGCAGATGAATCAAAACTAGGACTGAAGGCTATAACTGGTTCTCACAAACAAGCTAGGAAAAGGCTTAGTAGAGTCAAAACGAACAATACCTCACAAAGGGACAAACAGAATGAACTGAACTAAATAAGGAGCTGATGAGACCAGGTGAGGAACTAACACAAGTGAAATCAAAGAACAAAAATGAAAGACAGGGCTACGTTCAAGAACACAAAGAAACATGGCTACGTTCAAGAACACAACGAGACAGAACACAAGGTTGACTAAGAAAATAAATACAGAACCTTATAGTTCCAAACTTCTTCCATTTAAGAATGATGGAGGCCACTGTGTTCTTGGGGACCTTCGATGCTGCAGAAATATTTTGCTACCCTTCCCCAGATGTGTGCCTCGACACAGTCCTGTCTCGGCGCTCTACGGACAATTCCTTCGACCTCATGGCTTGGATTTTGCTCTGACATGAACTGTCAACTGTCAACCTTATATAGACAGCTGTGTCCCTTTCCAAATCTCAAATAAATTGAATTTACCACAGGTGGACTCCAATCAAGTTGTAGAAACAGCTCAATGTTGATCATTGGAAACATGATTCACTTGAGCTCAATTTTGAGTGTCAAAGCAAAGGGTCTGAATACTTCTAAAAACCTATTTTTGCTTTGTCATTATGGGGTATTGTGTGTACATTGACAAGGAAAATGTATTTACTCAATTTTAGAATAAGGCTGTAAAATAACTAAATGTGGAAAACGTCAAGGGGGCTGAATACTTCCTGAATGCACTGCATAAAAACATATGCAGTGTGTATAAACAGTGTAACTACAGTCTAATATACAGTTGTAGAAGTGTTTAATGAGTTATGTCACGAATACTGTATTTAAATACACAGTACAAAACCCCATGGCAAAATGGATAGAATTGCAAGAAATTGGCTTCCATACCAGAGTTCAGAATATAAATATATACTGTATGTACTGTATGTGAATGCTGTGTATAGACAGTATGTGAATAGAAAAGGTGTGAATAGCAGTAATTATGTAGGATGAACCATTACTAGAATACAGTATACACATTGCCTTACAGCCTGAAATGAAAACTTTTTCCAGCTTTATTTACACACAGTAACCCACAATATCCAAGTGAAACTCTGAAAATGTACTGAAATTTAAACAGTAAAATACCTTGTTTGGATAAGTGAACACCCCCCTTAGTTAATACTTTTTCTTGAATTACAGCCATGAGTCTCTCTGAATACGTCTCTACTAATTTTACACACCTAGACTGTGCAATACTTGCCCATTTTTCCTTGCAGAATTGTTCAAGCTCCGTCAAATTGCATGGTGACCGCTCATGGACTGTACTCTTCAAGTCATTCCACAGATCATCGATGGGATTTAGGTCGGGGCTCTGACTAGGCCACTCGAGGACATTCACCTTCTTGTCCTTCAACCACTGTACAGTTGCTTTGGAGGTGTGCTTTGGGTCATTGTCATGTTGAAACGTGAACCTGTCACACCCTGATCTGTTTCACCTTTGTGCTTTGTGCTTGTCTCCACCTCCCTCCAGGTGTCGCCCATCTTCCCCATTATCCCCAGTGTATTGCCAGTTGGTTTTATTTCGTGAAACCTGCCAGCAGTTCTCCCCTTGCGCCTGTCTGTTCTTCCCGGTTTTGACCATTCTGCCTGCCCTGACCCTGAGCCTGCCGTACTGTACCACATCACACTGGATTATTGACCCCTTCCTGCTCTGACTCAGACTGCCTGCCGTTCTGGAGCTTTTGCACCCTATCTGGATTACTGACCTCCGTCTGCCTTTGACCTGTCGTTTTTCCTGCCCCTGTACTAGTAACACACTTGTTACTTCGACACTGTCTGCATCTAGGGCTTACCTGAAACGTGATATAACCATCTTCCTATTTTCAACTTCCTGGTAGAGGGCTGCAGGTTCTCCTCAAGAATCTGTCAGTATTTTACACTTTCCATTTTCGCTTCTTTCCTGACAAGTGCTCCAGTCCCTGTTGAAGAGAAACACCCCCACAACCGGATGCTGCCACCGCCGTGCTTTACTGTAGGCATGGTGTTCCTTGGGTGGAGCGATGTATTGGGTTTTTGCCAGATATATCGTTTTGCGTTCAGGACAAAGTTCAATTCGTTTTTTTTTAGGAGTGTTTTTCTTCTTGCCACCCTCCCATACAGGCCAGATTTGTGGAGTGCTTGTGATATTGTGGTCACATGCACACATTGACTAGTCTTTGCCATAAAGGCATGAATCTCCTTTAAAGTTGCCATTGGCTTCTTGATAGCCTCTCTGATCAGTTTCCTCCTTGCCTGGTTATCCAGTTTGGAAGGACGGCCTGATCTGTGCAGGGTCTGGGTGGTGGCATACGCCTTACACTTCTTAACAATGGTCTTAACTGTGCTCCGTGGGATAGACAAAGCCTTTGAAATCTTTGCATTTTCATTCCCTGTCTTGTGCCTTTCCACAACTTTTTCTTGTAGATCTTTTGAAAGTACCTTTCCGCCCATAGTGGATTCTTTGCTTTGAAATGCACTACTACGCAGTGGAGTTCTCAACGAACAATCGCTTTTATTCCAAACTAATCAAAATCACCACAATTGATCACAGATGAATGCCAATTAGCTTGATTTGCGATCTGGAAGGTGGTTGGTTATACCTCAGCAAGTTTGCAATTGCTATTCTGGGGGGGGGGGTTCACTTATCCAAATAGGGTATTTTACTGTTTTAGATTTAATTAATTGTCAGAGTTTAAAAAAAAAAATTCTCACTTGGATATTGTGGGTTACTGTATGTAAATTAAGCCAGAAAAAGTATAATTTTATGTGTTTTTATTTCAGGCTGTAAGGTAACAACAAAAGCTGAACATTTTGAAAGGGGATAGTGACTTTCTATACTCACTGTATAAAGTGGGTATAACAGTATGTAAACATTATTAAAGTGACCAGTGTTGAGTGACTCTATGTAGGGGAGACTGGGGATGGTTATAACGTGGGACACTTGTAACATTTGCAATTCCTCCTATCAGGAGTGAGGTAGAATCATGTGATTCACTGTGCACACACTCAGTTTAGTCCTGCATCCTCATGTGAAAAATCCCCTGTGATATATTGACAGAAATCTGATTTTGAGGTAAGAAAGTAATTATTTTTGACCAAATTTGTTTTTGTGATGGCATCAACTGCTTTGTAATTCCATTCGCCAAACTTATATCAGGTTTATAACCAGTTTGTGTTGAGATATTTGACACAAGATACCAATGCTAAAGTTTGAACATTTAGCTAAAATGTTAGCTAGCTAATGGCTGCAAGGGTCAGGTGTAACATTTTCTCACAAGTTGTTACAACTAACCCCGAGTAAAACCAGATGTTTTTGGTACATGTTTTCTCTAACTTTAAGCATTCCTAGATTGTGGAAAAGAAAGACAGACAGGGAGTACTTCTTCACACTATAAAAGATCGTCAAATTATGTAGCAGAGCAGGGGAAGTCAATCAGATTGGTTGCAAAGTTGTATGGCATGTGATGCTGTGCAGATTCTGCGAAGCGAGAAAGAAGCTACTGGAGAAAGCGTTGAGAGAGCTTCCTCACTTAGGCTACCGTAGTAGAAACAGGGTCTTCATGGATGAGCAAAAGCAGAGGCTGTCAGAGTATCTCTTGAGGGAAGCTGATTTATTCCCACTTTGCCCACTGCTATCCAGCCCACCTCTCCAGCTGCCTCCCTGGCCACCTCTCCAGCTGCCTCCCTGGCCACCTCTCTAGCTGCCTCCCAGGCCACCTCTCTAGCTGCCTCCCAGGCCATCTCTCCAGCTGCCTCCCAGGCCATCTCTCCAGCTGCCTCCCAGGCCACCTCTCTAGCTGCCTCCCTGGTCACCTCTCCAGCTGCCTCCCAGGCCACCTCTCTAGCTGCCTCCCTGGCCACCTCTCCAGCTGCCTCCCAGGCCACCTCTCTAGCTGCCTCCCAGGCCATCTCTCCAGCTGCCTCCCAGGCCATCTTTCCAGCTGCCTTCCAGGCCATCTTTCCAGCCACTTCACCGGGCACATCTCCACGTGTATCAGGCTGTGGCTGGGAAACACCTGATTACTCTTCTGATTTCAACCCAGTTGATGTATGCCCCTTCCCAAAAGCAGGGCCCAGAAAAATTACAACAGGAGAAAAACTGAAATTCTGAATCTTCCCAGTCATGCTCATTGCAGGTTGCTGGTGATTAAAATGTCAAATTATTGTATATCCTCACTCTGGATGTATTCCAATAGGAATTACACATCACTTTGCAAGCCAGCATAATGTGACTTGCATGCTTGACAAGGCCTGTAAACCAGGAGTTTAAAACCACTGGGTTAGGCCCCTCAAAGAAAGGCCTTATGATATATCCCACTGAGAACACATTGATTGAATCAACGTTTTTTCCATATCATTTCAATGGAATTGTGTGGAATGGAATTGCGAACCAACAGGGAATAGACGTTGAATTGACATCTGTGCCCAGTGGGATGTAATGTATTGTCATAAAGTGTTTAATTTTACACTGGGAAATATGTAAATAAGGTAGAATAAATTCTCCAGTTGAATTGTATTATAACCTAAAATTCTAAATTGAGCGAACATACATTCTCAAGTTGAATTGTAAGGATTGTGAGTTCTCACCAACAATTGCAGCTGATTGCCTTACAATTGTATGTTGAGTCAATATAGTTTTTTTACAGTGTAGGACTAACACAATGGAATTCAGAGAGAAAGAATTTGTCTGAAGCTCATTGAGACACAGGCCATTCATTATGTGTAACCTGTGGCCATCCACAAGACAACACAACAGCATCCTTTAGATCCCTTAACAATAACATGGTGAGGAGAGACCCACCAACATGAACAAGGATGTGATCAAATGTAATCACTGTTATGTGGTGATTGATGAACCCCAATTAGCTCCTAAGCAGTACTTTAGACCAGAGAAACTACGGAAGTAATTTTCAGGGTGTGTAATTATAACCCCTCTCGTTTCTGAATGCCTCTTCCTTTTAAACAGGGATAATCAAATAGACAAGATGGATATGTATCTGCCAGGTGAGCAGACCGAGATGGTGTTGACCCTCTCTCTCTCAGCATTACAATGCATTGTTCATGGCCAGTCAGTTATGGCAAAAATAACCATGCCTCCTTTTAAGAAGGCAGTCAATTCAATCTTCGGTCCAACGGCTCGAATTGATGCTTAATCTTTATTCCCTTTAAAGTGCACCCCAATTGAAGGTTTCTGCGATTACTGGCTTATGTTGAGTAAACATCTGTTCGGTAATATTTTTTGCTGAGCACAACCATTAATTATGATTGGGTGTGTTTAACATAGGGGTAAATCCATTTGAATTCAATCACTTTTTGACAGCATCCCTTTCGATTTAAACATATCTTGCCATACATGGGCCTCCTGAGTGGCGCAGCATCGCAGTGCTAGCTGCGTCAATACAGATCCTGGTTCGATCCCAGGCTGTGTTGCGACCAGGATACCCATAAGGAGGTGCACAATTGGCCCAGCATCGTCTGGGATAGGGGAGGGTTTGGCTGGCCGGGCTGTCCTTGTCCCATCGCGCTCTAGTGCCGGGTGAAATGCACGCTGGCACGGTCCTCAAGTGTACAGTGTTTCCGTCGATGCATTGGGGTGGCTGGCGTCTGGGTTAAGTGAGCATTGTGTCAAGAAGCAGTGCGGCTTGGCGGGGTTGTGTTTTGGAGGACGCACGGTTCTCGACCTTCACCTCTCCTGAGTCTGTACGGGAGTTGCAGTGATGGGACAAGACTAACTACCAATTGGATATCACAAAATAAACATATATTTATATATATATACACTGCTCAAAAAAATAAAGGGAACACTAAAATAACACATCCTAGATCTGAATGAATGAAATATTCTTAATAAATAGTTTTTTACATAGTTGAATGTGAGGCGGCAGGGTAGCCTAGTGGTTAGAGCGTTGGACTAGTAACCGGAAGATTGCAAGTTCAAACCCCCGAGCTGACAAGGTACAAATCTGTCATTCTGCCCCTGAACAGGCAGTTAACCCACTGTTCCTAGGCCGTCATTGAAAATAGGAATTTGTTCTTAACTGACTTGCCTGATTAAATAATGATTAAATAATGGTTAAATAATGGTTAAATAAAGGTAAAATAACACACTCCAGCCACTGATACATTCCAGCCACACACTCCAGCCACATGAGGTCAAGCATTGTCTTGCCTGGTGGAACCCAGGGCCAACCGCACCAGCATATGGTCTCACAAGGGGTCTGAGGAGCAAATCTCGGTACCTAATGGCAGTCTGGCTACCTCTGGTGAGGCGCCCCCCCCCAAAGAAATGCCACACCATGACTGACCCACAGCCAAACCGGTCATGCTGGAGGATGTTGCAGGCAGCAGAACGTGTCTCCAAACTCTGTCACATGTGCTCAGTGTGAACCTGCTTTCATCTGTGAAGAGCACAGGGCGCCAGTGGCGAATTTGCCAATCTTGGCAAATGCCAAACCGCCTGCACGGTGTTGGGCTGTAAGCACAACCCCCACCTGTGGATGTCGGGCCCTCATACCACCCTCATGGAGTCTGTTTCTGACCGTTTGAGCACATTTGTGGCCTGCTGGAGGTCATTATGCAGGGCTCTGGCAGTGCTCCTCCTTGCACAAAGGCGGAGGTAGCGGTCCTGCTGCTGGGTTGTTGCCCTCCTACGGTCTCCTCCACGTCTCCTGATGTACTGGCCTGTCTCCTGGTAGCGCCTCCATGCTCTGGACACTACGCTGACAGACACAGCAAACCTTCTTGCCACAGCTCGCATTGATGTGCCATCCTGGGTGAGCTGCACTACCTGAGCCACTTGTGTGGGTTGTAGAATCAATCTCATGCTACCACTAGAGTGAAAGCCACGCCAGCATTCAAAAGTGACCAAAACATCAGCCAGGAAGCATAGGAATGGAGAAGTGGTCTGTGGTTACCACCTGCAGAACCACTCCTTTATTGGGGGTGTCTTGCTAATTGCCTATCATTTCCACCTGTTGTCTATTCCATTTGCACAACAGCATGTGAAATGTATTGTCAATCAGTGTTGCTTCCTAAGTGGACAGTTTGATTTCACAGAAGTGTGATTGACTTGGAGTTACATTGTGTTGTTTAAGTGTTCCCTTTATTTTTTTGAGCAGTGTATTTATACATTTCTATACATGTTTGCCAATGGAACAAGTGGTCAGAAAGTTACTTTTTGGACCCGATAAAAGTTTACAGATTTTGTATACCCCACCATACCATATCCATGTCTTCACTGGAAAATATAAACAGTTGAGTTTAATATAATTAAAATGCTTACAAACAGGGCTGTCAAACAATTTTACAACAAAAAACTAAATTGTTAGTCTAATTTCAGTTTGTGCCAAAAAAAAAAAAAAAGTATAGTGTGGAGAAGCACTGTACCATCTATGTAATGAATACTCAGAGAGAAACATGTGTAGATTCACCTGCGGAGCGTGGCAGGTGTTTGTTTCACCTTCACAGAAGGCAGGAATCGTGATCACAGGCAGGCAATGGTCATATACAGGTAAGCAAACAGGCAGGTGAATCAAACTAGGACTGAAGGCTATAACTGGTTCTCACAAACAAGCTGGGAAAAGGCTTAGTAGAGTCAAAACGAACAATACCTCACAAAGGCACAAACAGAATGAACTGAACTAAATAAGGAGCTGATGAGACCAGGTGAGTAACTAACACAGGTGAAATCAAAGAACAAAAATGAAAGACAGGGCTACGTTCAAGAACACAAAGAAACAGGGCTATATTCAAGAACACAAAGAAACAGAACACAAGGTTGACTAAGAAAATAAATACAGAACCTTACAATCTAAACCGCTGTGAAATATAATTTCCATAGCCAAAAATATTTAAAGCTGGTGTACAAAACCGAAAGTAAAAGATGCAAAAACAAAACTTAAGAACGGGAAGCATAGAAATAGTGCACATAGAACAGATCTATAGCTAACATTTCTAAGTGAATTTCAGATTGCCTAAAAAGGGACATATTACAGCTTTAAACCTTTAACGTAATGATTTAAGTGACCATTGTGCTGTTGTTGCTGTTAGAAATAAAAAGTTTCCTAAGACAAACCTACGTTTTATTCGTAAGAGAAATTTGAAGTGTTTTAATGAGCAGGCTTTCTTTCATGATTTGTTTTATTTTGACAGGAGTAAGATTGAGCTTATCCCTGATGTGGAAACTGCCTGGAAATTCTTTCATGGTGTTTTTTTCCAAATAGTAAACAAACATGCCCCATTCCGAAGGTTCAGGGTTAAAGGGCGGGAAAATCTATGGTTTTCTTCTGAGCTGTCTTGTATTATTCACGACCATAATCTAGCCTGGGCTCAAGCAAGGAAATCATGTTCTGATGCTGATTGGCTTATTTTTGGGCAGTTACGAAACAAGTATTCTTTTCTTCTCAGGAAGGCCAAGTCTGAATATTTTATGTCTGTTACCACTGATATCCTGAATGACCCTAGAAAGTTTTGGAAGGCTATTAAGTCTATGTCTGGTAACAGTAATGTTAATGAATTACCTTCATGTGTTTTGAAGGACTCTGTTGCTGTATATGACAAAACTGAAATGCTGAATTGTTTCAATGAGCACTTTGTATCATCTGGTAGGCTGTTTGATTCAGTGTCCTCTGTCTCTGTACAACCCTATGTGGATGAACCAGTGAGAGCTGGTCAAATTTGTAATTTTTGCCATTCTCAGTGCAGGTGGTACATGAAGCCCTGAAATCCTTAGATCAGAGAAAGCCTGCAGGTCCTGATCTTTTGGATCCCTGCTTTATAAATCTGGCAGCTGATTTCATAGCTGAACCACTTACTTATCTGTTCAATCTAACCCTGGAATGTAATGAAATTCTGAAAATCTGGAAATCAGCATTTGTCCTACCACTTTTAAAAGGGGGAGATCCAACTCTTTTAAATAATTATAGGCCAATCTCAAAGCTGTCACCCCTGGTGAAAATACTTGAAACCCTTGTGAGTGAACAGCTAAAAGAGTTTTTATTTACTAACTCTATTTTATCAATGTACCAATCGGGCTTCAGGAAGAAGCATAGCACAATCACAGCAGCCATGAAGGTTTTAAATGATATCACTGAAGCCCTTGATAAAAAAACAGCACTGTGTCTCACTTTTTATTGATCTCTCTAAGGCTTTTGATACAGTTGATCATGCTATACTAAGGCAGAGATTGTCGAGTGTTGGTCTTTCAGAGCATGCAGTTGCATGGTTTGCTAACTATCTGTCTGATAGAACTCAGTGCACTCAATTTGATGGGCTTATGTCTGTTAAATTGTCTGTCTTTAATGGTGTGCCCCAAGGCTCTGTACTTGGTCCTCTCTTATTCACTATTTATATAAATGATTTTGACAAAAATGTCCAAAATGCGCAACTTAATTTTTATGCTGATGATACTGTTATTTACTGTTGTGCCTCATCTCTTACAAAAGCTTTCCAGAACTTGCAAACTGCTTTTATACTGTTCAACATACCTTGTGTCAATTGAAGCTTATCCTCAATACTGACAAAACTAAACTAATGGTGTTTTCTAAAGCAAGAAATAGACCTCTGAACCTTTCTCCTATTACTACCTGTCAGGGCAAGGAGATTGAGGTTGTAACCTCATAAATATCTTGGAATTTTAATTGATGACAGCCTCTCTTTTAAAATGCATATTCAACAACTGACAAAAAAAATTGAAGCTGAAATTGGGATTTTATTTTCAGTAATAAGTCCTGTTTTACTTTTGAAGCCAGGAGGAGGCTAGTATCGGCTACATTTATGCCTTTACTAGACTATAGGGATATTTTATATATGAATGCTTCCGCTCAGTGTTTGAGATCAATTGACACCCTTTACCATGGCACTTTGAGTTGTATTTTAAACTGCAAAACCCTTACGCACCACTGCACTTTGTATACCAGGGTTGGCTGGCCTTCTCTAGTCACTCATAGGCTCAGGCACTGGTATACTTTTATTTACAAAGCCATTTTGGGTTTACTACCTTTTTGGGGGGGCATTTTTATTGTTCAGAAATGTGGTGGGTACTCTCTTCGTTCGCTGGACTTTATCCTGCTAACTGTTCCAAATGTCCGAACTGAATTTGGTAAAGGGGCTTTTATGTACTCTGCGCCATCGTGTTGGAACGCCTTACAAAATACTTTTGAACTGGAAGAACTTGTCCCGATTGGTATTTTTAAATAACTGATGAATGATCTTGGGACTGATTCCCTGACCTGTCAGTTTTTAATTTGCTGTTTTTGATTTTGTTATACTCTTGTGAATTCTATTGTTTTTACTAGATTACTTGTAGTTTTTCATGTTGTTTGTCTGTAATTTTTGTAATGACTTGGTGCTGCCCATCTTGGCCAGGACGCTCTTGAAAAAGATATTTTAAATCTCAATGAGCCCTTCCTGGTTAAATAAAGGTTAAATAAAAAAGAAAAAAGAACGTCAATGACCTAGGAATGTGTAAACTGCGTATTTTTCTAAATAATCACATATGTTGTATCTTAGACCCTATTCCACATCATCTGAGGTTTTTGTGTTGTGCCCGTCATCGGCTGAGACAGAACATGCTCTTGAATACAGGGTGGGTGTCATTTTAATCATGGAAATATAATTCATGGACCTGTCCCTTCAGGCCACTGTAATTTTGCTGGGAAACCATTTACATTTTAATTTAAATGTTTGCTTCTAATTACTACCACAACGATGACCACCGTTCCACCCACTGTCGAATGCAAACTTAAATGGTCATGTCTATTCTATTATCTATATTTCTATGGAGGATTGAAAGTATAAAAGATATTCCCATTCAAGTCATCACTCTCTAATGTGTGGACTTCCAACCAATGTATTCCCATTTTAGTACATTTATCAGCCAAAACATGACACCTAGACTGTATTCAAGAGCATGTTGTGTCTCAACCGATGGAGGGCACAACACCAAAACCTTAGATGATGTAAAATAAGGTCTAAACTAAAACATAAAGTATGCAAATATGAAACAAATCTGAGTTGTTGCACTTTCCTGTTTGCAAGCTTTTAAATGATATCATTGTCAACCGTTAACCTTTTACAGTTATGAAGACAAGGATGTCTCGTGGTATGGTGAGGTATGCAAAACTCTGTCCATTTTGAGCACCTTAATCTCTTGAATGTTTTGGCATTCAGGTCCAAAATGTCACTTTCTGAGCTCTTCTACAGTGGTCAAATATGTATGGAAGGTTTTGTTCAAATCAAAAGGGGTGCGGACCAAAAGTGTTTGAGTTCAAATAGATTTACCTATAGTGCACATTCAGAGCAATATATTGGAATTCATAGTCTCCCTATGTCACTGACAAATGAGCCTTAACATCCATATTGATTACGTCTCGTTTCAATTATCCTCCGACTAGAACTGTGAATACAGAGTATACACACTGTGCTACAGTTGCTACCACTGCAGCAGGCTCAGAACTTAATGGAACCTAATGAACCATCAGATAACCCACTGACCTAAAAGGGATCAACTTCTTCAACCAAGGCCAAGCCTGTGTCCTGGTCAATAAGGAGTAGGGAGCCCTACTGCAAAACGCAAACAGAAAAAAATACATTGAGGTCTTTGATGACCTGTTAGACAGGCAGTAGTTCAATAAGACACAGAGAGAAGTGACCTGGTGCATTAATCAAAACTCAGTGCTGCCTCTCTCCTCCCAGCTAGAACATTTGCAACCTTGTAAGTTGTGGGAAAGTACGTTTTTGGCTTCCCGTTGGTTCTGGGAATGAAGCCATACGTTCCCCGACTGGTAAAACATTTTTTTTTAAACGTTCTGAGAACAGAACTTACATTTTTAGGTTGCAGGGAGGTACTGAGAATGTTTTGCTATGGTTCCCTGGAAGTTTTATTACTGTTCTGAGAAAGAAAATTACACCTGTAGGAAACGTTATGCTGAAGTACTGAAATTCCCACCTAAGAAACATATGGTTCTCAGAATGCTAGCTGGGTATCCTGGAACATTACCAGAACACAGAACATTGTGTGAAGGTTGTATACAAAATAACCATATGACAACCACACTCTCACCAAGAGTCAGGGAGTTATATAGTTCAGAGCTTTAGAGAAGTCTGAATTTCAGGATATCTATGATGACAAGAAACCTCACAATTAACTTAACTGGATACAATTGAATTGCCCTGCTATCCACTCAAACTGTATCTGTCCTTCAAAGGAGTCTGTGGAAAAATTCAACTCATTTTTGGAATTATTGCAAATAAAATTATACATGAGAGAAACGGGCATAAGACCATTATTAATTAACAACATGTGCTCAAATTCTTTCAAGATCATAATCCACATTTTTATTTTACCTTTATTTAACTAGGCAAGTCAGTTAAGAACAAATTCTTATTTTCAATGACGGCCTAGGAACAGTGGGTTAACTGCCTGTTCAGGGGCAGAACAACAGATTTGGGGGGGTTTGAACTTGCAACCTTACTAGTCCAACACTCTAACCACTAGGCTACCTTGCCGCCCCGGCATTTGAAAGCGTTCTGTTAAAAGATTTTAGCTGGAAGCAGTCATTCAGTTGGATTTGGGGACGCAGACAATTTGTTTGTTGCTGTCACACCCTGATCAGTTTTACCTGTCCTCGTAATTGTCTCCATGCCCTCCAGGTGTCACTTATTTTCCGTAGTGTATTTATCCCTGTGTTTCCTATCTCTCTTTACCAGTTCATCTTGTATTTTTCCAAGTCAACCAGCGGTTTTCCTGTTATCCTGCTTAATTGCATTCTCCTTTTTCTAGTCCTCCTGGTTTTGACCCTTGCCTGTTTCTGGACTTTGTACCTGCCTGTCTGACCATTCTGCCTGCCTTGACCACAAACCTGTCTGCCACTCTGTACCTCCTGGACTCTGATCTGGTTTTGACCTTTTTGCCTGTCCATGACCATTCTCTTGCCTACCCCTTTGGATTAATAAACATTCTAAGACTCCAACCATCTGCCTCCTGTGTCTGCATTTGGATCTCGCCTTGTGCTTTGATAGTGGCTCCGCAAGTTACACTCTATTAATCATCATTTTGGTGTATTAATGTTACCACTACAAAGATGTTTTGGTAATAAGATCGTTATCTCTATATAAAGTCATGGCTAGAGCTCACCTTTTTATACCTCGTAAATTGAACAATATGGTCCGACTGTGACCTGCAACCTGGGCGGTTCTTCCCTGACCAGGGAAGAACCACCCAGGGAAAACCTGTCACCTCTTTCTATTGGCTCCTGGTTACTTACTAGTTCTACAGGTCACGGTTTTACAGACAAGCTAACCATTGATCTACTGCGAGAGTTTGAACTGTGTTTTGCAGACAAGCTAACCATTGATCTACTGCGAGAGTTTGGACTGGGTTTTACAGACAAGCTAACCATTGATCTACTGCGAGAGTTTGGACTGGGTTTTACAGACAAGCTAACCATTGATCTACTGCGAGAGTTTGGACTGGGTTTTGAAGCCAGCGAATGATTTGGAATCGGATTTCACTGTTAGTTTAACACACGAAACTGCACAATTATTTGAATAAAACTGACGGCTGTTTATTTCTAATGAAAGTACTGATGAGTGCCTGCAGTGACTCTCACCCCCTGATATTGGCTACGCCAGTAGCTAGTTTCCACGCTGTTACAGGAGAGAAGGCAAACGGGAGTGAAGGATGCTGTGTCCCGGTTGTTCTTCTAGACTATCACGGTGACTTCTCTCACAGTGACATCTCTCACGGTGACATCTAGATGGTTACCAATATGAGTTATTTCTTGTGTAAGCTTCTATACTACTTGAAATATAATCCTGGGAGGGGGAAAATGGGCGACATTACTAGCTACCGCCGGCAACGCCTTGAAAAAGCTGCCCAGTGGAAAGCACCTCCGGTAGACAGGCACCTCGCTATAACATCGGTGCACTGGTCACCATGTTACAGTAGCTACTGCCGGAGACGCGTTATACAGTGGAAAGCAGTTACCCATGACTCACTGCGTCCCATAGAACGAGGAACCACCCTGGGGACAATCAAAAGAGCAGCATCCAGGAGCCAATTGAAAGAGGGGGTGGGTTTTTTCCTGGACAGTTCTTCCCTGGGCGGTTCTTCCCTGGCCCAGGACGCGGGTCGCAGTCAGACCTACAGTTGAAGTCAGAAGTTTACATACACTTATGTTGGAGTCATTAAAACTTGTTTTTCATCAACATGTCTTGTTAACAAACTATAGTTTTGGCAAGTCGGTTAGGACATCTATCTATGTGCATTGAAAATTCCAGAAAATTATGTCATGGCTTTTGAAGCTTCTGATAGGCTAATTGACATCATTTGAGTCAATTGGAGGTGTACCTGTGGATGTACATCAAGGCCTACCTTCAAATTCAGTGCCCCTTTGCTTGACATCATGGGAATATCAAAATAAATCAGCCAAAACCTCAGAAAAAATGTTTTGACCTCCACAAGTCTGGTTCATCCTTGGGAGCAATTTCCAAACGCCTGAAGGTACCACGTTCATCTGTACAAACAATAGTATGCAAGTATTAACACCATGGGACCACGCAGCCGTCATACCGCTCAGGAAGGAGATGCGTTCTCTCTCCTAGAGATGAACGTACTGTGGTGCGAAAAGTGCAAACCAATCCCAGGACAACAGCAAAGCACCTTGTGAAGATGCTGGAGGAAACAGGTACAAAATCTATATCTGTATCTATCTATATCTGTATCTATATCCACAGTAGAACGAGTCCCATATCGACATAACCTGAAAGGCTGCTCAGCAAGGAAGAAGCCACTGCTCCAAAACCAGCATAAAAAAGCCAGACTACGGTTTGCAACTGCCCATGGGGACAAAGATCGAACTTTTCGGACAAACGTCCTCTGGTCTGATGAAACAAAAATAGAACTGTGTGGCCATAATGACCATTGTTATGTTTGGAGGAAAACCGTGAAGCATGGGGGGGGACAGCATCATGTTGTGAGGGTTCTTTGCTGCAGGAGGGATTGGTGCACTTCACAAAATAGATGGCATCATGAGGTAGGAAAATTATGTGGATATATTGAAGCAACATCTCAAGACATCAGTCAGGAAGTTAAAGCTTGGTCTTAAATGGGTCTTTCAAATGGACAATGACCCCAAGCATACTTCTAAAGTTGTGGGAAAAAATGGCTTAAGGATAACAAAGTCAAGATATTGGAGTGGCCATCACAAAGCCCTGACCTCAATCCCATAGAAAATTTGTGGGCAGAACTGAAAAAGCGTGTGCGAGCAAGGAGTCCTACACACCTGATTCAGTTACACCAGCTCTGTCCAGCTCTGAGGAATGGGCTCTGAGGAAGATTCTCCCAACTTATTGTGGGAAGCTTGTGGAAAGCTACCCGAAATGTTTGACCCAAGTTAAACAATTTAAAGGCAATGCTACCAAATACTGATTGAGTGTATGTAAACTTCTGACCCACTGGGAATATGATGAAAGAAATAAAAGCTGAAATAAATCATCCTCTCTACAATTATTCTGACATTTCACATTCTTAAAACAAAGTGGTGATCCTAACTGACCTAAGACAGGGAATTTTTACAAGGAATAAATGTCAGGAGTTGTGAAAAAACGGAGTTTAAATGTACTTGACTAAGGTGTATGTAAACTTCCGACTTCAATTGAAAAGGTGAAATGTTTGTTCCCTCAATCGTATTCAGGTATGGAGCATGCCAACCAGAGCCTCGGGAGGGCCAATTATCATGTGGGTTGGGTTGTAGGCTAATCCAAAAGGGGGGGGGGGTCATGGGTACCCATGTTTACTTACTGAATTAGGCCGGGTTTAAAGTGCATATTTGTGGTAATTGTATGCCAATATATGCTGAACATTGTAACGATCCTCGCTGTAAGTGCCACGTTACAATTCCCATCAAGTGAGTTAACCTTACTGCCGCGATGTATAGGGTGCTTCCCTTTCACACCAGCGACCCAGGTTTGTTTCCCGGCCCCACCGTTCGCTACACTGGTGTCAAAATTGAGATGGCAGCTGTGAGGTCATCGGAATGCACAGCCCAAATGTGTGGAGGCGCTAAGTAGTTGAAGCACAGGGACGTGCCTTCTCGTTCAGAGGTGGCAGTGTAGTGATCCTTGCTATATAAGCAAATTACAATTGCCACTAATATTTTGATGTGGATTTCATACCTTTATTTAGCTAATACCTTAGTTGATGCAGAATGGTTTATTCCAAGGTGAGGCCTTGATGGAAACACATTCTGTTAGTCCTGTAGACAGTGGACAGGTTGCTACATTGCTGTTTCAAGCAGGAATTATTGAAGTCTTGGTATACTGTAGGTCTTTAGTTTACTATTATTACATTTCTGCCCAGTTTATGTTCCTGTCTGTTCATCATCCTATTTATTGTTTTGTACACTGAACAAAAATATAAACACAACATGTAAAGTGTTGGTCCAATGTTTCATGAGCTGAAATAAAACAACCCACAAATGTTCCATATGCACAAAAAGCTTATTGCTCTCAAGATATTCCATCCACTTGACAGATGTGGCATATCAATACACTTGTACTGGAGACAATGAAAGTCCACTCTAAAATGTTTCTCAAGTTTTGAAGGAGCATGCACTTTCCTTGCTGACTACAAGAAGGTCCACCAGAGCTGTTACCAGAAAATGTAATGTTAATTTCTCTACCATAAACCACCTCCAATGCCATTTTAGAGAATTTCGCAGCTCATCCAGCCAGCCTCACAACCGCAGACCACATGTAACCATGCCAGCCCAGGACCTCCACATCCGGCCTCTTCACCTGCGGGATCGCCGGAGACCAACCACCTAGACAGCTGATGTGCAAAACCACAGTTTCAATCAAATTTTTGGCTACAAACTGTCACAAGCTGTCTCAGGGAAGCTCATCTGTATGCTCGTCATCCTCACCAGGGTCTTGACCTGACTGCAGTTCACCATCGTAATCGAGTTCACCATCGTAATTCAGTGCGGAAATGCTTACCTTCGATGGCCACTCACACACTGGAGAAGTGTGCTCTTCATGGATGAGTCTCGGTTTCAACTGTACCGGGCAGATAGCAGACAGCGTTTATGGCCTTGTGTGGGCGAGCAATTTGTTGAGGTCAACGTTGTGAACAGAGTGCTCCATGATGACGTTGGGGTTATGGTATGGGCAGGCATAAGCTACGGACAATGAACACAATGGCAATTTGATTGCACAGAGATACTGTGACGAGATCCTGAGGCCCATTGTCATGCCATTCATCCGCTGCCATCACTTCATGTTTCAGCATGATAATTTTTTATTTATTTTCTATTTCACCTTTATTTAAACCAGGTAGGCAAGTTGAGAACAAGTTCTCATTTACAATTGCGACCTGGCCAAGATAAAGCAAAGCAGTTCGACAGATACAACGACACAGAGTTACACATGGAGTAAAACAAACATACAGTCAATAATACAGTATAAACACGTCTATATACGATGTGAGCAAATGAGGTGAGAAGGGAGGTAAAGGCAAAAAAAGGCCATGGTGGCAAAGTAAATACAATATAGCAAGTAAAACACTGGAATGGTAGTTTTGCAATGGAAGAATGTGCAAAGTAGAAATAAAAATAATGGAGTGCAAAGAAGCTAAATAAATAAATAAATAAAATACAGTTGGGAAAGAGGTAGTTGTTTGGGCTAAAATATAGGTGGGCTATGTACAGGTGAAGTAATCTGTGAGCTGCTCTGACAGTTGGTGCTTAGAGCTAGTGAGGGAGATAAGTGTTTCCAGTTTCAGAGATTTTTGTAGTTCGTTCCAGTCATTGGCAGCAGAGAACTGGAAGGAGAGGCGGCCAAAGAAAGAATTGGTTTTGGGGGTGACTAGAGAGATATACCTGCTGGAGCGTGTGCTACAGGTGGGAGATGCTATGGTGACCAGCGAGCTGAGATAAGGGGGACTTTACCTAGCAGGGTCTTGTAGATGACATGGAGCCAGTGGGTTTGGCGACGAGTATGAAGCGAGGGCCAGCCAACGAGAGCGTACAGGTCGCAATGGTGGGTAGTATATGGGGCTTTGGTGACAAAACGGATTGCACTGTGATAGACTGCATCCAATTTGTTGAGTAGGGTATTGGAGGCTATTTTGTAAATGACATCGCCAAAGTCGAGGATTGGTAGGATGGTCAGTTTTACAAGGGTATGTTTGGCAGCATGAGTGAAGGATGCTTTGTTGCGAAATAGGAAGCCAATTCTAGATTTAACATTGGATTGGAGATTTTTGATATGGGTCTGGAAGGAGAGTTTACAGTAACCAGACACCTAAGTATTTGTAGTTGTCCACGTATTCTAAGTCAGAGCCGTCCAGAGTAGTGATGTTGGACAGGCGGGTAGGTGCAGGTAGCGATCGGTTGAAGAGCATGCATTTAGTTTTACTTGTATTTAAGAGCAATTGGAGGCCACGGAAGGAGAGTTGTATGGCATTGAAGCTTGCCTGGAGGGTTGTTAACACAGTGTCCAAAGAAGGGCCAGAAGTATACAGAATGGTGTCGTCTGCGTAGAGGTGTATCAGGGACTCACCAGCAGCAAGAGCGACCTCAATGATGTATACAGAGAAGAGAGTCGGTCCAAGAATTGAACCCTGTGGCACCCCCATAGAGACTGCCAGAGGTCCGGACAGCAGACCCTCCGATTTGACACACTGAACTCTATCAGAGAAGTAGTTGGTGAACCAGGCGAGGAAATCATTTGAGAAACCAAGGCTGTCGAGTCTGCCGATGAGGATGTGGTGATTGACAGAGTCGAAAGCCTTGGCCAGATCAATGAATACGGCTGCACAGTAATGTTTCTTATCGATGGCGGTTAAGATATCATTTAGGACCTTGAGCGTGGCTGAGGTGCACCCATGACCAGCTCTGAAACCAGATTGCATAGCAGAGAAGGTATGGTGGGATTCGAAATGGTCCGTAATCTGTTTGTTGACTTGGATTTCGAAGACCTTAGGAAGGCATGGTAGGATAGATATAGGTCTGTAGCAGTTTGGGTCAAGAGTGTCCCCCCCCCTTTGAAGAGGGGGATGACCGCAGCTGCTTTCCAATCTTTGGGAATCTCAGACGACACGAAAGAGAGGTTGAACAGGCTAGTAATAGGGGTGGCAACAATTTCGGCAGATAATTTTAGAAAGAAAGGGTCCAGATTGTCTAGAACGGCTGATTTGTAGGGGTCCAGATTTTGCAGCTCTTTCAGAACATCAGCTGAACGGATTTGGGAGAAGGAGAAATGGGGAAGGCTTGGGCGAGTTGCTGTTGGGGGTGCAGTGCTGTTGACCGGGGTAGGAGTAGCCATGTAGAAAGCATGGCCAGCCGTAGAAAAATGCTTATTGAAATTCTCAATTATGGTGGATTTATCAGTGGTGACAGTGTTTCCTATCTTCAGTGCAGTGGGCAGCTGGGAGGAGGTGTTCTTATTCTCCATGGACTTTACAGTGTCCCAGAACTTTTTTGAGTTAGTGTTGCAGGAAGCAAATTTCTGCTTGAAAAAGCTAGCCTTGGCTTTTCTAACTGCCTGTGTATAATGGTTTCTAGCTTCCCTGAACAGCTGCATATCACGGGGGCTGTTAATGCACGGCCCGTGACGCAAGGACCTGTACACAATTCCTGGAAGTTGAAAATGTCCCAGTTTTTCCATGACCTGCATACTCACCAGATATGTCACCCATTGAGCATGTCTGGGATGCTCTGGATCGACATTTACGACACCGAGTTCCAGTTCCCGCCAATATCCAGCAACTTCGGACAGCCATTTAAGAGGAGTGGGACAACATTCCATAGGTCACAATCAACAGCCGGATCAAATCTATGCGAAGAAGTGTGTCGCGCTGCATGAGGCAAATGGTGGTCACATCAGATATTGACTGGTATTCTGATCCACGCACCTACGTTTTTTTAAGGTTTCAGTGACCAACATATACATATCTGTATTCCCAGTCATGTGAAATTCATAGATTAGGGCCTAATGAATATATTTCAATTGACTGATTTCCTTATATGAACGGTAACTCAATAAAATCTTTGACATTTTTGTGTGTTGTGTTTTTATTTTTGTTCAGTGTAAATACTTTGTACATGCTTTACATAGGTTTGCTGGATCTTATTTCCCATTCCTGCATGTAAAAACAAATAATCTTGCTAACTTAGTCTGCTTCCTCACTGAAACCTCCACCGCCAAGTGTGCCTTCTTCATGCATTCCCACAGGCAAGGCAAATGGTTGTTGTGTTCATGTGGCTCTGACTCACTATTGGTCTTGATAAAGTAAATAGAAGAACATAAGAGACAGAGGTTGAAAGGTACACCTGTAAGCAGTGTCGCATCATCTACAGTATGTCACAAATTAGTGAAGATAGGCCTATTCCATGTAACATCTTAAGAAAATAAAATGGTTGAGTACCAAAAAGGCCCAAATGTTAGATTAACTGACAGAACCTGATCATCTCCATGATCATTTTTCATGTTTGATGTTTAAATATTCTCAAATTGGGAAAGATAACCAATTGAGGGTTTCAGATGTCAGGCAAACATGTCGATACACTTACAGGACACTAAGTTTGTCATTAACCAAGGAAAATAATATTGATGTAGACGTAGGAACACCAACCAGTAAATTCACATTCAGACTCTTTTTTTTACAACTAAAGTATTTATTTACAGACTAAAAAAAATCCTAACTCCAGAACCCAGACAGACTAACACTACAATGTTTTCTCTTCAACAATTGTCCTCTCAGGGATAGAGTATGTACAAGGCAAAGTGTCTGTCCTCTGCCATGGCATGGCAGGCAGTTCATTTAATATCATAATAGAGGCTGGCTTTTGTAGCTGTTGGAGCAACACCACACTATTCTTCATTCTGTTGAATAATGCATCCTGTCTTGCAGGTCTTTGGCAGCCCCAAAAGCTCTGGACAACCATAGAGTATTTTATTTACAGACACATAGCAAAGAGTTTACCACTGTGGTCTTACGTTCCAAGGTTTTAAGGTGCCCTTGTGAAAACACTTACTGTATGTATGCAAAAGTAACTTTTCCAATTACGGCCATGGAAAACGTTATATTTACTTGCTATCAATATGACACAGTCAGGAGGGTATACAAAGTACATACAAGAGAGGACATAACATAACCTTGAGGTAAAAATGTATTATTTTAGATTTTGATAACATTGATGAGGCGCTAGAGATTTCATTGTAAACATCATAATACTAATGAGTAAATTCTATGTTTATAAATGTACATTTTTTAAGAAGACCCACAGATGTCAAGCCTTCATGTATGAATTTGTAGCTTTATTAAATTCCCTATTGGACAAGAGGAATACCTATGTGAGAATGCTGTTCATCGACTACAGCTCGGCATTCAACACCGTAGTACCCTCCAAGCTCGTCATCAAGCTCGAGACCCTGGGTCTCGACCCCGCCCTGTGCAACTGGGTACTGGACTTCCTGACGGGCCGCCCCCAGGTGGTGAGGGTAGGCAACAACATCTCCTCCCCGCTGATCCTCAACACTGGGGCCCCACAAGGGTGCGTTCTGAGCCCTCTCCTGTACTCCCTGTTCACCCACGACTGCGTGGCCACGCACGCCTCCAACTCAATCATCAAGTTTGCGGACGACACAACAGTGGTAGGCTTGATTACCAACAACGACGAGACGGCCTACAGGGAGGAGGTGAGGGCCCTCGGAGTGTGGTGTCAGGAAAATAACCTCACACTCAACGTCAACAAAACTAAGGAGATGATTGTGGACTTCAGGAAACAGCAGAGGGAACACCCCCCTATCCACATCGATGGAACAGTAGTGGAGAGGGTAGCAAGTTTTAAGTTCCTCGGCATACACATCACAGACAACCTGAATTGGTCCACTCACACAGACAGCATCGTGAAGAAGGCGCAGCAGCGCCTCTTCAACCTCAGGAGGCTGAAGAAATTCGGCTTGTCACCAAAAGCACTCACAAACTTCTACAGATGCACAATCGAGAGCATCCTGGCGGGCTGTATCACCGCCTGGTATGGCAACTGCACCGCCCTCAACCGTAAGGCTCTCCAGAGGGTAGTGAGGTCTGCACAACGCATCACTGGGGGCAAACTACCTGCCCTCCAGGACACCTACACCACCCGATGCTACAGGAAGGCCATAAAGATCATCAAGGACATCAACCACCCGAGCCACTGCCTGTTCACCCCGCTGTCATCCAGAAGGCGAGGTCAGTACAGGTGCATCAAAGCTGGGACCGAGAGACTGAAAAACAGCTTCTATCTCAAGGCCATCAGACTGTTAAACAGCCACCACTAACATTGAGTGGCTGCTGCCAACACACTGTCAATGACACTGACTCAACTCCAGCCACTTTAATAATGGGAATTGATGGGAAATGATGTAAATATATCACTAGCCACTTTAAACAATGCTACCTTATATAATGTTACTTACCCTACATTATTCATCTCATATGCATACGTATATACTGTACTCTATATCATTGACTGCATCCTTATGTAATACATGTATCACTAGCCACTTTAACTATGCCACTTGGTTTACATACTCATCTCATATGTATATACTGTACTCAATATCATCTACTGTATCTTGCCTATGCTGCTCTGTACCATCACTCATTCATATATCCTTATGTACATATTCTTTATCCCCTTACATTGTGTATAAGACAGTAGTTTTTTGGAATTGTTAGTTAGATTACTTATTCGTTATTACTGCATTGTCGGAACTAGAAGCACACGCATTTCGCTACACTCGCATTAACATCTGCTAACCATGTGTATGTGACAAATAAAATTTGATTTGATTTGATTTATTAACAGAAAATGTACTTGTACTGTAAAATACTACAATGCAATCTTTGTTGTTTGATGAAATGTGATCTGTTATCTCTTTTCTTTTCTTTATATTATTTATAGATGTTTGTGTAGGTTTTTTGTTTGTTTGTAATTCGGCATGTGTTCTTGCCTGACTTGTTTATTGTAACGTTCTTGTTTATTTTTGTCAAAAAACAAAACCAAACAAAAAACAAGAGAGGACATAACCCACTGGGCACAGACGTCAGTCAATTCAACATCTATTCCATGTTGGTTCAACGTAATTTCATTAAAATGACAAGGAAACAAAGTTGATTAAACCAATGTGTGCCCTATTGGAGTCCTCTGTCACGCTATCCATGTGCACAAACTTTGTATCTTCAATGAAATACAAGAACAGAATTGAAATAAGGATGGATAAGAAGCCTCTTTATCTTCCCTCACTGAGCAAATTGCTAAAAAAAATATGGCACTGACAGCTTTCCATTATCTTCACATGCTTCAGTCCAGACCATTGTGATTTGGAGACGCTAAGAGCAATGCTATCAATATTTATATCAAATCCTAATAAAAGCATGAACTTATCAGCCTTGAATCATTACAATATTGAGCGGTTTCCTGGGGCTGGTTCTTGAGATGAAAGGTAAGAGAAGGGCTATGCGTGGCCTGGTCAACTGATTTTACATTTATGCTATATGAATCCCTTTGAAAATCTAATTCATTGCTCTCAAACGAGCCTCTTTCTTTGATATTTCTCTTGTCACCATGAGCTGAAGCTTAGACCACATTACGTGCGAGATGGGGCAATATTGACTGTTACTTACCATACTTCCTTCTTATTTGATCACAACAGGCGGTAACAGAGAGGACCGAACATCACAGTATGGATGCAGCAAGTAAAAAAACTCCATAAACAAGCTACAAAACTGACATGTAGAGGTTGAAAATGTATGTTGTGTACATGTTAGAATAACTGTAACACACTTTATATCAGAGTGACGGTACATGGTATTTGATGGTACAGATGAAGGATCTTAATTTGAGCCAGTGTGCTACAGCAGGAAAATAAACCTGCAGCAGGAAATGTAAATTATTTTGTGGATTATAATTAATGGACATTTTTGTAGGGGTTGATGCATTTTTTGTTAGGGCAAATCAAGTCTGAAATTTTAAAGTAGGAATGGCAAACTTTAGAAGCCTTTTCCAAACTCAAACACACTACAAGTTTGAGGAAAATTCTCAGCAACAAAAGAGTGATCAGATTAACATCCAACATACAGCATGTCGTCACATGAGTGATAACAGACAATACCATCTTGCAATGTAGGATTATGGTTGCTTGAGAATTTGTCGATTCAGACCAGGGAGAAAATATTACAGAGAAGCTGAGGCCCAAATATGACACCGCCACTGATACCTCTGTAAATGCCTCCAATTGAACTCCAAACCAATCATCTCATCATGCTGCTGTTAAAACATCATTATTAATGTGTCTGGCATTCTGTGCCACCAAGTTCTCCTCTTCTTTCTGAGGTACAATAATGAGATCCTGCACCATTCTCTCCCTGGCCAGTCTCTGTGGCAGGAGGAGAACATACTAGCCAACCCTCTCATCCCAACACGCTGCCTGGGATCTGGAAACTGTGATTTCCTTAATGACCATCCCCAGTGGGCAGGCGGTGGGGCGGCGGAGGCAGGAAGGGTGACTGTCAGCCAAGGCACTGGGCCAGAGGAGGCCTCGCTGAGTGTTGGTCCAGATAATTAACAGAGCCAGTAGCCCCCGGCGGGAGAAAGCCTCCTGGGGTGGACTGGGCCTAGCGACGCAGGCCTGTGGTCACTCTCCCAGATGGACAGTATGTGCCTGTGTGCGTGTGCACAGTCTTCAGAAAGGTGAAATGGAGGTCTCACTCCCCCAGGCCCCTGGCGACAATAGCCAGTGTGAGACTGAGCCAGATAACCTACAATCCCCCTCGGAATAAACACAACTGGGAGACCACAAAACTGGGAGATCATCCGGCCATGTCTCCAGCTGTAAACAGTCTGTAAATGTGTTTCTATGAGCTGGTTTAACCCAGGGGGCTGCTGCACTGAAGCTCCTACCAGGACATTCTCAGATCTATCCCCCTTTGCGTCTCATGTCAACACATCCAGGCTTCTGAGCTCGGGGCCTGGCAGATCAGTTCCCATGGCCCCCATCATCCACATAGGTTTTGTCACTGGATTTCCTACTTTGGACACATTGCTACAGCTTAAGACTCTTTGGGTTCTCGGTGGCTTATATTGCAGTTTAATCATCTGACTTAGAGTGATCTTAACCCTCAGGAATAAAGGCTACAGTGGTTTCTCTTCATGTGACGCCATGAATAATTCAGGGGATACATTTACTTTCTCAATTCACTTCCAAAAAAATATAAAGACCTTAAAGGTGGAATCCGTAGTGCTGAAACCTCCATGTCCATTTGCGACATTACGACAGCAACGACATTACTTCAAACAGTGAACACAATTGTTTTCACTCAGGCATCATTGGACATCATTGCACGTGCGATTGAACAGCAGAGTATGTACTATGATTTTGTTGTTGCACGATGCAGGATGCTCCTCTGCCCTGTTTCAAAAACAAATTAAAAACCATAACATATGTTATTTCACCTTATGCGGATCTCAGCTTTAAGATTGATTCTGCTTTTATTACACATTTTTGTGCTGGTCTCCAATTTAGTCAGAATGCATGCGGTTGTGACATAGGGAATAGATACACTTAAACTCTGAAAAATCAAACACACAACTCTCCAAACATCCAGTATTTGGATGGATTTTTGCCTTTGTCTCTGGCAAATAACACATATTTTGAACATGTAGCAGAGATTCTCCTTTAATTGCTTGGAGAGTGAAACATTTTCAGCTGTGTAGAAACAGAGTATTTACAAGATACAACAGTCAAATAGATAGTCTTCAATTGAGTTGGAGAAGAAAATCATTTGGATCTCTCTGTAATCTTGCGAGGTGAGTCTCAAGTTCTAAACCAGTTTTAGGTCTTACTGAGTCACACTAACATCTCCTCCTGTTTGACTTTTGTTTCCACAGTAGAGACTAGACTGACATCCCCATCTCTCTGAGGCTTTTAAATGCTACATAAAACCGTTATGTCCAGCGACAGTGTCTGGTTGCCAAGGGTGATCTTATTTTTCATTCTCCTGATGCCGCATGCAGTTACCACAGTAACTGCTTGGTTGCAGGAGATGGCTAGGACAGCCAGAAGCGATGGTGCAAACCGTGTTAATTTACGAGTTGTTTTTCCGGCCGGGGAACATTCATTACAAGCAGTCTTCTGGATGAGGGAGTGAGGGATCCTTCTGCCACTGGCTTTGTGAAGATGATTTTCCTCAACCGGGATTATTTTGTTTTGAAAAAGTTGTAGAGAGAGAATGAAATAAACAGGCACATTAGATGAGGGAGATGGATGGTTGAGGGCATCGCCTCAGGAGCAGCTAGCTCGCAGTAACTAAATTGGGAGTTTTTTCTGTTGCGTTACAGTGGTGACAGAGGAATCCAGGCGTTCCAACTCACTTATTACTTGATGTCATAATTCACTTATTTTATGTTAAAGCTCACTTTTTTTATCTCATTCTCTCATTCCCTCTCTCTGGCTTCATCCCTCCTTCTCTCTGGGGTCTTTTCCTTGTGTTCTTACCCTTTAGTGGTGAGCATCTTCACCACAACACAGTATAGTATCATCCCTATGGTCCATTTACAGCACCCCTGGTTAAGACCCATATTGTTCTTCCATATACACCGGGTCTCTTTAATTGTGTGCAGTGATCCATTGTTCCCTGGCATAATTCCCAAGAGACGTCTTTCTGCTAACACTCTCCTCTAAGTTACTTACCATTGGATGTTGGATGTGCTCCTTGTCCAGCAGGTGAAATGGTTGTGGAGAGCAGCTGTCAGAGGCAGATGTAATTGGAGCCTATTGCACCATTAGGCTGGGCCATTAGGCCTGTTATGATTGCTGTCTGTCTCCGACAGAGTTATAGAGCCACTGTCTACATTTGACCCAGAGCACCGCTCCCAACATGGCCACAGCACTGAGGCTTAATGACTTATCACAAATACACCTGTGACTCTCCGCCGACATTCTGGTAAGTCACATTTCTTCATGCAGTGTTTCATCAGTAATAGTCTAACATCTTTACAGGGAATTTGAGTGTTCACAGGAGGGAAACACTTGAATATGTGTGTTTTTCTATCGAGGTGAGAGTGATATATGGGGGCTGGATTGTGGATTAGCTGGCTAGCAGGTAGCCGGGAGGTGAAGAGAGATGTGATAATGCGATGATGATCACATTTCATGTCAATACTTTCATAAGAAATAATCCTCCTCAAATCCAGCTAGAACAATGCAGACAAAGAAGTCTGCATTGTTGATTCCAGCTTTAGGCCTACTGCTTGTCTTGTAGGCTACAGCATTGTTATCTTTATTGAACTCCAGCGGACAGTTTTGGTTTGTTTTTTTGCAACTTCTTATTCAACTATGGACCTAGAAGAAGCACATCAGTGCATGGTTTATCACTTATGTCATTAAAATGCCCTGAGAAAGACTTTGGTGCCAGGAGTCGACAGGGGCAATGGATCACTGGTTATTATTTTCCCGGAGTTATAATCAAAATATTAATTGTGCCGCTCTGCGCCCCACAGTATCAATCCATCTGTGAGGAGTACATTAAATAAAGAAGAGGTTATACCTTGGAATCCACCCGCTAATGTTCTGAAGCATCATGCACACACATTTGTCTTCCCAGCCGACAGCTTGTCCTATCAGTGAATTACTCTCTAGAGTTCAACAGTGCTTAAAGAACATTAATTCACTCATGGCCAGAGCTACCTATCAATTTCCAGGGATTCTAAATGGCCCCATATCATTATCAATGGTAGGGAGATTTTTTTTCTCTCTCTCTCTCTGTTGGCAGGTTTTTTGTTTATGTGTGGGACTAAATATGTTAGCTCAGCGTTTTTGGTGATGGATTAAAGTCCATACATACTCAAGAACCTGGACGCTGTAGTTTAACATTGCTGCCCGCCACTCCACGGAGGACTTCACTGGTCTATTATAAGAGGTAGTGGGTCACAGAGAGAACATACATTGTTCTTATATTAAACAGAGATCCACTCCTACAGGCTGACTTGGTTGGACCATTTGTTATTCTAAGGACTACGCCACCTCACAGGCAGACTGGGGAATTAGACTTGAATCCCTCTCCCCCTAATTTATTGTTGTATCCCTCTGAGCCTAGACCTCTCTTTTGCTCTCAGAACAGCCTCAATTTGTTGGGGCATGGACTCTACTAGGTGTCGAAAGCATTCCACAGAGATGCTGGCCCATGTTGACTCCAATGCTTCCCACAGTTGTGTCAAGTTGGCTGGATGTCCTTTAGGTGGGGGACCATTCTTGATACACTCAGGAAACTGTTGAGCGTGAAAAAACAACATCAGCGTTGCAGTTCTTGACACACAAACCGGTGCGCCTGGCACCTACTACCATACCCCGTTCAAAGGCACTTAAATCTTTTGTCTTGCCCATTCACCCTCTGAATGGCACACATACACAATCCATGTCGCAATTGTCTCAAGGCTTAACAATCCTTCTTTAACCTGTCTCCTCCCCTTTGTCTACAGCAGTGGTTACCAACCTTTTCTGAGTCAAGATCACTTTCTGAGTCAAAATGCAAGCCGAAGTCTAACACTCAGATTTTTTTTTTTTTACAAGACTTAATAAACATAAGCCTATGCAACATTAACCAATTAAAAACAGTACTGAAGCAATGTTTGTACAGTAAGTTACAGGCCTAATACATTATCTCTGCATATTGGCTATGCTTGAATTGCCCTGCTAATGTTGTTCTTCTGGGACAATTTTGAAATTATATTTCAACATTTAAAGTATATGACCACACTGGTAAAAGATAATTTGTTGTATTACTTGTGAGGCACAGCTGAGTGAGCATAATAATTTGTTTTTTTTACTGGACTGATGGCCTACATGGTCAGTCTGAGGGGAGGGAGCAGCAGTGAGGCTGCCTCTCACCAGACTCACCATCCCTCCTTCCTCCCTCCACTGAGAAAAGGGGACACAGTCTTCCAGCTGATAGTGAAACTTAAATCACACTGCATTACTTCTGCCTCATGCACCAATTCCTGTTGTTACTCTTATGACCAGGGAAAGTGAAATATTCCTTAACTTTAAAAAAGTCACAAGCAAATAAAATAATAACAACGAAAGCTTATTGGAATGCGCATTTTATGGCTTATAAAACTTTTGAACAAAGTCTTGACAGTGCTGAATAAAAACTTAAACATGAATTTGCTCGTAAAAATATCAGCTCTTCGCTCTAGTTATGGTTTTAAACATTTTTAAATCTCACATTATCAACTTTGCTGTGCGTTCGAAGCTTCTTTTTACAGTCTATGGCGCAGACTGCTGGACTGCTGAAACAAAAGTGCCTACTGTCAATAGCGAGAAATTAATAAAAAGAGGAACGCAAGGCTTTATTGTTGGGTTTTTTGCAGAAATGTTTGGTGATTGACCACGGATCTAAACTGATTGAAGTGGCATTAACAAGTGACATCAATAAGGGATCATAGCCTTCACCTGGATTCACCTGGTCAATCTATGTCATGGACAGAGCAGGTGTCCCTAATGTTTCATAAACTCAGTCTATATCACCTTTTCATATGATTTTTGGGATGTTTTCCAAGTACATACCTGCTCTGCTAATTAATAAATTATGACAATATCTCTCCATAAGATTTGTACAATTCTAGACTTGAAGATATGAGAATCAACAGCCCATAAAAGCACATAAATATTTTGGAGATTAAAATGATTGTCTGTATTGTGAATGAGTCACCGTACAGTCGTAGTGCAGACAGACATAAGGTCCAGGTCCTGTCCCCAGAGAAGCCCCAGAGAAGCCCCAGAGAAGCCCAAGAGAAGCCCCAGAGAAGCCCCAGAGAAGCCCCAGAGAAGCCCAAGAGAAGCCCAAGAGAAGCCCCAGCGAAGCCCCAGAGAAGCGGCAGATACAGAGGGACCAAATGTTGACTACATAAACATGAGGGGAGTATCTCTCCACAATGCATATCCTGGGTTGCTGTGGAGGGAAATGGACTGATCATTTTGTTGTATTAGAGAGACTCCAGAAGTCTATTTCCATTTAATTTAAGTTTTAGTTTAGGGAAGAATTGTGGACTGGCAGTGAAAGGTGTCAAATCTGCCCTTATCTACCCTCCGCACAGACAGTTCATCTCCCCACGCATTTACAGTGCAGCGAGGAGTCATTTACTGCCGAATCCGCCCATAACATTGGTACATTGTATGAAAAGAAATAGAGAGCAGACAAAGATTGTTTCTGTGTGGTGTACTTAGATCTAGAGACAGACAGTGTAACCTTCAAAGTGCAGAGGGCAAAAGGCAGTTCCTAACATTCCTCTTTATACTGTGCTATCTACTACAGTAGAGACAGATACAGTACAAGAGTTAAAAGTGTGGAGCACTACCCACCACTAAATTATATAAATTGTGATGAGTAGGCTATGGATGTTCATCACAGTGGCACCTCTTGGCTTAGATGAAAACACTGGGAATGCGTTGGCTGCAAAGTTGAACGTTTCAGGTAAGGTAAGCGCAACCATTATAGAAAATGTGAAAATATTGCTGGAGAAAACCATATGCAAAGGAAAAGAACAGTTACCTGTACGTTTAAGCAAGCAGATGTCCGTACAAAAATAGAGAATGTTTAATTAAACTCAACTAAATTGTTTTACGAGTCTGAGATGCTCTTGCCACCCAGCCCTGGGTGTCGACTGCCAGATGCACGCGTTTACTGAAACGCCATGCATTGGGTTGCAGAGTGCTCTATGTCAGTAATTACTTCTGCTGATCCCGTTTAACTCCGCACACACACACACATTTAATTGCCTGGAACACAAAAACACAAATCTAGTTAATCTGGTATAAAGGGATCTCCAGCAGAGAGAGGGGTAGAGCGCGATGGGAGCGAGGTGGCGCTTCATCTGCCCAGACAGCACATGACGGGTAGACTCCACGGCTTTCTCTGCAGGAGCCCAGATTAATACGGCTCTGATCCCTATCTTACATATGGCATCATCTGAGGGAGCGCCTCCACGCTTCTGTGTGTCTGTAGGGGGTAGGGATTCTCCCTCTCTCTCTCTCTCACTCTCTCCATCAACCACCTTCCTGCAGCTTTACTCTCTCTTTCTCGCTCGCTCGCTCACTCTCTCTCTCTCTCTCTCTCTCTCCCTCTTTCTCACTCTCTCCATCAACCATCTTCCTGCAGCTTTACTCTCTCTCTCTCTCTTTCTCACTCTCTCTCTCTCTCTCTCTCTCACTCTCTCCATCAACCACCTTCCTGCAGCTTTACTCTCTCTTTCTCACTCGCTCACTCTCTCTCTCTCTCTCTCTCTCTCTCTCTCTCTCCCTCTTTCTCACTCTCTCCATCAACCATCTTCCTGCAGCTTTACTTTCTCTCTCTCTCTCTCTCTCTCTCACTCTCTCCATCAACCATCTTCCTGCAGCTTTACTTTCTCTCTCTCTCTCTCTCTCGCTCTCTCTCTCTCTCTCTATTTCTTCTTCTCTGTGTCAAAAGGATGGCAGTACTCTAATAACATTTAATATTTTTACATTTTAGTCATTTAGCAGACACTCTTATCCAGAGCAACTTATATCATCATATACATTTTCATACTGGTCCCCCTTGGAAATCAAACCCACAACCCTGGCATTGCAAGTGCCATGCTCTACCAACTGAGCTAAATGGGACCCTCTATAACTCCCCCAGTTCTCTATTATTCTCTCTTTGTCCCTATGGCTTAGCTAGCCTCTCCGGTATCAAATCAATTATGAATCAACCTGTACAAAGCTTTTGTAAATGTATCCCAGTCAACAGTCAACATTTAGTATATCAATAGCCCATAGCACCATAGCATATCACCGTCTTGACATGCAGTCTTCATCGATATTTCAAAAGCTGATAAAAGTGTGTCATATCTGATGTTATCCGTGCTGCATGATGACATCGCTATCTTTTTCATTATCAAATCTAACAGCACAGGAAATTAGTTGAGGCATGAAAGAGACCGGTATACTGATTGTGATCATGTCAGCTTTTCATCTTCAATGTTGTATCAAAGATAATGCCATTACTTGAATTTCCAAGGTCAACATGGGTCCAATTGCTTTAGTGCTGCTGTTGAAATCTATAATATGGTGTTTGGGTTCTTGAAACACATATATATCCATCTGTTCCTTGACAGACACTTTTCAGGTGCCACTTTAGATGATGTTTTGCAACAACCTGTAGAGTACACAATAATTACACACTGTAAGTAAGTACAGTGCAATTATGGACTATTTTTACGATGTGGCTGGTGGGACTACACATTGGGGTTTGTGATTGCACAATGAATTGATTGTGTGATTGTGTTATCCCCCCCCGCACACACACCCTAAATGTAGAATTATCCCCTTTTCATTGTCTTTGTACATTTCTGAAATTGTGAGAGCTACATCAGTTCCTCTTTTAACTCCATTATATCATAAAGTCAGTTTCAAACTTACCCCTGCACACCAACTTGTACAAAGCGACATAAAAAAAATAATTAAAAAAAAATAAATAATAATAATTTAAAAAATATATATATATGTTTTTTTTAACCTTATTTTTAGTAGGGATAACAGTTAGAAGACGCAAGCTTTTGATGGGCCCTCTGTACTTATACAAGAAGCATATTGAAAACACCACATTTCAAGTGCCTTTGCCAAAATGCAAATTTCATTTCCAGAAACTGCAAAAAATTACATACAAAATAGAATATTTTGGACATCAGAGGAGCTTAAGCAGTGTTTTTGTAGCAGCGTTCCACAGAGATAGGGGTTTGTTTGAAAGTTGCTGACAGTCAATCTGGGCTAAGGGAGAGAGCACTAATAACCCTGCCACGCCACAGACAGGATGAGAGGGAATTTCATTTATCCTTTGCTCCTCTGATTAGCTTTATCTGGTGTCTGTTTTTATTATTTCTGTCTATTTTTCTCCCCATTTATTTGATCTCACACTTCCAGTGAGGTTTTTTCAGCAGAGGCTGCATGCCTGTGCAATAAGGGTACTGTTTCCCTCCCTACTATTTGCCACATTTGAGAGCGCTGGAAACCCGTACACCAAGTTTCACCCAAGATCTCTTAGAAAGGTAATATCAATAATTAATGAACAGATTTATGGTCCTTCATGCTCTTAATTAAAGAGAAATATGTCAAATCCTTTAAGCTTGTTACTGCTGCAATTCGTAATTAGAAATATTTGGCAATTAGAAAAGCTAATAACCCACACTGATTAGGGCTATCTACAAATGAAGAAACAAACTTTCCTCTCATGTGCATATCAAACATGGAAAAGGGTTCATTTGAGGCATGTCAAATGTGCTTTTTGAAATAATACAAATGATGAGTCCTGATCTGAACTGAGCCATTTCATAATGCACTACTGGGAGTTGAGTCTATTAGACATTTTCCCAGTATCTCTGCTTCCTGAGTTACCTTTTTCAGATATCCTAATCATAAAGGTCAGTGGAAATATGGTCTTCTCATATATCAATATATCTGCATGACTTGCAGAAGCACGGTGCTATTTTGGCACGTTAATGCATTTCATTTTCATACAGGGCTTTTGTCATTACGCAAAGCAAGGACTGTTGATTCCAGAAGTTTCCATTTCATGACATAATTATTTGCTAACTGTTAACAAAGTCACTGGAGTGGCCAGACTGTTTGTAACTGAAACGTCCGACAGAGAGTAGGCCTAGTGAAGTGGAGCTTGAACAATGATGAAGTACGGTAGCAAGCCAGTCGTCACTAGTATATTATCCTACTCCACTTGCCTCATTGAAGGGTAAAAGTGACATTTCATGAGTGATCGTAGCTGTTCCTCTTTTGAACACTATGATTTATTACAGATAAGTGGAATGAGCACGTGGTACCCAGACAGTAGGAGGGATCGATACTGGAGGCAGAGTTTGCATAAAGAATATAAATCTCCAAGACATCCAAAGAATGGAGAAGCAATGTTCTGTTCGACCAATAACTCTATCCTTATACTTTTTGATTCTGACTCTCTGAATGTGTGTTACCAAACCAACCATCCCCCTACCCCACATCCTCTCAGTGATCGACCCCCAGCCCAGCCTTTGACGGTGAGGGAGAAATAAGATACGGTGCGTTCCTCAAGGTCACTGTCACAGTCCCAGGCTCCATTGATGATACTATACACTTCACACAGTCCAGGAGTCTTACATTAATCTTGGAGTGCACAGAAACAAGGGAGAGTTCCAGCAATGTTCGAGACTTACAATAAACAACATACGTATCAAATGGTGGAGAAAGTCGAAGGTATTGACAGCTTGGTCTGCGGGGATATTTTACTGTAGCTGCTAGCAACAGGATGGTGCTTTAGCTAGATCCTTTGGCCCTTCTTTTCTATACGAGAGAGACTTTGTATTTCAAACTTTGGCTGAGAGTATCTCCCAGAGCCCTAACTAAATGCATTTTAAATCAGCTAAGAGTGAGAAGTATCAGTTTGTTCTAAGACAGTGTTTAAAATAAGGAAAGGTGAAGGGTGGTTTGCATTAATATTTAATGAGTTGTTAAGTGGAGTGGTGAAGAGGTAGAGCAGATTAGTGAATGACCCATGCCTCTTTCTTCCTCCCTCCTTCCCAGTCTACCCATTCTCATCAGTCCTATTAATGCTGCTGATTAAAGGAAAATAATAATTGGGTTCCTGCACCATGTGAGATACTGTCTAACCGGGGTGGGGGACATGTTACTTTGCATTGATAGTTTAGTCATTTTTTGCTGTATCAGGTTTTTATCTAATCAGCTAACGCTGGGTAGCTCTGGCTGTCTGAAAAACTGGCAGTGTATATTTTGAAGCCAAGAATACTTCCTAGCTAGTACAGAATTACTTGCACGATCACTGTCTTAGTCTTCCTCATAGGTTCAGAAAGTTAGCAATGGATGTGCCACCAATCAAGAAGAGTAGTGCAAAGGACTGTAAGGTTCTTGACAACTGCCCGCACAACACCCTTGGCAAACTAGCTGGCAAATTTGAGTGCTTTCAGCTTCAGACGTCTTTAACTTCATCACAGTGATTATGGGTCAGGAAGGTGTGTTCCATGTGTTGACTTTGTTTGTTGCGATCATGATCATAGCAGGATAGTGACAGCCATTAACAGAAAGACAGACAGAGAAGGCAAGAGAGAGAGATGCCCAAACCGAACAGGTAATATAGTGAGAAGTGCCTATCCAAGCCCATTGAGTTCATAGACTGATGATCCGGCATAGTGTGAATCAATCTGATTTATCATGCATTATCTCTGATGAAATGATAGCATCTTAAGTCTAGAGGGTGTATTGCATGTGTTAACTTCATGCAGGAGAGAGGCAGCCATGATTCAAATCAAATTTGATTTTTTATATAGCCCTTCGTACATCAGCTGATATCTCAAAGTGCAGTACAGAAACCCAGCCTAAAACCCCAAACAGCAATCAATGCAGGTGTAGAAGCACGGTGGCTAGGAAGAACTCCCTAGAAAGGCCAAAACCTAGGAAGAAACCTAGAGAGGAACCAGGCTCTGTGGGGTGGCCAGTCCTCTTCTGGCTGTGCCGGGTGGAGATTATAACAGAACATGGCCAAGATGTTCAAATGTTCATAAATGACCAGCATGGTCAAATAATAATAATCACAGGCAGAACAGTTGAAACTGGAGCAGCAGCACGGCCAGGTGGACTGGGGACAGCAAGGAGTCATCATGTCAGGTAGTCCTGAGGCATGGTCCTTGGACTCAGGTCCTCCGAGAGAGAGAGAAAGAAAGAGAGAAAGAGAGAATTAGAGAGTTAAATTTAAACACTTAAATTCACACAGGACACCTGATAGGACAGGAGAAGTACTCCAGATATAACAAACTGACCCTAGCCCCCCGACACATAAACTACTGCAGCATAAATACTGGAGGCTGAGACAGGAAGGGTCAGGAGTCACTGTGGCCCCATCCGATGACACCCCGGACAGGGCCAAACAGGAAGGATATAACCCCACCCACTTTGCCAAAGCACAGCCCCCACACCACTAGAGGGATATCTTCAACCACCAACTTACCATCCTGAGACAAGCCCGAGTACAGCCCACAAAGATCTCTGCCACGGCACAACCCAATGATGATATTTTATTTTTGATTATTGTGTAGAGTGGAGATTCAGTTTCAGTTTGAGATTTCATGCCTACCCTTTTTTTTTAATAGAACAGTTTCGATCTGTTACTATTTATTATTACAGTATAATAACTGTATTATAATATAAATCTATTACGGTAAGTATCAAACCATACGGTATGTAGAGCAGCAGTACTAACAACCTGACAGGGGAAGTGAGAAAAATACTAGGAAATGAATCATACAGTAGCAGAGAGAGAGTACAAAATGGTTGTTTAATTATATATCCACATTAACAGTATTACGCTGGTATTCATTACAGTATAAATGACAGTGGTTTGGTGAATGGCTTGTTTTCAACCCTCTCAGTGAACAGGAGAACTCTTTTGCTGGGTGTTTATACGGAATGCTTAACCTTGGATGCTCCAGTAAGCTTTACTTTCTAATTCATACTGTACTGTTTTGAGGGAATAAAAAGGCAGTTGAATTCCATTGGACATAGCCTCTTTCTAGGAGATAATGATGATCTATAAATCAGCTGGCTGGACTCATATTAGGATATCTTACTTCCTGAAAATATGTTCGTTAATTAAACCATTATGTGCATCAGTTGGAACGATTTGAGAAGAGTGGACACATACTGTACGTCAGAGGAAGGATTAGGAGGATCTACAGATGTAGGATCTTAATTTGATCATCCTGTTGCAGGAGATCATTTCTGCAACCCAGGATAATTAAAACTTAGTGTATTTGAAGTTGTAAAAGGTTTCTGAAGTGTAATTTCCAAATTTCAGATTTTCCCTTACGAATCTATCAAGTGGATCTATCAAGCCTACAAAAATGTATGTTATTTACATTGAGTGTACAAAACATTACAAACACCTTCCTAATATTGACTTGCACCCCCGTTTGCCATCAGAACAGCCTCAATTCATCGGCGCATTCTACTCTACAAGGTGTTGAAAGCGTTCCACAGGGATGATGGCCCATGATTCCAATGCTTCTGATGGTTGTGTCAAGTTGGCTGGATGTTCTTTGGGGGGTGGACCATTCTTGATACACACACCAGAAACTGTTGAGCAATACATAACGCAGCAGATTCGTGGCAGTTCTTGACAAACTCAAAGCGGTACGCAGGGCACCTACTACCATACCTCGTTCAAAGGCACATAAAAATACTTCTTTAGCCTGTCTCCTCGACTTCATCTACCCTGATTGAAGTGGAATTAACAAGTGACATCAACAAGGGGTCATAGCTTTCACCTGGATTCACCTGGACAGTCTATGTCACGGAAAGAGCAGGTGTTCCTAATGTTTTGTACATTCTATTTTCCTGCTGTAGCAAACTGGCTCAAATTACGATTCTACATCTGTAACACGGGAGAGGTAAAGGCGCTTAACTGCAGAATTACAGCTGGAATGAGTTTTTAATCGTGCAGTTAATGTTGGGGAAATATGGGGCCCGGATATGGCTGACAGTGCAAATTACCCTAACGGTTCATGAACGATAAGGCACCAGTTGAGCAGGGAAGTGGAAAAGATTGTTTCCTATCATATCTTACTCTAGCATCTCCGTAGACAATATAATTAAGAGATGATTGTGTCTTTAATAGGCACTTTTTATCTCTCTAATCTTAATTCAGTCCAAGTAAAGTTGGCCTTAATTAGACATTTCTGGTATTCAACAAGCCTGATCCAATTGTGTATGAGCACTGTCAAAGCCTGTGGGTTTAGCAAACATACTGTATGATATGAAATTCAAGGCCATTCAATTTTCCCCCAAAAAATATCAATAGTCTCTTTCAGCGAACTCTAACAACTAGTCATTAAAAAGCACAAATCTACTGTTATGGAAGTATTGACTGCTCCATTATGGTATAAAAGTTATATGTGACTCCCACACACTCTTTAACACACTCAGTCACAACACAAGAGCTTACTGTGTGCCCATTAATGAGATACTGGTGATCTCTGTAGCGCAGCCCCCATCTCCTCTATAGTATTAGTGCTAGTCAGAGTTCTGTTTTATTAGTGATGGGAGAGGGTGATGGAGGAGCACCTAGCAAGTTTAGCTAGAGGTTTGCATGACCTGATGGGAATAATGGAAGCGTATCAAGAGCTCTTATTCTGTGAGATCTATGTAAAAACGGTGGAGGGAAATAACAGAGAGAGCTGGAATTGTACGCACTCCCTCGTAGATTGTACCAAGGCTTCATGACCTTCATTATACGTTTAGCAATGATCGTATCACGAGGGGTAATTATCCAAATGTTCCTTTTATGTTGCAGGTAGCCCTTTCCTGCAGTCAAATGACCAAATTGCCCTCTAGTGGCATCATGGGTGGAATGTTATTAATATTTTTCATAATTTCAAAAGTGAGAAGAAGGCATTGGGAAGGTAGGCCCCTAGACTCTAGTAATCGAAACACCTTGCAGTTGTGCGTCCTGATGTACTAGGCTGATTGCTCCCATCATTTAGTAAATATATTATGTTAATAGTTCATTGAAGTTCATTTCAACGTACCGGCCGCCTACTCGTCGTCTTTCTCATAATTTCATCATGAATAAGCATAATTTGTAAAAAACTGCCGAAAATCCAGCATTTCTATGTCAATGGGTTTTGTTATATTTCAGTCTTCTGTGATGTAATGTATGTAAAGTGTAATATTGGGATGCAAACTCAAAATGTAATACATTTCAACTCTATATCTGTCACGCCCTGATCTTAGAGATCCTTATTATTCTCTATGTTTGGTTAGGTCAGGTTGTGACTCGGGTGGGAAAGTCTATGTTTTCTATTTCTTTGTTTTTGGCCGTATGTGTTTCCCAATCAGAGGCAGCTATCTATCTGTCTCTGATCGGGGATCATATATAAGTTGTCACTTTCCTTTTGTTTTCTGTTTAGTGTCTGTGCCTGACAGAACTATTCGCTTTCACTTTGTTATTTTGTTTAAGTGTTGTTTAAATAAAAGGAATCCTGAACATTTACCACGCTGCGCTTTGGTCCACGTTTCCTTCCACCACTGAGAGCCGTTACAATATCCGACATGGTACAGGTGTCTTTTCTTTTTAAGCCCACAACCATATGTGAGGTATATTTGTTTAAGACTACCAAGAAACACTGTGACCCTGATTTAGCCCCCGCAGTAAAAGGTTAAAAGAATGTTAGAACTTCTCAAACAATAATTTTTAAGCAAAGGCCTAGTTATTTTTCTTCATATTCTAAATGTTCTAAACACTCTGCTGTGTTCAAAGTACATTCTCACAAAGAGAACACTTTAATGAATAATAGGGCAGTGAACGCACTGCCATTCTTTGGGAGTGAAGTTTCATGCAATCATTCTTCCATTGCCAAGATACCAAAGTCACAGCGAGCAACAAGTCAAATCGCAAGCTTAAATCTGAGGAAAACATGTTGGTGTTGAGAACAGATTGAGGCTGGTGTTGAGAATAAATTGTTCTTTAAAAACAAATCTACCATGTTGGTGTTCTGTATCATACTGTTGCACAGATCCTTACTCCCTGTTATACATTATGATTTTGCAACCTTTGACAATCATCATTTGAGCTCTTCCCCCACACACATTCACCTTAGCCACTGCCTTCCTGCAGTTCTCCTGGGAATCTCTGTCCCCATGGAGTGCTCACCTTCAGTACACACTGGATCCCACCACATTTCTTTCTCCATCAACCATTAAATTACTACCCATTCCAATTCCCTTCAGTTATTTGGCAATTCTACCTATGGCTAAAGCGTTTCAGTGATAGAGTTATATATTTTTTATTCCAATAAGAATGGGTCTGTTTGATGCCGGAAGAAATTGTAAGAGAAAAAAAATCCATAATCTCTCAAGAGATCAGGGCTTTTATCAAACTGTGATGTGTTCTGATCTATTCTCACTTGACTCAAGGCAACCTCTATCACTCGCATACATTCAGACCCTTAGATAAGCTGCAGTTGTTGCTTGATCTGAAGTAGCAGGAAAAAACTCAGCTAATGCTTTCCTGAAAATACACTGCTGTTACACCAGCAGGTTCAAAAGCAGAAGCTCTATTTCCCTGTGGAATGGGCAGACTCAATTATGCTTCCCTTCAGAATACAACTTTGAAGAGCCTTTGGGACAGACAGTTATAAATATTATCAAACATGTTGTGCTTAGCAGCAGACATTCATATGAATAAGTATGGAACCCCTGGATGGCACGTTTCCATGCTTGATAAATGCTGTGTAAATTTGGATTGCATCAGAAGTTTGGAAGTCCACCAGGCATTGATTAAGTATCAGTCATAGCTAACAGCACTAATGGGAGCATTATTACTCCACTTAAAGAAAAATGTTTTATTAATGGCTTTGTAATAAGATCACCTTTATCTGGGGGCCGGCTCTAGGCATAAGCGACATAAGCAGTCAATTCACATTTTGCATTGATAAGTTGTTCTTTAATGGTTGCTTTATTTTAGGTATTAAACTGTTGATATAGCAACGGACGCTAATAGTTTATCGAATCCCATTGTGACGCAGAGGGGGACATTAGTTGGCATGACAGGCCGTAAGTGAGATTTGGTTGGGGGCCCCACAACAAATGTCCGTTTTAAGAGTGAACATTTTTTTTCAGCTGAAAGATGATGCCCATAGCTTAACCATGATGTTGCACAACAATTTAAGTTAATAAGTCCTCGTTTTAGTTAAAAGTATGATGTACATTTATTGGGTCTTGGGAAAGCCAAAGTGGAAACTTTTGATATTTTCTGTGCCAATGCTGTGTGTTTCCTGTATGTGGTGCTAATAGTTTTTAGTCTATTTCTTTTCAGTGCAGGGTTTAATTTGAATGTAACCACCCACCTGTATGACATTGTTTATTAATCAGAAACACCTACAAAGTTCTTCCTGTTTGCGAGTCGAGATTGAGCTGAGCAATATAATAGGTAATCTTTGGCTGAGCAAAACAACTGTTCGCCATAGTGTACAGTTGGCCGCCTGAGCCATGGAGCAAATTAAAGTAGGGGGTGCAAACTTGTGTTTTTGCACCTCCACTTTTTTACCAGCAAATGATCATAATCCATTGGATAATTTGTTAAGTTTCACAAGTCTGTATAATTTATGTATTTATGTATTTATTTATTTTTATTTATTTATACATATACATATATATCTATTATTTATATATTTTTATTATTTATATATTTATTATTTATATATAAATATATATTTATATAAATATATATTTATATATAATATTTATTTATGTATATAATATTTATATATATAATATGTATATATACATATCATATTTATATATATAATATATATATAATATTTATATATATATATAATATATATATAGGACCATTTTATAAATGGTCAAATTGCATTGAATATGATTGCATTTTGGGACCACGCTCCCCCCGTCGCCCCAAGATGAATGATTTTTACCATGCTCCACTGCTTTGATTGGTGCATCTAGAAATCAGAAGTGTCTAACCTATTGTAACGACCCTCGGTTTATAAGCGCGGAAATCGACCCTGCCGTACGAGCATGCTTTTGCGGCACAGTTGATAGCGCGCCGGACCGTGTGCGCCATCGTGCATATATTGATCACCAAATGTGATCACGACACGCAAGGTAAAATACCAAAACAAACTCTGAACCAATTACATTCATTTGGGGACAGGTAGAAAAGCATTTAACATTTATGGCAATTTAGCTAGCTAGCTTGCACTTGCTAGCTAATTTGTCCTATTTAGCTAGCTTGCTGTTGCAAGGTGGTTGCAACGCGGTGCAACAGGACTTACATCGCGTTCAGAGTCACAAATAGAACTGACTTCTATTTTAGCCCTTGGAAATGCAGACGCTCATTGGCGCACGCGAGCGGTGTAGTCAGCCTGTTATGCCATGTTAATATCTGAGTGAGATCGTGCCCTACGTGCCTGGTCGGTATTCAGCTATGATTAATAATACAGGTTTACATAGCTGGCTAGACTAACTACCAATACATATCTCATTGACATAGCTCATTGTCTGCTAATTTAGTGACATACATAACAAGAGGAAAACTGCTGATGCACAACCACATTTCTAAATTCGCACCTTGTGTATTTTATTGTTCTTACTCTCAATAGTAAGTTGAGACCCCGACTGAGTTTCCTGGAGGCCAGAGCCCAGTCGTGCCAAATAATGTCCCCCGGCCAAATAGTGTCCCGCTCTGCGTCACAATTGGATTCGATAAACTATTAGACTCCGTTGGTATATCAACGGTGTGATGACCTAATGATTCGAATTAGATGGCGTTCTTTTCATCATCGCTATGCAAATAAGGCTGATTTCCGTGACAATTTCACTGTTTAATAAGCAAAATTTGTTTAGCTAATAAAATGAAAATATTAATTCAAACTACTTTTGGGAACCTTGTTAACATTACAACATGAAATCCATGTCTTAAACGTTAAACGTTGCTATGTTTCGGAAATGGAAAAGAAAAGATGTAATCTACTTGCCACATTATAGTAACTTACCTTATAGGATCACGAAGTGAACTAATTTCCACTCCATTCATATGCAAATCATTTCCATTCATTCACTGGCTTGTCTGGCTGGTATGTTTTCATTTTAACCTGCCCGTCCCTTATCTACACTGAAATAATAGGATTTCAATTGTCCACTGTTATGATAAAAAAAAATCGAACTCGCATAGCTCCTTAGTGCACCCTTGTGGTTGAATATATATGTATCTATTGTAGGTCCTAGGATATAAACAGTGAATAATGTGGAACAAATAAATACCATCAAAGGATACCTTACAAAACCAACCTGCCAATATTTACAATTTTAATACAAGAACATTTATCTTTTTGTGATACAGGTTTGTCATTCATTTATTTTCACAGATTATTTTTTCTGGAGGAGAGGGTAGGAAATTGATATCTATTGACAATGTAAGATATTGAAATATGCAGTGGTGGAAAAAGTACTCAATTTTCATACTTGAAAAGGTAAAGATATTTCAATAGAAAAACACTCAAGTAAAAGTGAAGATCACCCAGTAAAATACTACTTGAGTAAAAGTATAAAAGTATTTGGTTTTAAATATACTTAAGTATCAAAAGTAAATGTAATTTCTCAAACGTACTTAAGTACCAAAAGTAAATCATTTATCATTTAAACGTCCTTATATTAAGCAAACCAGACAGCACCATTTACTTAAGTAGTACTTTAAAGTAATAAAAAAAAACATTGGTGACAGAATATAACTTATAACATCTGAACCTTGTTCCAGCGTTCATGACCTCGGTCACTCAAGATGACCTCAGGAGAACTGTGGGTGTTGAAGATGTCCATCATCGCCTTGGAGGTGGCCTCGCCAGTCTCGTCCTTAATGGGTATCATATAAAATTAAAATCTATTTTTGGTTCTAAGCACCCTTTTTAATGGGTTACAGAAGGGAATGTAGAGTTAAGCACATATTTTTCCTTAACTGACCTTAATGGGTATTGCCTCCACCCACTTGGTAAAGTGATCGGTCGCCATCCGACACCAGCTGTTGCCATTCCTGAATTTCGTGAAGGGTCCAATGAGGTCCATCCCTAACATTTACAGTGTTAGAGAGAAGATGACTTTATTTTTTTACCTGTATCTGTGTCATACAGTGTGCAGATTTTCATATTTGTAAGGATACTGACACACACATGCTATAATATTGAACTATGCTGCGGTCAAATAAAGCAACCATTACAAAACCAGTTATCAGGAAAAAAAATTGAATTGGGACACTTACCGATCATGTATCATGGTGAGGCAACTTTGATGGGCTTCAACTCCGACGTCATAGTCTTCACCCTCGCAAACATCTGGCAGGCTGGACAAAAGTGACAAAATTGAAACATTGTGTGCTCTCAGATATGACATTAATTGAAATCATAAAAATTTCAGATATAATATGATTGATAAACAAAAGGTTATTTAACTTGCCCAGCTGTCCACCTCCTTGACAATTCCCCGTCAGAAGAAGCGTAGGTTAATTTTGGCAATCATGCTCTTCACTCCGAAATGGCCAGCATGCATCTCGGGCAGAACGGTCTCCTCCTCCTTAGTAAAAATCCCCCTCCTGTGTGGCTGGCCATCGTTCCCCCGTAGGTACATATGATTGCCTAACAAGTTGGAAGAGAAAAGTTGTTGAAATACTAAAGTCTAAGTACATTTGCACTGCTGTCTTTCTGTCTCTGTTTTTCTCTCTCCGTCGGTCTCTCTCTGTCTGTCTTCCACTCAATTCAATTTCAATTTTAGGGGCTTTATTGGCATGGGTAACATATGTTTACTTTGCCAAATCAAGTGAAATAGATAATAAACAAAAGTGAAATAAACAATCAAAAATTAACAGTAAACATTACACTTACCAAAGTTACAAAAGAATGAAGACATTTCAAATGTCATATTATGTCTATACACAGTGCTGTAATGATGTGCAAATAGTTAAAGTACAAAAGGGAAATTAAATAAACATAAATATAGGTTGTATTTACAATGGTGTTTGTTCTTCACTGGTTACCCTTTTCTTGTGGCAATAGGTCACAAATCTTGCTGCTGTGATTGCACGCTGTGGTATTTCACCCAATAGGTATGGGAGTTTCTCATTATTGGATTTGATTTCGAATTCTTTCTGTGTTTGTGTAATCTGAGGGAAATATGTGTCTCTAGTATGGTCATACATTTGGCAGAAGGTTAGGAAGTGCAGCTCAGTTTCCACCTCATTTTGTTGGCAGTCTGCACATAGCTTGTTTTCTCTTGAGAGCCAGGTCGGCCTTCGGTGGCCTTTCTCTATTGCAAGGCTATGCTCACTGAATCTGTACATAATCAAAGATGTCCTTTATATTGGGTCAGTCGCGGTGGTCATGTATTCTGCCACTGTCTGCTCTCTTCTTAATGCCAAATAGCATTCTAGTTTTTGTAAATTCCTTCCAATATGTCAAATAATGATTTTGAAAACTTTTTCATGACTTGGTTGAGTCTAATTGTGTTGTTGTCCTGGGGCTCTGTGGGGTCTGTTTGTGAACAGAGCCCCAGGACCAGCTTGCTTAGGGGTCTCTTCTCCAGGTTAATTTCTCTGTAGGTGATGGCTTTGTCAAGGAAGTTTTGGGAATGGCTTTATTTTAGGTGGTTGTAGTATTTAACGGGTATTTTCTGGATTTTGATCATTAGCGGGTATCGGCCTAATTCTGCTCTGCATGCATTATTTGATGTTTTACGTTGTACACGGGAGATATTTTTGCAGAATTCTGCATGCAGACTCTCAATTTGCTGTGTGTTGCATTTTGTGAATTCCAGGTTGGTGAACGGACCCCAGACCTCACAAACATAGAAGGCAATGGGTTCTATAACTGATTAAAGCATTTTTAGCCAGATCCTAATTGGTATGTTGAATTTTATGTTCATTTTGATGGCATAGAAGGCCGTTCTTGCCTTCTCTCTCAGATTGTTCACGGCTTTGTGAAAGTTACCTGTGGCACTGATGTTTAGGCCGAGTTATGTGTAGTTTTTTGTGTGCTCTAGTGCAACGGTGTCTAGGTGGAATTTGTATTCGTGTTCCTGGCTACTGGACCTTTTTTGGAACACCATTATTTTTGTTTTACTGAGATTTACTGTCAGGGCCCAGGTCTGACAGAATCTGTGCAGAATATCTAGGTGCTGCTGTAGATCCTCCTTGATTGGGGAGAGAAGCACCAGTTCATCAGAAAACAGTAGACATTTGACTTCAGATTATAGTAGGGTGAGGGTGCTGCAGACTGTTCTAGTGTCCTTGCCAATTCGTTGATATATATGTTGAAGAGGGTGGGGCTTACGCTGCATCCCTGTCTCACCCCCCAGCCCTGTGGAAAGAAATGTGTTTGTTTTTTGCCTATTTTAATCACACACTTGTTGTTTATGTACATGGATTTTAAATGTCATATATTTTCCCCCCACACCACTTTTCATCAAATTGTATAGCATAGCTTTATGTCAAATTGAGTCAAACGCTTTTTTGAAATCAACAAACACTCTTCCCACCTCTCTCTCTCTCTCTCTCTCTCTCTCTCTCTCTCTCTCTCTCTCTCTCTCGCTCTCTCACTTTCATCCTTTCTTTCTCACTTTCTTCTCCTCTCTCCGTCCTCTTTCTCTCTGTGTCTGTCTAGTGAAGACACGTAGTTTAGGGCATTTGGAATTGCCATAATTGCTTACATTGCTTACAAATACATTTGATTTATTAGGTTTAAGTTATAGATACATACCTCAATATGTCACAGGTAACTTGGTGCGTGAGGGAAGAATCAGGAGCAGAGAGCATATAGTTCCACAGGAAGACGTGCTCTTTTAATATCGCACAGAAAATAATGCCCAACAAAACAGGGCGCGGAAAATGTGGACCAACCCAACACAACAGGGTACTAGGTCCAGAGCACGAACACCACAAAAACATGCACACGTAACATATGAGTAATCCCGCACGAAAGGGCGGGTAAACGTACTATATAAATAAGGAAGCCAATCAAGCACACAAATAGACAGGTGCAACTAATAAGACAAAATAAACAGACAACGAAAAAGGGATCGTGGCGGCTAGTAGGCCAGTGACGACGACCGCCGAGCACCGCACGAACAGGCAGGGGAGCCAACTTCGGTGGAAGTTGTGACACAATATGACAGACATATAACTATATCAGTGGAGTCTACTGATGGAAGGAGACTCAAAATAATGGCTGGAATGGTGTCAATTGAATGGTATCAACCACAGGCCACGTGTTTGATACCATTCCATTTTTACTCTATTCCAGCCATTATTATGAGCCGTCCTTCTCTCAGCAGCCTCCACTGAACTATATGTATAGCTAGCAATATGTAGATGACCAACTAGCTAGATGGAAAATTATTGTTGAAATATGGTTGTACATAGCTAAATCTGTCCAGTTATCTAATAGAAGTTAACTGTTAAGGTAACCCTGAATTGTGAATTTCTCTGAATGTTGCGCCTCTTGTTGAGATCAGTGGTGCCTTCATACATAGTACTACGCCTGGTTGGAAAGATAAAATAAAATCTCCTCGAGGTATGCCATTGAAGTGCAAGGTACATACAAACAGAATGCTACATTAACAGTTACAGTAGCTAGCTAGCTTGCTAACGTTAGCTAAATAAAACTGTCTGGCTAGCTAGCTGTATCAACCTACTGTAGCTGGCTAGTTGACTAGGCTGAGGTAAATAAGTACAGTAGCCAGCAACGTCAATCTAAAAACAGTTTAAATTATTTAACAATATGTTCTTATATATAAAGACAAATATATGGTAAAGAAAGATTGTTCTCTTTTCATTATTTTCGGTCCTGTGAAGCAGCAGGCTGTCACCATCAAAAACGTCCTTGGAGAGCAATTCTGAGGTAATCATTTGGTGTGGACTGAGAAAGTGTTTATAAGGTGAAATAGAGCCAAGCAACCAGCATAGCAACGGATACTTTGGTTCATTACGTAATGCGGTCAGAATTTTGCAGCCCTAGCAACAGAAGCTAGTACTCATTGAATTCCACTGTGTCCCGGGAGGGGGCACTTTATGCCAGGGGGACACTGTTTGGCATGATCCCAAAAAGCTAGAGCCGGCCATGCTTTATCTCAATAAAAGCCATCAATATTTGCCCTCTACACTGACTTAGTGTGATCAGTCATTACAAGTATATTGATTTTGCTCTCTCAGAAACCATGCATTTTACGTTTGACACCAGTATCTTACATTGGTCTACAGATTTTCAGATTGTGCCTGATTTTGTGTTCCACCAAAAGTTTAATGTGTACATTTAAAATACACAGTATATTGTGTATTGTGTATGAGATGAGGTCTCCTTGGACTGTCCCATATGAAATAGCTGAACGAGGAATGCGATGGTTGAATACTGTATATAAGTTTGATTTGTCTTGAATCGTATAGATATAGAGCGTATTGGTTTTGAGTTAGATGTAAGAGATTGACAAGATATTGTATTATTATTCTACAATGCTCTATGACCCCAAGGCTTTGAATCATAGAGCCTTTGGTGGGTTTCTCTTGATTTAAGAGGTTAGACATCCCCATATAGGTATTCCTAACCACCTCTGAGCCCATGTCATAGACATTTCCCATACTGGGCTAGAGTAGATGTGAACCATTCTCCTGAGATTTCCCTCTGAATCCATTTGAACCGTGTTACTGTAGCACAGTGGGGGCAATGGAGGGGATGTGGAGTATGACACAGAGGTAAAATCATTTGAAACAATGACAGCCCCCTCTCCCTCTCCCTCTTCATCAATCAGAGTACTGACACGGGTAGGAGAGATTGATCTCTCTTTCTCATGGGGCTGTCAGCAGCAGAGTTCTGGCGAAGCTTGTTTAACAAGCGCCATCCTCGCTACCAATAAAAAAAACATTTTCTCCCCATAAGGCAGCTCACAGGGCAGCGCTGGCAGTATATATTAGCCATAAATTATTTTTAAAGGCTGGATTTATATACCCCGGAGTGGCGATATATGACAGCCCTGTTGGCATTAATTATTCCAAAACAATTTGATAGATCTGATTATTAATTCTGGGACATGAGCGCTTACATCAGAGATTGCTTGTAAAGGTTGGATTTATCATGTTGACATTTGGCTAGATGATGCTCTGCTCCTCTCTCTCAATGCAGTTGTTCATGGCTTTGTCCTTTAGGGGTTTTTCTCTTGGAAGAGACAGAATTCCAAAATGCCCTTTTCGTCTGTCTTTCCCCTTTTTTTCAATGAGAGAAAGGATTGTGTTAAAGACTAAGAGATTACAGTCTTGCTCACACACACACACACACACACACACACACACACACACACACACACACACACACACACACACACGCCTGTCAGTGATTGTGAGACACAGTGTGCCGTCTCTGCTTGTGGAACATGCATGGTATGGCACACAAATGAAAGGTCAGGCACATCAACATCCATCTGCAATCCAAACAGCAGAGCCTCCACCCATGAGAGGAAGGAAAGACACAAACGCATTTATTAGTCACCACTGGTGGGTTTAGCCCCTCAATCTGCTACAAATGAGTTGCACTTTCATGAATTCGTGAATAAAGAAAACGCTGCCACTATGAAAGTGATGGAGAGTTGCTCTGTAGACTGCAGCAGTAACCTGGTAATCCTGCAGGTGAGGACATTGTCCTAGATGCTGAGCCATCACAAGTAAAGAGGTGATGTAACGAAACCCTTGACATTGACTTATAAAGCCAGGTCTGAGCATTTAGACCCAGCTTATTAACCCTGGAGCCATCTCTGTAGGACTTTAATAGACAGGTCATCAAAATATATATCTTGTCACACCCTGATCTGTTTCACCTGCTTATCTCCAACCCCCTCATGGTGTCTTCCCATTATCCCCTGTGTATTTATACCTGTGTTCTCTGTTTGTCTGTTGCCAGTTCGTCTTGTCTTGTCAGGTCTTACCAGCGTTCTTTCCCGCATTCCTGTTTCTCTATTTCTATTTCCTAGTTTTCCCGGTTCTGACCATTCTGCCTGCCCTGACCCCGAGCCTGCCTGCAAGTGCCTGACTCTGACCTATTATGAACCTCTGCCTGCCCTGACCCCGAGCCTGCCTGCCATCCTGTACCTGCCTGACTCTGACCTGATCACGACCCTTTGCCTGCCCTTTTCCTGCCCTTTTCCTGCCCTTTGCCTGCACCATGTTTCTAATAAATAATCGGAGAACTGTACTATCCGCCTCCCGTGTCCCCCCCAGACTGTCAATTACCCCGCTACAAGCGGTGTTTCTCCCTGGCTTCCCAAGAACCCTGCTTACCTCAACCTGAGCGCTACGCTGGAGATCCTGGATCCTGCCAGGCATTTCTCTCCCATTGTTCTCTTATCTTTGAGCTGCAGCCCTCTGAATTTCCCTTGGATCGCTTGAGGATAGCGTACGTGATAACGCTAATGTCCAGGAGGGCTCTTGCCTGGGTTACAGCTGTGTGGGAGCAACAATCCACCATTTGCCTCTGTTTGTTGGAGTTTGTGGAGGAGGTACAGAAAGTGTTTGATTCTCCGTTTTCCGGGAGAGAGGCAGTTTGTAAGCTGCTCCAACTACATCAGGATTTCCATAGTATGGCAGACTACGTAGTGGATTTTTGCACGTTGGCGGCTGAGAGTGCCTGGAACCCGGAAGCCCTGTTTGCGCTTTCCTTCACTGGTTGTCGGAGGTGATTAAAGATGAGCCCGTGGCCCGGGAGCTGCCCCTGGACCTTGACTCCCTCTTAGCCTTGACCAATCAGATTGATGGGCAGCTACGGGAAGATAGGAGGGAGAGGGAGTTTGTTCCTTTTCGCCGACGCACATCCTCGATTTCCACCTCACCTCTGAGGAAGCCCGGAAATCCACAAAACCCACATTTCTGAGTGGATCCGGTCTCAAGGGCTGTCTCGTCTCCTCCAGAGCCCATGAAACTGGGCAGGGCTAGATTGTCTCCTGCTGAGCACTTACGCAGACTTAACACCCAGAGCTGACTGTATTGTGGCGCTACGGGACATGTTTTATCTACCTGCCCATTACAGAACCAGGCTCATCAAGGGTGTACTAGTACGAGTATGCTGGTGAGCCGTATGGGGAGTTACCCCTCTCCATGCTACTGTGTTTAGGGGTGATTGGTCCAAATCTCTCCCGGTGCTCATAAGCTCTGGGGCCGATGAGAGCTTTATGGACGCTATCCTGGTGTCGGAGCTGGAAATCCCCACACAACCCCTCAATTCCCATGGACATCAGAGCGTTGGATGTGCACTCTATTGGCAGAGTTACCTACACCACGTGTCCCATTAACCTGAGTGTCGGGTAATCACAGTGAGTTTATGCCGTTCCTGCCCATCGAATCCCCTCATGCACCCGTGGTTTTGGGGTTTTCCTGTCTCCAGAGGTACAATCTCCTGATCGACTGGGCTACTGGTTCTATCCTGGGTTGGCAGTGGCTTAAGTCGGTGCCGTCTGCCCCGGAACGTCTTCCTGCGGGCTTGGAAAAAGCCACATCGGCCCTATGACTGTGCATTCGACCTTCTCCCGGGCACAACACCGCAGAGGGCGGCTTTATTCCCTGTCAGAGACCACGGCGATGGAGATGTATATTGAGGACTCCCTGACTGCAAGGGGTATCCGTCCTTCTGCCTCCCCCGCCGGCGTGTATTGACTACCGCGGCCTGAATGACATCACGGTTAAAAAATGTTACCCGCTTTATCGCCTCGGCTTTTGAGCCTCTCCAGGGGGCTACCATCTTCTCCAAGTTGGACCTCCGGAACGCCTACGATCTGGTACGGCTAGTGGGCACTACGAATACCTGGTGTTGCCGTTCAGAATGACCAAAGCTCCTGCTGTGTTCCAGGCCCTGGTAAACAATGTTCTCCAGGACATGTTGAACTGGTTCGTATTCGTCTACCTTGATTACATCCTCGTGTTTTCCCACTCGCCTCAAGAACATGTCCTCCATGTCAGACAAGTCCTCCAGCGTCTTCTGGACAACCAGTTGTAAGTCAAAGCATAAAAATGAGAATTCCATCGCTCCACCATCTCCATCCTGGGGTACATCATAGCTGCAGGCAACATCCAGATGGATCCGGAAAAGATGAGAGCAGTGGTGGATTGGCCGCTACCCACCACCAGAGTGCAGCCTCAATGCTTCCGGGGTTCTCCAATTTCTACTGCCGGTTCATCCGGGGCTACAGCACCCGGGCTTCACCCCTGTCAGCACTCACCTCTCCCAAGGTCCTGTTTACGTGGTCTCCAGCTGCAGACCAGGCGTTCTTGGACCTCAAACACAAATTCACTCCCATCGTCTCAACCCCACAGAAAGGAATTATGACATGGGTAACCGGGAACTTGGAGGCACTGGATAGAGTGGAGGCACTGGTTATCTGGGCTGACCAGATGTTTGTCCCGGACTCAGTTCTGGAATGGGCTCTTTCCTCTCAACTGGCCTGCCATCCTGCCTCCCGTCGGACCCTGGACATTGTACGACAACGTTTTTGGTGGCCCATCTTGGTTCCTGACGTCTCCGCGTTTGTCACAGCTAGCATCATGTGTGACGGTAAGACTCCTCTGCAAGCTCTGACTGGCATTCTTCAACCACTTCCCATCCCTCACCGTCCCTGGTCACATATATCCCTGGACTTCGTCACTGGTCTCCTCCCGTCTGATGGCAACACGGTTATCCTTACTGTGGTGGACCAGTTTTCCAAAGCCACCCACTTCATCCCTCTCCCCAAGCTACCCTCAGCCATGGAGATGGCCCAACTCATGGTGCAGCACGTATTCCGGATCCATGGACTTCCAGTGGACATGGTCTTCGAAAGGGGGGGTCAGTTCTCGTCCCAGTTCTGGAAGGCTTTCTGCACGCTCACTGGGTTGTGGGCCAGCATGTAGAGTTCCGCAAACTGGCTCTTTCCCAATCTCCAAAATCCTTAGCCCCTCTGCTGTTCTTCTTCTGTTGCCCTGTACCCTCTGTATACGTCCTCCTTTTCATGTACCTAGGATTAAACCTATGTCTCACAGCCCTTTATCGCCTTGTTAATTTGTGGAATTTCTTTCCTTCTTAATGTGTTTGAGCCAATCAGTTGTGTTGTGACATGGTAGGGATGGTATACAGAAGATAGCCCTATTTGGTAAAAGACCAATTCCATATTATGGCAAGAACAGCTCAAATAAGCAAAGAGAAACAAAAGTCCATCATAACTTTAACACATGAAGGTCAGTCAGTGCAGAAAATATCAATAACTTTGAAAGTTTCTTCAAATGCAGTCGCAAAAACCAAATCAAATCAAATGTTATTGGTCACATACACATGGTTAGCAGATGTTAATGTGAGAGTCGCGAAATGCTTGTGCTTCTAGTTCTGACAGTGCAGTAATATCTAACAAGTAATCTAACAACTCCCCAACAACTTCTGAATACACACAAATCTAAAGGGGCGAATAAGAATATGTACATATAAATATATGGATGAGCGATTGCCGAGTGGCACAGGCAAGGTACAATAGATGGTATAAAATACAGTATATACATATGATATTAATATAGTAAGATATGTAAACATTATTAAAGTGGCATTGTTTGTGACTAGTTATTCATTAAACTTTCTAGGGCAGGGGTTCCGCTAGCCCTGATTTGTTCCATAAAGCCCATCATTTAGCCAATTGTTGTTAGCATGTTCAGCCCAGTAATCCCTCTTCATGAGACGCGAGCACTTCCTCCTGACAAAAACTCAAAAAGTTCCGTTACAGTCCGTAGTCAAATGATGTATGCAATCAATCTTTAGGATGTTTTTAACATAAATCATCAATAAGGTTCCAACCGGAGAATTTAATTGTCTGAAGAAAAGCATTGGAACGAGAGCAAACTCTGTCGGGAGCGCGCGTCATGAGACCGAGGCTCTCTGCCAGACCACTCACTCAAAGAGCTATTATGAGCCCCTCCTTTATAGTGGAATCCTCAAACCAGTTTTTAAAGACGGTGACATCTAGTGGAAGCCCTAGGAAGTGCATCCTCATTCGTATCTCACTGGGATTTCAATAGGCACTGTTTTGAAAATCGATTTCTCACTTCCTGTTTGGATTTCTTCTCAGGTTTTTGCCTGCCATATGAGTTCTGTTATACTCACAGACATCATTCAAAGAGTTTTAGAAACTTCAGAGTGTTTTCTATCCAATACTAATATGCATAATATGCATATATTAGCATCTGGGACAGAGTAGGAGGCAGTTCAGTCTGGGAACGCTATTCATCCAAAAGTGAAAATGCTGCCCCCTATCGCAAAAAGGTTCATTAATGTGGCCAGTGATTTGGGTCTCAATGTTGGCAGCAACCTCTCTGAGTTAGTGATTGCTGTTTAGCAGTCTGATGGCCTTAGAAGATAGAAGCTGTTTTTCAGTCTCTCTGTCCCAGCTTTCTAGATGGTAGCAGGGTGAACAGGCAGTAGCTCGGGTGGATGTTGTCCTTGATGATCTTTTTGGCCTTCCTGTGACATTGGGTGCTGTAGGTGTCATGGAGGGCAGGTAGTTTGATGCGATGATGCGTTGTGCAGACCACACCACCCTCTGGAGAGCCTTGCAGTTGAGGGCAGTGCAGTTGCCATACCAGGCTGTGATACAGCCCGACAGGATGCTCTTGATTGTGCATCTGTAAAGGTTTGTTTATGTTTTAGGTGACAAGCCAAATTTCTTCAGCCTCCTGAGGTTGAAGAGGCGCTGTTGCGCCTTCTTCGCCACGCTGTCTGTGTGGGTGGACAATTTCAGTTTGTCTGTGATGTGTACACTGAAGAACTTGAAACTTTTCACCTTCTCCACTGCTGTCCCTTCGATGAGGATCGCTGTTTCCACAATCATCTCCTTTGTTTTGTTGACGTTGAGTGAGAGGTTGTTTTCCTGACACCACACTCTGAGTGCCCTCACCTACTCCCTGTTGGTTGTCTCGTTGTTGTTATTAATCAAGCCCACTACTGTTGTGCAAACTTGATGATTGAGTTGGAGGCGTGCATGCCCACGCAGTCGTGGGTAAACAGAGAGTACAGGAGGGGGCTGGGCAAGCACCCTTGTGGGGCTCCAGTGTTGTGGGTCAGCGAAGTGGAAATGTTGTTTCCTACCTTCACCACCTGGGGCGGCCCGTCAGAAAGTCCAGGACCCAATTGCACAGGCCGGGGTTGAGACCCAGGACCTCCAGCTTGATGAAGAGCTTGGAGGGCACTATGGTGTTGAATGCTGAGCTGTAGTCAATGAACAGCATTCTTACATAGGTATTCCTCTTGTTCAGATGGGATAGAGCAGTATGCAGTGTGATGGCGATTGCATCGTCTGTGGGCCTGTTGGGGCGCTATGCAAACTGAAGTGGGGTTAGCGTGGCCGGTAAGGGGGAGGTGATATGATCCTTGACTAGTCTCCCAAAGCACTTCATGATGACAGAAGTGAGTGCAACCAGGTGGTAGTCATTTAGTTATCTTTGCATTATTGGGTACAGGAACAATGGGGGCCATTTTGAAGCATGTGGGGACAGCAGACTGGGATAGGGAGCGATTGAAGCCAGCTGGTCTGCGCATGCCCTGAGGATACGGCTAGGGATGCTGTCTGGGCCAGCAGCCTTGTGAGGGTTAACGCGTTTAAGTGTCTTCTTCACTTCGGCCATGGAGAAGGAGGGGGGGGGGCTACAGTCCTTGTTAGTGTGCTGCGACTGTGGCACTGTATTATCCTCAAAGCACGCAAAGAAGGTATTTAGTTTGTCTGGAAGCGTGACGTCGGTGTCCGTGGCAGTTTTTTTTTTGTAGTCCGTGATTTCCTGTAGACCCTGCACATACGTCTCAATTCTGAGCCGTTGAATTGTGACTCCACTTTGTTTGATTGCCTTGTGGAGGGAATAACTAAACTGTTTATAGTCAGCCATATTCCCAGACCTCTTTCCATGGTTAAATGCGGTGGTTCGCGCTTTCAGTTTTGCGGAAATACCGCCATTCATCCACAGTTTCTGGTTAGGGTAGGCTTTAATAGTCACAGTACAATATCTCCAACGCACTTCTTTATAAACTCACTCACCGAGTCAGCGTATAGATCGATGTTGTTCTCTGATGCTGACCGGAACATATCCCAGTCTGCATGATCAAATTCAATCTTGGATTCCACATGGAATCTGATTAGTCAGACCAACGTTGAATGGTTCTAATCACGGATACATCCTGTCTGAGTTTCTGCCTATAAGATGGTAGGAGCAAGACGGCGTCATGGTCGGATTTGCCGACAGGAAAATCGAGGGAGGGCCTTGTATGCATTGCAGAAGTTAGAGTACTGCAATCAATATGCTGATAGAATTTAGGTAGGCTTGTTCTCAAATTTGCTTTGTTAAAATTCCCAGCTACAATAAATGCAGCCTCAGGATATATGGTTTCCAGTTTACATAGAGCCCAGTTAAGTTCCTTTATGGCCGTCGCGGTGTCTGCTTGAGGGGGTATATACACAGCTGTGACTATAACTGACGAGAATTATCTTGGGCGGTAATATGGCCGGCATTTGATTGTAAGGAATTCTATTCCGGGTGAGCAGAAGGACTTGAGTTCCTGTATGTTGTTATGATTACACCATGAGTCATTAATCATGAAGTATACACCCCTTCCTTCTTCTTCCCATAGAGTTGTTTATCTCTGTCGGCGTGATACATGAAGAAGCCCGGTGGCTGAAACAATTCCGACAACATATCCCGAAAGAGACATGTTTCCGTAAAACAGAGAATGTTACAATCTCTGATGTCTCTCTGGAAGGCAACCCTTGCTCTAATTTCATCTACCTTGTTGTCAATAGACTTTCCACTTCAGGAAAGTCGTATTCCTGATCGTAATGTTGGTAAGTTGACGTCGCTCTTATGTCCAATAGTTCTTCCTGACATTATGTAATAAGACTTAAGATTTCCTGGGGTAACAGTGTAAGAAACAATACATTAAAAAAAACAAACTACTGCATAGTTTCCTAAGGACTCGATGCGAGGCAACCATCTCTGTCGGCGCCATTACTTCTCCATCAAACACTATGATGAAACTGTCTCTCATGAGGACCACAATAGGAAAGGAAGACCCAGAGTTACCTCTGCTGCAGAGGATAAGTTCATTAGAGTTAATTGCACCTCAGATTGCAGCCCAAATAAATGCTTCACAGAGTTCAAGTAACAGACACATCTCAACATCATTGTTCAGAGGAAACTGCATGAATCAGGCCTTCATGGTCGAATTGCTGCAAAGTAACCACTACTAAAGGACACCAATACGAAAAAGAGACTTGCTTGGGCCAAGATACTCGCGCAATCCAAATTTGAGATATTTGGTTCCAACTGCTGTGTCTATGTGAGACGCGGAGTAGGTGAACGGATGATCTCCACATGTGTGTTTCCCACTGTGAAGCATAGAGGAGGAGGAGGTGTGGGGGTGCTTTGCTGGTGACACACTCTGTGATTTACTTAGAATTCAAGGCACACTTAACCAGTGTGGCTACCACAGTATTATGCAGTGATACGTAATCCCATCCGGTTTGCGCTTAGTGGGACTATCATTTGTTTTTCAACAGGACAATGACCCAACATACAGTACCTCCAGGCTGTGTAAGGGCTATTTGACCAAGAAGAAAAGTAAAATGAGTGCTGCATCCGATGACTTGGCCCCCACAATCACCCGACTTCAACCAAATTGAGATGGATTGGGATGAGTTTAGACCGCAGAGTGAAGGAAAAGCAGCCAAAAAGTGCTCAGCATATGTGGGAACTCCTTCAAGACTGTTGAAAAAGCATTCCAGGTAAAGCTGGTTGAGAGAATGCCAAGAGTGTGCAAAGCTGTCATCAATGCAAAGGGTGGCTACTTTGAAGAATCTAAAATATTAAATATAGTTGGTTACTACATGATTCCATATGTGCTATTTAATAGTTTTGATGTTTTCACTATTATTGTTCAATGTAGATAATCGTAAAAATAATGAAAAATCCATGAATGAGTAGGTGTGTCCAAACTTTTGACTGGTGCTGTGTATATATTTAAAGCACAAGAAAAATGCTGGCTATATATAGATATCCATCCCTTATGTCACGTCACCTTAAAGGGGCAATTAGCTGTTGCTACATCCATTTTTGGAATCATAAATTAATGATATGTACTCATTCATGAGCTTACTTCAACTGCTGTACCCCTTCAGAACCCAAAAGATAAGCTTGGTTTTACTCCAAGCTATGTAATCAAAGCAAATATAAACAAACATTATATTGCCTCAAAACATGGTTACAACTATAATTGTATTATCATGGATGGTCAATCCTTGCATCAATAGCTCTGTCTATGAATTTGAGAGTGGTTTCATTTCTCCAGGCCCATCCATCAGCTTTTACTGAAACAGGGGTGGGGAGTACGCTTTGTTATTGTTTCAACTGCTGATTGCTGCTTTAAGAATGATTTCCTTCCTGGCTGCATCATTAAAAGGAGTCAGAAAACCCCTTTGAGCCACTCCCCTGAGGATGTTGTTTTGCCATGATCCACCATGTCTTCACATTTCCTATTACTCTGGTTTGAACTGAGCTCTGGTTTGGCTGTTAAATCCTTGATGGGATGAAAGAACTGAATGTGAAGATATTAATGCAGAAAGAATCGCACAAATGCACATACTGTAATATTATTGAGAGAGGCTGACACAACCACATAGTCATTTGTTTGCTTCCTCTTTGAAATGTGTAATAGGCATCTTGTATATTGTAGCAAACCTTGACAAAGCCTTGATGAGTCTTGCCAGAACTGGCAGTGTACATTATCTTTACCATATTATCTATAAATATATTAAAATCATCCTTGTAATAATATAAAGAGTAATATAAAGAGAGTATCTGCATCTTTGAAACAAAGATAACCGCTAGAATTCTATAAAAATACTAACTTTGGCATGCATTTGTTAGTCAAAGTCAAGGAGCGATTTAGCCGGCTCATTGGGAGTGTCCCACATTAGCAGATGTGTCAGGCTCAGAGAAAGTTTGCTATCAGTAATGGGCCAAATTTTCCAGTCTCCAGCTCCTCTCCTCCCAGCCGCGGCCAAACCACGCTCTGCCCAATTAATCCAGCGGCCTTAATGACCCTCGAAGGTGACTCGCTAGATAAGTGCGATTACACTGGAAACAAGTGTGCTGCCAATTAGGCCTCAAATTTCCCTCCATCTCCTTCAGTGGTTCCACGCCTCCCAGAGGGTCAGCCTGTTTGTGACTTCATTAGCTGGGTTCTAAAAGGGGAAATTAACACTGAGCGCAGTTAACACCTCCCAGAGTACAGATAAGAGTCAGAAACAAAGTGTTTGTTCATAGACCCTTGGAAATAAATACACTTACTGTGGAATGTGATTGTAGTCTGCAGGGTTAACTATTTAGAATAATTTTAACTCCTAAAACATATGATTTCAAAAATGATCCATGATCTAGTAAAATGTGTTACGGCATGTTGTTTCCAGTTCATATGGATTTGTGCTTCTTCATGGGGAACTAGATCATTTTGATGATGATCATGACACATTCCTTAACATTCCTTCCACTCCACTCCACTCCTCTCTCACTCTCTCTCTCACTCTCTCTCTCTCTCTCTCTCTCTCTCTCTCTCTCTCTCTCACTCTCTCTCTCTCTCTCTCTCTCTCTCTCTTTCTCTCTCTCGCTCTCTCTTTTATTTAGGGTTTAAGGCACCAAAGAAAAAAACTGAAAGACAAAACAGTACTGATAAAAAAAAACTGGTAAAAAACCGTGTGCAGGTGAGGTTGGAAGCCCAAAAGGGCTTATATGAAAACAACACCACAAATATAAGTACAAAATAAAGTTTGCACAATCAGTTAAACAAAGCATATTAATTATAATTGCACATGATATACTCAGTATGCAAGAAAAACATCACTCTCTCATCATTGTGTTTTCTCCGTACAGGTTGTTAATGAGAAACCCTTTGTATGAAGACGTCTGTGGCACAGTCACTTGTTGTCAGCCAGAAGACGGTGTATGAGTAATGGGTGTGTCTAATGATGGTTGGCATCTCCCATTTGGGTCCCTCCCTGCCATCTGTCCCCTGCCACCCCTCAGGTGCACTGGGGCGCTCACAGCAGGTCTCAGTAATCACACACTCGCTCAGTTCTTCCCCCTCCTCAAGCAGCCAAACCACACACTCCACACTCCTCCAAGTGACACTAACCCAGCTGTGCCACTTCACTGCCGCCACATACTGTGGTGCCATTGGAACGCAGAGAGAGACTGTGGGCTGGATGCACTCACCTTCAGAGCTCTGGGTCAAGTAATTACGACTGAATGCTTTCCAGAGTGTCTGGGAAATTGCCTGCAACATCAAAGATCCACCACCATATTTTACAGTAGGTATGAGGTAGTTTTTTGCATATGCATTTTTCTCTCTATCCAAACCTACCAATGAGCTGTATTTTCATGTCTTCCAACTAATGTAAAAGCTTCGAGTTAATGGCATTGGCACTTGGATTGGAACCGGTGCTATGGTCAGATGACCTGAAAATAGAGCTCTTTGGCCACACACACCAAATCAAATCAAATCAAATCAAATTTTATTTGTCACATACACATGGTTAGCAGATGTTAATGCGAGTGTAGCGAAATGCTTGTGCTTCTAGTTCCGACAATGCAGTAATAACCAACAAGTAATCTAACTAACAATTCCAAAACTACTGTCTTATACACAGTGTAAGGGGATAAAGAATATGTACATAAGGATATATGAATGAGTGATGGTACAGAGCAGCATAGGCAAGATACAGTAGCTGATATCGAGTACAGTATATACATATGAGATGAGTATGTAAACAAAGTGGCATAGTTAAAGTGGCTAGTGGTGGGTTTGGCGTCGACAGAAAGATGCATATGCAGAAAAGTACCTCATACGTAATGTAAAATATGGTGGTGGATCTTTGATGTTATGGAGCAATTTTGCTTCCACTGGTCCTGGCCCTTTTTAAGGTCAATGGCATCATTAACTTTACACAGTTTAAGGATATTTTAGCCAAAAACCTGGTTGCCTCTGCCAAGAGCCTGAAACTTGGCCGCAAGTGAATCTTCCAGCAAGACAATAACCCCAATCACACATCAAATCAATAAAAACATCTTAATTTACAAACAAACAAAGAAACATTTTGTAATGTCCATCTCATTCTCCGGACTAAATCCCCATTGAAAACCTGGTGGTTTGAATTGAAAAGCGCAGTCCATAAGCGCAAACGAAGGATATCAAGGATCTGAAAAGATTCTGTTTGGAGGACTGCTCGAAGATCCTTCCCAATATGTTCTCCAATCTCATTTAACATGATAGAAAAAGGCTCACTGCCGTTATCCTCACAAGGGGAGAGTGCCAGAGTATTGAAAACAGGGGTGGCAATACAAATATTTTTGAGAATTTTACCTTAGTATAAAGCAATTGTATTAGTATAAATTTCTATAATTTTCAAATGTTGTGTGCATATGATACAGTTCAGTATTTTTATGCTCATCTTTATCAAGGGTGCCAATAACCTTTCGAGGTGACTGTAGCTCTCAATTTCTTAACAATGTTGAGCTACAAGCTCAAGAGAAAGCATTTACAAGAGAAATGCTCTTAGGTGGTGCAGGAAAGAAAAACACGATGTAGGAGTAAGTTGGAAGGAAGAGAGGATAAATGTAGCACGATGTCAGTGGTGGCTTTAGATAAGAGGGAGAAGTCTGGCTGAATCTCATTACTTTTTCCTTTAGATCTGCCCCTGGAGCCAACTGAATCATTCTGAGGGACTGGAAATTGGTCTTCAATAAGGGAGAATTGATCCTTGGGCCCTGGCTGATTTTAATGTAGTTTTGACGCCAATCTTTACAACCACATGAGCAGTATACCTGTTTGTGCTATGTTTATTACCTTAGTCACATGTCATTAAGGTCAAGATACCCATGACTGTAGAGGGAGAAGGGGGTAGCATTTCTGTATTGAAAACATAACCCATCCAGAAGAATCTTTACCATTGATCCAAGAAGTGTTTCAATCCACGACAATGGTTAAAGGCAGAGAGTAGTTGTTCCTATTCCACCATTCTATAGACTTCAGACTCTAGTCAACGTGTCATTCAAGTTGTTTACAAAGATATCTGATTCCACTCAGTGATTCTCATGTTTATCATGAAATTTAGTTTTCAATAAAAATAAATGTACCTTTATTATTATGATTTCCATGCATGAAAAAGAACAACAAAAGCCTCAGGTCATGGCATAATATGATGTGAAATTGTTCTAAATTGGTTAGGAGCTTCAGTTTTCAGAGAGCCATTTGAAATAATGCAGGTGGATGTGTTTACTACCAGAGTCGCCAGAGGCTCAGTCTGTCTGCCTTCAAGTCATTAGTGGAAGTTTGGCAGCACACATCCTTCAGGAATTACCATACATTTCCTCTGAAATGGTTGGAGTGGGTTTGGATAAGAGATTTGATTCTTTGACCAATACCTTTAACATTACAGGTCGTTAAGTATATGTGGGTTTGTGGATTTGGGCTATCCTTTGAAAAAATCCTCTGCTCAAGTATACCTATGCCTAATATTGTTCTGTGGGTTGTATTGATTGTAAGGAAACAATGTAAAAACATCAGTGGCTACAGAACAAAAATGGATAATGGATGCAAGGATAAAGCAAGTCAGCTTCAACATACAAGACTAATCATATTGGGTTTCAATAGGATATTGATGACAGGGGATCTTTCAGCAGGTCATTATTGAGAGAGTACTCTAGTAGTCCAGGCATGGTTTGGTGTTCAGAGCTATAGGCCTCACTGTTTACCAGAGTGAGAATCAATATCTGTCCAATGTGCAATATATATAATGTATGACATTGAATGTGGAAGTCATTGTTTTCAACACTGTGTTCTTCTCTTTGACGCTGGATATCCATGTAGTCGGGGAGCATTCAAAGATAATATAACCAATGAATATGTCTCTGTATATATGATACCTACCTAGTGACCCCCCAAAAATGTGCCCTCATTTACAAAATAGCTCACCCTTTATGAGACTATGCCTGTTTTATAGAGGTTACTGCATATACAGGCTGAGGCTGTATCTGCTATGCCTGAATGAAGTAAATTTGCTTCAGGTGTTTTCTGGGTCATTCCTTTGTGTCCATAATCTCATTTGGAGTCAATGAAATAAACATATCTATGGCGATTGGACACAGTTCATTTTGAAGAGTGCAAATCGATTTTCAGTATAACAGGATATGGAGAGCTGGTCTTGCACAGCCTATAGAGATTTTTACTTGGACTGCCGGTGCTTGCTGTCCACATACACAAGATATTTCTACCAGAGAACCAATGGAACCTTATGGAAAAACCACATGATTTCACATGTGGAAAATCACGATTGTGACAAATGTCATGATAAGTGTTCCAAAAACAAATGTTTTCACATGAAATATCACATGTGAAATGTCACATGTCAATGTCATGTGAAGTGTTCTAAAAACAAATGTTTTCATATGTGAAATGTCTCATGTCAATGTCATGTGAAGTGTTCTAAAAACAAATGTTTTCATATGTGAAATGTCTCATGTCAATGTCATGTGAAGTGTTCTAAAAACAAATGTTTTCATATGTGAAATGTCACATGTGAAATGTCACATGTCAAGTGTTCCAAAAACACGTTTTCACATGTGAAATGTCGCATGAAGTGTTCCAAAAACACACATTCTTTAAATGTGAAATGTCACATGTGAAATTACACATGTCAAGTGTTCCAAAAACACATTTTCACATGTGAAATGTTCCAAAAACATGTGGTTTTCCACGTGATAACATGCCCTTCAACATGTGATAACCTGTTAGCCACATGTCTACAGTAATAGTGTTTTGCTATATATTTACTCTTAATCGCAATGCACATGGATATTCTTTGGCCTGTCCTGCAAATTAACTTGGCACGCCTCACTTGCAATTTTATTTAAACTTAAAGGATAGTTGTCTAATTTTATAGTAAGTTACCGGCTACTGAGTTGCAGTGTATATGGTGGATTTAAAAAATATATATTTCTACTGCTGAACTGTAATTTCACAGTAAATATACTGTTCAAAACAAACTACATTCAGAAAGAATTGATTGGAACGTAAATGTAATTGACCTGGTTAGCACACTTGGGATGCAACCACAGCTAGGATTACAACTTGCAACCTCTTGGATCCCAGCAATCTGAATTTCCTGCTAAACCATCAGGTATGTGGCCATGACAGTGATCAGCCACAGATTTATTGGCAAGAATAGATTTTTGCACTTTGCTAAATGTTGCCCGGAATCATGTCAATAATTTAGCAATTCTCTGGCAACACCAACAACAAAGTAGCTGTGTTAAGGGACATTTGACATTAAGGTCTAGATTGAATCAGATCCAGCATAAATAGGCGATTGTCAACACCCGTATAGGTGGTGCAGATCTGACAGAATCTAACCCTAACTGTGCATAACTCCACAGTGATTCTGGCCCCTGATATCCTTTGAGTGGTGGACCATTCTCGATACACACAGGAAATTGATGATAATGAAAAACCCAGCAGCGTTGCAGTTCTTGACACAAACCGGTGCGCCTGGCACCTTCTACCATACCCCGTTCAAAGGCACTTAAATCTTTAGTCTTGCCCATTTACCCTCTGAATGGCACACATACAAATATATGTCTCACTTGTCTCAAGGCTTAAAAATCTTTTAACCTCTCTCCTCCCATTCATCTACACTGATTGAAGTGGATTTAACAAGTGACATTAATAAGGGATCATAGCTTTCATCTGGATTCACCTGGTCAGTCTACCTTATGTCATGGAAAGAGCAGGTGTTCTTCATGTTTTGTATGCTCAGTGTATGTTCACACACTCTCAAATATAAGAGTATGATTACAGTACAGTGTTGTTCCCTGGTGTACAAAACGGTCAATAAGGTACTTTCAGAAGTATACATAGGAACTCACATGGTACACGTCAGTACCTTTCAGGATACATGTGCAGATTATCTAGTATAATGGTCAAATGTTCTACCTAATATAGTCAATATAATGGTGCCTTTGTAGCCATGCGGGAGGTGGGAATTTATCAGTTGTGAAGTCGTAAATACCAGTTGGATGGCTAATAGCCAACAAGCTGCGTCAACCACAAACTAAAAGTATTTTTTTGTTTAACTAGGCAAGAACTCATTCTGATTTACAATGACAGCCTACCGGGGAACAGTTGTTTAACTGTCTTGTTCAGGGGCAGATGACAGATTCTTACCTTGTCAGCTCAGGGATTTGATCCAGCAACCTTTCAGTTACTGGCCCAATGCTCTAACTGCTAGGTTACCTTACAAACTATCATGCTTTGAAATGCATTATAGACTTCAAAAACCAGATGAATAGATTGATTTTTATAAATAATGTCTTGTTACATTTATCTGCCGAAAATACTGTTACCAAGGTCATTCACTTAGTAGGTGATGTCAGAGGTCAGTATGTGGGAAAGGTCAGAGCTCAGGGATGATAGATTCATATCCCACTAGTAAGTTCCAGTTGAAAGGCTGTTCAAGTGGATTTTTCTCAGTCGTACATGTATGTGGTAAATTTCCACTTCCCATGGTCTAACATATTTTGTCATTTGGCCTGGTTCACAGGAAGTTAATGTTTAATTTTCAATAACTTACTATCATTTAGTTTCAAGTGGGTTCTTGAAAATGCACTTACTGACCTGTCTCACTCACTGACCTGATGGTTTGGTAGCTAAGTGAGTATCACAATAACATGGTGACTAGCAATGAATTAAATACTGTATGGCTCTTTGGTATCGCATTAACTTATGTCAGCCTTTAGCAAGGCTACGGAACTGACAATATACAAGCTTAATGTTTATGAACAGAATACAACAGAGCACATTAACTGGGATGACATTCCCTCTCATAGGAGAACAAAAATAGATTCCTGAAAGCCATGGCTTGAGTAAGTCACTTCTGCAATCTTCTGATAGGCTGCCGCTGCTACAGCATGTTGCCAATCAGCTAGTGATGTGCATGTTGTCAAGAGAAACGTAATTTAAGGCACTGTAGGTTACTGGCAACATTTTGCCACTAAGTTATTTTGACTTTACAATAACTTCCTGACAATTAGCTTCCCACTAAGAACAACAAATTCACATCTACAAGTTGGCATTAAGTTACTGGAAAATGCCCAATAATCTCTTTACAATGCAGCTCATTACTGATGCGTTCCCTTGCCAAGTCTGAAGAACCGTGTCAAATGCATTGCTCCACTTGCATAGGCATAAACATCAGACGCTTTAACGGCTCCAACACTTCCACTGATGGTTGGCACAAATACATGTAGATTTAACCACGCCCCCCAATATGCTAATGAGTCCCAACTAGTTCAATACCCCCACCTATATTTTAAACTGCAGCGTTGATCGTACCTTATATAAAACATATTGGGTAGAAAAATCTCCAATACCTTCAAGGTACCGAACTGTACCATGTGAGTGTACACGTGGAGCTGTGAAGTGTACCTTTGACCTTTTTGTACCTCAGGGAACAACACTGTACCCTAACCCTAACCTTGTTTTTTTGAGAGTGTGTTAATATATGTTCCAAACAGTAAGTATGAAACAAGTTGTACTGCAGAAATATTGATGCACTCCCAACCAAATCCCCAATGATTTGCTCTATACTCTACCTCAAGTGTCCTTTACATTGGTGGTGATAATTGTACAATTATTTACCTAATTCTGGGCATCTTTTAGCAAAGTGGAGAAAAGCATTCTTGACAATAAGTGTGTGGCAACACTTTTAAGTTGTTGTATATAATCTACTTTATTTTTACTGCAACTTTAGGCAAAGTGCAAAAATGTATTCTTGGCAGTAAATATATAGCCAAACTGCAGTATGTCTATACACCTGGTGGCTCAGCAGGAACTTCATATAGTTACGCAACCAAGAGGTTGTGAGTTCAAATCCCAATTTAGGTTGAGTCCCAAGTATCCAGCATACTGTCTTCTAACATTAACACCTTAATTCAGATGTAAAAATACAGCAACTTGTTGTAGATTTACTATAATTTCACACAACTAGACAAAAACCTCCAAGGGACCATGACACAACTTTCTGAGAATGTCCCTGGAACAAACCAGGAACTAGACAAAACTCACAGGGGACAATGACTGTTTAAATTGAATTAGTGTAAATTATGCCTTTTAAAGTAAAGTTTTCTAAATTACATTTGACATCTCGGCTTTCACATGTGCTCAAATGTCACATGTAATTTCATGGTATCACATGTTGAAATGTTGCATCCCCATTTTTTCGTTAAAAAAAAGTTCATGTTTTCACATCTCCTCAAATGTTGTCACATGTGTAGTGTCATGGTATCACAACTTGAAATGATGCATTATTTATTTCACATGACATTGTGTTTTGATGTGCTCACATGTTGTCATGTGTAGTTTCATGTCTCACATGTTGACATTTTGCATCCCCATGTTGTCACATGTATTTCACATTAACTTCACATGATATCATGTTTTCACATATGCTTGCTCACATGTTGTCACGTGTCTTTTTATGTTATCACATGTTGTTTCACATGTTGTCACATGTTATCACATTAACTTCACATTAAATCACATGGGATCACATGAGATCACATGTGATCATGAGAAATTTATGTGGATTTTACATAAGGGGAATGTCACAGCTTCTTATACATGGAAAAAAAGATAATGGATTGACTATGATTTCTTTCCCTGATTCTTTCTCTGCCTCACTCTGTCCATGTATCTAGTTCTGAGATTTACACTAATATGAGCTGTAAGGCACACATCTACTTCCTGAGTTAGCAGGATAAAGTTATCAAGATTTTAAACAGTTGTAAAGTTTTAAAGGAATGGCAGCATTTATTTTATGAGCAGGCATAGCTCCAGCAAAGCACAGGTCTTGTATTAGAGCAGTATAAAGCTGTCACTGATAATACCCTAACTCTATTATCAAAAGGACATTTGTTTTTATGGTTACCTTGGAGGATGGTGGCTCTGCAAGAACAATCGATGTGACCGAACAAAATGTTCCTCAGCTGAACAGGGTCTCTGATAATGTCCACATTGAACCTCATGTCTTTGGGTGAGCCTGTGATTTATAGAGACGAATATGAGTGCACTTGTATTTCTTTCGTAATAACCTTGGCACGGTACACAAAACACTGCAATAATTTCATGCCATTTACAACAATATACTGTAAACATAAAATACATATTAATCTGCCAACGACAGTCAATTTCCAACTTATCACCTACAGATACAGTATCTTATTTGAGCCAGTTTGCTACAGCAGGAAAATAATAATAAAACCACTGAGAGCGTCTAGACTGGCTGCATCACTGCTTGGTATGGCAAGGTGCTGAAGAGGGTAGTGCGTCATTGCTTGGTATGGCAAGGTGCTGAAGAGGGTAGTGCGTCACTGCTTGGTATGGCAAGGTGCTGAAGAGGGTAGTGCGTCACTGCTTGGTATGGCAAGGTGCTGAAGAGGGTAGTGCGTCACTGCTTGGTATGGCAAGGTGCTGAAGAGGGTAGTGCGTCACTGCTTGGTATGGCAAGGTGCTGAAGAGGGTAGTGCGTCACTGCTTGGTATGGCAGGGTGCTGAAGAGGGTCGTGCGTCACTGCTTGGTATGACAAGGTGCTGAAGAGGGTCGTGCGTCACTGCTTGGTATGGCAAGGTGCTGAAGAGGGTCGTGCATCACTGCTTGGTATGGCAAGGTGCTGAAGAGGGTCGTGCATCACTGCTTGGTATGGCAAGGTGCTGAAGAGGGTCGTGCGTCACTGCTTGGTATGGCAAGGTGCTGAAGAGGGTAGTGCGTCCCTGCTTGGTATGGCAAGGTGCTACAGAGGGTGGTGCGTACCCTACAGAGGGTGGTGCTCCCTGCCATCCAGGACCTCTATACCACACAATGTGAGAGAAAGGCCATAAAAATTGTCAATGACACAAACCACCCTAGTCATAGAATGTTCTCTCTGCTACCTCACGGCAAGCGGTACCGATGCTCCAAGTCTGGAACCAACTGGACCCTGAACAGCTTCTACCCCCAAGCCATAGGACTACTAAATAGCTAACCAAATAGCTACCCAGACTATCTGCATTGACCCTTCTTGCACTAACTATTTTGACTCATCACATATGCTGCTGCTACTGTTAATTATCTATCATGTTGCCTAGTCACTTTACCCCTACCTATATGTATATACTATATGTACCTCAATTACCTCGTACCCCTGCACATCGACTCAAGACTGGTACCCCGTGTATGTAGCCAAGTTATCTTTATTCATTGTATATTTATTCCTTGTGTTATTATTTTTCTATATTTTTCTCTCTGCGTTGTTGGGAAGTGCCAATAAGTAACATTTCACTCTTAGTCTACACCTGTTGTTTACAAAGCATGTCACGAATAGAATTTGATTTGATTTGAAATTAAGATCCTATCTATACTATTAAAATCGTTCAGCAATGGAGGGTGCTATGGCAACTGGTCCATTGCATCTGCTCTCTCCCCATGAAGGCAATTGTATTATCCCAAGATTCTCCTGCTCGACTGGAACATTCTGTCTTTGTCGCTTTGAACAGCTTATGATCGGAAAAGCTTTATTTGTGAGATGAGATTATTTTTGTTTCTATGGTTACTGGCCATATGTTTGATGGTGTACCAATTCAATGCATTAGAAATTAAAAGGAAATATTTGGTTCCAGGGAAATATGATGTTCTGCCAGATTAATTAATTAATCTGATGAAGCTGAACATCTGATGATCTGTTCTGTAAAGCCAACAATGTAACTAAATTTTCCTTCTATCGTCACTGCTCTCACTGATTTAATTAAAAGTGTTGGACGATTGACACAGATATATCCTCTGGCTGTCTTACTTGGCAAGTAGAAAATAAAACAATGGTCTCAGAAGAAGGTTTAATTGTCTACCTCCTCTTTCATTTACTGTCAGAATAAAGCACTCTGTTTTAGGATTTGTGTGTGTGTGTGTGTGTGTGTGTGTGTGCATGTGCGTGTGCGTGTGTGTGTGTGTGTGTGTGTGCACGCCTGCATTCATTTTTTATTTCTTATTTCACCTTTATTTAACCAGGTCGGCCAGTTGAGAACAAGTTCTCATTTACAACTGCTATCTGGGTGTGTATTTTAAAGAGATTCTCCGGTACTTTTGTATTATTTATAGCCAGTAGTTCTGAAAGAAGTTCTCACAAGCCAAAAGTGGTCCCCGAAAGGGATATATATGCAAATATTTGCAACACGTCATTGATCTTTCTCTAGCTGTGCTGTGTCTGCATCTTTGAGCTATCATTCAAATGGCGAGTAGCTAAATCTCATTGGCTGAAACTTGAATTGCTAGGTGCTGTCCCACGTGGGGGAAAATGTAGGGTAAATGGCGTCGCACAATTTTGAGAAAACAGTCGCTTTCAAACTAGGGGTTTCAAATCAAATCAAACTTTATTTGCCACATGCGCCGAAAACAACAAGTGTAGACTTTACCGTGAAATGCTTACTTACAAGCCCTTAACCAACAGTGTAGACTTTACTGTGAAATGCTTACTTACAAGCCCTTAACCAACAGTATAGACTTTACCGTGAAATGTTTACTTACAAGCCCTTAACCAACAGTGCATTTCAAGATGAAGAAAAGATTTACCAAGTAGACTAAAATAAAAAGTAATAATAAAAAGTAACACAATAAGAATAACAATAACCAGGCTATATACAAGGGGCACTGGTACCAAGTCAGTATGCAGGAGTACAGACTAGTTGAGGTAATCTGTACATGTACGTGGGGGCGAAGTGACTATGCATAGGTAACAAACAAACAATGAGAAGCAGCAGTGTACAAGAGGTGGGGTTGTCAATGTAAATTGTCCTGTGGCGATTTTTATGAATTGTTCAGCAGTCTAATGGCTTGGTTGGTAGAAGCTGTTGAGGAGCCTTTTGGTCCTAGACTTGGCGCTCCGGCACCGCTTGCAGAGAAAACAGTCAATAACTTGGGTGACTGGAGTCTCTGACAGTTGTATGGGCTTTCCTCTGGCACTGCCTATTATATAAGTACTGGATGGCAGGAAGCTTGGCCCCAGTGATGTTTCCATGGACGTTCGCACTACCCTCTGTAGCGCATTACGGTCAGATTCCGAGCAGCTACCATACCAAGCGGTGATGCAACCGGTCAGTATGCTCTTGATGGTGCAGCTGTAGAACCTTTTGAGGATCTGGGGGCCCATGCTAAATCTTTTCAGTCTCCTGAGGGGGAAAAGGTTTTGTCATGGCCTCTTGATGACTCTCTTGGTATGTCTGCCCCTGAACAGGCAGTTAACCCACTGTTCCTAGGCCGTCATTGAAAATAAGAATTTGTTCTTAACTGACTTGCCTAGTTAAATAAAGGTAAAAAAATAAATAAATAAAAATAATGATAGTTTGTTGGTGATGTGGACACCAAGGAACTTGAAACTCTCGATCCGCTCCACTTCAGCCCCGTTGACGCTAATGGGGACCTGTTAGGCCCGCCTTTTCCTGTAGTCCACTATCAGCTCTTTGTCTTCCTCATATTGAGGGAGAGGTTGTTGTCCTGGCACCACACTGACAGTTCTCTGACCTCCTCCCTATAGGCCGTCTCCTATAGGCCGTCCCCTATAGGCCGTCCCCTATAGGCCGTTGTCGGTGATCAGGCCTACCACTGTTGTGTTGTCAGCAAACTTAATGATGGTTTTGGAGTCGTGTTTGGCCACGAAGTCGTGGGTGAACAGGGAATACAGGAGGGGACTAAGTACACACCCCTAAGTACACACCCCAGTGTTAAGGATCAGCGTGGCAGACATGTTGATGCCTACTCTTACTGCCTACTCTGTCAGGAAGTCCAGGATCCAGGTGCAGAGGGAGGTGTTTAGTCCCAGGGTCCTTAGCTTAATGATGAGCTTTGTGGGCACTATGGCGTTGAACGCTGAGCTGTAATCGATGAACAGCATTCTCACATAGGTGTTCATTTTTTCCAGGTGAGAAAGGGCAGTGTGGATTGTGATTGCATCATCTTGAAAGCTGTATGCAAATTGGAGTGGGTCTAGGGTGTCCTGGAGGATGCTGTTGATGTCAGGCATGACCAGGCTTTCAAAACACTTCATGGCTAATGACGTGATTGCCACGGGGTGGTAATGATTTACCTTCGCTTCTTTGGGCACAGGGACTACTGTGGTCTGCTTGAAACATGTAGGTATTATAGACTCGATCAGGGAGAGGTTGAAAATGTCAGTGAAGACACTTGACAGTTGGTCTGCGCATACTTTGAGTACACGTCCTGCTAAGTCGTTTGGCCAAGCGGCTTTTTGAATGTTGACCTGTTTAAAGGTTTTGTTAAAATTTGCTCCCGGGAGCGTTATCACAGTCATCCAGAACAGCTGGTGCTCTCGTGCATGCTTCAGTGTAGCTTGCTTTGAAGCAAGAATAAAATGAATTTAGCTCGTCTGGTAGGCTCGCGTCACTGGGCAGCTCACGTCTGGGTTTCCCTCTGTAGTCCGTAATAGTTTTCAAGCCCTGCCACGTCCGACGAGCATCAGAGCTCGTGTAGTAGGATTCTATCTTAATCCTGTATTGACGCTTTGCTTCTTTGATGGTTCGTCTGAGGGCATAGTGGGATTTCTTGTAAGCGTCTCGATTACTCTCCCGCTCCTTGAAAGCGGCCGGTCTAGCCTTTAGCTAGATGCGGATGTTGCCTGTAATCCATGGCTTCTGTTGGGATATGTACAGTTGAAGTCGGAAGTTTACATACACCTTAGCCAAATACATTTCAACTCAGTTTTTCACAATTCCTGACATTTAATCATTGTAAAAAAGTCCTTGTCTTAGGTCAGTTAGGATCACCACTTTATTTTAAGAATGTGAAATGTCAGAATAATAGTAGAGAGAATGATTTATTTCAGCTTTTATTTCTTTCATCAAATTCCCAGTGGCTCAGACAATTACATACACTCAATGAGTCTTTGGTAGCATTGCCTTTAAATTGTTTAAACCTGTTGAGGTGAGGTGTTCCCCTCAGGGAACTCCACCCCCCCATTCAGCTGAAAAGGTGGCGCAGGGAATGCAAAAATATACTTAGAAATATTTAACCTCCACACATTAACAAGTCCAATACCTCAAATGAAAGATAAACACCTTGTTCATCTACCCAGCGTGTCAGATTTTTTAAATGTTTTACGGCGAAAACACAGCATATATTTATGTTAGACCACCACCAAAACAAAGAGAAAACGTAGCCATTTTGTACCACAAAAGATAAAATGACAAAATGCAGGATTTTTAAAAAATCATTCACTAACCTCTTGAAAATCTTCATCAGATGACAGTCATATGACATGTTACACAGTACATTTATGTTTTGTTCGATAATATGCATTTTATATCCATAAATCTCAGTTTACATTGACGCCATGTTCAGAAAATTCTCCAAAATGTCCGGAGGAATTATAGAAAGCTACGCCAGATAACAGAAATACTCATCATAAACTTTGACTAAAGATACATGTTCTACATATAATTAAAAAGATACACTGGTTCTTAATGCAACCGCTGTGTCACATTATTTTTTACGTTACGGAAAAAGCCTAACATTGCAATAATCTGAGACAGCGCTCAGACGTAACAATATTTCTCCGCTATGTTGGAGTCAACAGAAATACAAAATTACAACATAAATATTCCCTTACCTTTGATGGTCTTCGATCAGAATGTAGTGCAATGAGTCCTACTTCAACAATAAATAGTTTTGTTTCAAAATGTTCAATTCTAGTGCCCTAACCAATCTGGACAAGAGGAATACCTATGTGAGAATGCTGTTCATTGACTACAGCTCGGCATTTAACACCATAGTGCCCTCCAAGTTCGTCACCAAGCTTGAGACCCTGGGTCTCCACCCCGCCCTGTGCAACTGGGTACTGGACTTCCTGACGGGCCACCCCCAGGTGGTGAGGGTAGGCAACAACATCGCCACCCCGCTGATCCTCAACACTCAACACTCAACACTGCGACTGTGTGGCCACGCACGCCTCCAACTCAATCATCAAGTTTGCGGACGACACAACAGTGGTAGGCTTGATTACAAACAACGACGAGACGGCCTACAGGGAGGAGGTGAGGGCCCTCGGAGTGTGGTGTCAGGAAAATAACCTCACACTCAACATCAACAAAACTAAGGAGATGATTGTGGACTTCAGGAAACAGCAGAGGGAACACCCCCCTATCCACATCAATGGAACAGTAGTGGAGAGGGTAGTACGTTTTAAGTTCCTCAGCGTACACATCACAGAAAAACTGAATTGGTCCACCCACACAGACAGCATCGTGAAGAAGGCGCAGCAGCGCCTCTTCAACCTCAGGAGGCTGAAGAAATTCGGCTTGTCACCAAAAGCACGCACAAACTTCTACAGATGCACAATCGAGAGCATCCTGTTGGGCTGTATCACCGCCTGGTACGGCAACTGCTCCGCCCACAACCGTAAGGCTCTCCAGAGGGTAGTGAGGTCTGCACAACGCATCACCGGGGGCAAACTACCTGCCCTCCAGGACACCTACACCACCCGATGTCACAGGAAGGCCATAAAGATCATCAAGGACAACAACCACCCAAGCCACTGCCTGTTCACCCCGCTATCATCCAGAAGGCGAGGTCAGTACAGGTGCATCAAAGCTGGGACCGAGAGACTGAAAAACAGCTTCTATCTCAAGGCCACCAGACTGTTAAACAGCCACCACTAACATTGAGTGGCTGCTGCCAACACACTGACTCAACTCCAGCCACTTTAATAATGGGAATTGATGGGAAATGATGTAAAATATATCACTAGCCACTTTAAACAATGCTACCTAATATAATGTTTACATACCCTACATTATTCATCTCATATGTATACGTATATACTGTACTCTATATCATCTACTGCATCTTTATGTAATATATGTATCACTAGCCACTTTAACTATGCCACTTGTTTACATACTCATCTCATATGTATATACTGTACTCAATACCATCTACTGTATCTTGCCTATGCTGCTCTGTACCATCACTCATTCATATATCTTTATGTACATACTATTTATCCCCTTACACTTGTGTCTATAAGGTAGTAGTTTTGGAATTGTTAGCTAGATTACTTGTTGGTTATTACTGCATTGTCGGAACTAGAAGCACAAGCATTTCGCTACACTCGCATTAACATCTGCTAACCATGTGTATGTGACAAATAACATTTGATTTGATTTGATTTGATAGTGTCCATGTAGCAGCATCTGCTACCACTTTCAGCTCAAATGCCCAAAAAATGACTTCTGGTCCAGGATAATTTTGCATCACAAATTCCAAATTACATATTACAGGTCAACGAAACTGGTCAAACTAAGAGCAGAATCAATCTTCAGGATGTTATAAACGTACAAAACGAATGGCATTCCAACCGGGCAATCCTAGTTCATCTCGGGCCGATTGGAACAGACGAAGCACTCCAAACGCATACGCGCTTTCAAGCACATGAATCTTTTGCGACACTGTAGTAATTTCCTTCCCATTAGGTCAAAGTTCACAGCAAATGCTCCATTACACTTTCTACTGAATGCGGACATCTAGTGGAAGACATAGGAAGTGTATCCAGATCCATAACTTGTTGGGAAGGGAGGGGGCAATGACGTCAAAGTTGCCCCAACTTTCAGGATTCCAAAACTAGTTTGGAAGATTGCCTGCCCTGTGAGTTCTGTTATACTCACAGACATAATTCAAACGGTTTTAGAAGCTTTTCTATCCAATAATAATAATAATATGCATATATTAGCAATTTAGGACAGATTTTGATGCAGTTCACTATGGGCACGCAATTCATCCAAAGGGGAAATACTGCCCCCTATCCTTGCAGTTTTGGATCAGTGGCTTCCTCCTTGCTGAGCGGCCTTTCAGGTTATGTCGATATTGGACTTGTTCTACTGTGGATATAAATACTTTTGTACCTTTTTCCTCCAGCATCTTCACAAGGTCCTTTGCTGTTGTTCTGGGATTGATGTGCACTTTTCGCACCAAAGTACGTTCAAAGAGGCCTGAGTTTGAAGGTAGGCTTTGAAATACATCAGCAGGTATACCTCAAATTGACTAAAATGATGTCAAGTAACCTTTCATAAGCTTCTTAAGCCACAATGACCCACTGGAATTGTGACACAGTGAATTATAAGTGAACTAATCTGTCTGTAAACAATTGTTGGAAAAATGACTTGTGTCATGCACAAAGTAGATGTCCTAATCGACTTGCCAAAACTATATTTTGTTAACAAGACATTTGTGGAGTGGGTGAAAAATGAGTTTTAATGACTCCAACTTAACTGTATGTAAACTTCCGGCTTCAACTGTACACACAGTCACTGTGGGGATGACGTCATCGAGGCACTTATTGATGAAGCCGATTACAGAGGTAATGCATTCCTCAATGCCGTTGGATGAATCCCGGAACATTATCCAGTCTGTGCTAGCAAAACAGTCCTGCAAAACAGTCCTGCTAGCAAAATAGTCTGACCACTTCCGTATTGAGCGAGTCACTGGTACTTCCTGCTTTAGTTTTTGCTTGTAAGCAGGAATCAGGAGGATAGAATTGTGGTCAGATTTGCCAAACGGAGGGTGGGGGAGAGCTTTGCATGCATCTCTGTGTGTGGAGTAAAGGTTGTCTAGGATTTTGTTTTCCCTGGTTGCACATGTGACATGCTGTAAAAAATTTGGTGAAACTGATTTAAGTTAGCCTGCATTAAAGTCCCCGGCCACTAGGAGTGCCACTTCTGGGTGAGCATTTTAGTGACAGCTTTGCTTTGTAGTGGTAAATCTTCGTTCAACCACATGAAACATAAGATGTTACAGTTTTTAATGTCCCGTTGGTAGGATAATCTTAATAGTAGGTCATCAATTTTATTTTCTAACAATTGCACGTTAACAAAATAATAGAAGGCATTGGGAGTTTACTCGCTCGCCTCTGGCTTCTCAGAAGGATCCCCGATCTGCGTCCCCTTTTCCGGCGTCTTTTCATCACGCAAAAGGCGTGGATCTGGGCCTGTTCTAGTGAAAGCAGGATATCCTTCTCGTCAGACTCATTAAAGGAAAAAGTTTCTTCCAGTCCACGGTGAGTAATCGCTTTTCTGACATCCAGATGTTATTTTCGGTCATAAGAGATGGTAGATATTATGTACACAATAAGTTTAAAAAATAAGTTACACAAAACGCAAAATAATTAAAATAATTGCACAATTGGTTGGGAGAATGTAAAACGTCAGCCATTTTCATTGGTGCCAACTTTAGGTAATTTCGTGGCTCATTGATGTAAAACAGTAATTCTGCTCATAGATTATGCACGTATGAAGTACATATGTACACATCCATCCCAAAACGTGAGGTTTAAAAAATACTTACTAGTCGCCAAAGTTCTGGAGCATGTCTTTAACGCTGCAATGAGAGGATGTTCTGTGAAGCTGCTGAAATAGGGTTTTCCTGTTTGTATATTTCCCATGCTCTGGACCGCTCATCTTGATAAACACATACATGCATTGTTAAGAGAATGGATGTTACCCCTCTCCATAACAGCTTGACCACTGTTTGTGTACCCAACAAGAATATAAACACAGCATTGTCTCTTTGGATCTCTTTGATGGCTGTGCACGTTGAAGTTGATTAACTGCAGATGCAGTTTATTATATAGAGGCCCTTCCCTGATTGATTTAGGGAAAGGGAAAGGGGGATACCTAGTCAGTTGTTCAACTGAATGCATTCAACTGAAATGTGTCTTCCGCATTTAACACATTAACTGAATCAGAGAGGTGCGGGGCGCTGCCTTAATCGATATCCACGTTATCGGCGCCCGTGGAACAGTGAGTTAACTGCCCTGCTCGGTTGCAGAACAACAGCTTTTTTTTAACCTTGGGCTGGATTCAATCCGTAGAGCTGAAGATCTGCTGTTGTAGCGGGATTGAAATTTAAATGTAATTTTTGATTGAGCTGACATATGCATCGTTTACCATGAATGCAGTCTCCGCGACCGCGGAAACATTGCCTTTAAAATCTTCAGCACCACTGATTGAATCCAGCCCTTACTTAAAAATCTGAGAATCTTCGTAACAACAATTGACTTAAACCAGTTTCACCTGTATCAAGCACACGTAGTGGGTACCAGTAGTTCAATAATCTCTCTGTTTGTGACAGAGACAGGAGATTAGAAAGTCGAGAAGCAGGAAAGAGTTTTGTGACTGCATCATCTCTCTTATAAGGATGTGGAGATATGCTCTGGTTGGCTCTTAAGTTCCCTGGATCAATAGTAATTCAGTGGAGCCGGAGGGGAGAAAGGTAATTATCTGGAGGTTCTCAGGTATAATTGAACAGATGCATGTTGAAATAGATTGGTTCGGCATTGAAATGCCACTGGTAATATCTTACACCCACTCTGAAACAGTCTGTAGAGGAGAAAGTGCTGAAAGATTCTCATTCCTCCACAGTCTAACATGAAATACAAATTGATGGAAGCAAACATAATACTAACATAATACTCCTTGGTGTCTGCCCAAGAGATTGGAATCAGATAATTAGCCTTTTGACTTTTCAAAACAGAAGCAGACTGATAGGTCAGACTTGTTACATTAACAGCTAAGAGTTTAGTTGAGCCTACTTTAGAGCCTATTGTATTATTGAACCCCCCTTCCCTCCCCCAACCTCTTATACATTATCCATACATTGAGGATGCTCAGTCTGTACCATGTGGTCTCTGAACCTGCAACTGCTCTCATCTGTGTGGACCCCTCCAACCATAATCTGGCTCCTGGTGATAAGGAGATTGCATGGCCTGGCGAGTGGCATCTCCCCTCCATGAACTCCCTAATTTCCCTCCTTTAAAGTGGACACATCAGGATGCACTGGCCCCGGGCATATGCTGGACCCCCTCCCCCCCCTCTCTCTCTCTCACAAGAGGGATGCTAGGGAGACTTGGACTCCAGATACGCCATCTCCATCCTCCCTGTGACTCCTGAGCCAGCCAGTGTGTGAGTTTATACAGAAACTGGGTCCCAGGTGGAACTCTAATATTCTAACCTCCAGCATTTACAGCGAGTCATAGGCTACTAATGAAACTCTAATCAATAAGGCCCTCACAGTTCACTGCCAAGCCAAAGGAGTAGAGCAGAACTTTATCATGTCTGCCACATCCACCTGATTCTTCAAGGTAATTCACCACCATTATACTTTTTTTGTGAGAAAATGACACCAAGCCACTATGCAATGTCTTCTTTGTCTGTTTGCAGAGAGCTGTCGCAAACATCAAACCAAAACCAAATAACTCTCTGGAATATCCAGTTGTTTGAAATGGATTTGAGGATAAGTTTGCGTTCTTTCATCTTATGTATGTCATTTCACTGCTATTTAATTGAGCAGGATTAAAGCCTCTGCCATCCACAGATAGGTCTAAGAGGGTTATAAGCAGTGATTCAAATGAGCTGGAACTACCCGGAGCTGGGCTCCTGCACCTTGGGTCAAAGGGACAGCCCATCAGAGCCGAGCTCAGCACCTTACAGGTCCAAAAAGGAGTAAGATAGAAATTAGGATAAAAGTACTAACCCTAATCCTAGCTTCATGACCACACCCCGGTTCAACCCTAATCTTTACCCTAAACATAATACTACTAACCTATACCCTAACCCTAATATTGGTATAACCCTTACCCTAGCCTTATGTTCAACTCTGGCTCAACCCTTACCCTTATCCCGCCAAAATGGGAACCTCTGGTTATAAGATGGCAACTAATTCATAGTAGGAGAGGACTGCATCTTCTCTCTTTAGTGGTAAGTTCATCAGAAGTAGTATGGAGGATGAGGAGGAATGGTATGATCTCACCCACACCCCAATAACATTGACATTACATCCCAATAAAAAAAATCCCATAAATGCCACATTTACTTCAAATTAGCACCTGAGAGTAATTTTAAACTCAAGAAACCAAATAGACCAGTAGTGATCAGTAGATTCCCAGGCATGTTTGTATTCACGGGTTGTAATTACGAGAGTAATTACTGGCTCATTACTCAGTGAAAATTGTGCAGCGGTCCCTCTTAAATTTACCCTGTCACAATTCTCTCAGTACAGGGTCACACTTTTGTGAAGGCAGCCAGCTGGTTACCCATATGCCTTTGTCTCTTCCCCCAGTAAAATGACTCAGAAGTACGACCCAGTCAAAATGCAATTACACCTTGTGCTGTGTTGTGTGTACTCAAAGAGCCGCACTACTTTAAATGCATGGCAGCTCTGGCAGCCTACACTCTCTGCTTTCAGTGGTGACATCATTTATAGTCCTTTCCCACATTACCTGTCATTATTACACACTCTCCTCTGCATAGCTGTGGGAAGTAGTGTTGCTGAGGGTGCTGTAGCACCCTCTGAAAAATCTGAATAAAAATATATATACACACTACATGCCCAAAAGTATGTGGACATCTGCTCAATGAACATATATTTTCAGTCTGATATGTGTTTTCAGAACCACGCATCACCTGCACTATGCAGCATAATATGTCATTGTTTACTGACAAATTTGAATGACAAGAATAAACAATACAATACACAGCGCTAAGCAGTAGCAGGTACTGCAGGAAGCCCCTGGAGTGAGTCCTTGCTGTGATTGGTCGAGATTTCACAAGGCAGTACACCGATCATGTCCCTTGACCCTCCCCCACCCCTACAGCGCCGGTTAAATGTCATTGTCATCACTCAGCAAAACACCTGTCACTCAGTCAGAGTCTGCATCTTAGCACAGAGCAAATATGGATATCCAGAACTTCTTCCAAAAGAGAGAGAAAAAAAGCAAGCAGGTTGAGCACGAGCAGGCAGCAGTGAATGAGGTGGAGAGAGAAGAGCAGTCAGAAAGTCAAATGCAGCAGAGTTAGCCACAGCTTTGTGCAGGGTTGGTGATAACTTACTAGCTAAGTCGTCTCTCTCAGCATAAGGATTGGTTAATGCTAACAAGCTAGCGTTAGTGCTCAACATCCTTAAACTATTGGGTGTCAGTCAGAGTTAATAAACAGTATATTTAGTGAATGAGCAAGCTAAGGATGTTGATATAAGTCATGTTAGGAAAAGTGTTTTATTTCCAGGGAGTATATTTGATGGGTTTCGTTTGTGTAGCTAGCTTGGCTGGCTAGCCACTTTGGTAGCTACTGGCTGACTAGCTAACTGAAACCGAAGAGATGAGAGAACGTTTATCGGACTCAAGAATGACACAGTACCCCCCTGTGGACTGAAGCTGAACTACAACTAGATATTTAACCCTGTTTAAAATGGGCAATGTTGGGGTGGTAGAACTGACTAAATTAAATTAATCATAGACATCTTATAACTTAACCCATTCCACAGGTATTTTTTGGGGTCTCTTTATATTCATATGGCCTATGGGGTTGCTTCTTATCTGTCATATTTGCAGTTGTGTTGCTCTGTTATGCAGACACTTGAATTGTCTTTACAGTTGAGTTGCCCTGGTCACGTCAGTATACAGTAATTTTAAAACAAACTCATGAAATGTTGCACCTCTACCTTGCAGATGCAACAGAAGAGCAGATGATGGAGAGAGACACAGAGACCGCTACAGAACAGTAGGATATGATGGATAAAGACACCAGAAGACAGAACAGTAGGATATGATGGAAAAAGACACCAGAAGAACAGAACAGGCCATAAGAGAAAGGGACAGACAAAGGAGACAGCAACAATGAATAACCAGAGACAGCAACAGACAAGACAGAGAAAGAGATAGAAGAGGGCAGATGGAGAGAGAACAGAGGTGGGTTGAGCACACAGTAGACTCTATCACTTCTAGCTGCTTTATAGATTCTAATTGGTTGTATTTATGTGCACAAATTATAACAGGTGAAATACATACAGTGAAAAAATATAACATGGATTACAAAGAATTTGCAGGTGAGGTGAAAAAGCCTGTGAAATTACTATTAAAACAAACCAGGACAGGACGAGAGAGGAGGGTAGACAAAAGAGACAACATAGAAGATTAAGAGACGGCAACAGAAGAGGGCAGCCGAGAGACAGCAAAAGACAACACAGAGAAAGTGATGGAGAGAGGCAGAGGAAGGGTGAGCACACAGCAGACTGAAGCTGTTAGGAGCCTTTTGGACCGAGACTTTTCTACCGCTTGCAGTGCAGTAGCAGAGAGAGCAGTCTATGACTTGGGTGAGTGGAGCTGTTGGCGGTAGGTGCACCTGATTCAGCTGCTCTGCGCGCCAGGTAGGCAAAGTGTTCCCATTTTGAACCATTTCATGTGTCTGAAGGTACAAACTCTGCCTTCCCGGCAGGCCCAGAGAGCAAGTCAAGTGCACTATAGGCCTAGTGCTGGCCAATCGGATGTCTCAGATTACAGCGTCTGCTGTAACATAGCAGGAGTAAAAAAAAATACAGCAAAGTTTATACTGTGAGATCAAAACTTTTAAAACCATTACTTTTTATGAATGAGTTTATGTTTAAGTGCGACTAGAGTGCACCATCAGCTGGAAGACTGAAGTGTCCCTTTTTGGTCAGTGTCAGTGGAGGAAAGGGAGAATGGAGGGACATTGAGAGGCAGACCCTTAGTCTGCTGCTCTCTCCCTCTCCTACCATCAGCACAGTAAAATTCAAATAAAAACCCAGTTATTTAAATGTATGCTCACTAAGCTGTTCCTCACAAGTAATACAACAATTTAACTATTAACGGTGTGATTATATATAGTGCCTTGCGAAAGTATTCGGCCCCCTTGAACTTTGAGACCTTTTGCCACATTTCAGGTTTCAAACATAAAGATATAAAACTGTATTTTTTTGTGAAGAATCAACAACAAGTGGAACACAATCATGAAGTGGAACGACATTTATTGGATATTTCAAACCTTTTTAACAAATCAAAAACTGAAAAATTGGGCGTGCAAAATTATTCAGCCCCTTTACTTTCAGTGCAGCAAACTCTCTCCAGAAGTTCAGTGAGGATCTCTGAATGATCCAATGTTGACCTAAATGACTAATGATGATAAATACAATCCACCTGTGTGTAATCAAGTCTCCGTATAAATGCACCTGCACTGTGATAGTCTCAGAGGTCCGTTAAAAGCGCAGAGAGCATCATGAAGAACAAGGAACACACCAGGCAGGTCCGAGATACTGTTGTGAAGAAATTTAAAGCCGGATTTGGATACAAAAAGATTTCCCAAGCTTTAAACATCCCAATGAGCACTGTGCAAGCGATAATATTGAAATGGAAGGAGTATCAGACCACTGCAAATCTACCAAGACCTGGCCGTCCCTCTAAACTTTCAGCTCATACAAGGAGAAGACTGATCAGAGATGCAGCCAAGAGGCCCATGATCACTCTGGATGAACTGCAGAGATCTACAGCTGAGGTGAGAGACTCTGTCCATAGGACAACAATCAGTCGTATATTGCACAAATCTGGCCTTTATGGAAGAGTGGCAAGAAGAAAGACATTTCTTAAAGATATCCATAAAAAATGTAATTTAAAGTTTGCCACAAGCCACCTGGGAGACACACCAAACATGTGGAAGAAGGTGCTCTGGTCAGATGAAACCAAAATTGAACTTTTTGGCAACAATGCAAAACGTTATGTTTGGCGTAAAAGCAAAACAGCACATCACCCTGAACACACCATCCCCACTGTCAAACATGGTGGTGGCAGCATCATGGTTTGGGCCTGCTTTTCTTCAGCAGGGACAGGGAAGATGGTTAAAATTGATGGGAAGATGGATGGAGCCAAATACAGGACCATTCTGGAAGAAAACCTGATGGAGTCTGCAAAAGACCTGAGACTGGGACGTAGATTTGTCTTCCAACAAGACAATGATCCAAAACATAAAGCAAAATCTACAATGGAATGGTTCAAAAATAAACATATCCAGGTGTTAGAATGGCCAAGTCAAAGTCCAGACCTGAATCCAATCGAGAATCTGTGGAAAGAACTGAAAACTGCTGTTCACAAATGCTCTCCATCCAACCTCACTGAGCTCGAGCTGTTTTGCAAGGAGGAATGGGAAAAATTTCAGTCTCTCGATGTGCAAAACTGATAGAGACATACCTCAAGCGACTTACAGCTGTAATCGCAGCAAAAGGTGGCGCTACAAAGTATTAACTTAAGGGGGCTGAATAATTTTGCACGCCCAATTTTTCAGTTTTTGATTTGTTAAAAAAGTTTGAAATATCCAATAAATGTCGTTCCACTTCATGATTGTGTCTCACTTGTTGTTGATTCTTCACAAAAAAATACAGTTTTATATCTTTATGTTTGAAGCCTGAAATGTGGCAAAAGGTCGCAAAGTTCAAAGGGGCCGAATACTTTCGCAAGGCACTGTAGCTTAACTACATTTTTGTTTATGGTATTGGGCCTACAGCCTACTGCACAAACCTCATTGCTACACTACTGTTTTGAATAGATTAATGTCGCATAGGCTTACATTTTTAAGTCACGTATAAAATCAAATCTGAGCTGTAGATCTCGGCTTGCATTTTGATTTTAGAAAGTTATCTTGACACAGAAAAGGTTGATGACCACTGCTTTAGATCCATGTGTTCCAGAGTAGAGAGTACAGAGTGTTCCAGAGTAGAGAGATCCACAATAGCTACTGTAATTGAGTACTGGCAGTGTCTGCTGTGGCAGGTGGGAAGGTGCAAGTTACCTGAAAAAGATCTATCTCTCTATGTTCTAATCTCTCAATGTTCATGTCAAAGTGCACCAAAATCATGCATTTAGCTATTGCCATTTTTTTGGGGAGGGGGGCTGGTTTTGGGCTAAGCTCCAGGGAGAGAGTGAAGAATAAGAAATAAGAAAAGATTGTCTGGAAGCTGTGTGAATTGTGAAAGCCTGATGTTTGGCTTGTCCAAAGAAACCTTTAACTCGCTCGGTTTCCATGTAACGTCATGTAGAAATTCTAAGAAAGAAGATGAGAGGGAGAAGAGAGGTGAGCTGACCTTGATCTATTCATCCATCTACCTTTTCCATGCTCCAATCCGAGAGGACTCATTATTCTCTAAAGACAGAGATACTTTACCTTGTTTAGTGTCGACTTGAACATGCATTCGATAAATGATTAAGACTTGATTGTCTTCTAATTCTGTTAGACATTTTTTGTAGATGTCTCTTCGTTTCATTGGACTGTTCATCCCACTGATAACTCTACATATAATTTGCAGCAGAGGGAAAAGCAGGAAGAGAAAAAAGACAACCTAGTGGTGACATAAGCACAGTAAATTAATGACCTTGTGTTTTTCATGGACTCACCGCATGGGAGCTTTTAACAGCATGACGTGTCTTTATTGATTTCTCTTTTTTTAACCGATCACAGAATTACAAAAAAGGGCACAGAAATATGTCCTTATATGGACATAATCAGGAATGAAACTACGTGTTTGAAATGGGCCTTGTGAAAACAGAAACTGAACCAGAAAAATGAATACAATACATTACTACTGTGTCTCGCTTCAATTACTGTTCAATACTTTCTGCTGTGCAACGGTATCAAATGAGGTTTCAAATTAAATGGCTATCATGCCACAAGGCGAGACCCAGATGCAGACACAGGAGGCAGATGGTTGGAGTCTTACAATGTTTATTAATCCAAAAGGAGTAGGCAAGAGAATGGTCGTGGACAGGCAAAAGGTCAAAACCAGATCAGAGTCCTGGAGGTACTGAGTGGCAGACAGGCTCGTGGTCAAGGCAGGCAGAATGGTCAGGCAGGTGGGTGCAAAGTCCAGAAACAGGCAAGGGTCAAAACCAGGAGGACTAGAAAAAGGAGAAATGCAAAAAGCAGGAGAACGGGAAACCGCTGGTTGACTTGGAAACATACAAGATGAACTGGCACAGAGAGACAGGAAACAAAGGGATAAATACACTGGGGAAAATCAGCGACACCTGGAGGGTGTGGAGACAATCACAAGGACAGGTGAAACAGATCAGGGCATGACAACGGGTTTCCATTGGTAATGATATGTTCTTAACAAAATATGGAAAATAATAGACCAGTGGAGAGATTAAATAAATAACTCTCACAAAACTTGTGCTTTTACTAGGCTTTGGCAGGCAGAGTCACTAATAAGGGTCATCAGAGCTCAATGGCCTCCCAGCCTTCCCCTCATTATAACACAATATAATAAGAAAGAGACACCAGCGAGCTGGGTCTCCTTAGGCCTATGGGCGGGAAACTCACCGGGGCCATGACCCCTCCATTCTTACCGTCTCGCTCTGGCTTATGCATTGTCTCTCTACCCAGAAATGTTTGTGTTCCAACAGTAGATTGTTATACAATAAGCTACATTTTTACTTCATGATTTGTGTTTTTATGTATGTGTTTATTGTACATGTAAAATGGGTTTTCTTTTGTTCGGGCAAAACAATTTGAAATGCATTTTGAAGAGAACTTTAAAACATGAGAAGATGTCAAATTGTTTGACAATCTTTCAATGCATTCTTTCAATGCTTTGTCTAGGCTAACCATCTCAGTTGGGTATTTTTCTTTGGAGGGAGAGGGATCTATTGATTGAAGCGACAGAGATGCACTGACACTTTCCCAGAATAACAGAGATTAGACATGTGTGTCCATTGTGTGGTTGTTGTGAAGCTCCTGTTTGTTCTCTGGCCTCACTTTAGAGAGCTAAATACACTGCTTTGCTCAGCCAGCTCCTGTGTCACTCTCAATCGCTCTACATTTTCCATTGTCATGGGTGTAAAGTTTCATTTAAATAAAGACTGAGCACCTTACTGCAGCATTGTAGTCCGGGAATTGTGATCACATAAGGGCTTTTACGTTGTGCGCCATTACATTTGGCTATTTTCTGATTACCATGCAAATTACTATACTGAATAAAAATGTAAACGCAACATGTAAAATGTTGGTCCCGTGTTTCATGAGCTGAAATAAAAGATCCCAGAATTTTCCATAAGCACACAAAGCTTATTTCTAAAAATGGGCATTTTTGTCACACAACACAATGCTACAAGATGTTGCAAGTTTTGAGGGAGTGTGCAATTGACATTCTGACTGCAGGAATTTCCACCAGAACTGTAGCCAGATAATTTACTGTCAATTTCTCTACCATAAGCCGCCGCCAACATCATTTTAGAAAAATTGTCAGTACGTCCAACTGGAATCACAACTGCAGACCATGTGCGACCACACCAGCCCAGGACCTCCACATCCGGCTTCTTCACCTGCGGGATTGTCTGAGACCAGCCACCAGGACAGCTGATGAAACTGTGGGTTTGCACAACCGAACAATTTCTGCTCTGTCAGAAATCATCTCAGGGAATGCTCATCTGCGTGCTTGTCGTCCTCACCAAGGTCTTGACCTGACTCCAGTTCGGCCTCGTAACCTACTTCAGTGGGCAAATGCTCACCTTCGATGGACACTGGCACGCTGGAGAAGTGTGCCAGTGGCCAGGAGCTGTGTCTCGCTGCATAATTCAAATGGTGGCAGACCATATACTGACGGGTTCTCTGATCCACGCCCCTATCTTTTTTAAAAGGTGTATGTGACCAACAGATGCATATCTATATTCTCAGTCATGTAAAATTCATAGATTAGGGCCTAATGACTAAGTTCCTTATATCAACTGTAACTCAGTAAAATCTTTGAAATAGTTGCACGTTGCTTTTCTATTTTTGTTCAGTGTTATTCAAACCTCAGCTTTCACTTGAACCACAATTGGATTTAGTGACAATAAATATAGCTTCAAATCCACTGCTGTTTTATTATGAATACCTGGAATTAGAAATACTGTGATTTTCACTGAAAATCCCTCTATGCAGCCAGCTGGCAATTGCTCAAATAACTGATATGAAAATATGTTTCCATCAGGCTATTTTTCATGACAAAAACACAATGAGATTTAAAGAGCCAACATTATTTGCTGCCAGAAGTAACCATCATCTAAACGAACACTGTAAATCCTCTAGGAAGTTGCATTTCTTTAGTTAATCCATCATAGATTTCTGAAAGAGGCTCCTCAAGTGAGCCTTTTGGACACAGTCCTGAGAAATGTATCCAGCAGGTTGGGCTTAGGGCTGGGCTTCAGGCCTTAACCATTAGTATCATATTCACACCTATCCCTTTATCAACTGGCATGTTAATAAATGTGACCACACTTACAGTATGCATTGTTGAGCTAATGATGTGTGTAACACGCTTTATACAGAATGTCCAGAGGTTTAAGAGGACTCATGGGGAAACCGTGCATGGCTATCTCTGCATGGCTATTTGAGATTCTTCAAAGTAGTCACCCTTTGCCTTGATGACAGCTTTGCACACTCTTGGCATTCTCTCAACCAGCTTCGTGAGTTAGTAACCTGTGGCATCTTCTGTTAGGTGGGGGACACAGTGCCTCTGGCAACTAGCTTCTCCTGTGCGTCTTGCCACTCTCCAGCTAAAGCTGACCAGTTCAGACTGAGAGCTAAGTTTACCTGGATCAGAATGTAGACTTTAGCTGTCCATAGCCCTGAAACAAGCATGATACAGACTGCAACTATCCATGGTAACAATCCATGAAGTAGCTATTGCCTGGTTACTGTTAGTCTTTTCTGCTTATGGATCAAGGTCAGCTATGTTGTTTGGCTCACAACAACTAAAGTCAGTCATGAAAGCACATGCCTGATCCTAAATCAGTTGATACGAGTGGGTAGTAGTTAGGGCTGTGGCTACAGCCTGTCTCTGTTGTGCCACAAAGCTCTCAATCTGGCAGCAGCTGGCTCGATGCCCCCCCTCGCTTAACAAAGCTGCTGTCTCACAAATCTATTCCTGTATGTTTGATTGTCTCTGTCATTGTTTCCTGTTTCCATTTAGTCTGGCCCTCAGGATGCCATCGATTAGGAAAGACCACACTCAATTTATTATTATTCAGGTTAAAAGAAATAGGTAACCACTGGAGCCAATGAATGTCCAAATAGATGTGTCTAGCTGTGAGCTAAGCTTTACCTGAGGAGTTGAGCAGCTGCATCTAATCTCCTCAGCTAAATTACATTTTCATCATAAAGTCCCCATACCTTCTCACCTGCTCTCAGCCCACAGGGAACCAGCCACTTTGGCTAATCTCACTTTGACCATTCACAGAAATACTTTCACACAACATGAGAGGACTCTAGGGAATACACTGCATATGCAGTTTGTTTGCTGAAAAGAGAAGAGCTGAAAAAGAGGCTGAGTGTAAAAATAAATATCTTCACATACACAAGCAAACAATGAAACTCAATATGCAATGTCAACATGAAATATCAACATGCAGTTGAGCCTCCATCTTATGTCTCTGCCCATAAACATTAGGTTCTCTGTCTTACTGCTGTCGTTGGTGTGCTATAGGCTTACATCCCCTCCTAGTTTCATCCTGATTTTATGTGTTTGCAGAGAATGGGAGTGATACCAACACAGAGGACTAATATTCCTGGGGCAAAAGTGAAACTTTACACTTGAAAGTGAACCACAATACTTATGCATTAGGTATGCCAGCCTCCCTTTGAAGAATCACAAACATGCATATTTTCCATCCCTAAAATAATATACAGATTATTTCACTTCAAAACAAGTATGACACGGGCCTTAGGGTTGGAATGTTCCTACACTATACCCATACACTGTACAGTCACCAACAATTTGAGAGGAAGGCACACCCTAAATATTGATTGGTCAGGATAATAAATAGTCCAATATAATAGTTTGTTGTGTACTTGGCTTATTTTCTATGCTTGGCTTACTTCCATTTCTTCCTTTTCCCTTTCATTGGTTTTGCAGCCTGACAGATGAGTAATCACTTTGGTGACAATGATGGCAGTGAAGAGATAGTGTCATGCTACAGTTGTTTCCCTAGGCATACTACGTGCCACAAGGCTTTTTCTTAAAGAGAATATAAATAAAAGGGTCCTCCCAAGAGAGGCGTGGTGGTGTTGGGGAAAACAGACAGGACTATGGGCAGCATGTTAACCCTTTAACAGGAAGCTCAACCAGGTGGTTGAGCAAATTTTGACAATTTTAAATTAAATTAAACACATGAATTTAAGTTGGGCATATTTTATCATCTCATATATTGCCATTTAGTAAAATGATCATATGGTTTTCATTATCAGACACACATTCAAAGATTGTTGAAAACCAGGTAGTGAACGTTAGCAAAACCAAATCTCATTAATCACACATTCCCATTACTAATTGTGTATGAAACGGGAAATTACGAGACAGTAAAATGTTTGTTGACCTCTACAACATAATTTTGGAGTTATTCAATTATTATAATGTTCTTGTTTTATAATTTTAGGAACTTTTGAAAACTATACTCTACTAGGTGTTAGCGTTGCCAATTAAAGGAATGCAATTTAGTCAAAACTAGCTATTATGGACAATGGAGGAACATTGTTATAGGACTTTTTTGTCTGTGCAAATAAATCTTTTGATTTTCACATCAGTATTTACTGTCTGCTTGTTGTCTTCAATATGATTTACAATATTATTCAGTACATGTCATTTTACATGTATTATGAGCATATAAACAGTAAACACATGAATTTACATACACTACATATATACAAAAGTATGTGAACACCCCTTCAAATTAGTGGATTTGGCTATTTCAGCCACACCCATTGCTGACAGGTGTATAACATCGAGCACACAGCCATGCAATCTCCATAGACAAAGATTGGCAGTAGAATGGCCTTACTGAAGAGCTCAGTGACTTTCAATGTGGCACCGTCATATGATGCCACCTTTCCAACAAGTCAGTTCAGACATTTCATCCCTTCTAGAGCTACCCTGGTCAACTGCCAGTGTTGTTATTGTGCAGTGGAAACGTATAGGAGCAACAATGGCTAAGCTGCGAATTGGTAGGCCACACAAGCCCACAGAACGGGACCAGCGATTGCTGAAGCGCATAGCGAGTAAAAACCAACTGTTCCAATCTGCCTCTGGATGCAACGTCAGCACAAGAACCATTAATTCGCGAGCTTCATGAAATGAGTTCCATGGCCGAGCAGCTGCACACAAGCCTACAATCTCCATGCGCAGTGCCAAGTGTCACCTGGAGGGGTGTAAAGCTTGCCGCCATTGGACTCTGGAGCAGATGAAACACGTTCTCTTAATCACCCTTCACCATCTGGCAGGCAGACGGACGAATCTGGGTTTGGCGGATGCCAAACCTGCCCGACTGCATAGTGACAACTGTAAAGTTTGGTGGAGGAGGAATAATGGTCTGGGGCTTTTTTCATGGTTTGGGCTAGGCCCCTTAGTTCCAGTGAAGGGAAATCTTAACACTGCAGCATACAATGAATTTCCTGGGCTAATAATGTAAGAAATAACACACAAAAAACAAACAACTGCAAAGTTTCTTAGGAGCTAGAAGCAGAGTTGCCCTGTCTGTTGGTACCATCTTGCTTTGTGGCAACAGTTTGGGGAAGGGCCCTTCCTGTTTCAGCATGATAATGATACAAAGCGAGGTCCATACAGAAAGGTTTTGTCGAGATCGCTGTGGAAGAACTTGACTGGCCTGCACAGAGCCCTGACATCAACTGCATTGAAGACATTTGGGAGGAATTGGAATGCTGACTGAAAGCCAGGCCTCACCTCCCAACATCAGTGCTCGACCTCACTAATGCTCTTGTGGCTGAATAGAAATGTTCCAACATCTAGAGGAAAGCCTTCCCAGAGAGTGGAGGTTGTTATAGCATCAAAGGGGGGAGCAACTCCATATTAATGCCCATCATTTTGGAATGAGATGTTCGACGAGCATCTCTCGACAATACTTTTGGTCATGTAGTGTGTATATTTTTATATTCATATTTTGACAAACAAATGTATCATATTTTATTCATATTTTAAATGAGTCCTCATTTAACTAGGCCTGTCTTCCATTATAAGTAACTGAAGCAGACATAATGTAATTTTGGGGGGGATGATAAAAAAAATCTATGCAAATTCCAATACAAATTGGGCAAATCAACCAGCTGGTTGGGATGTTTGCGATGTGTTAAGTCATGCAAATAAAACATATTCATTTATGGCCTAATATTAAGGCTAAATACACATATTTTTTTGAATATATTTATATATTTATTTATTGGTGTGCCAGTTAAAGGACTAATGTGGCATTCTTTGATTTCCCATTAAATTGTTTTAACACATGGTGTGTTATGGATATTTGCTAATATAGAGCTAACAAGCAACGGCATAAGGGAACAGTAATTGAACACTAAATCAAAGCAAAAGGAATCCATTAAGTTTATTAAAAATTCTTGATTAATTAAAACTCAACTAATTTAGTTTGGAGCATTTTAATTCTTAATTCAAGACAAACATAATAATCACTGATGTTGTTTTGAAATTAACAGCAAAACCGTTATACTAATTATTGTTCCCAGTGTTTATGTTTTAAGGAAAATATTAATTCACCTCAGAAACAAAATCAGTGAATCATTTGAGGAAGAAAACACATTATGATAAACTTAAGGAGGAGTGACTTGCATGTTAGTTCCGTGGGCTACAATTACAATCTTATTTAGTCACAATCCTGCATGGTACATTGAAACAATAAGGCCAGAGGAGGTGGCCAATATAGCACGACTAAGGGCTGTTCTTATGCACGACGCAATGCGGAGTGCATGGACACAGCCCTCAGCCATGGTATATTGGCCATATACCATAAACCCCCGAGGTTAGTTAACTCTGTCTCCTTTGTAAAATGTTAAGATATGATGGAAATTAAACTACATGATTACACATGAGTACAGTTTGATGTAAACACATTGTTCGTATGAGTTGTAGAATGGGTAACTTTTCCACAATGGCTCTGTACAGTTTTATAAGTGGCTAAAATGTGATGGGTTATTTATGCAAACCACTGGTGGGTGGTGGTGAGATAACAGGAGCTGGAGGCTGCAACTAAATACCTTTAATGGAAGATTGCAGATAGAGTGACACAGTTGGCCGTAACAAGGCTATTTCAGACGGCAGGACAGTTCATTTTCTCAGTAAATGTTTCGTTCCACAATTCATCTCTGACACATAAATTGTATTTGAGACGGATTTTCCCAGGGCTAAAGTGAAGTCCCTCCTCTGCGATGTTAAATGACCTCTGAAACAATTTGATTATGATGTTCTGCTGACAGACAGATTTATCATGGGAGTGGTGCTGTGTAATGGATATGAGCACAGCTCCGGCGACAGGGAGGGAGGGGGTATGAAGAGGTGGGAGGGGGAGAGTACGATTGACTTAAAGGCTCTGGGGGTGGGTGGGGGTGGGGTGGGGTGGGGTGGGGGGTGGGGGGTACCACACAGGGCTATGGGTGTTCGTTGACCACCACAGACAAGCTCATTCTCCCTGCCTGTTTCATAACACTAGGATCAGAGCCGGCTGCAGACAATGATCAACTAGGGGGAAATCAGAATTTGGTAACACTTTACTTCACACTCAGCATCATAACACGTTATGTCACGGTCATAATCATGTCATAATATGTCACAACAGCTGACATAACATTTGATAATCTTTTATAATATGGTCATAACACTATCAGGACACATATATTGAGACCTGTTGTGACATTTATGGCTGGTTATGACACCTACATAAGAGTATCAAAACCTGCCACTGTAGTTATTCTATGGCTGGTTATGACACCTACATAAGAGTGTCAAAACCCATAAAACCTACAACACAAGGCAAAACATTCCATTACACCATAGCCTATGTATAAAACAGTATAATTATGTTATATATTTAAAAAGAATGCATTGACCATATACAATTGTCATTGTAATTGCACACACATTGATGTCAGACATGCAGCTACCCCGATGCTCTGTGTCTGATGACTTGAATGAATGCAGGAGCAGTTTTCAGGAGCAGGACAAGATACCCTCTTTTTGACTGATGACTGATATAAGGGCATGTACATGATAGGCCTATCTGTCTTTCACTTACCTTCACTTTTTCCACATTTTGTCACGTTACAGCCTTATTCTAAAATTGATTTTTTGAAATCCTCATCAATCTACACACAATAATCCATAATGACAAAGCAAAAACAGGTTTTTAGACATTCTTGCTCCAATAAAAACAATTATGAAGGAAATATCACATTTTCAGAAGTGTTCAGACCCTTTACTCAGCACTTTGTTGAAGTACCTTTGGCAGAAATTACAGCCTTGAGTCTTCTTGTGTATGATGCTACAAGCTTGGCACACCTGTATTTGTGGAGTTTCTCCCATTTTTTCTGCAGATCCTCTCAAGCTCTGTCAGGTTGGATGGCGAGCATTGCTGCACTGCTATTTTCAGGTCTCTCCAGAGATGTTCAGTCGGGTTGAAGTCCCAGGCTCTGGCTGGGCCACTCAAGGATATTCAGAGACTATTCCCAAAGCCAATCCTGTGTTTTCTTGGCTGTGTACTTAGGGTCGCTGCCCTGTTGGAAGGTGAACCATCGCCCCAGTCTGAGTTCCTGAGTGCTCCGGAGCAGGTTTTCATCAAGGATCTCTCTGTATTTTGCTACGTCCAACTTTCCCTCAAATCAAATCAAATCAAATCCTGACTAGTCTCCCAGTCCCTGCTGCTGAAAAACATCCCCACAGCATGATGCTGCCACCATCATGCTTCACCATAGGGATGCTGCCAGGTTTCCTCCAGACGTGACGCTTGACATTCAGGCCAAAGAGTTCAATCTTGGTTTCATCAGACCAGAGAAACTTGTTTCTCATGGTCTGAGAAGTTCCTTTTGGCAAACTCCAAGTGGGCTGTCATGTGGAGTGGCTTCCATCTGGCTACTCTACCATAAAAGCCTGATTGGTGGAGTGCTGCAGAGTAATTGTCCTTCTGGAAGGTTCTCAATCTCCACAGAGGAACTTTGGATCTCTGTCAGAGTGGCCATCTGGTTCTTGGTCACCTCCTTGATCAAGGCCTTTCTCCCCTGATTGCTCAGTATGGCTGGGCAGCCAGCTCTAGGAAGACTCTTGGTGGTTCCAAACTTCTTCCATTGGAGAATGATGGAGGCCACTCTGTTCTTGGGAACCTTCTATGCTGCAGAAATGTTTTGGTACCCTTCCCCAGATCTGTGCCTCGACACAATCCTGTCTCGGAGCTCAACGGACAATTCCCTCGACCTCATGGCTTGGTTTTTGCTCTGACATGCACTGTCAACTGTGGGACCTTATATAGACAGGTGTGTGCTTTTCCAAATCATGTCCAATCAATTGAATTTACCACAGTTGGACTCCAATCAAGTTGTAGAAACATCTCAAGGATGATCAATAGCAAAGGGTCTGAAGTTATTTATGTTGTTTATTTTTAATAAATGTGCAAACTATCTACAAACCAGTTTTTCCTTTTTCATTATGGGTTATTTTGTGTAGATTATGGCTGTAACGTAACAAAATATGGAAAAAGTCAAGGGGTCTGAGTCCTTTATGAATGCACTGTATTTAGGTCATGACAGTGTTACGACCATATTATGACAGGTTATGACTAGTTATATCAGCTGTTTGTTTATGACTGTCATAACATGTTATGACACTGGGGGTCAAGTAAAGTGTTACCCAGATTTTCAACATTTTGATGCTATATTTATATTGCTGTAGAAAATATATGCAACAAATTTTCCATCAATAGGTTTCTGCGCCAATGCACCACACAACCAAATAAGCTAAGCATAACTCGAAGACTTGGCTACTTCCCATGACGATGGCTAGACTGGCCTGCTCCTGTGCCTCGGGACCATTTTTTGTGTCGTTATTCAAATGGAATTTTCACTGCAGTTTACAGCCTAGAGTAGAATTTTGTACTCACTTGAAAACAATAATGCAAATATTTATTACCTTGTGGTGTTGTAGGCTAGTCTAGGTTGGATACTTTTTTTGTCCCTAAACAATATTAACAGGGGAGCTTTTTGAGCTGTGTGGCTCATGTCTTTACTGTTCTTTCAAGCCTATCAGTATTCCTATTTGTTATTTTGGATTTTAAAAAATATGTAGAAAATTGGTGCATCTTTGAATAATTGTATGTGTGGTATGGTCGCTAGTTAGCCTATTGTAGTTCTGGACAAACGATCCACCTACAGATGTCAGATCTTAATTTGACCCGTTTCGTTGTAGGAGGAAAATAATGCTGTAGCAGGAGGATATGAATATCTGAAGAACTATTTAGATTCGCTGCCAGGGGGCAACTGGAAGCAGTGTTGGTATGCAATGCAGTACCGCACCTACATTGTATCTTAGACTGCTGGTCCACTGGGCGCCAGTTCAAGTAGCCTATGCAGGCTAAATGCAGGCTATGTGCAGGCTACAGTGCGTGTCATGTGAATTCTTATGTGAATTATCATCCAGGACCTCTACACCAGGCGGTGTCAGAGGAAGGCACTACAAATTGTCAAAGACCCCAGCCTCTCTACTACCACGTGGCAAGCGGTACCGGAGTGCCAAGTCTAGGACAAAAAGGCTTCTCAACAGTTTTTACTCCCAAGCCAAGAGACTCCTGAACAGGTAATCAAATGGCTACCCAGAATATTTGCATTGTGTGCCAACCCCCAACCCCTCTTTTACGCTGCTGCTACTCTCTGTTTATCTTATATGCATAGTCACTTTAACCATATCTACATGTACATACTACCTCAATCAGCCTGTCTGTATGTCCCCTCGCTACTTTTATGGCCTAGCTACTGTTATTTTTCACTGTCTTTTTACTGTTGTTTTATTTCTTGACTTACCTATTGTTCACCTAACACCTTTTTTGCACTATAGGTTAGAGCCTATAAGTAAGCATTTCACTGTAAGGTCTACACCTGTTGTATTCGGCGCACGTCACAAATCAATTTTGATTTGATTTGATGTAAATATATTGACATATTAGGGTAGATATTTTTTGTTAAGGAAAATCTTTTTTTATTGTTCAAGGCAAGCAATAGGCAGAATAAATAATTGGTGGCCTCATTAAGCCCACAAGTTAATTGCATTTATTTAAATACTTTCAAGAAGTAAAACAAATAGTCTGATCATTTAGACATCAAAGAAATGTGTCTTAGCTCAACGTCTTTGGATAGGCTCAAATGCATAAACATCCTGACAGCTGTACCAAATGTAATATTAAAGCCACAGAGTACAGACTTTCAATCCACAACAAGGATGACTTCAAACACCTGCATCAAACCTAAAGTAGGCCTATGCTACTGTAGCCAGTGCATAACAGCTTAACAATGGAAATCTCACCTACTATAAGAGCCATCCACACCAAAGAGCATAACTATATTGACAAATAATAGATAGCCTAACTCTAAAACGTGGGCAAGCATGTACACTGGAGGAAGGTTCATTGTTCTACAGTAGGCCTATATACTGTATGTCCATCAACTGATGGTCCAAATCAGATCATCAACTCAGCCAGGGAAACAAACCGTGACGGTATTATGGGTTTTCACACCTTTCATTATGTGGATTGGCTAATGGATAGCGTACAGAATGTAGAGACGTCCTATCGCCCACTTTATTTGCACTATATGTTAATGATTTTGCCCTACAAATCAAACATGCTAAACTCGGTGTTGAAGTTATGGATATATTCCAGGGCATCTTGTTGTGTGCTGATGACATGGTTCTCCTTGCCAAAACAGAAGATTACCCTGAGAATATGTTGAATATTGTTAATTTATGGTGTATTAAATGTATTATGGTGTATTAAATGAAGGCTTAGTGTGCTTATTCTCAGCTGTATAAATCCTGTGTGTGTGTCCAGTGATGGGCTATGGTGCTGTGGCATGGGGATCCAAAGTGCGTACTAATTGTATCAATGTTGAAAACAGAGCAATCTGCTGCTTTCTTGGTGTGCACAAACTGACTCCAAACATGGCCATTTGTGTAGGTATGGGTTGGGAACCGTGTGGTTAGGCAAAAAGGTGACATGGTAAGTCTATGGAACAGACTGATAAATATTCCAGAACACATAATCACAAACAAAAAAGTATATAACTACAACCTTACTCATAACTATCCGTGGGTGTAACTAACGGGTGCCGTAGTCAGATGAGGAATAATCGGACAAAAGCGCAGCATGGTACGTGTTCATGCTTTTTATTTAAACTGAATACTATAACAAAAATAACAAAGAGAATAAACAAAACCGAAACAGTCCTGTCAGGTGCAGAAAACACGAAACAGAAAATAACTACCCACAAAACACATGAGGGAAAAAGCTACCTAAGTATGGTTCCCAATCAGAGACAACGATAGACAGCTGTCCCTGATTGAGAACCATACCCGGCCAAAACAAAGAAATACAAAACATAAAACAATAAACATAGAATGCTGTTAGAGGAATTTATTTCCTATATGTTCAATTAAAACACTCTGTCCGTTTCTAAGAATTTGTAAGATACTTATTTGCATAAAATGGACATAATTAATCAGTAGAGTTTATTTTCGAGAGCTCTGGTCATAATACCATGTACATTAGTTTTTTTACCTCACATTTCGTCATAAATGTCTCTCCTCCTCTCAGATACAATGGAAATATAGTTCACAAGCCTTCCCACATTGTCTGCTACCTGTTAAACAATCTACTACAAGCCCAAGGTCTCTCCCCTCCCTGGGTAGGCACCGAATGTCCTGTAAGGAACACAGTATTCCAGCCGGTCTGACGATAGCTCCATTCGTTTCTAACAAGGAACAGAAAGTCCTTGTTCTAATTCTTAACTATGACTGCACACATTATATTCAGTATTATGATTATAATAAGATTCATACATCCATACAGTAACATAGTTATATTCTATTTAGTTATAGTTCTAAGTTAAATGTAAACATAATTTAGTCATTATTCATAAAAATCCCATAACAAATGCCCACCCAAATCCCAGGGCGTGACAGTACCCACCCCAAAGGTGCGGACTCCGGCCGCAAAACCTGAACCTATAAGGGCAGGTCTGGGTGGCCATTTCTCCGCGGTGGCGGCTCTGGTGCGGGACGTAGACCCCGCTCCACCTCTGGCTTGGCCCACTTAAGTGGCGCCTCTAGAGCGGGGACCCTCACCGCTGACCCCGGACTGGGGACCCTCGTTGCGGGCCCCGGACTGGGCACCCTCGTTGGAGGCTCCGGACTGGAGGGTGTCGCTGAAGGCTCCGGACTGGAGGGCGACTCTGGAGGCTCTGGACTGGAGGGCGTCGCTGGAGGCTCCGGACTGGAGGGCGACTCGGAAGGCTCCGGACTGGAGGGCATCGCTGGAGGCTCCGGACCGGAGGGCGACTCTGGAGGGAAGAGACAGCCTGGTGCATGGGGCTGCCACAGGGCTGGGGAGACCTACAGGAGGCCTGGTGCGTAGGGGAGGCACCGGATGAACTGGGCTGTGGGGGAGCACTGGAGATCTGGTGCTTAACGCTCACACCTCTTCACTCGGCTCAATGGCCACTTTAGCCCGGCACGGGCGGAGCACAGGCATAGGACGAACTGAACAGTCCCAGTGCACTGGTGACACAGTGCGCAGAGCCGGCGCAGGATACCCTAGGCCGAAACTGCGCACCGGAGATCAAGCGCGCTGAGCTGCCACAATCCGCCATGGCTGGGTGCCCACTCTCGCATGGCACTTGCGGGGGGCTGGCATATAGCACTCCGGGATATGTGCTCTACCGCATAACACGGTGCCTGACCAGTACCACGCTGCTTCTGGTAAGCACAGGGAGTTGGCTCAGGTCTATAGCCTGACTCCGCCAATCTCCCCATGTGCCCCCCCAAAAAGTTTTTTGGGGCTGCCTCTTGTGCCTGCTGCGCTGACTTGCCTCATACTGCCACCTCTCAGCTTTAGCTGCCTCCAGTTCCTCTTTCGGTGCGGCGATATTCCCCAGCCTGTCTCCAGGGTCCCTTTCCATCCATTATCTCCTCCCATGTCCAGGAGTCCTGAACCCTCTGCTCCTCCATACCACGCTGCTTGGTCCGCTTGTGGTGGGTAGTTCTGTAACGGGTGTTGTCGTCGGATGAGGAATAATCGGACCAAAGCGCGGCATGGTAAGTGTTCATGCTTTTTATTTAAACTGAACACTATAACAAAAATAACAAAGAGAATAAACGAAACCGAAACAGTCCTCTCAGGTGCAGAAAACACTAAACAGAAAATAACTACCCACAAAACACGTGGGAAAAAGCTACCTAAGTATGGTTCCCAATCAGAGACAATGATAGACAGCTGTCCCTGATTGAGAACCATACCCGGCCAAAACAAATAAATACAAAACATAGAACAATGAACATAGAATGCCCACCCAAATCACACCCTGACCAAACCAAAATAGAGACATAAAAAGGCTCTCTCAGGTCAGGGTGTAACAGTGGGCTAGAGAATTGTTATCTATTTTTTGTGAAACTGATTTGCGGTTTATATTTAGGGAACAAATTACCATGTGGCGTTAACCAATTAAAGGACAAGCTTTTTCTGATCCATAAGGATGTCCACCTGGACCTAACAAAAAAGCCAAAGGTCAGTTTGTGCACAACTCAGATCCAGCACCCTCCCTCTGGCTATAGAAATGGGTCGATTTAACAGAGTCATTTCTGGGAAATTAAAACAAAATCCATTGCGTTTTATTCCCCTCTGTATGGTGATCTGAGACATGTTATTTTTTGTAACATTTTTGTTGATAAGCCTTTAGTAGTCTGGTTACGGGACGAGCAGAGGCTTGAATTCTGTTCCAGACAGGGTGTGTTTGCGATTGTTCAGTTTATTCACAATGCTGGAAGGAGAAATGTACTGTTTGTGTTGTGTGGCTTGATGGTAGCTATGATTATTGTATGCAAAATAATTTGACATTTGTAGTAGTGTCTTGCAAGCCCATGTGGGCTGGGCACCGGTAGGTGTATGACAATTAAATAAATAATATCAATCAATCTTGTTTTGGAATATAAAACAATAACAAGGGTCCTATTGCAACCATCAATGGCATGAGATTATCATCTGATGTCTCCTTACACCATTAATATGCGCTAAATTCACCCGCAAATCTCACCTCATTACCACTTCCTAGAAGATGAGGTAGGTGTTACCTTAGTCCTGCTTGCTACCAAAGTCTTTCAATATATATACGCCCTCTGGTTGGTATTATCATCAGAAAAAGTATTTAGGATTTTTGAACAGACTAAAGGAGTTTTCTATTTAACAAGCATTCCGTACAATAGAAATACAGTATTTCCATGTCAAATCTACTGTGGCAATTAACTCGACCCTTTGTATGAAAGGAAACTTATTTTATTTGTTTCCTATTTAAGTTCTCAAATCAAATCGAATCAAATTTATTTATATAGCCCTTCGTACATCAGCTGATATGTCAAAGTGCTGTACAGAAACCCAGCCTAAAACCCCAAACAGCAAGCAATGCAGGTGTAGAAGCACGGTGGCTAGGAAAAACTCCCTAGAAAGGCCAAAACCTAGGAAGAAACCTAGAGAGGAATCAGGCTATGTGGGGTGACCAGTCCTCTTCTGGCTGTGCCGGGTGGAGATTATAACAGAACATGGCCAAGATGTTCAAATGTTCATAAATGACCAGTATGGTCAAATAATAATAATCACAGGCAGAACAGTTGAAACTGGAGCAGCACATGGCCAGGTGGACTGGGGACAGCAAGGAGCCATCATGTCAGGTAGTCTTGAGGCTTGGTCCTAGGGCTCAGGTCCTCCGAGAGAGAGAAAGAAAGAGAGAAAGAGAGAATTAGAGAGAGCATACTTAAATTCACTCAGGACACCGGATAGGACAGGAGAAGTAATCCAGATATAACAAACTGACCCTAGCCCCCCCGACACATAAACTACTGCAGCATAAATACTGGAGGCTGAGACAGGAGGGGTAAGGAGACACTGTGGCCCCATCTGATGACACCCCCGGACAGGGCCAAACAGGAAGGATATAAACCCCACCCACTTTGCCAAAGCACAGCCCCCACACCACTAGATGGATATCTTCAACCACCAACTTACCATCCTGAGACAAGGCCGAGTATAGCCCACAAAGATCTCCGCCATGGCACAACCAAAGGGGGGGCGCCAACCCAAACAGGAAGATCACATCAGTGACTCAACCCACTCAAGTGACGCACCCCTCCTAGGGACGGTATGAAAGAGCCCTAGTAAGCCAGTGACTCAGCCCCTGTAATAGGGTTAGAGGCAGAGAATCCCAGTGGAAAGAGGGGAACCTGCCAGGCAGAGACAACAAGGGCGGTTCGTTGCTCCAGAGCCTTTCCGTTCACCTTCACACTCCTGGGCCAGACTACACTCAATCATATGACCCACTGAAGAGATGAGTCTTCAGTAAAGACTTAAAGGTTGAGACCGAGTTTGCGTCTCTCACATGGGTAGGCAGACCATTCCATAAAAATGGAGCTCTATAGGAGAAAGCCCTGCCTCCAACTGTTTGCTTCAAAATTCTAGGGACAATTAGGAGGCCTGCGTCTTGTGACCGTAGCGTACGTGTAGGTATGTACGGCAGGACCAAATCAGAGAGATAGGTAGGAGCAAGCCCATGTAATGATTTGTAGGTTAGCAGTAAAACCTTGAAATCAGCCCTTGCCTTGACAGGAAGCCAGTGTAGGGAGGCTAGCACTGGAGTTATATGATCCATTTTTGGGGGGTTCTAGTCAGGATTCTAGCAGCCGTATTTAGCACTAACTGATGTTTATTTAGTGCTTTATCCGGGTAGCCGGAAAGTGTAGCATTGCAGTAGTCTAACCTAGAAGTGACAAAAGCATGGATTAATTTTTCTGCATCATTTTTGGACAGAAAGTTATCCATTAAAAGTTATCCATTAAATACAACTGTTTTTGAAATAAGTGTCTGGTATGGAAATTTCTTATCAAGATCTGGGGTGAAATAATCCTGGACTCTCCATATTTTAAATGTATAACTACATTAAGTCAATTGGGGGATTGAGTTATTTGTGCCAGAAGTGGGTGGACCGGACTCAAACCCTCACCGATACAGTAGGTCTATATCCTTGCTGAAGGCAGCAGCCCTAACCACTAAACCACCCCAGGCCAAACGTTAACTACATTTTAACAGTTGATCCATAACCTTAGATACATTAGAAACACGTCCGCTGTAGTATTGACGAACCTCCACTCGGCTTTGTCAGACTGACTAGCTTGCAGCAGGTGTTGACATCGCTCAGCAGACATAGAGCTTGGACACCCAGGGCCGGATGAGTCATTGTGACTAGGAGGCCGATACAAAATGAGAGCTTTCAAATGTCACTGTGGGGCCTAAACTCCTTAGTATTCAACGCATTCTCTCTGCTCTGCTCTTTCATTTCTGTCTGGATTTAGGCCTGGTCTAACTCAGTAACCTCTATAGAATGGAAACATGTGGGAGGACTGACACCCCTGACATTTGTTCGGAGACAATTGTAATGTCTGGGATGAAAAGCCAATTTTAACTGTGTCATCGATAGAAACCTCTGGTAGACCCGATGAACAGAGAGTTGACATTACAATCACTTCATTTGCAGTGTTACCAGGGAGACGGAGGATGTTGAAGATGGTACAGATGTGGATGTGATGGTGGCGGGGGGGGGGTGGAGGGTGCTGTCTGTCTGTCAAACACTGCATCAGAGGAATCATTTGTCTGGCCCTGACAGACCTTTCACTTTGGCTCTCCTTTGACATGTGCCTCTGTTGGATTGACTGGACACTGCAAGTCAGTTTGTTTTCCTCTGCCTGACCTGACCAGGGAAAGGTCCTGTCTGTTGACTTGTATACAAAGCTGAAAATAAAATCAAATGTTATTAGTCACATGTGCCGAATACAACAGTGAATTGCTTACTTACGAGCCCCTAACCAATAATTCAGTAAAAAAAACAACGTATAAGAATAGGAAATAAAAGTAACAAGTTACAAAGCAGTAAAATAACAATAGCGAGACTATATACAGGGGGGTACCGGTACAGAGTCAAAGTGCGGGGGCACCGGTTAGTCGAGGTAATATGTACATGTAGGTAGAGTTATTAAAGTGACTATGCATAGATGATAACAACAGAGAGTAGCAGCGGTGTAAAGGGGTGGGTGGGTGGTATAGAGGTCCTGGATGGCAGGAAGCTTTGCCCCAGTGATGTACTGGGCCGTACACACTACCCTCTGTAGTGCCTTGCGGTCGGAGGCCGAGCAGTTGCCATACCAGGCAGTGATGCAACCAGTCAGGATGCTCTCGATGGTGCAGCTGTAGAACCTTTTGAGGATCTGAGGATTCATGCCAAGTCTCTTCAGTCTCCTGAGGGGGACTATGTTTTGTTGTGCCCTCTTCACGACTGTCTTGGTGTGCTTGGACCATGTTCGATTGTTGGTGATGTGGACACCAAGGAACTTGAAGCTCTCAACCTGCTCCACTACAGCCCTGTCAATGATAATGGGGGTGTGCTCAGTCCTCTGTTTCCTGTAGTCCACAATCATCTCCTTTGTCTTGATCACGTTGAGGTAGAAGTTGTTGTCCTGTCACCACATGGCCAGGTCTCTGACCTCCTCCCTATAGGCTGTCTTGTCATTGTTGGTGATCAGGCCTACCACTGTTGTGTCATCAGCAAACTAATTGATGGTGTTGGAGTTGGGCCTGGCCGTGCAGTCATGAGTGAACAGGGAGTACAGGAGGGGACTGAGCACGCACCCTGTGTTGAGGATCAGCGTGGCAGATGTGTTGTTACCTACCCTTACCACCTGGGGGCAGCCCGTCATGAAGTCCACGATCCAGTTGCAGAGGGAGGTGTTTAGTCCGAGGGTCCTTAGCTTTTTGTTGAGCATTGAGGGCACTATGGTGTTGAACGCTGAGCTGTAGACATTGAATAGCATTCTCACACACTACCGTTCAACACCTATTCATTCAAGGGTTTTTCTTTATTACTTCATCAGGACCTCCACCAGCCGAATCTAAGTAGAAACATTAACGTTATGCCTTCTAATTGCAGTCACTACACTCATAATATACAGGCGAATGATTGCCTTATGGCGAGGATAGCCGTGCTATAAGCCCAACTTCAGATGCAATCTTTAGGATAATTTAAGTGTAGGAAAGGATGAAACAGTGTCTGTTCCACCAATACGTACAGATAGTCGTATAAATGCCCTCACACAGTCCCCACAGCAGGACAATTTTCTCATGGCTTCTGTAAGGAGATGCTGTAGGAATGCTCAACTGGTGTCGCGCTCCCCATTAAGCAACGGGTCGGAGTCAGAGGCCGAGCCTTCTATGGTCTCTCTTACTCCCGTTACACGGTCTGACACTCCGGAGCCTCCCACCATTAGCTCGGACAAATTGAAAATCCTAATCATTGGCGACTCCATTACCCGTAGCATTAGACTTAAAATGAATCATCCAGCGATTATACACTGTTTACCAGGGGGCAGGGGTACTGACGTTAAGGCAAATCTGAAGATGGTGCTGGCTAAGGCTAACAATTACGATAGCAAATTTCAATTTACAAAAAAAACAAATGTGTTTTCTTCTTTTGAGCTTCTAGTCATGAAATCTATGCATCCTATTCAATCAATTGTTTTAGCTACTGTTTACAGGCCTCCTGTGCCGTATACAGCGTTCCTCACTGAGTTCCCTGAATTCCTATCGGATCTTGTAGTCATGGGAGATAATATTCTAATTTTTAGTGACTTTAATATTCACATGGAAAAGTCCACAGACCCACTCCAAAATGCTTTCGGAGCCATCATCAACTCAGTGGGTTTTGTCCAACATGTCTCCAGACCTGCTCACTGCCACAGTCATACTCTGGACCTAGTTTTGTTACGTGGAATAAATGTTGTGGATCTTAATGTTATCCCTCATAATCCTGGACTATCGGACCATCATTTCATTACATTTGCAATCGCAACAAATAATCTGCTCAGACCCCAACCAAGGATCATCAAAAGCCGTGCTATAAATTCTCGGACAACCCAAAGATTCCTGGATGCCCTCCCAGACTCCCTCCTCCTACCCAAGAATATCAGAGTACCAAAATCAGTTAACCACCTAACTGAGGAACTCAATTTAACCTTGCGTAATACCCTAGATGCAGTCGCACCCCTAGAAACAAAAACATGTGTCATTAGAAACTAGCTCCCTGGTACACAGAAAATACCCGAGCTCTGAAGCAGGCTTCAAGAAAATTGGAACAGAAATGGCACCACACTAAACTGGAAGTCTTCCGACTAGCTTGGAAAGACAGTACCGTGCAGTATCGAAGAGCCCTCACTGCTGCTCCATCATCCTATTTTTCCATCTTAATTGACGAAAATAAGAACAATCCAAAATGTATTTTTGATACTGTGGCAAAGCTAACTAAAAAGCAGCATTCCCCAAGAGAGGATTGCTTTCACTTCAGCAGTGATAAATTCACGAACTTCTTTGATGAAAATATCATGATCACTTGAAAGCAAATGATGGACTCCTCTTTAAAACTGCATATTTCTCCAAAGCTCAGTTGCCCTGAGTCTGCACAACACTGCCAGGACCTAGGATCAAGGGAGATACTACATTTTTTAATACTATATCTCTTGACCCATTGATGAAAATTGTCATGGCCTCTAAACCTTCAAGCGGCATACTGGACCCTATTCCAAGTAAACTACTGAAAGGGATGCTTCCTGTGCTTGGCCCTCCTATGTTGAACATAATAAACGGCTCTCTATCCACCGGATGTGTACCAAACTCACTTAAAGTAGAAGTAATGAAGCCTCTCTTGAAAAAGCCAAACCTTGACCAAGAAAATATAAAAAACTATCGGCCTATATCGAATCTCCTATTCCTCTCAAAAAAATAAAAAGGCTATTGCTTTCCTGAAGACAAACAATGTATACGAAATGCTTCAGTCTGGGTTTAGACCCCATCATAGCACTGAGACTGCACTTGTGAAGGTGGTAAATAACATTTTAATGGCGTCAGACTGAGGCTCTGCATTTGTCCTCGTGCTCCTAGACCTTAGTACTGCTTTTGATACCGTCGATCACCACGTTCTATTGGAGAGATTGGAACCCAAATTGGTCTACACGGACAAGTTCTGGCCTGGTTTAGATCTTATCTGTCAGAAAGATATCAGTTTGTCTCTGTAGATGGTATGTCCTCTGACAAATCAACTGTAAATTTTGATATTCTTCAAGGCTTTGTTTTATGACCACTCTTGTTTTCAATATATATTTTACCTCTTGGTGATGTCATTCAGAAACATAATGTTAACTTTCACTGCTATGCGGATGACACACAGCTGTACATTTTGATGAAACATGGTGAAGCCCCAAAATTGCCCTCTCTGGAAGTGTCACGACTTCCGCCGAGGTTGGCTCTCCTGCCCGTTCAGGCGGTGCTCGGCAGTCGTCGCCACCGTCCTACTAGCCACTACCGATCCCTTTTCGTGTATCTGTTGGTTTTGTCTGATTGGTTTCACCTGTGTGTTGTTTAGTTAATTAGTGTCTGTATATAATGTAGGTTGTCCCACCCTTGTTTTGTGCGGGATTGTTTATTTTGTCATTCATTTTCGTCTGTCTGTGTTATTGTGTTTCTTATTCTCCGGTTAGTCTGTTATCCTGTGTTTGGATAATTTCACCCTGTGTGTGTTTGGATTGACCGTGTTTGTTTTGTTCACCGGAGAATAAACTTTATATCGCATTCTGCTCTCTGCGCCTGATTCCACCCACCTTGATTAGACGTGACAGAATCGCGTTACAGCCGTGCGTAATTGGCCGACTCCGACCACGGTGAAAGAAGTGCAGCGGTTTTTAGGGTTTGCCAATTACTACTGGAGGTTTATCCGGAGTTTTGGTCAGGTGGCTGCTCCCATCACCTCACTGCTGAAGAGAGGACCGGTGTGCTTGATCTGGTCAGCAGAGGCGGGCAGAGCTTTCAGTCGTCTGAAGGAGCTGTTCACCAATGCGCCCGTATTGGCGCATCCGGACCCCTCTTTAGCGTTCATAGTGGAGGTGGATTCGTCCGAGGCTGGGGTTGGAGCCGTGCTGTCCCAACGCTCGGGCGTGCCATCCAAACTCCACCCGTGTGCTTTCTTTTCGAGCAAGCTCAGCCCAGCGGAGCGAAACTATGATGTGGGGGACCGGGAGTTGTTAGCTGTAGTCAAGGCTCTGAAGGTGTGGAGACATTGGCTTGAGGGGGCTAAATACCCTTTTCTCATCTGGACTGACCATCGTAATCTCGAGTACATCCGGGCAGCTAAGAGACTAAATCCACGTCAGGCTAGATGGGCCATGTTTTTTACTAGGTTCCAGTTTACCCTCACATATCGGCCAGGCTCCCAAAACACCAAAGCTGACACACTGTCTCGCCTCTATGATACCGAGGAACGGTCAGTAGAGCCAACTCCCATCATTCCACCGTCATGTCTCGTGGCACCGGTGGTATGGGAGGTGGATGCTGAGATAGAGAGGGCCTCACGGTCAGAGCCGGCTCCTCCTAACTGTCCAGTAGGGACCAAGTACGTGCCGAGGGTGGTCCGGGACAAGCTGATTAGGTGGGCTCATACTCTTCCCTCCTCGGGTCATCCTGGTATCAAGAGGACAGTGCAGAGTCTGAGAGGGAGATACTGGTGGCCCACACTGGGTAAAGACGTGAGATTTTATGTCTCCTCCTGCTCAGTGTGTGCTCAGAGCAAGGCTCCTCGGCACCTACCTAGAGGGAAATTACAACCCCTCCCCGTTCCACAACGGCCGTGGACACATTTATCGGTGGATTTTCTTAATGACCTTCCCCCGTCCCAGGGAAGTACTACGATCCTGGCCGTTGTGGATCGGTTTTCTAAGTCCTGTCGTCTCATTCCGTTGCCCGGTCTTCCTACGGCCCTGCAGACTGCTGAGGCTTTGTTTACCCATGTCTTCCAGCACTATGGGGTGCCTGAGGACATCGTCTCTGATCGGGGTCCCCAATTCACGTCCAGAGTGTGGAGGGTGTTTATGGAGAGACTGGGGGTCTCGGTTAGCTTAACCTCAGGTTTTCACCCCGAGAGTAATGGGCAGGTGGAGCGCGTAAACCAGGATGTGGGCAGGTTTCTGCGGTCCTATTGTCGGGACCGGCCTGGTGAGTGGGCAAGGTATGTTCCATGGGCCGAACTAGCCCAGAACTTCTTACGCCACTCCTCTACTAACTTGTCTCCTTTTGAGTGTGTGTTAGGTTACCAGCCGGTCCTGGCTCCATGGCATCAGAGTCAGACCGAGGCTCCTGCGGTGGAGGAATGGGTACAGCGCTCCAAGGACACCTAGAAAGCCGTTCAGGACTCATTACGGTTAGCGGGAGAACGGCAGAAGAGGAGCGCTGACCAGCACCGCAGTGAGACCCCCGTGTTTGCACCGGGAGACAGGGTCTGGCTCTTGACCTGAAACCTGTCTCTCCGCCTGCCCTGTCGGAAGCTGGGGCCGCAGTGTGTGGGGCCGTTCAAAGTCCTGAGGAGAATAAACGAGGTGTGTTATAGGTTACAACTTCCTAGGTATTACCGTATTAACCCCTCGTTTCATGTGTCTCTCCTCAGGCCGGTGGTGGCTGGTCCCCTGCAAGAAGGTGAGGTGTCTGAGGTCCCTCCGCCCCCTCTGGACATCGAGGGGCCCCCGGCGTATACAGTTCGAGGCATTCTGGATTCGAGACGCCGGGTGGGGGGCCTACAGTACCTCGTGGACTGGGAGGGGTACGGCCCGGAGGAGAGATGCTGGGTTCCGGTGAGGGACATTTTGGACCCTTCTCTCCTGATAGAATTCCACCGCCTCCACCCGGATCGCCCAGCACCTCGTCCTCCGGGTCGTCCTCGAGGACGGTGGCGGCACGCTGCGGGAGCCGCGCGTCAGGGGGGGGGGGTACTGTCACGACTTCCGCCGAGGTTGGCTCTCCTGCCCGTTCAGGCGGTGCTCGGCGGTCGTCGTCACCGTCCTACTAGCCACTACCGATCCCTTTTCGTGTATCTGTTGGTTTTGTCTGATTGGTTTCACCTGTGTGTTGTTTAGTTAATTAGTGTCTGTATATAATGCAGGTTGTCCCACCCTTGTTTTGTGCGGGATTGTTTATTTTGTCATTCATTTTCGTCTGTCGGTGTTATTGTGTTTCTTATTCTCCGGTTAGTCTGTTATCCTGTGTTTGGATAATTTCACCCTGTGTGTGTTTGGGTTGACCGTGTTTGTTTTGTTCACCGGAGAATAAACTTTATATCGTATTCTGCTCTCTGCGCCTGATTCCACCCACCTTGATTAGACGTGACAGGAAGCCTGTGTTTCAGACATAAGGAAGTGGATGGCGGCAAATTTTCTACTTTTACACTTGGACAAAACATAGATGCTTGTTCTAGGGCCCAAGAAACAAAGAGATCTTCTGTTGAATCTGACAATTAATCTTGATGGTTGTACAGTCGTCTCAAATAAAACTGTGAAGGACCTCGGCGTTACTCTGGATCCTGATTAGAGGTCGACTGCTTAATCGGAATGGCCGATTAATTAGGGCAGATTTCAAGTTTTCATAACAATTGGAAATCGGTATTTTTGGACACCGATTTTGGCCTATTTGTATTATTATCATTATTTATTTTTTTACACCTTTATTTAACTAGGAAAGTCAGTTAAGAACACATTCTTATTTTCAATGACGCCCTAGGAACAGTGGTTAACTGGGTTAACTGCCTTGTTCATGGGCAGAACGACAGATTTTTACCTTGTCAGCTCGAGGTTTCAATCTTGCAACCTTACGGTTAACTAGTCCAAAGCTCTAACCACCTGCCTCTCATTGCACTCCACGAGGAGCCTGCTTGTTATGCGAATGCAGTAAGAAGCCAAGGTAAGTTGCTAGCTAGCATTAAACTTATCTTATAAAAAACAATCAATTTTAATCACTAGTTAACTGTACATGGTTATTACTAGTTTATCTAGCGTGTCCTGCGTTGCATATAATCGATGCGGTGCGCATTCGCGATAAAAGGACTCGTTGCTCTAACGTGTACCTAACCATAAACATCAATGCCTTTCTTAAAATAAATACACAAGTATATATTTTTTAACCTGCATATTTAGTTAATATTGCTGCTAATATGAATTTCTTTGGGTCACTTCTCTTGCAACAGAGTCAGGGTATATACAGCAGTTTGGGCTGCCTGGCTTGTTGCAAACTGTGTGAAGACTGTTTCTTCCTAACAAAGACAGCCAACTTCGCCAAACAGGGGATGATTTTAACAAAAGCGCATTTGCGAAGAAAGCACAATCGTTGCACGACTGTACCTAACCATAAACATCAATGCCTTCTTAAAATCAATACACAGAAGTATATATTTTTAAACCTGCATATTTAGCTTAAAGAAATCCAGGTTAGCAGGCAATGTTAACCAGCTGAAATTGTGTCACTTCTCTTCCGTTCATTGCACGCAGAGTCCATGTATATGCAACAGTTTGGGCCGCCTAATTTTCCAGAATTTTACGTAATTATGACATAACATTGAAGGTTGTGCAATGTAACAGGAATATTTAGACTGATGGATGCCACCCGTTAGATAAAATACGGAACGGTTCTGTATTTCACTGAAAGAATAAACGGATTGTTTTCGAGATGATAGTTTCCGGATTCGACCATATTAATGACCTAAGGCTCGTACTTCTGTGTGTTATCATGTTATAACTAAGTCTATGATTTGATAGAGCAGTCTGATTGAGTGATGGTAGGCACCAGCAGGCACGTAAGCATTCATTCAAACAGCACTTTTGTGTGTTTGCCAGCAGCTGTTTATGACTTCAAGCCTATCAACTCCCGAGATTAGGCTGGTGTAACTGATGTGAAATGGCTAGCTAGTTTGCGGGGTACGCACTAATCGTTTCAAACGTCACTCGCTCTGAGACTTGGACTAGTTGTTCCCCTTGCTCTGCATGGGTAACGCTGCTTCGAGGGTGGCTGTTGTCGATGTGTTCCTGGTTCAAACCCAGGTAGGGGCGAGGAGAGGGACGGAAGCTATACTGTTACACTGGCAATACTAAAGTGCCTATAAGAACATCCAATAGTCAAAGGTATATGAAATACAAATCGTATAGAGAGAAATAGTCATATAATTCCTATAATATCTACAACCTAAAACTTCTTACCTGGGAATATTGAAGACTCATGTTAAAAGGAACCACCAGCTTTCCATATGTTCTCATGTTCTGAGCAGGGAACTTAAAAGTTAGCTTTCTTACAAGCCACATATTGCACTTTTACTTTCTTCTCCAACACTTTGTTTTTACATTATTTAAACCAAATTGAACATGTTTCATTACTTATTTGAGGCTAAATTTATTTTATTAATGTATTATATTAAGTTAAAATAAGTGTTCATTCAGTATTGTTGCAATTGTCATTATTACAAAAAAAAAAAGTCAGATTAATCGGTATCAGCTTTTTTTGGTCCTCCAATAATCGTATCGGTATCGGCGTGGAAAAATCATAATCGGTCGACCTCTAATCCTGATCTCTCTTTTGACGAACATATAAAGACTGTTTCAAGGGCAGCATTTTTTCATTTACGTAACATTGCAAAAATCTGAATCTTTCTGCCCAAAAACAATGCAGAAATATTCATCAATGCTTTTGTCGCTACTGCAATGCTCTACTTTCCGGCTACCCGGATAAAGGACTAAATAAACTTCAGTTAGTGCTAAACATGGCTGCTAGAATCTTCACTAGAACCAAAAAATGGATCATATTACTCCAGTGCTAGCCTCTCTACACTGGCTTCCTGTTAAGGCAAGGGCTGATATCAAGGTTTTACTGTTAACCTACAAAGCATTACATGGGCTTGCTCCTACCTATCTTCCGATTTGGTCCTGCTGTACATACCTACACATACGCTACGGTCACAAGATGCAGGCCTCCTTACTGTCCCTAGAATTTCTAAGCAAACAGCTGGAGGCAGGGCTTTCTCCTATAGAGCTCCAATTTTATGGAATGGTCTGCCTACCCATGTGAGAGACGCAAACTCGGTCACAATCTTTATGTCTTTATTGAAGACTAGGTCCTATGATTGCGTGTAGTCTGGCCCAGGAGTGTGAAGGTGAACAGAAAGGCACTGGAGCAACGAACTGCCCCTGCTGTCTCTGCCTGGCCAGTTCCCCTCTCTCCACTGGGATTCTCTGCGTAAAAACCCATATTATGGGGGCTTGTCTTACCAGATGCCGCTGTTCTATCCTGCCGATACAGCGTTTAACCAGCCAGCTGTATGTTGATAATGTTGTCGTTCAGCAACGACTCCGTGAAGCATAAAATTATACAGTTTTGAATGTCCCGTTGGTAGTTTAATCTTCCACATAGGTCATTGATTTAATTTGACAAAGATTGCACGTTTGCTAGCAGAATGGTAGGCGGCGGGGGTTTATTCAATCGCCTACGAATTCTCAGAAGGCAGCCCGCTCTCTGGCCCCTTTTTCTCAACCTTCTCTTCAAGCAAATGATGGGGATCTGGGCCTGTTCCCAGGAAAGCAGTATGTCATTCAAGTCGGGCTCTTCGGACGCGTTAAAGGAAAAAAAGGATTCTGTCAGTTCGTGGTGAGTAATTCTAGTTCTGATGTCCAAAAGTTATTTTTTCTGTCATATGAGACGGTTGCAGCAAAATTATGTACAAAATAAGTTAAAAAAACAAGTTACAAACAACACAAAGAAACAAACAAAAAAAACACAATTGGACAGGAACACGTAAAACGTCAGCCTTCTTCTCCGGCGCCATCTTACCACTGAGCACACACGAAAGGGGAATACATATTGTGCTATAATAGTTGATGGTAAAGGAAATATTGAGGTAAATAGGTTGTACATCAGGTAGATTGTTTAAAAAAGGTACTCATTTTAATCTCCAAACTTATGTCAGAGTTTACTAGGAGTGGTTGGTTGGAGTCAGGCGAAGAGAGCAGAGGGTTTGGTAAATCCTAATATTTATTCTCCGGCACAAAACGGTCACGCCAAAATACAGGGTGCATGAAACAGACCAGCCCAAACACAGGACCAAACAGTCCGGAGAAAACAAACACGCAAACACATCCACAACCAACAGAGTAACAATCCCGGCGGACCTAACAGGCTTAAATAGACACAAATCAAGAAACGAAACAGGGAACAGGTGCAACCAATAAGACAAAACTAAACGGAAAGGTAAAAGGGATCGGTGGTGGCTAGTAGACCAGCGACAACGACCGCCGAGCGCCTCCCGAAAAGGCAGGGGAGCCACCTTCGGTGGGAGTTGTGACAAATTATTGGCAGCTTAGTTAGTGGTTTTGGGGCTTTTCATCTATCTGAAATGTTAAAATGTTTAGGGAGCTGAACACTCCCTTATCGGAAATACTAAAAAGGGAGTTGAAGTTTTAGGGGTGCACATCTTACTGCCCATTTTCCGTGGAACCTTATTGCATGGACGAGTAAACAATATGTGTTTACGTTTATGTTCAAAAGGGAAATATAGCTTACATTCCAGCATTCATACTCAGCCCTTTCAGGATGGATACAAAAATGATTATTTTACCCGATTGTTTTCGACTTGCACTAATATAATCACAAATAAGACAACATAAACGCAATACTTGGATAGGATTGGACTCCGTCCAACTATGTTCAGCTACCACCACACCCCTGGCTGCCTGCTGACGACTGTAGTCATCCCATCGGAACACTGATGTCTGTTGAATCATGGATGTCAAGTGTCCTCTAATAAAACATAGAGCCTCTCCCCCAAGCTCCTTCACAGGGAACAGCTGTTTTCACATCTTCTCCTAATCTTCGAGGAAATCAGTGAAAAATCTGGAGAGTGCCAATCTTCATGAGTATGGAGGTTGCCAAATTATATCTTAATGATTCTTAAAAAGGAACCCCGAATGAGTACAGAATTGGAGAATCTCTCCATCTAATGAGCGCATTCATGACTTATGCTGACTTACGTTTCTAAAATGCTAATGAAACACAACATCTTAAATTGGAAATCCTCTTACATGGTTTCATGTTGTTTTCTTAATAAATCAACATCATTAATCTGCTATTAAAGAGAGATGACAATTACTTTAACTGAGAAAAATGTTGTGTGCTCTATTTATGCACTCACACAGAATATGTATAATAACCAAGTCTGTTTGTTATTATTCAAACAACCAATCAGACATTCACAAACAGAGCTGATTGTTGCCACCCTTAAGCGTCCTCAATGTTTACAAAACTAATCAAGGACCTTGTACTACGCACAAAACTTCCAACTATCCACTCTATTCATTTGAACCTTGAGCCAAATAAAAGATATTCATAATATGATGATAATCAAGTAGATACAATCAGTCACGTTCTGACCTTAAAACCTTTGTTTTGTCTTTGTTTTAGTATGGTCAGAAACACCCACCACTAAAGGACTAAGCAGTGTGGTATCGGGCAGCAGCGGTCTCCGGACTCCTGGACATGGGAGGAGATACTTGACGGCAAGGGACACTGGGCACAGGCTGGGGAATATCGGCGCCCCAAGGCAGAGCTGGAGGCAGCGAAATGAGGAGGCAGCACGGCAGCGCGACAGGCACAAAAAAATGGGAGGGGGCACACGGGAAGTGGGACAGAGTCAGGTTGGAGACCTGAGCCCACTCCTCATGCTTATCGGAAGAAGCGCAGTACTGGACAGGCTCCATATTATGCGGTCAATAGCACGGTGTCGCCAGTACGCGCTCATAGCCCGGTGGGCTATAGGCCAGCCCCTCGCAAGTGCCATGCGAGAGTAGGCATCCAGCCAGGGTGTGGGCCAGCCCAGCGTGTTAGGTCTCCAGGACGCCGTTTCGGTCCAGGGTATCCTGCGCCGGCGCTGCGTGCTGTGTCTCCAAGGCGCTGGGAGGTGACGGGCAAATGTGGGTATTGAGCCGAAGGGACAGGTGCGAGTGGTATGCTCCAGTGCTTACCCACAGCCCGGTTCAACCTGTGCCTGCACTCGGGAGGGTCCGGGCTAAAGTGGGCATCCAGCCTGGAGGAGTGGTGCCTAGGCTGCGCACCAGAGCTCCAGTGCTCCCCCACTGCCTGGTCCATCCGGTGCCTCCTCCATGCACCAGGCCTCTTGTAGGTCTCTCTGTCTCCTCCCTACAGGTGCTCCCGCCTGTCCAGCACTGCCAGAGCCTTCCTCCTGTCCGGCGCTGCCGGAGTCTCCCGCCTGTCCGGCGCTGCCGGAGTCTCTCGCCTGTCCGGCGCTGCCGGAATCTCCCGTCCATTCGGGACCGTGGCTTGGGTCCCCAGTCCGAGGTCGGCGGCGAGGGTCGCCGTTTTTAAGAGGCCACGGAGGCGGATAAAAACTATGGTGAAGTGGGATCCACGTCCTGTGCCAGAACCGCCACCGCGGACAGACGCCTACCCAGACCCTCCCCTATAGTTTCAGGTTTTGCGGCCGGAGTCCGCACCTTTGGGGGGGGTACTGTTAGTTCCTTTCTTTTGTCTTTGTTTTTGTATGGTCAGGGCGTGAGTTGGGGTGGGCAGTCTATGTTTGTTTTTCTATGTTGGTTTTTGAGTTTGGCCTAGTATGGTTCTCAATCAGAGGCAGGTGTCGTTAGTTGTCTCTGATTGAGAATCATACTTAGGTAGCCTTTTTCCACCTGTGTTTCCTGGGTGTTTATTTTCTGTCTTTGTGTATGTCGCCAGACAGGACTGTTTCGGTTTTCATTTATTCACGTTTATTGTTTTGTTCCAGCGTTCTGTTCAGTTTGATTCATTAAATATTACATCATGAACACTTACCAAGCTGCAAATTGGTCCTCCGATCCTTCTCGCTACTCCTCCTCAGAAGAGGAGGACGAGATCTGTTACACAATCACATTAACACAAATGTTTCTATTATCTTGATTGGTAGGGAAACTGCACATCTGTGTATACAAATATAACCCAACATAACATCAAATAATTTTAAACATATCATTATAAGGGTAAGGGTTTTCCTGTGGTGAAGGAGAAGCGGACCAAAATGCAGCGTGGTGGTTATTCATGTTCTTTAATAAAGGAACTAGACATGAAATAACTAACAAAACAATAAATGTGCAAAAACCTAAACAGTCCTATCTGGTGCAAACACAGAGACAGGAACAATCACCCACCAACACACAGTGAAACCCAGGCTACCTAAGTATGATTCTCAATCAGAGACAACTAATGACACCTGCCTCTGATTGAGAACCATACTAGGCCGAAACATAGAAATACCCAAAACCTAGAAAAACAAACATAGACTGCCCACCCAACTCACACCCTGACCAACTAAATAAATACAAAACAAAGGAAATAAAGGTCAGTACGTGACAATAAGCAATGAAATAAACTGAGAATTAGAATTGGAACCAGTTTGATGAGTTCAAGTATAATTGTCCATTCCTATCAATAAGGAGATCCTCAATATTTGCTGCTGACATTTTGTTGTGTCACTTTTGTGAGTTCTGTGTCAATACTAAGGCATAAATAACATATATGCTAAGATTCTTCTCACAGTGGAAATACTTCCATAATTTACACATGAGTTATTGCTGTATGTTTGGGAAATTGTATAGATGACATTTAAGTGAATGCCATAAAGTGAGCCTCCAACTACCTTTATTATCAATACAGTGTTATCGGAGGTGCACACCTGCACATTTCTGACTCGTGACTTTCACAAACATATCACACAGGCCATTGCTTTATAAGCGTTTATCAATTAATGACATCCATAAATGAACATAACAGCTTTAATTCCCAACAAAACCTTTCTTACGCGCCTAAACTCTAGTACCAACAATTAAAGTGCAGACAAAATAACAATAAAACTGAATATATGCTAAAAAAGGAATTGATGAATAGATTTTTCTCCTTTTCAATCTTCTTTCCTTGGTTCCTGTTTTCCCTCCATCTTGTTCCCTCTCTGTAGTTGCAGAGTGCTGACATGGCAGCTGCCTCAGATTTGCTTTCCCAATGTGGCAGTAAGATCAATAGATTGGGATTCATTGGGACCTGCGAACAGCATTGTGAAAATTATCCTATATGGAGTTCAGAGAATTGCCTGTCCAAGGGAAAAATAATCAATTAATCCCTACAGAAAATGTACAAGAGATTGATTAAAAAGCAAAAATGGGCCATTTCAGCACCACCACAGGTCATATTTAAGTGATAATGTCTGAGAAGCCGGTGTTTGGAGGATATATTGGCATGGGTGTTAGTCGAGGGCCTGCAAACCGTGACAATATAAACTTTCCAAACACCGGCTTCGAGGGCATTATCACTTTCATACAACGGGTTATTTTCATTGAAAACGTTATTTTGATGAATGTATTCATACTATTTCATCCTTCCACAAGACACAGTCCCGACATAAATCTAGGGTTGCTAGAGATGCGACCCAGTCGTTCAGTCTTGTTTTTCTGTTTTGTTGTTCTGTATCCAGTCGTTCGTTCTAAATGTGGCTGGCAATGTTCTTATCCCTTGCTTGATAGCTAGCCAACTATGACTAATTTACAGTCACGTCAAAAGGTGCAGCCAGAATAACAGCAAAGTAGTTGCATTTGCGTTTGCTTAAGCTGTTTTCTAGTGATATTTATTTGGATACATCTATAACAATGAGCTCTGAGGCACGATTTAGCCTGGCATAGAAAATGTGCTCACTCGTCAGGACACTGTTGTTCAGAGGAGCTAGCCAACAACACAGCAACAGTAACACAATCAATTCAAACTGAAGCTGGAAAGACTGCAAATTAGATGCGTTTCATTTGACCTTTTTCAGTTGACATTTTTTTGTATATATCCATAAAAATTATGTCAGCTGATTCATGATTTCGACTGGCTGAGAAACGTTGACTGCATTTCTGGCTCGTCCCGATTCCTGACATGTTCATTGCTATGGGACAGCAGGAGATTGAATTTGAATATTGAAACAATGTTGCAAATGTTGGAGAGACAGACAGCAAACTTTATTCAAATCTCCACTGTTGAAAACGAAATGTTAGTCTAAAAGAAATGTGAGATAATGTCTAGATGCTTTTTATAGTGGAGATCAAGTTTATAAATTGCCTGGCTGGGCTGATGAGACAGTGGATTGAGCAGTCAAATGTAACAGAGTAAATAGGCATTTTACCGTCATAGATTTAGCCGGTGGCAATTTGTGTGATAGACACCGGCTGAAATGCGCTTTTAACCAATCAGTATTCAGAATGATTACACACCTGTTGTATAAATGCACCATACTCTAGAGGCTGGATTCAACAGACAAGGGATGTGGCAGTGTTTTGCAGTCAATCTTTTTAAGGTCCTTGGAGGGAATGTGTGACTGTGAGTGCCTCAGCGCATAGCCTAGTTGTGTGCATTCAAGTACGTGTGTGCATGTGTTTGTGTAAATTATAGATTCAAATCCTTCATTTTGTACAATAGCTTACACACACTCAATTATTCATGATTTCAACAAGCTCTCAATAACTCATTATCTGTTGCATTGAAAAAGGGCAACATCATGAGTAATCTCATATCTCATATGAGTAATCAGACTGCTGAATAATATGTCTCACGTTATTCAGGAAGAGAGTGTTGTTTTCACGCAGCACACCCACTGTGTTCTCCAAGGAGCAGAGCTAGTCTATACCCTGTAAGAGATCAGCCCACTCTGTGTATGTTTGTAGTGTACTGGATAATTCCCAACCTTTCCCTTGCTGTGTACTTCATCCAATGCTTAAGTTACTTTAGTGGGCCTGTGATTTATGTGCTTTGGTCTGAGGAGAATAGAGTCACCCAAAGGATGCATGTGTGACAATAAGACTGTTGAGATGCAAACTACTCTCTTCTATGAGTGGAGGCACAAAAACAGATGAAGCATGTGAGAATGTTGGAATGAGGACTGTGGCGGTCATGAAATTTTGTCAGCCGGTGATTGTCAAGCAAGTAACTGCCAGTCTCATGGTAATTGACCGTTAATTAACATAAACACATTTAGCATCTGATGGCTTCCACACATAGCCTACAAGCCAATAATGCAGACTTTTGGAAAATCTACCTTTGAAAAAGTCTAATAAATCCATGTAATATAGCCTACATCAAAATGTTATTTTAGACAGGTCTAAAGAAGTTTAATATGAAGAACATGTAATATATTTCAGAAGGACAGAATAGCATACTCTGAGTTGTCCTAATGTTAGGCCCTGATCTGGCTATGCCATATGGCTGTGGGCTATACAAGCTCATTTAGCAGACAAGATTTGCTTAGAATTCCGTGGCAATATTTTATATTATTTTATAGTATGAAGAATACAATTGAACATAGCTGAATAAAATGGAAAGGATATTTTCTCCAAATGATTTGAGGGAGTGCACACGTGGCTATTCATGTTGAGCAGTTAAGAAACAGGTACTCCTATATGCTTAATTTAGAGTTATTTATGTAACTTCAGTTGTGATATAAATGTTGGGCTATATGTTAAGATTTATAAGACATTCTAAGGCTGCATGATGCGACTCTAATGATGATTTGAAAAAAGTTGCATGAAAGGTCTGAGCTCTGCTTTGTTTATTTTACAGGCTGTACACACGTCATCAGTTTCTCATTCACAATTTGACTAGCATAAAAAACAAACGTTTTAGGGCCTTCTGAGTGGTGCAGAGGTCTACGGCTGGAGTCTGGGTTCGAGTCCAGGCTCTGTTGCAGCTGGCCGCGACCCGGGAGTCCCATGGGGTGGCACACAATTGGCCCAGCGTTGTCCAGGTTAGGGGAGGGTTTGGCCGGCAGGGGTGTCTTTGTCCCATCATGCACTAGCAACTCCTGTGGCTCGCTTCTGGGTTAAGTGGGCATTGTGTCAAGAAGCAGTGCGGCTTGGTTGGGTTGTGTTTCGGAGGACGCATGGCTCTCGACCTTCGTCTCTCCCAAGTCCGTATGGGAGTTGCAGCGATGAGACAAGACTGTAAATACCAATTGGATACCACGAAATTGGGGAGAAAAGTGGTTTTTAAAAAACGGTTTTAATGAGCCTGGGGCAACAGATTTAGTCTAAACGTTTAGCCTAAACATTTAGCCTAAAATGTTGATATACTATTAAGGCTATTTCTTCACATTATAACCTCAGCAATGGGCACACGGTAGTAGGCTATATGCGTGAATGTTCCATTACACAAATAAGATTATGCATGTAATGCCTTTATTGTAAAGGTGCATTTTTATGGTGAAAATTATCTTCCCCAAACTTGAAACTCACCAGCTACATATGTATGCCAGTTAGGCTCTACACCCCTTGTAAAGCGAGTTAATGTGCTTCATTTTAAGAAGTTATTTGTCCGCTTTAGTCATGAGCCAACCCTATCAAAACATATAGACCTATGGGCTACATGAGGTGTGCAACTATGATTTGAAAAAGTCACCAAAAAAAGCATGCGCTGTTTGGCATCATTCACAAGTGACAGGCTAATATTTTCACCCATCAGACTATTCTTGATTTAATCTTGTCTTAACATATACTAAATAAAATATGTGGGAAATTTGTTTTGATTTAGAATGGACCATTATCATGCACCTGTCTCGAAACAGGGGCAGTGGGGGGGATACATGTCATCTATGCACTTAAATAGCAAATGGAGGACGCTTTCCCATGGTTCATTTTCATGCCAGCCAGGTAGACTATACTCCTGTTTTAAAGAGAAGCAATGTGCTTAATATTATGACGGTTGAGAATAAATATACTAGGCCTAGCCAAAATAAGCTGATGGGATCCTCCTCTTTTTAATAGAGGCATTCACTCTGTTTTCTCACGCTATTGCATAGCCGATAGAAATGTTAGGCAAAACATGAGCTCATGGGCTCTCATGTGTTTGATTAGATTTTAGATTATATTTGCATTGTCGAGTGATTAGAGGGACAATAGAGTGCTGAGTTCCAGGCAGTTAGCAAGTTTGGTAGGCTACTAATGAACATCACCAGCATCAGAGCTTGGAGAAGCCTAATTATCATAACTAAATAGTCACATGGAATTTGACTGCCATCATGACTCATGACCGCCGGTGTGGCAGTAATATGTTCACCGTAACAGCCCTAGTTGGAATGCACTTTATTTCCTTCCAAAGTTCCATGCTGACCCCGGAATAGACTAACTAATAAGATAATGCATAAAACATTCCCCTAATGTTGCAAACATTTTCATATACATTTTTTTAATGAATCAATTAAATGTATTTATAAAAGCCCTTCTTACATCAGCTGATGTCACAAAGTGATGTACAGAAACCCAGCCTAAAACCCCAAACAGCAAGCAATGCAGGTGTAGAAGCATGGTGGCTAGGAAAAACTCCCTAGAAAGGCCAGAACCTAAGAAGATACCTAGAGAGGAACCAGGCTATGTGGGGTGGCCAGTCCTCTTCTGGCTGTGCCGGGTGGAGACTTTAACAGAACATGGCCAAGATGTTAAAATGTTCATAGATGACCAGCAGGGTCAAATAATAATAATCACAGTGGTTGTCGAGGGTGCAACAGGTCAGCACCTCAGGAGTAAATGTCATTTGGCTTTTCTGAGCCAATCATTCAGAGTATCTCTACCACTCCTGCTGTCTCTAGAGAGTTGAAAACAGCAGGTCTGGGACAGGTAGCACGTCTGGTGAACAGGTCAGGGTTCCATAGCTGCAGGCAGAACAGTTGAAACTGGAGCAGTAGCACGGCCAGGTGGACTGGGGACAGCAAGGAGTCATCAGGGCAGGTAGTCCTGAGGCATGGTCCTAAGGCTCAGGTCCTCCGAGAGAGCGAAAGAAAGAGAGGGAGAAAGAATGAAAGAGAATTAGAGAGAGCATACTTAAATTCCCACAGCACCCTGGAAAAGACAGTAGAAATACTACAGATATAACAGATTGACCCTAGCCCCCCGAAACATAAACTACTGCAGCATAAATACTGGAGGCTGAGACAGGAGGGGTCGGGAGACACTGTGGCCCCGTCTGACGATACACCCGGACAGGGCCAAACAGGCAGTGTATAATCCCATTCACTTTGCCAAAGCACAGCCCTCCCCCACCACTAGAGGGATATCTTCATCCACCAACTTACCATCCTGAGACAATGCCGAGTATAGCCCACAAAGATGTCCGCCACGGCACGAACCCAAGGGGGGGGCGCCAACCTGGACAGGAAGATCAACCCACTCAAGTGACGCACCCCTCCTAGGGATGGCATGGAAGAGCACCAGTAAGCCAGTGACTCAGCCCCTGTAATAGGGTTAGAGGCAGAGAATCCCAGTGGAGTGAGGGGAACCGGCCAGGCAGAGACAGCAAGGGCGGTTCGTTGCTCCAGTGCCTTTCCGTTCACCATCACACTCCTGGACCAGACTACGCTCAATCATAGGACCTACGGAAGAGATGAGTCTTCAATAAAGACTTAAAGGTTGAGACCGAGTCTGCGTCTCTCACATGGATAGGCAGACCATTCCATAAAAATTGAGCTCTATAGGAGAAAGCCCTGCCTCCAGCTGTTTGCTTAGAAATTCTAGCGTCAGTAAGGAGGCCAGCATCTTGTGACCGTATCGTACGTGTAGGTATGTACGGCAAGACCAAATCAGAAAGATAGGAAGGAGCATGCCCATGTAATGCTTTGTAGGTTAGCAGTAAAACCTTGAAATCAGCCCTTGCCTTAACAGGAAGCCAGTGTAGAGATGCTAGCACTGGAGTAATATGATCACATTTTTTGGTTCTAGTCAAGATTCTAGCAGCTGTGTTTAGCACTAACTGAAGTTTATTTAGTCCTTTATCCGGGTAGCCGGAAAGTAGAGCATTGCAGTAGTCTAACCTAGAAGTGACAAAAGCATGGAGACATTTTTCTGCATCATTTTTGGTCAGTAAGTTTCAGATTTTTGCTGTTATGTTACGTAGATGGAAAAAAGCTGTCCTTGAAACAGTCTTGATATGTTCTTCAAAAGAGAGATCAGGGTCTAGAGTAACATTGAGGTCCTTCACAGTTTTATTTGAGACGACTGTACAACCATCAAGATTAATTGTCAGATTCACAGATCTTTTTGTTTCTTGGGACCTAGAACAAGCATCTCTGTTTTGTCCGAGTTGAAATGTAGAACATTTGCCGCCATCCACTTCCTTATGTCTGAAACACAGGCTTCCAGGGAGGGCAATTTTGGGGCTTCACCATGTTTCATCAACATGTACAGCTATGTGTTGTCTGTGTCAGTGAAAGTTAACATGTTTCCAAATGACATCACCAAGAGGTAAAATATATAGTGAAAATAATAGTGGTCCTAAAACAAAGCCTTGCGGAACACCAAAATGTACAGTTGATTTGTCAGAGGACAAACCATCCACAGAGACAAACTGATATCTTTCCGACAGATAAGATCTAAACCAGGCCAGAACTTGTCCGTGTAGACCAATTTGGGTTCCAATCTCTCCACAAGAATGTGGTGATCGATGGTATCAAAAGCAGCACTAAGGTCTAGGAGCACGAGGACAGATGCAGAGCCTCAATCTGACGCCATTAAAAGGTAATTTATCACCTTCACAAGTGCAGTCTCAGTGCTATGATGGGGTCTAAACCCAGACTGAAGCGTTTTGTATACATTGTTTGTCTTCAGGAAGGCAGTGAGTTGCTGCGCAACAGCTTTTCAAATTTTTTTGAGAGGAATGGGAGATTCGATATAGGCCGATAGTTTTTCTGGGTCAAGGTTTGTTTTTTTCAAGAGAGGCTTTATTACTGCCACCTTTAGTGAGTTTGGTACACATCCGGTGGATAGGGAGCCGTTTAATATGTTCAACATAGGAGGGCCAAGCACAGGAATGCACAAAACATTCCCCTAATGTTGCCAACATTTTCATACATATTTTTAAATGTTATTTTCTGTTTAAAAGTTCCCAAAATATTTAATGCGGTTGTGGGAACAGTCTTGGGACATTACAAGTGTAACGGGATTCTTCCTGGGAAGGAGTGGCGGACCAAAATGCAACGTGGTTGAAGTTCATGTTTTTTAATAAGAAAACTAAACATGAACATAATACAAAACAATAAACATGGAAAAACCGAAACAACCCTATCTGGTGCAACAAACACAAAGACAGGAAACAATCACCCACAAAACCCAACACCAAATAGGCTACCTAAATATGGTTCCCAATCAGAGACAATGACTAACACCTGCCTCTGATTGAGAACCATATCAGGCCAAACACAGAAACAGACAAACTAGACACACAACATAGAATGCCCACTCAGATCACACCCTGACCAACCAAAACATAGAAACATACAAAGCAAACTATGGTCTGGGTGTGACAACAAGACATTCCCAAAACACAAAATCTGTCCAGTTGTTCTGACATTCATACAATGTTTCTTTAACGGTGCACAACGTTCCCGCGATGTTGCAGGAAGGTAAACATACATTTTTATGTATTCTTTAAAGATTTCAGAAATATTGTACTTAGGTTATACCCAGCATTGCCTTAATGTTCTTAGAATGTTAGTCCTATGTTCATAGAACAGTAAAACTAAGTTGAACAGTCCATGGGGGTTTCTTTCATGTGTTAGTGCTATCTTACTGTTGATGTAGAATTCATGTAGAAACACACAGCAGTTTCTTGTAATCACATGACATTTTAATCACATGACACTTTATGACAATCACATGACACTTTAAATTATAATATTGGCAATTATTTATAGTAATGTGACATTTTACCAGATTATTATTGTGCAAACATAGTTTAACCAAAAAAATGTTGATAGATCCAACCAGGGATTAAACCTGACACAAACACTTACACAAACAGTCTGACACTATTGCAGCAATAGGATAACTAGGGCTCTATCAAATATTTTGGATAATTAACCCAAGATAGACCACAGCCTGTCATTTCCAATGGGAGCAAAGGAATCATAGTGGGCTGAACAAGCAAGGAGGTGGGCAGAGCCAAGCACGAGCTAGCGAGAGGCTATTGGTATGTTCTAGCATGTATTTGCATATTTACGTAAGGGAACACCTACGATGTGAAGTGTTCATGTGCAGTAACTCAATTCACCCTTGCACTCCTTCTAAACAACGCAATTTTAGGCAAAGGATAAAGTCCACAAAACACAGTCCACTCTGTTCTAACAGATTCTAGTTTTGGAAACAGAAAACTGTACTGAGATCAAATGTTTCATAGACGAAAAAATTTGCAGAATCCATCTCACTCCATCTTCTCCAACTTCCCAAACACTGGGCTTCCTCTCACCACCATATTTGGTAGTGAGTGCAAACGCCAACCGCATGCTTCACATTTATACATCTGGTGAAATATCTGTCTCGTTGTTCTATCTCTGGCTCTACTCAATCAGTAAAGCTGAAGTATTACAGATTCCGCAATAGAAATGTAAAGGTAATTTCTGATTGAACCGACATATGCAGCTTTTACCGTGAATGCAGTTTCCGCTAAAGCGGGAACATTGCTTTTAAATTTCAATCATGCTGTAAAGCTGAACTTCCAAGATGCGGATAGAAAATATGTATCCTCAATTTCAAATCTTCTGTTTGATTAGAATGTTGCAAGAACATTAATGTGTCCAGTTTTCTGAGGGTTGGGAGAGTATTCCATCACCAATGTTTCGACTTTTATTTTCCCTACAAATCTGAATTCAGAAATCATATAATTTTACATTATTGCCATAGATTTTGGTGAGGTGCAAATATTTGCTAAGACATTTAGCCATAATTTGCAATGTATACTGATCAAAAATATAAACACAACATGCAACAATTTCAAAGATTGTACTGAGTTACAGTTCATATAAGGAAATCAGTCAATTGAAATAAATGATTTTGTCCCTAATCTATGGATTTCACATAACTGGGCAGGGGTGCAGCCATGGGTAGGCCTGGGAGGGCATATGTCCACCCACTGGGCAGCCAGGCCCAGCCAATTATAATGAGTTTTTCCCCACAAAGGGGTTTTCTTACAGACAGAAATACTCCTCAGCACCCCCCATAGCCCTCCTCAGACGGTCCCACAGGTGAACATGCCGGATGTGGAGGCCCTGGGCTGGCGTGGTTACACGTGGTCTGCGGTTGTGGCGCCGGTTGGACGTACTGCCAAATTATAATAAATACGTTGGGGGCAATTTATGGTCGAGAAATGAAGAATTACCCTAATAAAATAAAATCACGTAAGACGATTGAAATGCCATTTGTAAGATACATTTCTAAGTTTGGGGACTTTGCAGCAACGTTTTCAGAACCACTGTCACGCCCTGGTCAAAGTATTTTGTGTTTATCTTTATGTATTTGGTCAGGCCAGGGTGTGGCATGGGGTTTTTGTAATTGTGGTGTGTTTGTCTTGGGGTTTTGGTGGTGGTATTGGGATTGTAGCTTAGTGGGTTGTCTAGCAAGGTCTATGGTCCTATGTGTACTCGTTGTTAGTTTGCACCAGATAGGCTGTTTCGGTTTCGTTTATTGTTTTTTGTAAGTTCGTGTTTTTTTGTTATATTAAACATGGATCGCAATCGACACGCTGCAGTTTGGTCCGACTCTCTTTCATCACCACTAGAAAACCGTTACAGAATCACCCACCACCAACGGACCAAGCGGCGTGTCAACAGGCAGGAGCAGCCGAAAAGGAGATGCTCACCAAGGATTTCTGGTCATGGGAGGAGATCTTCGACGGGAGAGGACCCTGGGCTAAACCAGGGGAGTGTAGCCGCCCAAAGGAGCAACAGGAGAAGAGGCAACAGAGGCAGCAGCAGCAGGAGCAGCAGCAGCTACAGTGGGAGAGGTTGCACCACCTGGAGTTATGGACATGGGAGGAGGAATTGGACGGTAAAGGACCCTGGAATGAGCCTGGAGATTATTGTCGCCCCAAAGCCGAGCTGGAGGCAGCAAAAGCAGAGAGGCGGCATTATGAGGAGCTAGCACGGCAGAGCGGATGGAAGCCCGAGAGTCAGCCCCAAAAATTTCTTGGGGGGCTTACAGGGAGTATGGCTATGCCAGGTAGGAGACCTGCGCAAACTCCCTGTGCTTACCGGGGGCTGGAGAGACCGGGCAGGCACCGTGTTATGCTGTGGAGCGCACGGTGTCTCCAGTGCGGGTGCACAGCCCGGTTCGGTATATTCCAGCTCCTCGTATCGGCCGGGCTAGAGTGGGCATCGAGCCAGGTAAGGTTGGGCAGGCTCGGTGCTCAAGAGCTCCAGTGCGCCTGCACGGTCCGGTCTATCCAGTACCACCTCCACACCCCAGCCCTCCGGTAGCAGCTCCCCGCACCAGGCTTCCTGTGCGTGTCCTCGATCCAGTACCACCAGTTCCAGCACCACGCACCAGGCCTTCAGTGTGCCTCGCCTGTTCAGCGCAGCCAGCGCTTTTCTCCTCTCCTGCGCTGCTGGAGTCTCCCGCCTGTTTAACGCAGCCAGAGCCTTCCTCCTCTACAGCGCTGCCGGAGCCTCCCGCCTGTTCAGCGCAGCCAGAGCCTTTCTCCTCTACAGCGCTGCCGGAGCCTCCCGCCTGTTCAGCGCAGCCAGAGCCTTCCTCCTCTACAGCGCTGCCGGAGCCTCCCGCCTGTTTAGCGCAGCCAGAGCCTTTCTCCTCTCCTGCGCTGCCGGAGTCTCACGCCTATCTAGCGCTGTTAGAGCTTTCCTCATCTCCAGCGCTGCCGGAGTCTTCCGCCTGTTTAGCGCAGCCAGAGCCTTCCTCCGACACAGCGCTGCAGGAGTCTCCCGCCTGTTCAGCGCAGCCAGAGCTGCCAGTCTGCATGAAGCAGCCAGAGCTGTCAGTCTGCATGGAGCAGTCAGAGCTGTCAGTCTGCATGGAGCAGTCAGAGCTGTCAGTCTGCATGGAGCAGTCAGAGCTGTCAGTCTGCATGGAGCAGCCAGAGCTGTCAGTCTACATGAAGCAGCCCGAGCTGCCAGTCTGCATGAAGCAGCCAGTCTACATGGAGCAGCCAGAGCTGTCAGTCTACATGAAGCAGCCCGAGCTGCCAGTCTGCATGAAGCAGCCAGTCTACATGGAGCAGCCAGAGCTGTCAGTCCGCATGGAGCAGCCAGAGCTGTCAGTCCGCATGGAGCAGCCAGAGCTGTCAGTCTGCATGGAGCAGCCAGAGCTGTCAGTCCGCATGGAGCAGCCAGAGCTGTCAGTCTACAGGAAGCAGCCCGAGCTGCCAGTCTGCATGAAGCAGCCAGTCTACATAGAGCAGCCAGAGCTGCCAGTCTGCATGAAGCAGCCAGAGCTGTCAGTCTGCATGGAGCAGTCAGAGCTGTCAGTCTGCATGGAGGAGCCAGAGCTGTCAGTCTACATGAAGCAGCCCGAGCTGCCAGTCTGCATGAAGCAGTCAGTCTACATGGAGCAGCCAGAGCTGTCAGTCCGCATGGAGCAGCCAGAGCTGTCAGTCTACATGAAGCAGCCCGAGCTGCCAGTCTGCATGAAGCAGCCAGTCTACATGGAGCAGCCAGAGCTGTCAGTCTGCATGAAGCAGCCAGAGCTGTCAGTCTGCATGGAGCAGCCAGTCTGCATGGAGCAGCCAGTCTGCACGGAGCTGTCAGTCTGCACGGAGCTGTCAGTCTGCACGGAGCTGTCAGTCTGTAAGGAGCTGCCAGTCTGCAAGGAGCTGCCAGTCTGCAAGGAGCTGCCAGTCAGCACGGAGCCGCCAGAGCGGTCAGTCTGTAAGAAGCCGCCAGAGCTGTCAGCCTATATGGAGCAGCTAGTGCCGCCAGTCTGCCCAGCGCCGCCAGTGCCCCCAGTCTGCCCAGCATCGCCAGTCTGCCCAGCGCCATCAGTCTGCCCAGCATCGCCAGTCTGCCCAGCATCGCCAGTCTGCCCAGCATCGCCAGTCTGCCCAGCATCGCCAGTCTGCCCAGCACCGCCAGTCTGCCCAGCGTCGTCAGTCTGCCCAGCGTCGTCAGTCTGCCCAGCACCGCCAGTCTGCCCAGCGTCGCCAGTCTGCCCAGCGTCGCCAGTCTGCCCGGCGCCGCCAGTCTGCCCGGCGCCGCCAGTCTGCCCGGCGCCGCCCGTCTGCCCAGCATCGCCAGTCTGCCAGACTCTTCCAGATCTGCCAGTCAGCCAGACTCTTCCAGATCTGCCAGTCAACCAGACTCTTCCAGATCTGCCAGTCAACCAGACTCTTCCAGATCTGCCAGTCAACCAGACTCTTCCAGATCTGCCAGTCAACCAGACTCTTCCAGATCTGCCAGTCAACCAGACTCTTCCAGATCTGCCAGTCAACCAGACTCTTCCAGATCTGCCAGTCAGCCAGGATCTGCCAGTCAGCCAGGATCTGCTGAAACCACCAGCCAGCCAGGAGCTGGTAGATCTATCTACCTGCCTGAGCTTCCTCTCACTCCTGAGCTTCCTCTCACTCCTGAGCTTCCTCTCACTCCTGAGCTTCCTCTCACTCCTGAGCTTCCTCTCACTCCTGAGCTTTCTCTCACTCCTGAGCTTTCTCTCACTCCTGAGCTTTCTCTCACTCCTGAGCTTTCTCTCACTCCCGAGCTTCCCCTCAGTCCCGAGCTGCCTCGGTCCCGAGCTGTCCTTCAGTCCCGATCTGTTCCTCAGTCCAGTGGGGTTCTGGGTGAGGACTACTAGGCCATGGTCGGCGGCGAGGGTGGACTATCCAGGGACGAAGGGAGAGGGGACTAAGACATTAAAGGAGTGGGGTCCACGTCCCGCGCCGGAGCCGCCACCATGGACAGACGCCCACCCGGACCCTCCCTATTGTTTTGAGGTGCGTTCGGGAGTCCGCACCTTAGGGGGTTCTGTCACGCCCTGGTCAAAGTATTTTGTGTTTATCTTTATGTATTTGGTCAGGCCAGGGTGTGGCATGGGGTTTTTGTAATTGTGGTGTGTTTGTCTTGGGGTTTTGGTGGTGGTATTGGGATTGTAGCTTAGTGGGTTGTCTAGCAAGGTCTATGGCTGTCTGGAGTGGTTCTCAATCAGAGGCAGGTGCTTATCGTTGTCTCTGATTGGGAACCATATTTAGGCAGCCATATTCTTTGAGTTTGTCGTGGGTGATTGTCCTTAGTGTCCTATGTGTACTCGTTGTTAGTTTGCACCAGATAGGCTGTTTCGGTTTCGTTTATTGTTTTTTGTAAGTTCGTGTTTTTTTGTTATATTAAACATGGATCGCAATCGACACGCTGCAGTTTGGTCCGACTCTCTTTCATCACCACTAGAAAACCGTTACAACCACATCCATTATCGCTTCCAAAAACATTATTGGAACATCATGTCTGTCGCAACATTACAGATTAACTTCATAAGACTCGCAGGAATGTTTGTTGTTATAGGTGTAATGAATAACATCTCCATCAAAATGTGTCAAATATTTTCTCTGAATAATTTTACTAGTGAAAGTATGTTCTTAGAATGTGATTGGAATGTGTCAGAAACATCAGACTATAACTTCATGAGAGTCTTGTGGGAATATTCCCTGTCTGTTATCATGGGTGTTTGAGATTGTCTCTAACGTTAGCAGAACGTTCCAGTAATGTATTTTTTTAATGAATCACTTGTATTAAATCCAGACATATTTGCTGAAGTTTGTTTAGAAAACATTTTTTGGAACAATCATGTTATAACATCCAACGATGACTTTATGGGAGTCTTGTGGGAATGTTCCCTACACGTTGTTATGGTTGTTTAGGGTGACGTCTCCATCTACGTTTGCAGAACCTTTCTTTAATGTTTCAGAATGCCGACGTAATTGCTGGAGTATGTTCAGGGAACATTTTTGGAACATCATGTTATAATGCCATACTATAACTTTGAGACCATTGTGGAAATATCCGTCCACTTCAAATGAAATCAAATGTTATTTGTCATATGTGCCGAATACAACAGGTGTAGAGCTTACAGTGAAATGCTGAATACAACAGGTGTAGAACTTACCGTGAAATGCTGAATACAACAGGTGTAGAACTTACCGTGAAATGCTGAATACAACAGGTGTAGAACTTACCGTGAAATACTTACTTTACAAGCCATTAACCAACAATGCCGTTAAGAAAATAGAGTTGAGAAGATATTTGCTAAATAAAGTAAAAAATAAAATAAATGTAGCACAATAAGATTACATAACAATAACAAGGCTTTATTCAGTGGGTACCCTGGAGGTTTTTGTTTAGTTCCCGGCTTGTTCCTGGGACATCTGTAAAGATGTTCTCCCAAAAAAGTAATGTCATTACACATCACCTCTTGCCCAGCCCATCAAGGACATGATTGGTGAACCACTGATCCATTCACAGATCCTTGTCTGTTGGCAAGATTAGGGACACGCACATACACAGTGCTTTCAACTTCCATATTTGACAGACTTTGACATATATGATTGCATTGCGCATGTTCATTTATGCTGTCATTATGATTCAACATGTTCTCACCTGAGATTTGAACTCAAAAACTATTAGTTCACGGAATTCCAGTATTCCTGCTACGTCATCATATCTGTATCAATGACTGATTTCACCTTTATTTCTACACTTAGCACTTCAAATCTCAGCTCTGTTAAATGTACACTCAAGAAAAACTATTTGATTTGTCATAGTGATGAAGAAGCTACATTAAAACAGAGTAATATGCCCCACCAACCCAAAACTTGCTGAAATAAGTCAATAGAATAGTTAGATTAACTGACACAGACATGGTGGCGTAGCAGGAAGATCATAATGCCATGAACCAAGAGGTTGTGATTGCACATGTGCACCTCGGACTGTGTGCTTTGGCATTCTAACCCAGCAGCTCAGATCGATGTCCCTGTGATGACATTGGCCTGTGAGAGGATAGATCTCCTCCATCCTCTCACTTCTCTTCCTTCTGTCTGACTGGCTCATTCATTAATTGGTCCAATGGGAGCACATTCTGGGAGATGACTGTGGAGGGCCAAGGCTGAACCACAACTGGGAGAGACTCAGTGGTGTGAAAAGGTCAGCGGATTACAGGGGTTAGAGTTAGAACATGAAAGGGGCATCCCTCCTGTGTTTTCTTTTGTAAGGGCCACAACGTGGCTCCCAAGTGTGCAGACTTACTGAGAGTACTTGGTACCGTACTTTGAGATGACAGACATTCTACTGACACACCTACACAGGTATATAAAGAGTGCTTATCTTATATTATACTACCACCTGAGTGCCCTCTGATAAGACATTGCAGACCGCTCAGCAGGTCAAGAGAATGCTACACCTTCACGTTATCACATTTTCTTTCATACAGTAATTTTGTTATCATTAAGAATGTATTGCGTTACAGTGAGGGGGAAGCATGTTCATATGATTGAATTGTGTATGCCTTCTACCTGCAGGCCCCAAGACGTGGGACTGGACCATGTCCACTTTACTCCGGGTCTGTGCGGAGTTCACTGCTTTCATTTTTTTTAAGCCTCTAGAAAGGTTTTACTTTCCATTTGCTGTCAGTTCTTCCCTTACTTCCCATTTTTAAGTCTCAGTCGCCCCATTTCTCTGTGTGAGTAAATGAATTCCTCTCTGATAGGCAGGGTGAGATCTGGGCGCAGCGATCGGGGGGATTTTAATCTGAGCGATCCATCCGGGAGGCTCTCCCACGCCTCAGCGCTCTCTGTTCAAACACAACACTTCCTAGCAATCCGAAAGGGATTACAGGACGGTCAGATCTCTATCTCTTTATCCAAGGGGAGACCTTCTCTGTTGGAAGGAAAACCCTGTGTGCTCTTCCCAGGGACTGAATCAAACATCCCATTATACAATATGCATTTTTGTTCACCTCAAATTTGCAAGTGTGTCTGCTGTAATGTAATGTAAAACATGTTTGTAATAGGTCACCTGTACAATACATTGATTGTATCATGCAGGGTTTTGGCATCACATCTTACAGATTGTGTGTGACATTTGCAATCATGCAAACCAGCAACTACAGAGCACAAAACGTTCTTTAGATTTTGTCATTTTAATAAATGCAATCATAACAAACACAGAAAAACAAGGCAGCACAAGTGCACATAACTAGAAATCCATCATCTGTGAAATTACGGTTTCAGAGACATCTGCACCATCTCAATGAGACAAAAAGGAAAAATAGTCAATGAATAAATTACTCCTCAGCTGCAAGGGTCCTATATTTAGGCTAGGGTAGACAAGGTTTGGTTGTCACACTTTTTTGTCTTGTGTATATCTCAGCGGGAAGGTTCCTGTCTTTTTCTGTGGCTAAACCAACTAGGCTCGTAATTTAACAACTTTATTCGTACTTACAGCTGGCATACAAGTTTATTATTAAGGCACATAAAAGTTCAAAAGTTCCAGAAGACATTTCAACATTTCAACTTTCAAATGCCTCTCATGTGAAGTTGTGACTTGCGACATAAACTATTTAGAGAATAAAAAAACATAGGATCATGTGAATTTGGAGTGTACACATTAATAAAGGCAATTTCCTTCCATTATGGTGTCACGACTTCTGAAGTCGGTCCCTCTCCTTGTTCGGGCGACGTTCGGCGGTCGACGTCGCCGGCCTTCTAGCCATCGCCAATCCACTTTTCATTTTCCATTTGTTTTGTCTTTGTTTTACACACCTGGTTTCAATTCCCCAATTACATGTTCATTATTTAACCCTTTGTTTCTCCATGGTTTTTGTGTGTGTTTGTTTTATGGATTGCGGTCCTTTTGTGTGGGTTTGGTATTTTATTACTCATCTTTGCTGTGCTGCGCCTGACTCCCCTGCACCAGCTACACCCAGACCTTTTACAGAAACACGCACCTCTAAATGGAGTCAGCAGGAGCAGACAAACACCTTTGGTGGTCGAGGAGCGCGTCCAGCAGCATGCGACCATGTTGCAACATCTCGGCACCGCCATGGATCGCGTGCTGCAGACGATGGACCGATGGGAGAGAGGAGGAGTTCTGCCAGGGCCTCCACCGGCACCCCTACAACAGCCACCACCGTTCACCCCTCCTTCACCCGGTCCCAGTGGGATTCGGCTCACGCTCCTGAGGGAGTATGATGGGACAGCTGCCGGATGCCAGGGGTTCCTACTCCAGCTGGAACTCTACCTGGCGACCGTCCACCCAGATCCTTCGGGACGTGAGAGCGTGTCCGCCCTCGTCTCCTGTCTCTCAGGGAAAGCCCTGGAGTGGGCCAACGCCGTATGGGGGAAAGGAGAAGCGGTGTTGGAGTTCACCTGTCGCTTTCGGGCAGTTTTTGACCGCCCGCCTGAGGGTAGAGCGGCGGGTGAACGTCTGTTTCACTTGAGGCAGGGGACGAGGAGCGCACAGGACTTTGCCTTGGACTTCCGGACCCTGGCCGCCAGTGCGGGATGGAACGACAGGGCCCTGATCGATCACTACCAGTTCAGTCTGCGCGAGGACGTCCGTTGGGTGTTGGCCTGCAGGGATACCACTCTGACGTTTGACCAGCTGGTGGACCTGTCCATCTGCTGGATAACCTGCTGGCTACCCGCGGACGTCTGGATCGGGGCCTGTCAGTTCCATCCCCCAGCACCACTGCTCCGACGCCCATGAAGCTGGGAAGTGCTGCGCTTAGGGCGACGGGAGGAGAGGCCGTTCCCTGTACCGCAGAGGGCACACTGCTGGTCGGTGCAGGGGAGGTTCCTCTGGAAGTCGAGACGGCAGGCAGGGCACTCTCGTGTTACCCCAGGTGAATCAGCACCAGGCTCACTCAGAGCCCCCTGTTGCTCACATGTTTTTGTTTATAAAAGTTTTCCCTGCATTCCCAGCATAAGGCACTCGTAGATTCAGGCGCAGCTGGGAATTTTATTGACAGAGCATTTGCCCATAGTTTAGGGATCCACATTGTTCCTGTGGTTATGCTCTTCCCTGTGCACGCCCTAGACAGTTGACCATTTGGTCAGGGCTAATTATGGAGGCCACCTCTCCACTGGGCATGGTTACGCAGGAGGGTCACAAGGAGATAATTAGTTTTTTCCTTATTGATTCTCCTGCGTTTCCTGTGGTGCTGGGCATACCCTGGTTGGCCTGTAATGACCCCAGTATTTTGTGGCAACAGAGGGCTCTCAAAGGGTGGTCACGAAAGTGCTCGGGGAGGTGTTTAGGGGTTGCTGTCAGTGCTACTACGGTGGAAAGTCCAGACCAGGCGCACATCCCCTCTGAATATGCTGATTTGGCTCTTGCCTCTTGACTCAATTACCACCCCATCGATGGGGGGATTGTGCAATAAATCTCCTGGTAGACGCAGCACTTCCCAGGAGTCACGTGTATCCTCTGTCACAGGAGGAGATGGCGGCTATGGAAACATATGTCTCCGAATCCCTGGGGCAGGGGTACATTCTGCCCTCCACTTCACCTGCCTCTTCTAGTTTATTTTTTATGAAGAAGAAGGATGGAGGTCTGCGCCCGTGCATTGACTATCGAGGTATCAACCAAATCACTGTGAGGTACAGCTACCCGCTGCCTCTCATAGCTAGTGCCATAGAGTCAATGCACGGGGCGTGCTTCTTCACAAAATTGGATCTCAGGAGCGCTTACAAGTGGAAGACGGCATTTAGTACCACCTCAGGGCACTATGAATACCTCGTCATGCCGTACGGGTTGATGAATGCTTCATCAGTCTTCCAGGCATTTGTAGACGAGATTTTCTGGGACCTGCACGGGCAGGGTGTAGTGGTGTATATCGACGACATTCTGATATCAGAAGGCGAGCGCCGATCGCCATCGCAGTGAGGCCCCGGTGTTGGCACCGGGGCCATTCAAAGTCCTGAGGAGACTGAACGAGGTTTGCTACAGGTTACAGCTTGCTGGTCCACTCCAGGAGTCTGAGGTGCGGGAGGTACCTCCGCCCCCTCTGGACATCGAGGGTGCCCCGGCGTATGCTGTTCGAGCCATACTGGACTCGAGGCATCGGGCAAGGGGCCTTCAGTACCTCGTAGAGTGGGAGGGGTGCGGTCCAGAGGAGAGATGCTGGGTGCCAGTGGAGGACGTTTTGGACCCTTCGTTGTTGCGGGAGTTCCACTGTCTCCATCCGGATCGCCCTGCGCCTCGTCCTCCGGGTCGTCCCCAAGGTCGGTGTCGACGCGCTACTGGAGCCGCATGTCAGGGGGGTACTACATTTATTTGGTAGTTTTGAGTAAAGTTACTTTTATTACTCATCTCTGCTGTCCTGTGCCTGACTCCCCTGCACCAGATACACCCAGACCTTTTACATATGGATACACTTAAGGAAAGTGATTCTGCCCTCTCGGTCTTCGCCTTTACCCAAGATGGGAATTTTGAGTTTCTTATGTATTGTTATGATTACATCTTTAGTTTTGTTTGGAGCTGATGAAAAGCACCCAGTTTGTACAAATGGTCCTCTATTCTATGCTAGTTATTTTGGAGCAGGTGTGTTTCTTGGAACATTGCTATATCAACATGGTTTCTTGCTAGGATATCAAGACAGCCGGACAGTTTAGAATTCTAATTCTAAGAGAGAATAGCTAGTGTTGCCATTGTGGTTTTATTATTTTTTATTATTAATAACGTAACTGTAGTCTTTAGTGTTAGTAAGCCCATGGATGTGAAACAAAAAGCAGGACCCACAGGGAAACCCACCGAAGGTCAAGATGAGCTTTGCCGGGTGGATAAATCCACAGCTTGTATAGCTCGGATCTCACCTCGTTGAAGGTCACCCTCTGTTTTAGCAGTTCGGCACTCATATCTGGGTAGATGCTTTTCTCCTCATAGATCACGCACCCGTGGGTCAATCTAATGAACAATATATTTTAAAATCCCCATCAAAACCTGTCAGTTGAAGCTAGAGATGTTTTTTTGCATGGACTGCGTCTCAATCCACCGCATCCGTCTATGTCGCTCTCCACATCCGGGGTTGGAAAATGACTGAAAGTGATAGTGCTTTTTGTCAGACGAGGAGATACCGAAAGTCTGTCTTCTTACGAAAGCGTGTGTAATGTCCAAACAGATTGACTTACTAACTAATATGACCACTCTATGGAAAGATGACTCTCACGAACACTTCATGTTCTCCGTTTTGGTCTACAACCCCCTGTAACGGCATTCATTAGAAGAAGGTGAAGACCAAGGTGCAGCGTGGTACATGATCATATTATTTATTCTGACTGAACACAACACAAAATAACAAAAAGAATAGCCGAAACAGTTCTGACAGGTGCAACAAACAGTAAACAGAAAATAACCACTCACAACAGTGGGAAAACAGACTACCTAAGTATGGTTCTCAATCAGAGACAACGAAAGACAGCTGTCTCTGATTGTGAACCATACCTGGCCAAAACATAGAAATACAAAACCTAGATATACAAACATAGAATGCCCACCCACATCACACCCTGACCAAACAAAAAAATAGAAACATACAAATGAATCTACGGTCAGGGCGTGACATCCCCACAAGTGCCAAGGGACCCATAAGAATTATTGGAATTATGGAGGTAGTTTTGCCAACACAAATAAGGGGTTAAATATGTGTCCAAAAAAACAAATATTTCCTGAGCCTTGTTCTTTATGATACTTTTTTTTACCGTCTTTTTAGCCATTTATGAATGTGTTATTCAATGCATTTCTATGGGCTATAGTAGTAAAGACCAAATTCTATATTTTATCAAAGGCTTAGACTTTTAGAGTTTAATGTGATGCAGTGTTGCAGTACTCGAGATGGGTCTGTTATACTCACAGACAATATTTTGACAGTTTTGGAAACTTTAGAGTGTTTTATATCCTTTTTTTCTTCTTTTTTAAATTTTTAATTTTACCCCCTTTTTCTCCCCAATTTCGTGGTATCCAATTGTTGTGGTAGCTACTATCTTGTCTCATCGCTACAACTCCCGTACGGGCTCGGGAGAGACGTTTTCCGCCATCTCATCAGGAGCATGCCCAGGCGTTGTAGGGAGGTCATACAGGCACGTGGAGGCCACACATTACTGAGCCCCATTTTGACTTGTTTTAAGGACATTACATCAAATTTGGATCAGCCTGTAGTGTGGTTTTCCACTTTAATTTTGAGTGTGACTCCAAATCCAGACCTCCATGGGTTAAATTTGATTTCCATTGATCATTTTTGTGTGATTTTGTTGTCAGCACATTCAACTATGTAAAGAAAAAAGTATTTAATAAGAATATTTCATTCATTCAGATCTAGAATGTGTTATTTTAGTGTTCCCTTTATTTTTTTGAGCAGTGTATGAACCAGACATGTGGAGGTCACCATTTGGAGGTCTTGGCTGATTTATTTGGATTTTCCCATGATGTCAAGCAAAGAGTCACTGAGTTTGAAAGTAGGCCTTGAAATACATCCACAGGTACACCTCCAATTGACTCAAATGATGGCAATTAGCCTATCAGAAGCTTCTAAAGCCATCATTTTCTGGAATTTTCCAAGCTGTTTAAAGGCACAGTCAACTTAATGTATGTAAACTTCTGACCCACTGGAATTGTGATACAGTGAATTATAAGTGAAATAATCTGTCTGTAAACAATTGTTGGAAAAATTACTTTTGTCATGCACAAGGTAGATGTCCTAACCGACTTGCCAAAACTATAGTGGTTGAAAAACAGGTTTTAATGACTCCAACCTAAGTATATGTAAACTTCCGACTTCAACTGTAAACTCCCAGTCATTTATTGGGTAAAACACCAATGTTTCGGCATCACATTCTTCAGGAAATATGAACACAGAAATAGTGGATATTTTGAACTCTTATTATGGTGGTGATTTGACAGAATTACAATCATAGTCCTGAATTGGACTCGCATTTTTCTGGTCTCGGTCTTGACTCATTCTCTGACCCCTTTTCTTTACTTTGTTCTTAGTCTTGAATCGGTCTCGCTTTAGGTGGTCTCAAACACAACGCTGATGTGATGTTGAATTTTTACAATCATTTGAAAATAAGTCAGTTTATTCATAGTTATTTTGCTAAAGAAATCCATGAGAAAGCCATACATATGACATTATGACTACATTTGTGTGTGTGTTTGTGTGTTTGCACATGCTTTGTGTGTGTGTGTGTGGGGGGGGGTATTAATGCATGTTATGCATACACACACATTAAGATTCACTGTTGGTTGGACATTTGATAGTATGCCAATCACAACTTCACAAAAATAACAACATATTCAAGAATATATACAGGACATAGCATGACATATACAATTGCAGGAATCATAGAGAGAACAATTGTTTTGGCAGAGAGTGGACGCCAATTTGCCATTCCCTGGGTGATGAGCAGGTTCATAATGCTTTGATAGCAGTATCATATTCATTGCACACAGATCACTCAGTCCATAGTTGTGCTGGAAGGAAGAAGAGTAAAGAAAAACAATAATGTTCCTGAGGTCTAAATTGTGTTTGCTGATAGCGCTATCGCCTCACTGGCTGTTGATGGATATTACTTTCCATGCCATTCCCTAGGCTGTCTTGGTGAATCACTACCTTTTGAAATGAGCGATTGTGTGATGCTCCTCTTAAACTAGTTCAGCATGGCCTCATTCATCATTCCCTGCTCTGCCAGTGGGGAGCCATGAAGTCCCTGAGTCTGCAAGTCACAATGGGGTTACATCAGGGGCGGATTGGCCATCTGGCAATTCTGGCAAATGCCAGATGGGCTGGACCACTTTATAGTTGGGTGAAAATAAAAATATTGTTTTTATATACAAATAAAACAATGAAAAAGATAACCTGGTCGGCAGTCCATGGGCCTGTTAATGTTATTATTATTTTCTTGCTCAATATCTCTGTTATACTAATCTATAATGAGCCTTTGGCTGATCAGTGGGCAGGGGCTGGCTGGCCTGGTATTCCGATAGGCTGAGCTAAGGTCACGCAAACTCACGTTCAAAGTCATGAGCAAAGAGACCTGCTCTGACTCTGTCATCAGTTAGACAGCCAAGGTCATGGATCGTAAAAATCGGACAGGATGCCTATGAACGTAGAATCAGCACATTCTACATTGTCACCTCAAAATGTCCTATTTGTTTTTTAACCAGGATTTGGTCAAGCAGTAAAGTGCATTATCTTCATGATTCCTGTAATGAAAGTGTCTGCCCTGCCGCTGTTCCTGTACCCTCACTGGGGACTGCTGCTGTGTTGAGCAAGCCACTCTCTTCTCCCCCAATGCACTTGAGTGAAAAATGTGTTCTGATCGTACAATAATTCACATTGCAGTTGCGGGAATAATACATCTTTAGAAGCTTCGTCCCCTTGTCCCTGTCACACAGCTTTCTGTAGGTATAATTGTTTTTTCTCAGCTCTCAATATTCAGCGCAATAGCAACTATTTTACGACCAAGATATGGAGTCTTCTCAGATCCTGAAATTGAGATCCGAACTGAATTGGATCTGGGAAATTCCCATCCGAGACAGACAGAACAGATTCATTTTTTTTTTTAAACGATACCCGATCTGATTTGGATCCGAAGTGTACCAGATAGAGGTGTACCAGAGAATCGGATCCAAATTGGGTCGTGTCTGTATCGGTCCCAAATGGATCCAGCAGATAAAAAATGCAAAAAAGGTTGACTTGTCTGGCAGTGAACGTTAATGTTTCACATACAATTTCAGGTGTACAGTGCCTTCAGAAAGTATTCACACCCCTTGACTTTTTCCACATTTTGTTTTGTTGCAGGCTGAATATAAATTTGATTACATTTAGTTTTTTTTGTCACTGGCCTACAATACCCCGTAATTTTACAGTTGAATTATGATAATTTAAATCTTTACAAATTAATAAAACATTTGTGCTGAAATGTCTTGCGTCAATAAGTATTCAACCCCTTTGTTATGGCAAGCCTAAATAAGTTCAGGGGTAAATATTTGCTTAACAAATCACATAATAAGTTTCATGGACTCACTCAGAGTGCAATAATAGTGGTTAACATGATTCTTTGTACCCCACACATACAATTATCTGTAAGGTCCCTCAGTGAATTTCAACCACAGATTCAACCACAAAGACTAGGGAGGTTTTCCAATGCCTCACAAAGAAGGGCACCTATTGGTAGATGGGTAAAAATGAACAAATGAGACACCGAATACATGGTGATAAATCAGACACCCTTTGAGCATGGTGAAGTTATGAATTACACTTTGGATGGTGTATCAATACACCCAGTCACTACAAATATTTCAGGCATCCTTCCAAACTGCTTTGGAATTTCACCATGAGGTGAAATAAAGAAGAAGAAAGAAGAAAACATTTAAAAATGTCAAAGCTTGTTTTCACTTTGTCATTATGGGGTATTGTATAGGGATGAGTGAGAGAAAAAAATCTATTTATCCCATTTTGAAATCAGGCTGTAAAACAATCAAATGTGGAATAGGTCAAGTCTTGATTTGTTGTCAACACTACAGCTTATCATTTTCATTAATTACATACAGCCTTATTCTAAAATTGATTAAATTGTTTTTGTCCATCATCAATCTACACAAAATACCTTCTAATGACAAAGTAAAGACAGGTTTTTAGATTTTTTTTGCAAATGCATTAAACTGAAATATCCCATTTACATCAGTATTCAGACCCTTTACTTAATACTTTGTTGAAGCACCTTTGGCAGCGATTACAGCCTCAAGTATTCTTGGGTATGACGCTACAAGTTTGGCACACCTGTATTTGGGGAGTTTCTCCCATTCTTCTCTGCAGATCCTCTCAAGCTCTGTCAGGTTGGAAGGTTGAACGTCGCTGCACAGCTATTTTCAGGTCTCTCCAGACATGTTTGATCGGGTTCAAGTCCGGGCTCTGACTGGGTCACTCAAGGACATTGTCCTGAAGCCACTCCTACGTTGTCTTGTATGTGTACTTAGGGTTGTTGTCCTGTTGGAAGGTAAACCTTCGCCCCAGTCTGAAGTCCAGGGATCTCTCTGTACTTTGCTCTGTTCGTCTTTCCCTCGATCCTGCCTACTCTCTCAGTCCCTGCCAGTGAGAAACAACCCCACAGCATAATGCTGCCACAACCATGCTTCACTGTAGGGATGGTGCCAGGTTTCCCCCAGACGTGACGCTTGGCATTCAGGCCAAAGAGTTCAATCTTGATTTCATCAGACCAGAGAATCTTGTTTCTCATAGTTAAGTCCTTTAGGTGCCTTTTGGCAAATTCCATGTGCCTTTTACTGAGGAGTGGTTTTCGTCTGGCCACTCTAGCATATTGGCCTGATTGGTGGAGTGCTGCAGAGATGGTTGTCCTTCTGGAAGGTTCTCCCATCTCCACAGAGGAACCCTGGAGCTCTGTCAGAGTGACCATTGGGTTCTTGGTCACCTCCCTGACGAAGGCCCTTCTCCCCCGATTGCTCAGTTTGGCCGAGCAGCCAACTTCTTCCATTTAAGAATGATGGAGGCCACTGTGTTCTTGGGGACCTTCAATGCTGCAGAAATGTTTTGGTACCCTTCCCCAGATTTGTGTTGAGACACAATCCTGTCTCAACGCTCTTTGGACAATTTCTTCGACCTCATGGCATGGTTTTTGCTCTGACATGCACTTTCAACTGTGTGGCCTCATATAAACAGGTGTGTTCCTTTCCAAATCAAGTCCAAGCAAATTAATTTACCCCAGGAGAACTTCAATCAAGTTGTAGAAACATCTCAAGGATGATCAATAGAAACAGGATTGTACCTGAGCTCAATTTCGAGTCTCATAGCAAATTATCTGAATACTTATGTAAATATCTGTTTTTTTATTCATTTGCAAACATTTCTAAAAACCTGTTTTCGCTTTGTCATTATGGGGTATTGTGTGTAGATTGATAAGGGAAGCAATTTATTTAATCTATTTTAGAATAAGGCTGCAATGGAACAAAATGTGGAAAACATTAAGAGGTCTGAATACTTTCTAAATACGCTGTATTTAGGCTATTTTTATCAGGATATTTTCTTCTTAAAATATCATTTAGGATCTGGAAGATTAGAGCATTCATCTGTCTCCTCCGGTTTCTAATCTTCTTCTTCATGGCATTTGGTATTGTCACGCCTTGGTCTTAGTATTTTGTGTTTTCTTTAATTATTTGTTCAGGCCAGGGTGTGACATGGGTTTATTGTGTTGTCGTATTGGGGTTTTTGTAGGCATTGGGATGGTGGCTGATTAGGGGTGTGTCTAGCATAGGCTTGGCTGCCTGAGGCGGTTCTCAATCAGAGTCAGGTGATTCTCGTTGTCTCTGATTGGGAACCATATTTAGGTAGCCTGGGTTTTACTGTGTATTTTGTGGGTGATTGTTCCTGTCTTTGTGTTTGCACCAGATAGGGCTGTTTCGGTTTTCACAGACTGGGAGGAAATAGACAGGTGGGCGGTCGACCCAGAGAGAGTGCCGGAGCCCGCCTGGGATTCGCTGGAGCAGTGCGAAGAGGGCTATAGGAGAATGGAGTCGAAGAGAAAGACACGGCGGCGCAGAAAGAAACCCGAAAAGCAGCCCCAAAAATGTATTGGGGGGGGGGGGCTCAGGGAGAGAGTGGCAGAGTCAGGAGTCAGACCTGAGCCAACTCTCCCTGTTAATCATGAGGGGCAGCGATCAAAGGACTTCTGGACTTGGGAAGAGATATTGGACGGAAAAGGACCCTGGGCACAGCCTGGTGAATATCGACGCCCCAAAGAAGAACTGGAGGCAGCGAGAGCGGAGAGGCGCTGGTATGAAGAGGCAGCACGGCAACGCGGATGGAAGCCTGAGAGTCACCTCCAAAAATGTATTGGGGGGGGCTCACAGGGAGTATGGCGATGCCAGGTAGGAGACCTGCGCAAACTCCCTGTGCTTACCGGGGGGCTAGAGAGACCGGGCAGGCACCGTGTTATGCTATGGAGCGCACGGTGTCTCCAGTGCGGGTGCATAGCCCGGTGCGGTACATACCAGCTCTTCGTATTGGCCGGGCTAGAGTGGGCATCGAGCCAGGTAAAGTTGGGCAGGCTTGGTGCTCAAGAGCTCCAGTGCGCCTGCACGGTCCGGTCTATCCAGAGCCACCTCCACACACCAGTCCTCCGTTGGCAGCTCCCCGCTCCAGGCTTCCTGTGCGCGTCCTCGATCCAGTACCACCAGTTCCAGCACCACGCACCAGGCCTTCAGTGCGCTGTCGGAGCCTCCCGCCTGTTCAGCGCAGCCAGCGTTTTCCTCCTCTCCTGCCGCCTGTTCAGCGCTTCCAGAGCCTTCCTCCTCTACAGTGCTGCCGGAGCCTCCTGCCTGTTCAACGCAGCCAGAGCTGCCAGTCTGCATGGAGCGGCCAGAGCTGTCAGTCTGCATGGAGCAGCCAGAGCTGCCAGGTTGCATGGAGCAGCCAGAGCTGCCAGTCTGCATAGAACTGCCAGTCTGCATAGAGCAGCCAGAGCTGCCAGTCTGCATGGAGCTGCCAGTCTGCATAGAGCAGCCAGAGCTGCCAGTCTGCATGGAGCAGCCAGAGCTGCCAGTCTACATGGAGCAGCCAGAGCTGTCAGCCTGCATGTAGCAGCCTGAGCTGTCAGTCTGCATGGAGCAGCCTGAGCTGTCAGTCTGCATGGAGCAGCCTGACCTGCCAGTCTGCATGGAGCAGCCTGAGCTGTCAGTCTGCATGGAGCAGCCAAAGCTGCCAGTCTGCATGGAGCAGCCAGAGCTGCCAGTTTGCATGGAGCAGCCAGAGCTGTCAGTCTGCATAGAGCTGCCAGTCTGCATGGAGCAGCCAAAGCTGTCAGTCTGCATGGAGCAGCGTGAACTGTCAATCTGCATAGAGATGCCAGTCAGCATGGAGCAGCCAAAGCTGCCAGTCTGCATGGAGCAGCCAGCGCTGCCAGTTTGCATGGAGCAGCCTGAGCTGTCAGTCTGCATTTAGCTGCCAGTCTGCATGGAGCAGCCAAAGCTGCCAGTCTGCATGGAGCAGCCAGAGCTGCCAGTCTGCATGGAGCAGCCAGAGCAGCTAGATCCGCCAGTCAGCCATGATCTTCCAGATCTGCCAGTCAACCAGATTCTTCCAGATCTGCCAGTCAGCCATGATCTTCCAGATCTGCCAGTCAACCAGACTCTTCCAGATCCGCCAGCCAGCCAGGATCTGCTGGAGCCAACTACCTGCCTGAGCTTCATCTCAGTACTGGGCTTCCTCTCAGTACTGGGCTTCCTCTCAGTACTGGGCTTCCCCTCAGTACTGGGCTTCCCCTCAGTCCCGGGCTTCCCCTCAGTCCCGGGCTGCCCCTCAGTCCCGAGCTTCCCCTCAGTCCCGAGCTTCCCCTCAGTCCCGAGCTTCCCCTCAGTCCCGAGCTGCCTGAGTCCCGAGCTGCCCCTCAGTCACGAGCTGCCCCTCAGTCCAGTGGGGTTCTGGGTGAGGACTACGAGGTCATGGTCGGCGGCGAGGGTGGACTATCCCAGGACGCAAGGGGGAGGAACTAAGACATTTATGGAGTGGGGTCCACGTCCCGAGCCGGAGCCGGAGCCACCACCATGGACAGACGCCCACCCGGACCCTCCCTATGGTTTTGAGGTGCGTCCGGGAGTCCGCACCTTGGGGGGGTTCTGTCACGCCTTGGTCTTAGTATTTTGTGTTTTCTTTAATTATTTGTTCAGGCCAGGGTGTGACATGGGTTTATTGTGTTGTCGTATTGGGGTTTTTGTAGGCATTGGGATGGTGGCTGATTAGGGGTGTGTCTAGCATAGGCTTGGCTGCCTGAGGCGGTTCTCAATCAGAGTCAGGTGATTCTCGTTGTCTCTGATTGGGAACCATATTTAGGTAGCCTGGGTTTTACTGTGTATTTTGTGGGTGATTGTTCCTGTCTTTGTGTTTGCACCAGATAGGGCTGTTTCGGTTTTCACATTACGTTTATTGTTTTTTTGTAAGTTTATTGTTTTCTTTATTATTTTAATAAACATGGATTGCAATAGCCACGCTGCATTTTGGTCCGATCCTTGCTACACCTCTTCGTCAGAGGAGGAGATAGAAGAAAGCCGTTACAGGTATCTAACATGTTGCATTACCTCCCCCAACTGAACTATGGTAATAATCCATTACACTTTATGAGACAACACAGGAAAAATCAAATAAAAATACCACTACCCCATTCCACTGCTTTAACCCTATCTGATTCTACCCCAGGCCAATGACCTGAGAGGACGGGACACTACCATTCAACTCTTCTGAAGTCAAATCTCCTACCCCCAAGTACTTCTCAGCAGCTGCCCCCACAACATCTATTTTCTGTGGTTTATGTTCCATCTCTGCGATACAGTGGATCACTTTTTCTATGAATGCTAAGCCAACCTTACTGAAACATATATCACTCAATGGCCTATCCCTCTGTTCTGGCAAAGATCTACTATTCACAGGGATCCTCTCAGAATCCCTGTACCACTCCGACCCTGGCCACCTCAACATGTCTCTCTTGCACCAGAAACCTCAGATCCCCAGACCGTTTCTAATCTGTCTAAATAAACCATTGAAAAAGGTGGAATTCCACCAAAAATATTCTTCACAGGCCCTTATCATCAATCAATATTTAGGCTATAAACTATTTGCATTTGATTGTATGTGTCACAAAAGTGTGTATAGGTGGCAGGGAAGTCAGGCGCAGGAGAATAAACTCGGTATATGGAGTAATTTAATAAAACAAAACATAACTCCAAAATCATAAAATACAAATGAAACAAATTGGGTACGAAGACCCGTCGCGCACCAAATACAAACAACACGAAACTGAAACAAGAAACAATCTCTGACAAAGACATGATGGGAAACAGAGGGTTAAATACACAACAGGTAATGAATGGGATTGAAACCAGGTGTGTAGAAAGACAAGACAAAACCAATGGAAAATGAAAAAATGTATTAATGATGGCTAGAAGACCGGTGACGTCGACCGCCGAGCACCAACCGAACAAGGAGAGGCATCAGTATGATAAACACAGTCTGTAAAATAAAGTGTTTTCATGCTGCCTTTTACAGTCTTCACATCTCTTAAAAGCACAAATATTCAGATTGAAGAACCGCTTTGGGTGTTTCAAAGTACTTCTATGCTGTTTTAAAACACTTTTTGTGTATCATAAGTTTACATAAAATAAAAACATCAACCACCAGATCTCTGGTTAGGTGCAGTACTTTTCATGGTTTCATTACACAATTGTGTTGTTTTGAGCCTTTCTATTTTTAGTAGTAGTCGAATTGTCAGCCCAAAATCCATCACAATTAGGTTGCGCATCAAAATATCTTGAATCATGCATTCCTGATTAGACGTGCTTGAGAAAACAATGTATTTGTTGAATTCCTCAGTAGTCTATTTATTATACTTCTAAATAAAGCACTATAAATTACTTTACTCGTGATTTTGGGTCCGACCAAATCATGGGCTGATGCCACCAACTGTAAACGTTAGTGGCGCCAGTGATACCAGGGGAAAACGTTAGCCAGGATCCCTGTAATGGTAATTAACACATATGGTAGGCTAGGTGTTGATTCAGAGGAAAACATGACAGGCACTAATTTGCAATATAGCCTAAGTCGTTAGCTTGGCTTTTATAATGTATAAGGTTAAGTAGACAGGTAGACAGGCAAACAGACAGAGAACAATAAAAAGCACAGAGTGACAGCAGAGAAGATGCTGTATGTGTGGGGATGGGGTGTGTGTGTATGCCTGGTGTTCAAATCAAATTTTATTGGTCACATACACATGGTTCGCAGATGTTAATGTGAGTGTAGCGAAATGCTTGTAGTGTAGCGAAATGCTTGTCGGCACCGTCGCGCGGCGTGATGTGGGCTGGTGTGGATAAAATGCCAGGGCTGAATTCTTGTCCCCGTCCGCCCCTTGGTTACAGAGAGAAAAGCCTGCAATCAGCTAAACCCATGGCTTGCATTCTCCTCCACTGAGGGAAATCTAGAATCTGATAGCAGTTCTCTCCCATCTATATACGCTATTGAAACTAAAGCCCAGCTGTATCAACTAGCCTGTTATTAATTACCATGTTATTGCCTTGGTGGCACAGCACCACCAAACATCCCTCTCACTTTGATGGTATGCCAGAGATAGGGAACCCCCTGATGAAAAACAAAGCTATTTTGAATGTGGGAATGAAGCTATGGTGGTTTAGACAGAGGAGAGTGTAATAATAAACTATCAATGAAACATTCCAATGCTCTGATGCAGGTACACCTCCTGGGCTATGAGTTCTTTATTCAATCACATCTTAGAGGGTTCCAAACCTCCATCACAATGCTCTGATGCAGGTACACCTCCTGGGCTATGAGTTCTTTATTCAATCACATCTTAGAGGGTTCCAAACCTCCATCACAATGCTCTGATGCAGGTACACCTCCTGGGCTATGAGTTCTTTATTCAATCACATCTTAGAGGGTTCCAAACCTCCATCACAATGCTCTGATGCAGGTACCAAACCTCCATCACAATGCTCTGATGCAGGTACACCTCCTGGGCTATGAGTTCTTTATTCAATCACATCTTAGGGGTTCTCCATCACAATGCTCTGATGCAGGTTCTTTAGTTCATTCAATCACATCTTAGAGGGTTCTATACCTCCATCACAATGCTCTGATGCAGGTACACCTCCTGGGCTATGAGTTCTTTATTCAATCACATCTTAGAGGGTTCCATACCTCCATCACAATGCTCTGATGCAGGTACACCTCCTGGGCTATGAGTTCTTTATTCAATCACATCTTAGAGGGTTCCAAACCTCCATCACAATGCTCTGATGCAGGTACACTTCCTGGGCTATGAGTTCTTTATTCAGTCACATCTTAGAGGGTTCTATACCTCCATCACAATGCTCTGATGCAGGTACACCTCCTGGGCTATGAGTTCTTTATTCAGTTACATCTTAGAGGGTTCCAAACCTCCATCACAATGCTATTTTCCTGGGCTTTGATTCTTTATTCAGTCATCTTAGAGGGTTTCAACATTGTTTCTATTTATTATTATCATCAGCCATCATCTTAAGTGTAACAAGCACAATAGCTACTGTATATAAGATTCATGATGCATTAAGCTCTTCGCTTTTTCAAGCTGCACAGCTAATCAGAACAAATAATTATCCATGTGAAGTAGCATCCATACATTTTCATTCAGGGCAGATGTTTTTGGAAAATGTGTCGACCAAAGCTCTTTTACCAGGCTAATAAAGAGTGCAGCCCACAAACACCTAAGTAGCATCCAACCTTTACTGCCATTTAGTCAGTTATTTAAATGTTGGGTATTTTTTCAGATGTTTAGACAATGATATGCCAACTTTGAAGCTTTGAAAAAAAAAAGTTTAGAATTTTTAGTTTAAGAGGTATATTTTTCACAGTTTTCCGTGCTGATAGTCTCTTGGCTTGTTAGTAGAAAAGTGAAGCTGGAGCTTTCTTTTCTCTGCAGGTGGTGAGGCTCCACTATGATTGTGTCTCTCTGGCAGAACTTTGATTCAGATGTCTCTGGGTTTTGTGGTAGGGGAGAAAATAATACAACTGAGAGATCAGTTTAATGCTGAAGTGGATTGCAATGCAAAACTGCCAAATCCATTATGAGTCACACAGCTGGTTTTCATGCAGAAGAAGTGAACATTTTTTTGTTTGCCTGCAGTGTGGGTCATGCCTGTCAGTTGTGCATCATTTGTTGTTTTATTCATGTACTGCAGTGTGTGACACAGCCTTTATGTGGTGCTTTATTACAAGACAGCTACACAAATGGTCTGATACGAACAATAAAGTGGTATTGAAATTAAATATGGAGAAATATAGGTAGCTTTGGGTAGATACAGATTGATTTGTGACTCCATGAGCCAACAAACTTCTACTTTTGTTACAGAGGATGAATAACCACCAATACATAAAACGTATGCACACATGACTAAATCGCTTTGGATGAAAGCATCTGCTAAATGGCATAGACATGTATTATTATATGCATGCATATTATCATGATGTGTGACTGAACCATCTGTACAACATGATCTTTTTATCTCTTTAATAGTAATCTCGAAGAATAAATCTGTCAACTCCTAAGGTTATTATTCCTTAGCAAACTCCATCTCCATTCTGTCTTAGTTGTCAAGGTCTCATCAATTTGTCTTGGTATCAAAACATTTCATATTTGCCTTGGTGACAAACTTCTGTCTGCCTGTAGTTTTTTCTCCAAATGAAGTAATGGAAATGCCATTGTTCTTGGTTGGCAGTGTACTGTAAGTGATTGAAGAGAGAGTGCACTGTATCAATGTGCAAATATATTTAATAGTCAAATGCACCTCTGTTCCAGTTCCATCTTTTCTCTTCTCTTTTCTAGTGGAGAGTAGCTTTTAAACGAGTGCAAAAGGATGATGTGACATCAACAGTGATCTTTTTTTGTCACCCCCCCCCCATTCCCAAAGTTCAATTGCTAATGAGCGTTAGCCTGTAAAAAGCGAAGCCATCGGAACATAGCAGAGAATAGGGAGCCTGACAGTTGACAGTGAGAGGGAGAGAGATAGAGAGATGAATGGAATGAAACATAACTGCAGTATGCTGAATAATTTAGCATGCAGTCCCCAGTACAGATCTGACTACTCCTTCATTTAGAAAGATTAACTGAGTCTACAAATCACTCTGGTGTCAATCTTTTGCACTTTTCTGTGAACTAAAACTATGAATAATTCTTCTTTCATATCTCCCACTGTAGTTACTCTTTTTATGGGTCCCCCTCTCTTCATCCCTATTCTTTTCATTTTTAAAGAGCGAGATGCATTTGTTATCTGTGCAGTCAGTACCTGTGGTTTAATGAATGTTATTTATGTGTGCTGCCCTTATCTTCCTTATTCAAGGCAGCAACTTTTGAAACAGATTGATTCAAAAAGCATAATTTGTACTGGCATCAGAACTACATGATGATAAAACATAGTGTGATACAGTGATACAGATAGGTGAGTCCTACTTTGTCAATGTTTAGGTCAACAGGAGACAACTCAGCCAACTCCTCTGTGGTAGTCAGAGACACTATACTCAAACAGGGTCTAACATCTAACATGTCACAAAAATAGCGTCCTAACATTTCATTAATCCAGAATCTTCAAAGAGGGAATGGGAATGCCACTGACAATGCCTCCATTTCTTTATTTATCATATTCACTTGCAGTATTCATTCCCTCCACTTGATTGAGACATTTCCCAAACTCTCCTGTTGCCTTAGTGATGAGCGTCATCCCTCTACCCTCAGTAACACACTGGTCTGCTTCACCGGTTTCATTAAATATTATTATCTTCCAAACTCTTAAATGCATTATTAAATTATTTTTAGATGTTGTATTGTTACATACAGCAGATAGGTGCAGTGAAATGTGTTGCTTTACAGCAGGGGTGTCCAACTCATTCCATTGACAGACTAGTGTGTGCTGGTTTTTGTTTTTTCCTTTCAATTAACCAGTTATTCCCAAACTGGGGTACGCACAATGCCGTCGGGGGTACACCAAATAAAAATGTGATTCACATTTTAATTTTTTTTTTTTTAATAAAAAAATAAAAAATCTTCACATTTTCAAATAGTACATTCATATTTTCCAACGGGGCTATACATTTGGGTGAGGTTTTTTTCTCGCCTGAGTAGCCTCGTTTCACTGCCAGAAATACAATTAAACCATCTAGTGTTCAGCAAAATAATAACACAATATCAAATACAGGTAGCCTAGTCAAATAATTAACATCCAATCACATTAATCGTTACTCTCTCGCGGGAAACCTTCACGCTTGCGCAGACATTTAGAAATGAAACAGGACAATTTGAAAAATAAAACACGGGAGTTTGAGCAAAAATAAAGATGACTTTCGTGTAGTAAGACATGTATAAAAGCAACAGATACAGTTGAAGTCGTAAGCTTACATACACTTAGGTTGGAGTCAATAAAACTCCCTTTCCAACCACTCCACAAATTCTTATTAACAAACTATAGTTTTGGCAAGTCGGTTAGGACATCTACTTTGTGCATGACACAAGTAATTTTTCCAGCAATTGTTTACAGACAGATTATTTACTTTTCAGAAGTTTACAGGCACTAAGTTGACTGTGCCTTTAAACAGCTTGGAAAATTCCAGAAAATTATGTCATGGCTTTAGAAGCTTCTGATAGGCTAATTGACATCATTTGAGTCCATTGGAGGTGGACCTGTGGATGTATTTCAAGGCCTACCTTCAAATTAGTGCCTCTTTGCTTGACATGGGAAATTCAAAAGAAATCAGCCAAGACCTCAGAAAAACAATTGTAGACCTCTAAAAGTCTGGTTCATCATTGGGAGCAATTTCCAAACGCCTGAAGGTACCACTTTCATCTGTACAAACAATAGTGCGCAAGTATAAACACCATGGGACCATGCAGCCGTCATACCACTCAGGAAGGAGACTCGTTCTGTCTCCTGGAGATGAACGTACTTTGGTGCGAAAAGTGCTAATCAATCCCAGAACAACAGCAAAGGACCTTGTGAAGATGCTGGAGGAAACAGGTTACAAAATGATCTATTTCCACAGTTAAACGAGTCCTACATCGACATAACCTGAAAGGCCGCTCAGCAAGGAAGAAGCCACTGCTCTAAAACCTCCATAAAAAAGCCAGACTACGGTTTGCAACTGCACATGGGGACAAAGATCGTACTTTTTGGAGAAATGTCCTCTGGTCTGATGAAACAAAATAGAACTGTTTGGCCATAATGACCATCGTTATGGAAGAAAGGGGGAGGCTTGCAAGCCGAAGAACACCATCCCAACCGTGAAGCCCGGGGGGGGCAGCATCATGTTGTGGGGGTGCTTTGCTGCAGGAGGGACTGATGCACTTCACAAAATGGATGGCATCATGAGGAGGAAAATTATGTGAATATATTGAAGCAACATCTCAAGAGATCACTCTGGAAGTTGAAGCTTGGTCGCAAATGGGTCTTCCAAATGGACAAGGACCCCAAGCATACTTCCAAAGTTGTGGCAAAATGGCTTAAGGACAACAAAGTCAAGGTATTGGAGTGGCCATCACAAAGCCCTGACCTCAATCCTATAGAAAATATGTGGCCCGAACTGAAAAAGTGTGTGCGAGCAAGGAGGCCTACAAAGGAGAAATGGGCCAAAAGTCACCCAATTTATTGTGGGAAGCTTGTGGAAGGATACCCGAAATGTTTGACCCAAGATAAACAATTTAAAGGCAATGCTACCAGGATTAAATGTCAGGAATTATGAAAAACTGAGTTTAAATGTATTTGACTAAGGTGTATGTAAACTTCCGACTTCAACTGTACCATTAATAAGAAGGTGCTAGAAGCATCTTATATGGTGAGCTACCGAGTGGCTGGCTAGGACAGGCAAGCCCCATACTATTGTGGAGAACTTAATTCTTCCTGCTGCCGCGGATATGGCTGGGACATTGCTTGGGGAAAAGGCCAAAAAAACAAACTAATTGGGTACACTGCAGCATTCGAGAGGCTCTTGCTGCCAAGGGAATGCCTGACAGCTTGAAAGACGTTTTGGACACTACAGTGAAAATGTGTATTTTCTGCACTATGCAATGATATGGGTAGCGGCCATGTAACACTTTTACAACATACAGTAGTGTGCTGGTTATCAAGGAGCAAAGTATTGACACATGTTTTTAAATTGAGAGATGAGCATAAAGTTTTCTTTACTGACCATCATTTTCAGTTGTTTGACCGCTTGCAGAATGACGAGTTTCTAACACGACTGGCCTACCTGATGTTTAAGATTACAGGGACTCTCCGCAACTATATTCAATGTGCATGACAAAATTTAGGCTATGATTAAGAAGTTGGATCTCTTTTCTGTCTGTATTAATAACGACAACACACAGGTCTTTCCATCATTGTTTGATTTTTTTGTGTGCAAATGAACTCCAGTTTATGGACAATGTCAAATAAGATGTAGCGAAGAACCTGAGTGAGCTGGGTACGGAATTACGCAAGTACTTTCCCGAAAGGGATGACACAAACAACTGGATTCGTTATCCTTTTCATGCCCTGCCTCCAGTCCACTTACCGAGCGAGCCTCTTCGAAAATGCAGTAAGCGATTCTGTGAAAATTGAATTTAATCAGAAGCCACTAACAGATTTCTGGATAGAGCTGCGCTCAGAGTTTCTTGCCTTGGTAAATCTCGCTGTTAAGACACTGATTCCCTTTTCTACCACGTACCTATGTGAGAGTGGATTCTGGGCCCTCACTAGCATGAAAAATAAATACAGGCACATACTGTGTGTGGAAAATTATTTAAGACTGAGACTCCAATACAATACAATGTGCATCCTTTCAAGCATACCCTTCTCATTAAACCTGTGTTGAGTTCTTCACAATTTTTGATGAACAAATATGGTTTTGTATGTAAGATGGCTAAATAAAGAGCAAAACTATTGATTATTATTATATTATTATTTGTGCCTTTGTCACTTCCCACGAGCCGGGTTGTGACAAAACTCACACTCATTCTTATGTTTAATAAATGTATCGTTGTCACGTCCTGACCATAGAAAGTCTTTATTTTCTATGGTGGAGTAGGTCAGGGCGTGACTGGGGGGTGTTCTAGTTTATTATTTCTATGTGTAGTCTAGTTTTTGTATTTCTATGTTGGCCTGGTATGGTTCCCAATTAGAGGCAGCTGTTTATCGTTGTCTCTGATTGGGGATCATATTTAGGTAGCCTTTTCCCACCTGTTGTTTGTGGTATCTTGTTTTGTATTGTTGATTTTGAGCCCTACAAGGCTGTACGTTCTCTTATTTGTTTTTGTTACTGGTTCTCATTCAAATAAATTATGATGAACCCAAATCACGCTGCGCCTTGTTCTACTCATTTCGACGAGCGTTACAGAAGATCCCACCACAAACGGACCAGGCAGCGTGGCCAGGAGAAGAAGAGATTCTGGACTTGGGAGGAGATAATGGCAGGAGACAAAAGCCTTCCATGGAAGCAGACGCAGGAGGATCCATCGTGACCACAACCATGACGGAAGCCCGAGAGGCAGCACCCCCCCAAAAAATTGGGGGTGCACATGGGTTGGTCGGCGAAGCGGAGGGGCGAATCTGAGAGCGAAGAGGAATATTGGGATAGACTGAGCGAGGAGTGTTGTGAGTTAGTTGAGGGGAGTGATGAGGTAGAGTGGATGGTTTGGTGTCTGGAGCAAGACAGTCGCCGTGAAGAGCGTGGGACCAATCAGGCACCATGTTTTGCGGAGATACGCAATGTGTCTCCAGTGCGCATCCACAGCCCGGTGCGTTCTGTGCCAGCTCCTCGCATTTACCGTGCGAAAGTGAGCATCCAGCCAGGAAGGGTTGTGCCGGCTCAGCGCTCCTGGTCTCCAGTACACCTCCTCGGTCCAGGATATCCTGTGCCGGCTCTACACACTGTGCTGCCAGTGCGCCTTCACAGCCCAATGTGTCCTGTGCCAGCGCCCCGCACTTGCCGGGCTAAAGTGAGCATGCAGCCAGGACACGTTGTGCCAGCTCTATGCTCCAGACCTCCAGTGCACCTCCACAGCCCAGTATATCCTGCGCCGGCCATACGTACTGTGTCTCCAGTGCGCCTCCACAGTCCAGAGCTTCCGGCGACAGTTCCCAGTCCAGAGCTTCCGGCGACAGTTCCCAGTCCAGAGCTTCCGGCAACGGTTCCCGGTCCGGAACCTCCAATGATGGTCCACGGTCCGGAACCTACAACGACGGTCCACAGTCCGGAACCTCCTGCGATGGTCCACGGTCCAGAACCTCCAGCTCCATGGCCGGAGCCTTCTCTTGCACCGATGCCCAGTCTAAGCATGGCGTCCAGTCCAGCTCCAAGGTCAGAGTCTTCTTCTGCGTTGGTGCCCAGTCCAGGCACAGTGTACAGTCCCACTCCATGGCGGGAGCCTTCCCCTGCGCCGATGCCCAGTCTAAGCACGGCGTCCAGTCCAGCTCAGCTGGAGGTTGAATGTTTGAAGGGGTATGGGACTATAGAAAGTTTGGAAACCACTGCCCTAGACAACCAGGTGAGGGGAGTGCCTTACTAATTAATTCATCAATCAAGTACAAGGGAAGAGCAAAAAACTGCAGACACTCGGCCCTCCGTGGAATGAGTTTGACACGTGTTTAACAGGGTCAGCCATAGTAGTAACAGTGCCCCTGGAGCAAATTAGGATTAAGTGCCTTGCTCAAGGGCACAGATGTTTCACTTTGTCAGCTCGGGTATTCGAACCAGCGACCTTTCGGTTACTAGCCCAACACTCAATGAATTATATAAGGTTAGAGTGTTGGGCCAGTAATAGTCATTCCAAAACTATGTTCTAAACTGCTAAAAGCTGTTCCATGGGATCGAAAATTAAGACACAACACTTGTTGATATTATTGCTTTAGATAAGTAAACTCAATTGTCAGTTTAATTCTTAATTTCTTTGAAAAACATAATTGTATTCACTGCAATTAGCCAAACACACGGGATCTTCTGGACACTCACAGTGATAGAAAAGCTCTGTCTGATTGAAGGAGACGGAATCCCAGTAAAAACACTTCCGCATGCTGCTGTACAGAAACACCAAAATCAAACTAATGAGCAATTAGCCCACCAATGAACTTATGTCAACATCTTTTTTTAGACCGCATCATAGACCGCATCACATAGATGGCCTTCACTTGCTCGGATGCTTTCTCCGGTGAGATTTAATTTTTACATTTATTTCACCTTTATTTAACCAGGTAAGCTAGTTGAGAACAAGTTCTCATTTACAACTGCGACCTGGCCAAGATAAAGCAAAGCAGTGCGACACAAACACAGAGTTACACATGGAATGAACAAGCGTACAGTCAATAACACAATAGAAAAAAAGAAAGTCTATATGCAGTGGGTGCAAATGGCGTGAGGAGGTAGGCAATAAATAGGCCATAGGAGCGAAGTTATTCACAATTTAGCAGATTAACACTGGAGTGATAAATGAGCAGATGATGATGTGCAAGTAGAGATACTGGTGTGCAAAAGAGCAGAAAAGTAAATAAAAACAATATGGGGATGAGGTGGGTAGATTGGGTGGGTGGGCTATTTACAGATGGACTATGTACAGCCGTAGCGATCGGTTAGCTGCTCAGATAGCTGATGTTTAAATTTAGTGATAGCTGATGTTTAAATCCAGCTTCAGCAATTTTTGCAATTTGTTCCAGTTACTGGCAGCAGAGAACTGGAAGGAAAGGTGGCCAAAGGAGGTGTTGGCTTTGGGGATGACCAGTGAGATATACCTGCTGGAGAGCTTGCTACGGGTGGGTGTTGTTATCTTGACCAGTGAGCTGAGATAAGGCGGAGCTTTACCTAGCATAGACTTATAGATGACCTGGAGCCAGTGGGTCTGGCTACGAATATGTAGCGAGGGCCAGCCGACTAGAGCATACAGGTCGCAGTGGTGGGTGGTACATTCAGCCTATTCAAATTGAAAGACAATCATAAAAACACAGAGAGATGAAGGATACATTATTATTAATATTTCTTTTTTTGTACATTTTTTGGGGAAGCCTGGCTTCCCTTGGCATCATTAAATACATGCCACTGCTGGCATTATACCTAAAGCGGACATTGCCATTGGCTGCACAGAGTCGCATACACAAAAATCCCATGCAGCCTTGATTTCAAGTTCGAACACTGAAATATGAAATGTAATCCGAAATTCGATTACGCTGATAGAAATCCTCATTATTTTGTTGAGAAATTTTCAACTTGAGTGTTATTATTTCTATATAGCCTACACTTTCTTGTTCTGATGCTCACCAGAACAAGAATAGACTGACGAGTTTCAGAAGAAAGTCTTTGTTTCTGGCCATTTTGAGCCTGTAATCGAACCCACAAATGCTGATGCTCCAGATACTCAACTAGTCTGAAGAAGGCCCGTTTTATTGCTTCTTTAATCAGAACAAGAGTTTTCAGCTGTGCTAACATAATTGCAAAAGGGTTTTTTAATGATCAATTAGCCTTTTAAAATTATAAACTTGGATTAGCTAACACAACGTGCCATTGGAAGACAGGACTGATGGTTGCTGATAATGGGCCTGTGTACGCCTATGTAGATATTCTATTTAAACAATGACCACAAGAGCAGTTACACCTCCGACACTGCCAAAACATCAGCTATCGCCGGTTAGCGCTTGATCTGATTGAATCTAGGCGCTAGTCATCCAATAATAATCAGTGCGATCTCTCTCTGACTCAATCACTGAACCCAAAGCAAACAGGGATGCTCTAGTTTGTGACAACCAATCACCCAATAATAAAACCGGCTTCATGGTCTTTATACAAAGTTGTGTCTTTGAGTAATGTAAAGACATTCATTCTGCACGACAACCTCATTTTTGTATCATCATTACCCTTTTGTTCTGTTAAGGCATTTGTTCACTGGCCTATGTAAATATTTGTCATCTCTTTGAGCTAACAACCATGAACACAGACAGCAATGAATGTGAGGAGGCACCAGATGCATCAGACAGAATAAAGTACAGTGCTATCTGCAATATTAATGGAGTCATTATGGAAATGAGGTTATTGCTTTCATCAGTTACAAAACCACACACAGATGCAGATGAATTGATCTTCCTCGTCATTTAGCCTGGCCTATTCTGTTTGTTCACAAATATCTCCCCAAATTACTGTTGACTGAATTGTAAATCTTTAACTCCAGTTCACTTATCAATGAATGACATTGTGGCGTTCCAATGCACATCTAATGATCAGCAGCGACCTTTCGCTGTGTATTTCTAACTGTCCCAGTCACGTCAGTTCCAAACAATCACATCACTGGAAATGTATTTGAGGATTACGGAATAGTAAAAAAAAATTAGAGTTGTCAACTTTTGGTGATAAAATTTATTATTGCGCACACAACTCAAACAATCAAAGAACAGTAGTTTCTATCATGCAGTCATTATAACCAACTGAAGCCTAATCTTGTACCGGGAACAATACACACTTTGGGTTCAGCATCATGGTCAGCGTCTTAAAGCGCTAGTGATGTCTGGTGGTCACTGCACAGTGGAGTTATATCTACGGTCAAGGATTCACACATACTTTATTACAATCATTATGTTATGGTTGAGAACATCAGGGAAAAAACAACAGGAATAGGAGGGGATCCCATTGGAAACTAGATTAAAACACCACTGTTTATGTAGTGTTACTGTGATGCTCTGTAAGGCTGCATTTAGACAGGCAGACTAATTCTGATATTTTTATCACTAATTGGTCTTTGGACCTATCAGCTCTCAAAAGACCAATTAGTGGGGGAAAAAATTGGCCTGCCCGTCTAAACGCAGCTTTAGATTCATGTAGAATAATTCACTTCAATCTCCCATCTCCTTGTCCATGGTACAGCAATATTGATACAGGAAATTTCTGAATTTCAATAACTGATCTTTAGACCAATGATGCCCCCTAGTGTTCGACAATATGAACAAGCACAAGTTAATTTAAGATTTAAAGACTGCTGCCACTAGAGGTCGCTGTAATCCCCTCATGAATGTACACCTGCTGGAGCAGAAACTATGGCCATGCTGTAGTTTGAAGAAACGGATCTTAACAGCATACTTAGCATGTTTAGTGGCAGTTGTTTTTGTTAAAATATAGTTGGTGTTGTTATTCAGAGATCACAGTCAATACTACTCACAAGAGGTCTTCTCAGGTCCAGAAAGTTGGACCCGGACCCAAACAAACCCAAGGACAATCAGACCCTGACAAGAACAGACCCGATCATAAAAATAAATATAAAAAGGGGGGACCCGGATGGACCCAAGAATAGTCAGACCTGAATACAAATGGACCGGACAACAACCAGACCTAGACACGACCCGTACCCTAATGGGTCCGGGTTTAGACCATACCCGATTGGACCGAGTGACAAAAAAAATATGCAAGTTGCTCTTTTGCTTAACAAATATGTTGGCATGGCCTTCTATAAGTCCACAAATGCACAATATTAGCATAAAATAAATATGCTATAGACCAGAGGTATTTAACTCTTACCCTATGAGGTCCAGATCCTGCTGGTTTCAGTTCTACCTGATAATTAATTGCACACACCTGGTGTCCCAGGTCTAAATCTGTCCCTGATTAGAGGGAACAATGAAAAACACAGTGGAACTGGCTTTGAGGTCCAGAGTTGAGTTTGAGAGCTATAGGTTATGTAGAACCGTGGTCGTGTCCATTTGGTTCCATTCGGGTCTATCAGCTGTAGTTACATAGACCCGAGACCCAATGACAATCAAACAGGACCCGACCCAGACCCGAGGGAAAAGTTTGAATTTTGGATCTGGACACGCTTGGGTCTTGGGTATTTGGGTTTGGGTGGACCTGTGAAGACCTCTACTTCTCACATCCCTTCTTCCTCCCACTGACTGTTCCTCTTCAGCCACTGTTTTCCACTGCAGAGCACTGGGGATGGACACATTACCAAGGGAACCAGCCTCAACAGCAGAGAGTGCACTGCCTAGAAGAAATCAACAGACTAGAAATAAGCTGCAGGTCAAAGGTGACATCATGAAGGAATGTCTGAGATGAAAAAAATGAATTGGTTTGAATAGCCCCACCTGTGGCTCTCTCTCTCCCTCATCAGTGTTACCCATCCTCATTAGGTAGTCTATAGTGATGAAACGTAGAGATGGTAACAAGTCTATTCATACAACACTTTAGATATTTGATCATTTATGTGTAATGTAAGCCATTGCTCAATAAGCAAATGAATGCAGGTCTGGGGAACATATCTTTTCCTCTTGTGTGCAGTAAAGTACTTCCATCATAATGCCCATATTTTCAACTTTCATTCATTTGTCAAGAAAGCATATACTACAAATAATGGAGATTTTTTCAAGAAAATAAACATATTGACGATGTATTACATTTTTATTTCAGAATTTTATACAATCTTTACCTGTATAAATCATCTCTTTATCTATAGAAAAAAATGCAATTGCTAGCGCAACCTGAAACCTGTAAATGCTACCTTTTTTTTAACAGGAAAAACAAACAATTTGTTCCACGTTCAGAGAATCAGTAGCATCTCTGTCTGCACTGTATTCCTCTCAGAGATTCACATCAAAAGATAAGAACAAAGGCAACTTCAGTCCAGAGTCAATCCCAACAATCCAGGTAGCTACACTGACTTCCTCCGTGTGTGAGGACTGCTCATCCCCAGGAAAAGGGCACCGCTGCTGGGGGAGGACTGGGCTGAGGTGCCCCTGGAGCTGCAAGAGGCTTCATCCACCCTGTAGGAGATAGAGTTGTAGAAGAGAGGGTTGCTGTGACAGCCTGAGTGCTCACAGCGGGATGGAAAGGGGCTGTCACAGGCACACAGCCTGAAGCACATACAGGAGCAAAGGGCGCTGATGCAGAACTCAGGGTGCTTAGCAGATTCCCTGACCCCAGGGGTCCCCCTGAGCTCCTCAGATGGACAGGGGATGAGGTTGGTACGACTGGTGCCTCCATCCATGGAAAGGGAGAAGTTGCAGCGGCTACTATGCCCATCCTCAGCTTCTTTCTGCTCCATCCCATCAACTCTGTCCCGTGCTGATGCTTCCACATCTGCCTCCTCCACCGCCTTCCCACCCCATGGCCTCTTAGGCACTGCTGCCTGCTCTTCTCGCTCCACCTCCAGGCTCCTGGTTCCCTCCTGTGTGCTGTAGGTGAGGAAGCGCAGCACCACCAGGTTCAGGAAAGCCCCGATCACAGCCAGCCCCACCAGGATGTACATGAAGCTGAAGGCCACATAGGGAATCCTCCTCTGGAGGGCCTCCTTCTTCTGCAGGGCCACAAAGTCCCCGAAGCCGATGGTGGTGAGCGTGATGAAGCAGTAGTAGTAGGCATGGAAGAAGGTCCAGCCCTCAAAGTGGGAGAAGGCTGCTGCCCCAACACAGAGGGTGCTCATGCAGGACAGGAGGCCCACCAGCACCATGTTCCCCATGGACACTTCAGTCCACCGTAATCCCATGCAGCACTTGAGCCTGCAGAGGAGGTAGCGGACTAACGTGTTGATCCTCTCCCCCATGCTCTGGAACATGACCAGCGTCAGTGGGATGCCCAGAACAGCATAGAACATGCAGAATGTCCTGCCAGAGTCTGTGCCTGGAGCAGCATGTCCATAACCTGCAGAATATCATAGTTATAGACACATGTCCATTCCAAAAACATATTGCTGTCAGAGTGCAGTATGACTGCAGTTATTCTGCAATTACTGTGTCCAACCATCACAGTCAACTGTAGTTACTGCACTTTTATTACAGCTTCAAATCTGCAAATCTTTTTTTTAAAGGGGTGTGTACATAGACACACAGACAAACACAGTAACTCTTTAAAACATTTGTTATAGATATATAGATATACAGTACCAGTCAAAGGTTTGGTCACAACGACTCATTCAAGAGTTTATTTTCTACATTGTAGAATAACAGTGATGACATCAAAACTATGACATATGGAATCATGTAGTAACCAAAAAAGTGTGAAACAAATCTAAATATATTTTAGATTTTAGATTCTTTAAAGTAGCCCTTTGCCTTGATGACAGCTTTACACACTCTTGGCATTCTCTTGAATTAGTTCCCACATATGCTGAGCACTTGTTGGCTGCTTTTCCTTCACTTTATTTAACTAGGCAAGTCAGTTAAGAACAAATTCTTATTTACAATGACGGCCTAGCAACAGTGGGTTAACTGCCTTGTTCAGGGCAGATTTTTAGCTTGTCAGCTCTGGGATTCGATCTAGCAACCTTTTAGTTACTTGCCCAATGCTCTAACCGCTAGGCTACCTGCCGCCAAATAGCCCTTACACAGCCTAGAGGTGTGTTGGGTCATTGTCCTGTTGAAAAACAATAGTCTCACTAAGTGCAAACCAGACGGGATGGCGTATCGCTGCAGAATGCTGTGGTAGCCATGCTGGTTAAGTGTGCCTTGAATTCTAAATAAATCACAGACTGTCACCAGCAAAGAAACCACACACCATCACACCATGCTTCACGGTGGGAACCACACATGCAGAGTGTCACGGCCGTTAAAAGATGAGGACCAAGGTGCAGCGTGGTGAGCGTACATTTTCTCTTTATTTGGAAAATTGACGCCAAACAAAACAATAAACACTACAAAAAAACAAACCGTGAAGATAAAGGCTATGTGCCCTAAACAAAGTCAACTTCCCAGCAAACACAGGTGGGAAAAAGGGCAGCCTAAGTATGGTTCTCAATCAGAGACAATGATAGACAGCTGTCCCTGATTGAGAACCCTACCCGGCCAAAACATAGAACTACACAACATAGAACATAGAATACCCACCCCAACTCACGCCCTGACCAAACCAAAATAGAGACATAAAAGGATCTAAGGTGAGGGCGTGACACAGAGATCATACGTTCACCTACTCTGCGTCTCACCAAGACATGGAAGTTGCAACCAAAAATCTCAAATTTGGACTCATCAGACCAAAGGAAAGATTTCCACCAGTCTAATGTCCATTGCTATTGTTTCTTGGCCCAAGCCAGTCTCTTCTTCATATTGGTGTCCTTTAGTAGTTGTTTCTTTGCAGCAATTCGACCATGAAGGCCTGATTCATGCGGTTCCCTCTGAACAGTTGATGTTGAGATGTGTCTGTTACTTGAACTATGTGAAGCATTTGTTTGGGCTGAAATCCGAGGTGCAGTTAACTCTAATGAATGTATCCTTTGCAGCAGAGGTAACTCTGGGTCTTCCTTTCTTGTGGCGGTCCTCGTGAGAGCCAGTTTCATCATAGCGCTTGATGGTTTTTGCGACTGCACTTAAAATAAACTTTCAAAGTTCTTGACATTTTCCGCATTGACTAACCTTCATGTCTTAAAGTTATGATGGACTGTCATTTCTCTTTGCTTATTTGACCTGTTCTTGCCATAATATAGACTTGGTCTTTTACCAAATAGGGCTATATTCTGTATACCAATCCACAACTGGTTGGCTCAAACACATTTTAAGAAGGAAAGAAATTACACAAATGAACTTTTAACAAGGCACACCTGTTAATGGAAGTGCATTCCAGGTGACTAACTTATGAAGCTGGTTGAGAGAATGCCAAGAGTGAGCAAAGCTGTCATCAAGGCAAAGGGTGGCTACTTAGAAGAATCTCAAATCTCAAATATATTTTGAATTGTTTAACACTCTTTTATTACTACATGATTCCATATGTGTTATTTCATAATTGTGACATATTTACTATTGTTCTACAGTGTAGATAATAGTAAAATAAAGAAAAACCCGGAAATGATTAGGTGTGTCCAAACTTTTGACTGGTGCTGTATATATAGGGGTCTATGTTATTTTACTCTCTAGAACAGTAGTATCTGTCATGCAACCCTTTATAACTTCCAATTTTGCTAATAATTCAAACCAAAGTGCAGCACCAGTCACTCAGCGCCCGTAAGGATAAACTCTAGGCTAGAGGAATTTTTTATTTTTACATGTAAAAACAGATTGTTGTGGTTAGTCATACCAGTATGCCTGGTTTAATTTACAGAGCAAAGAAACCCATAAAGCATCGATACATATCAAATTAACTTACCAATCGTTGTGATAACAGTGATGGCAAAGTAAAAAGATCCCGCAAATTTCCACTGTCTCCCCGCGCGATGTGGCTCCGACTGTAGAACCACTCTCTCGATCTCCCGGTAGTCGTCCTGAGTGAATCCGTACTTCTTCTTCAGCTCGTTGCGCTTTTGTTCCAGGATTTTTTTCTTCGAGCTCTCGGTCTCGGACTCGAGGGCGTCGAACACCGCGGCTCCCACAAGCAGGTAGGATATCATACACAGGATGAGAGAAAGGATCCGAATGTTCTGCACCTTCATCCTCACTCCAAGCGAACTCGAGTGGGCACTGAGAAGAGAGTGGGTGTGTTTTCCGAAGAGAGACCAGTGGACACGCCAATTCTGTTAGAACCAAGCGCGCATGAATTCATTCATCCATTCACATACCAATTAAGAGTGGCCTACATAGTTGATGGATATAACTCATCAGTGGCCTAGGCTTATAGTATTATGGTAGATTTTAAGGTAAATGTGCCGCTCTCTTTTTTTTTACACAGGCACTGCATACATTTTCCATAGGCTTTGGAGTTTGTGTTCTCATTTAGGCCCTATGAGTTCCGGTGTGTATAGTCTATTCTGAATGGCCCAAATTAAGACTGACTGGTGTTCATCCGAGACACGTAGGTTAGGCTACTGGAACGTTTTTTTACGAGGCTACCAAAGAGCATCCTCTAGCCTACATTGCTCTCACTCATCTTTAACCGACCCAACCTCTAATGTGAGAAGGCAGCTTTGTAGATCATTTGAAATTATACCATTATCTTTATTTTAACCTAAATTAGTTAAATAAACTGGGGGCCTTGACCAAAAGTCATACTGCGCTGTGATTGCATTGAGCAGTGATGCTGGGCCCTGTTTTGTAATTAATGAATGGTGGTCAGTGGGATGGCTTCAGTTGGTGATTGCTGTTAAGTTCTTTTGGTTCTTATTAAAGGGGGCACGGCACTGTGGAAACAGCTGGCCTTTTCATACTCTTCTCTCTTGATTACTTTGCTTTGTGAAGCGTAGCCTACATGTGTGAAGTATTCACAAAACGCTTGGCTAATGTATTACTCTGACTGATGAAGCATGAGCCTGTGGCAGATTTGACCTTTATAAAGCACACTTAGTCCCAGAGTGATCAATGGAGCCTTCATAATTAAAGCGGCAATCAGCAGTTGAAACAATAACAAAGCATCTTCCCCACCCCTGTTTCTTTAAAGATAAAAAAGCTGAGTTATAGGGCTGGAGAAATGCAACCTCTCTTAAATTCATAAACAGCTCCAAGGAAGGGCTGACCATGAATGATATCGAAAGTTTAGTTTGCTTTGTTTACAAACATTGGAGTGAAACAAGTTTATATTTTGGGTTCTGATCTTGTACGACAGTTGAACTAAGCTCATGAGGCATTTATAAGTTATATTCTTCAATAATAAATCGGTACCTTTAACTAATTCAACTTGAACTAATTTAAGTCCAAAAATGGATGAAGCAACTGCAGATTGCCCTTTTAACTATGTCAGAGAGAGAGAGAGAGAGAGAGAGAGAGAGAGAGAGAGAGAGAGAGAGTGTGTCAAGGTAGCTAACCATGTGTGTATTTAATGAGCCCCAAAGCATCAAGACTTAAATGTCACGATTGCTCTGAAATCCTCAAAGACTAGGACATGAGGTAAATTTACATGGGTCTGATTAGACACAGAGACCATGATACAGCATTTAATTGGTCACGCCCAACAACACACCAGAGGTCAGAAGAACATAAGGAAATTATTATTACTCTAAAACAAGTCTAACAGTGTTATTTTTGTTTTTGTGCATACCAGGTTACATTTAAATTTGTCCAGCATGGCTTTGTTTTCTCTACTGTAAAAAAGATGAGAACAATCATTACTATTTGAATGGATTTTGTCCAGTTAATCAGTTAATAACCAAAGTCTAAAGTCCTCTCCTGTCCATGTGGCATCTACATGCATAGTTATTATGGCAGATCACTTATAAAACTACAGCTTAAAGTAAGATACAAATGATACAATAGAAATACACTGAGTGTACAAAACATTAGGAACACTTTCCTTATATTGAATTGCACCCCCTTTTTTCCTCAGAACAGCCTCAATTCGATGGGGCATGGACTCTACAAGGTGTCGAAAGCGTTCCACAGGGATGCTGGTCCATGTTGACTCCAAAGCTTCCCACAGCTGTGTCAAGTTGGCTGGATGTCCTTTGAGTGGTGGACCATTCTTGATACACACGAGAAACAGTTGAGCGTGAAAAACCCAGGACTGTTGCAGTTCTTGATACACTCAAACGGGTGCGCCTGGCACATACTGCCATACCCTGTTCAATGGCACTTAAATATTTAGTCTTGCCCATTCGTCCTCTGAATGGCACACATATACACAATCTATGTCTCAATTGTCTCATGGCTTAAAAATTCTTCTTTGACCTGACCCCTCCCCTTCATCTACACTGATTTAAAATCAAATCAAATCAAATTTATTTATATAGCCCTTCGTACATCAGCTGATATCTGAAAGTGCTGTACAGAAACCCAGCCTAAAACCCCAAACAGCAGAGGGAACACCCCCCATGAAGCAATGCAGGTGTAGAAGCACGGTGGCTAGGAAAAACTCCCTAGAAAGGCCAAAACCTAGGAAGAAACCTAGAGAGGAACCAGGCTATGTGGGGTGGCCAGTCCTCTTCTGGCTGTGCCGGGTGGAGATTATAACAGAACATGGCCAAGATGTTCAAATGTTCAAAATGTGCAAAATTATTCAGCCCCCTTAAGTTAATACTTTGTAGCGCCACCTTTTGCTGCGATTACAGCTGTAAGTCGCTTGGGGTATGTCTCTATCAGTTTTGCACATCGAGAGACTGAATTTTTTTCCCATTCCTCCTTGCAAAACAGCTCGAGCTCAGTGAGGTTGGATGGAGAGCATTTGTGAACAGCAGTTTTCAGTTCTTTCCACAGATTCTCGATTGGATTCAGGTCTGGACTTTGACTTGGCCATTCTAACACCTGGATATGTTTATTTTTGAACCATGGCCTGACCACCATTGTAGATTTTGCTTTATATTTTGGATCATTGTCTTGTTGGAAGACAAATCTCCGTCCCAGTCTCAGGTCTTTTGTAGACTCCATCAGGTTTTCTTCCAGAATGGTCCTGTATTTGGCTCCATCCATCTTCCCATCAATTTTAACCATCTTCCCTGTCCCTGCTGAAGAAAAGCAGGCCCAAACCATGATGCTGCCACCACCATGTTTGACAGTGGGGATAGGGTGTTCAGGGTGATGAGCTGTGTTGCTTTTACGCCAAACATAGCGTTTTGCATTGTTGCCAAAAAGTTCAATTTTGGTTTCATCTGACCAGGTTTGGCTTGGCTTGGCAAACTTTAATCATCACTTTTTATGGATATCTTTAAGAAATGGCTTTCTTCTTGCCACTCTTCCATAAAGGCCAGATTTGTGCAATATACGACTGATTGTTGTCCTATGGACAGAGTCTCCCACCTCAGCTGTAGATCTCTGCAGTTCATCCAGAGGGATCATGGGCCTCTTGGCTGCATCTCTGATCAGTCTTCTCCTTGTATGAGCTGAAAGTTTAGAGGGACGGCCAGGTCTTGGTACATTTGCAGTGGTCTGATACTCCTTCCATTTCAATATTATCGCTTGCACAGTGCTCCTTGGGATGTTTAAAGCTTGGGAAATCTTTTTGTATCCAAATCCGGCTTTAAACTTCTTCACAGCAGTATCTCGGACCTGCCTGGTGTGTTCCTTGTTCTTCATGATGCTCTCTGCGCTTTTAACGGACCTCTGAGACTATCACAGTGCAGGTGCATTGATACGGAGACTTGATTACACACAGGTGGATTGTATTTATCATCATTAGTCATTTAGGTCACCATTGGATCATTCAGAGATCCTCACTGAACTTCTGGAGAGAGTTTGCTGCACTGAAAGTAAAGGGGCTGAATAATTTTGCACGCCCAATTTTTCAGTTTTTGATTTGTTAAAAAAGTTTGAAATATCCAATAAATGTCGTTCCACTTCATGATTGTGTCCCACTTGTTGTTGATTCTTCACAAAAAAATACAGTTTTATATCGTTATGTTTGAAGCCTGAAATGTGGCAAAAGGTCGCAAAGTTCAAGGGGGCCGAATACTTTCGCAAGGCACTGTATATCATATATATATAGATAGATCCATGGCATTATTATATGGTATGAAGAATACAATTGAACAAAGCTGAATAATATAGACAATTTATTTTCTCCAAACGATTTGAGGGAGTGTGCATATTCGTCTATTCTGTGTTCAGCGGTTAACAAAGAAATAGGTATTCCTATATGCTTAATTTAAAGTTATTTGTGTAACTTTAGTTGTTCAACAAACATTGAGCTATATGTCTTGATTTTTACAACATTGTAAGGCTGCATGATGCGACTCTGATGATTTGAAAAAAGTTGCTTGAAAGGCATGAGCTCTGCTTTGTTTTTTGTGCAGGCTGTACACACTAGAGGTCGACCAATTCATCGAAATGGCCGATTAATTAGGACCGATTTCAAGTTTTCATAACAATCGGTAATCTGTATTTTTGGACACCGATTATGGACGATTACATTGCACTCCACAAGGAGACTGCGTGGCAAGCTGACTACCTGTTACGCGAGTGCAGCAAGGAGCCAAAGTAAGTTGCTAGCTAGCATTAAACTTATCTTATAAAAAACAATCAATCTTAACATAATCACTAGTTAACTACACATGGTTGATGATATTACTAGTTTATATAGCTTGTCCTGCGTTGCATATAATCGATGCCGTGCCTGTTAATTTATCATCGAATCCCAGCCTACTTCGCCATACGGATGATGATTTAACATGCGGATTCGTGAAAGAAGCACTGTCGTTGCACCAATGTGTACCTAACCATAAACATCAATGCCTTTCTTAAAATCAATACACAGGTATATATTTTTAAACCTGCATATTTAGTTAATATGGCCTGCTAACATGAATTTCTTTTAACTAGGGAAATTGTGTCACTTCTCTTGCGTTCTGTGCAAGCAGAGTCAGGGTAAATGCCACAGTTTGGGCTGCCTGGCTTGTTGTGAACTGTGTGAAGAACATTTCTTCCTAACAAAGTGTTCATTCAGTATTGTTGTAATTGTCATTATTACAAATATATATGTAAAAATTGACCAATTAATTGGTATCAGCTTTTTTTGGTCCTCCAATAATCGGTATCAGTATGAGGTTGAAAAATCATAGTCGGTCGACCTCTAGTACATACTATATCGGTCACTCATTCAAGATTTCACAAGCACTTGATAATGCCTAGAATTTCACGACGGCATCCCCTTTGTCTGGCCGTAAAGCACCCTAAAAAAATCCATGCCTTTTGTGGCCAGTGGCCATTGTGCCCTTTTCTCTGAGTACTGCGCGCTCCTCACAGACACATCAGGGACGCAACTGCCGAGTCCTTATCCAATTCCTATTTGCATATTGAAGATATTATATAGATAACTGTCCACATATTACTTTTCGTCAGACAACAAGATGAGCAGGCCTAATGAACAGCAAAAGCACTAGCCTATGTCAATCTACTATCCCCCATAGTACAAAGGTCGACCTATTCTATTCTGTGCGAGAAATAAATATTCCACAGTTGTGGGATGCAATAGATCCCAAATTAATACAACCACTAGCATTAAAAAAACTTTTTTACACAATGTGGTTTACCCAACAGATGAGAGCGTTTAGCTTAAAATGTTGATGAACTACTAGGCTATTTCTTCACATTATAAGCACAGCAATGCACCCATGTTAATAAGCTATAAGCGCAAATGTTCCATTAGCGGGAAACACCATTTTTAAAAGTGACCGCAAATGCAATTATGCATATAATGCTTTTATTATAAAGGTGCATTTTTATGGTGAAAATGATCTTCCCCAAACTTGAAACTCACGTGCTGCTTATGCATGCCAGTTAGGCTCTACACCCCTTGTAAAGCAGATTCATGTGGTTCATTTTAAGAAGTTATTTGGCCACTTTAGTTGTGATACAAACCTTATTAAAACATATAGGTCTATGAGGTGTGCAACTATGATTCGAAAAAGTCGCAAAAAAAGGCATTGTTTCTTATGCTGGGCATCATTCACAAGTGATAATATATCATTCACAAGTGTCGGGCTAATATTGTCACCCATCAGACTATTGTTGATTAATCTTGTCTTTATATATACAAAATAATGTATGTGTGAAATTTGTTTTGATTTAGAATGGACCAAAATCATGAACCTGTATCGATACAGGGGCAGCGGGAAAAATACATGTCATCTATGCACTTATAAAAGTGAATGGAGGTCGCTTTTCTCCACGGTTTATTTTCATGCCAGCCAGGTAGGCTATACTCCTGTTTTTAAATATTAGCAATGTACTTAATATTAGGAAAGTTGAAAAATAAATATAGTAGGCCTAGCTTATAGAAGCTGATTCTCCTCTTTTTAATAGAGGCCATCACTCTGTTTTCTCTTGCAATTGCATAGCCTATTGAAATTTTGCACAGCATGAGCTCATGGGCTCTCATGAAGTGTTTGATTAGATTGATTAACATTTATGTCAGTGTGATTAGAGGGACAACAGAGTGCTGAGTACCAGGCAGTTAGCAAGTTTGGTAGGCTACTAATGACCATCAGCAGCATCAGAGCTTGGAGAAGCCTAATTACCGTGACTAAACAGTCACGTGGAATTTGACTGACTTCATGACTGGTGAATGCCAGTGTGGCGGTTTTACGGTCACCACAACAGCCCTAAGTGTGTCCCTTGAGAACCCATTTTAAAACCCCACCTGTTTTGTTCTCATTTGTAAGTTACTGATCTCTGTTTAGTAACAGTATTTTTGGTTTCTTATTGGGAAACGTAACAAGTATACAGAGAAATGTGTGTGATACACATTTTATGCTGAGTTATTCAGAATGAAGGGGGATCAGTAAGATTTCGGGGGTTTTGATGATGGTAAAAAGGACCCACTGACTTTTTCAGCTCTCTCATTGTGCTAATACCTAAGGCACTGGCTCTTTTCCCCAGAGGGATACACAGGTGTCACAGAAGGACACTGACTTGAACTTTACAGATAATGTGAGTATGCTTTGAGGCTTATTAACCAAAAGGGCAGAATGACAGACCTTTCATTCCTCTGGGACAGCACCTTAAGGGAAGCCTGATGACTGTGACCAAGTATTCAACTGGAAGGATCACAGCACAAAATAAATGAGTCTATCTGGTTTATTGGGAGAAATGATGAACAGACATGAAACAAAAAGTGAATACAATGTAGGCTATATTGTAAAGTACAGCATATTAATTTATAGTATCATTTTGAATATGCCCCATTACTTTCCTTGGTGACTGCAGATGGAATTTAGCTAGATTTATAACTCAACATACTATACAACACACAAGTTATGCAAATAAAACACAAATAAAAAAAATAATGTATTAACAGACAATTTACAACAAGGGACGAAAAGGTATCGTGCATGCAATTTCTGGACCACACATTTTGTATTGGTTCTCAAGTGCCCTATAACGTCAGCCCTTGAAATCCAGAGCTCCCACCCAGACCCTATACAAGCTCCCTGTGCAGATGTCCTGAATCATGACTACTAATTGATACTTAGAATTGGAGTGCCCTTCCTATGATGCTCTGAGAGGAAGGGTGGGAAAGGCTATGGCTGAAAATGGAGAACACTGTTCTACTGGATATTTTATCCTGGATTTGGCAACAACAAGGAACATCGATGTGATCAGTCAATGGGGTCCAGCATGTAGAGTAACCTCTTCATACACCCCACAAAGGAGTGATTTGTTATTTATTCTTATCGCTGGGCACTAAAAGCCCACCAGGTTGAGTTGTTCTCCTGTCTAGGCTCTAAAGATCTTATCACACCCCTATCTTAGACACATAGGCTGTTAGAACTGGTTAGAACCTGCTTTTATGTATTTTAATGATGTAAGGGAGTAGAGCTAAATACCCCTTATCTCTCATGTTGTCACGACTCCTACCGAAGGTGGCCCCCTTCCTGTTCGGGTGGCGCTCGGCGGTCGTCGTCACCGGCCTACTAGCTGCCACTGATCCTTTTCCCCCTTTCTGTTTATTGGTTTCACTTGTTTTGTGTTTAGGCTGATTAGTCGGGCTATGTTAACCAGTAGGCCCGCCTGCTCTTTGTGTGGGATTGTTTGTGTAACTAGTGTGCACGTTTGAGTTTAACGTGTTTCCCATTTCGTGGGGTTTTGCTGGACTGTTTAAGTCCCCGTGTTTGGGGCATTTGTTTTGTGTGCTCCCTGTGTTTCGTGGGGGTGGCTTATGTTCGCCGTTTGTGCATTAAATAGCACTACCCTGAACTCTCTGCTTTCTGCGCCTGACTTCGCACCCACTACACCCAGATCGTTACAGAATCCCGCACCTTGTCCTGGAGTCAGCAGGAGCAGCTGCCAACCCCCTTCCATCGATGTAGGAACGTGTCCTCCATCATACCATCATACCATCGGATAGGATCGGCGATGGATCAGATGATGGAGAGAATGGACCGATGGGAGAGGAGTGGTCTCCGCTCTTCACCTCCGGTTCCTCCGACGAGTCCACCTTCTCCACCTTCCGCATCCGGCTTTCGTGCCGTATTTAACCACCCTCCAGAGGGCCGAGCGGCAGGTGAGCGACTATTCCATCTTAGGCAGGAGAAGAGGAGCGCGCAGGATTTCGCGTTAGAGTACCGGACCTTGCCGCTGGGGCTGGGTGGAACGACAGGGCCCTGATAGACCATTACCGGTGTAGTCTCCGGGAGGACGTCCGCAGGGAGCTGGCGTGTCAGGACGTCGCTCTCTCCCTCGACAAACTAATAGACATGTCTATCCAGCTGGACAATCTGCTGGCTGCCTGCAGGCGTTCGGAGAGAGTCCTGTCTGTTCCACCACCTAGCACTCCCGCTCCCATTCCTATGGAGTTAGGGGAGGCCGTGCCGAGGGGTACCGGAAGAGGAGGCTCCTCCTACACCAGCTCTGGTCGGAGAGGACACACGGCCGACCGGTGCTGGGGGAGCCCGTCTGGGAGTCGAGAGGGCAGGCGGAACACTTCTCGGGCACCCCAGGTGAGTCAGCACCAAACTCACCCAGAACCCCCTGTTGGTCACATGTTTGTATTTATTTTGTTTCTTGACTTTTCTCCCTCTTCCCAGCATAAGGCTCTAGTCGATTCAGGCGCAGCTGGGAACTTTATGGATCGCGGACTCGCCATCAAGCTGGGTATTCAGCTAGTGCCAATAGATCCCACCTTCCCCGTGCACTCCCTAGATAGCCGGCGATTAGGGTCAGGGTTGGTCAGGGAGGCCACGGTTCCACTGGACATGGTAACGCAGGGGAATCATAAGGAGCGGATTAGTCTCTTCCTTATCGATTCACCTGCGTTTCCAGTGGTACTGGGGGTTCCCTGGCTGGCTAGTCACAATCCTAGGATTTCGTGGAGACAGGGGGTTCTCCAGGGGTGGTCAGAGGAGTGTTCAGTGCGGTGCATGGGAGTTTCCATCGGTGCCACGTCGGTGGAGAGTCCAGACCAGGTTTCCACTGTGCGCATTCCCCCTGAATATGCTGATTTGGCTATCGCTTTCTGTAAGAAGAGGGTGACTAAATTACCACCTCATCGACAGGGGGATTGTGCGATAAATCTCCAGGTAAACGCTGCGCTTCCCAAGAGTCACGTGTACCCATTGTCACAGGAGGAGACTTTGGCTATGGAGACATACGTCACGGAATCTCTGGGACAGGGGTACATTCGGCTCTCCATTTCACCCGTCTCCTCAAGTTTCTTTTTTGTGAAGAAAAGGGAGGGAGGTCTGCGTCCGTGCACTGATTATAGAGGTCTAAATGCCATTACGGTGGGGTTTAGTTATCCGCTACCTCTCATCGCTACGGTGGTAGAATAATTTCACGGAGCACGGTTTTTCACAAAACTGGACCTCAGGAGCGCGTATAATCGGGTGCGTATTCGGGATAGAGACAAGTGAAAAACCGCGTTTAGTACCACATCGGGTCATTATGAGTACCTCGTCATGCCGTATGGGTTTAAGAATGCTCCAGCCGTCTTTCAATCCTTTGTAGACGAGATTCTCAGGAACCTGCACGGGCAGGGCGTGGTGGTCTATATCGATGATATTCTGATCTATTCCGCCACCCGCACCGCGCACGTGTCTCTGGTGCGCAGGGTGCTTGGTAGACTGCTGGAGCATGACCTATAAGTCAAGGCTGAGAAGTGTGTGTTCTCCAAACGAGCCGTCTCCTTCCTGGGTTATCACATTTCCACCTCAGGGGTTGTGATAGAATGTGACCGCGTTAAGGCCATGCGTAATTGTCTGACTCCAACCACGGTGAAGGAAGTGCAGCGGTTCTTAGGGTTTGCCAATTTCTACCGGAGATTTATCCGGGGTTTTGGCCAAGGTAGCGGCCCCCATTACCTCACTGCTGAAGGGGGGGCCGGTGTGTTTGCGATGGTCGGCAGAGGCCTACAGAGCCTTCAATAGGTTGAAGGCGTTGTTCACAGATGCCCCCGTGTTGGCGCACCCGGACCCCTCTTTAGCATTCATAGTGGAGGTGGACGCATCCGAGGCTGGGGTGGGTGCCGTGCTATCACAACGCCACCGAAACTCCGCCCATGCGTTTTCTTTTCGAGGAAGCTCAGTCCGGTGGAGAATAACTATGATGTGGGAGACACTGGCTTGAGGGGGCTAGGCACCCTTTTCTCATCTGGACCGACCCGCAGAATCTGGAGTATATCCGGGCAGCTAGGAGACTGAATCCGCGTCAGGCAAAGTGGGCCATGTTCTTCACCCGATTCGGGTTCACCCTGTCTTATAGACCAGGCTCCCTTAACACGAAGGCCGACGCGCTGTCCCGTCTCTGCCCACCGATCCTACTCCCATCCTTCCAGCCTCTAGGCTGGTGGCACCAGTGGTATGGGAGGTGGACTCGGACATCGAGCGGGCGTTACGGGTGGAACCTGCGCCTCCTCAGTGTCCGACTGGTCGCAAGTACGTGCCGCTTGGTGTTCGTGATCAACTGATTTAGTGGGCTCACACACTACCCTCTTTGGGTCATCCTGGTGTGGCGAGGACAGTGCGGGGTCTCAGGGGGAAGTATTGGTGGTCCACGTTGGCTTGGGACATTAGGTTCTATTTCTCTCCCTGCTCAGTGTGCGCCCAGAGTAAGGCTCCTAGGCACCTTCCTAGAGGGAAGTTACAGCCCCTCCCTGTTCCACAACGGCCATGGTCTCACTTGTCAGTGGATTTCCTGACCGATCTTCCCCCGTCTCTCGGTCAGCCTGACCTCCAGTTATCACCCCGAGAGTAATGGGCAGGTGGAGAGAGTGAACCAGGAGGTGGGTAGGTTTCTGCGGTCGTATTGCCAGGACCGGCCAGCGGAGTGGTCTAGGTATGTCCCACGGGCGGAGTTGGCCCAGAACTCACTCTGTCACTCCTCTCCTCTATCACCATTCCAGTGTGTGTTGGGCTACCAGCCGGTCCTGGCACCATGTCGTCCGAGTCAGACCGAGGCCCCTGCGGTGGAGTAATGGGTGAGGCACTCCAAGGAGATCTGGAGAGTCGTCCAGGAATCCCTCAAACAAGCCGGTGGACGGCAGAAGAGGAGTGCTGACCGCCACCGCAGTGAGGCCCCCGTGTTTGTACAGGGGGACAGGGTCAGGCTCTCGACCCGAAACCTACCCCTCCACTTTCCCTGCCGGAAGCTGGGGCCGCAGTGTGTGGGGCCCTTCAAAGTCCTGAGGAGGATAAACGAGGTGTGTTATAGATTACAACTCCCTTCCTGTTATCGTATTAACCCCTCGTTTCATATGTCTGTCCTCAGGCCGGTGGTAACTGGTCCCCTGCAGGAAGGTAAGGTGCCGGAGGTCCCTCCGCCCCCTCTGGACATCGAGGGGTCCCTGGCGTACATGATACGTACCATTCTGGACTCGAGATGCGGGGTGAGGGGCCTGCAGTACCTTGCGGACTGGGAGGGGTACGGCCCGGAGGAGAGGTGCTGGGTACCGGTGGGGGACATCTTGGACCTGTCACTGTTGAGGGATTTCCATCACCTCCATCCGGATCTCCTTGCGCCTCGCCCTCCGGGTCGCCCTCGAGGCCAGTGTCGGCACGCTGCGGGAGCCGCGCGTCAGGGGGCTCCCGCACGACTCCTACCGAAGGTGGCTCCCCTTCCTGTTCGGGTGGCGCTTGGCGGTCGTTGTCACCGGCCTACTAGCTGCCACTGATCCTTTTCCCCCTTTCTGTTTATTGGTTTCACCTGTTTTGTGTTTAGGCTGATTAGTCGGGCTATGTTAACCAGTAGGCCCGCCTGCTCTTTGTGCGGGATTGTTTGTGTAACTAGTGTGCACGTTTGATTTCGTGGGGTTTTGCTGGACTGTTTAAGTCCCCGTGTTTGGGGCATTTGTTTTGTGTGCTCCCTGTGTTTCGTGGGGTGGCTTATGTTCGCCGTTTGTGCATTAAATAGCACTACCCTGAACTCTCTGCTTCCTGCGCCTGACTTCGCACCCACTACACCCAGATCGTTACACATGTAAGCTTGCCTGCCTCTTTGAGGGTTAAGCAGCTCTTTGTGTAGGTGGAGTATATGAAGACTTGTAATTAATCGAGATCCTCTCCGGTATATCCTGATCATTCCTGTCCGGTGTGTCCTGAAGGTTACTCTCCAGGTTCATCCTGAAATAGTGATCTTCCTTGCAATTGCTCGAATAAACATCTTATTGCTGATAAATGAGTTCTACCTGATTCCTCTAATTAATTTTCCTCAACACAATAATAACCAATCAACCAACCAATCAATTATATCATCAATGAAAATATAAATGTCCTGAATTAAGAAATTATTAGGATTTTGGAAACAATGCTGCCTTCTCTATTCTTTAATCTTCAAATCAAATTGTATTAGTCACATGCGCCAAATACTGTACAACACCTTACAGTGAAATGCTTACTTACGAGCCCCCAACCAACAATGCAGTTAAAAGAAATTACGGATAAGAATAAGAGATAAAACTAACAGGTCATTAAAGAGCAGCACTAAAACAACAATAGCGAGACTATATAGGGGGGTACAGAGTCAATGTAGGTAGGGTTGTTAAAGTGGCTATGCATAGATAATAACAGAGAGTAGTGGCAGCGTGGAGGGGGGGCAAATAGTCTGGGTAGCCATTTGATTAGATGTTCAGGAGTCTTATGGCTTGGGGGTAGAAACTGCTTAGAAGCCTCTTGGACCTAGACTTGGTGCTCCGGTACCGCTTGCCTTGTGGTAGCAGAGAGAACAGTCTATGACTAGGTTGGCTGTAGTCTTGGACAATTTTTCTCTTACCTCTAGTAAAGGGACATTTCCCCACAAAAAAAAACAAAAGAATGTCTGTGCGTGGCCTATAATGAATGTTGGATGAAGCCAAGCCAGATGGAGTCTGGCCTGCCTGCCTGCCTGCCTGCCGCCAGCCGCCAGCCAGCCAGCCACCACAGGAGGTTTCAGGCTCTGATATTGCCAACAGAAGGTTTTCTGTAGGTGAAATTAACCTGGCTCAGGTCTGAAGCTGGAAACCAAGAAAGGCCTTGCTGAATCACATGAGACTTATGTAAAGATGAAAGGGGCCATTTGATCTGGGGTGGCAGGTAGCCTAGTGGTTAGAGTGTAAAGATGCCACAATGTCAGATTCCTCAAACACAAAGTCAGATTCTACAGCCACAAAGTCAGATTTCACAAACACAAAGTCAGATTATACAGCCACAAAGTCAGATACCTTAGACACAAAGTCAGATACCTTAGCCACAAAGTAAGATTCCACAGCCACAAAGTCAAAATTGCCCACACAGAAAAGTAATATATGGCAATACATGTATATTACATATATGTATTATATGGGGTTATATGGTGGAAACATACATGTATCCACACATATAAGTACATATAGTGCATTCAGAAAGTATTCATACCCCTTGACTTATTCCACATTTTGTTGTGTTAACAGCCTGAATTCACTCATCTACAAGCAATGCCCCGTAATGACAAAGTGAAAACATGTTCTTTGGAAGTTTTGCTAATTTTTGTACTGAAAATGAAATACAGTAATATCTCATTTACGTAAGTATTCACACCCCTGAGTCAATACTTTATAGAAGCACCTTTTGGCAGCGTTTACAGCTATGAGTCTTTCTGGGATAGTCTCTAAGAGCTTTTCACACCTGGATTGTACAACATTTGCCCATTATTCTTTTCAAAATTCTTAAAACTCTGTAACATTAGTTATTGATCATTGCTAGACAACCATTTTCAGGTCCTTTTGCCATAATTTTTTTTTATGTAGATTTAGGTCAAAACTGTAACTCAGCCACTCAGGAACATTCACTGTCTTCTTGGTAAGCAACTCAGGTGTAGATTTGGCCTTATGTTTCAGGTTATTGTTCTGCTGAAAGGTGAATTCATCTACTAGTGATTGAAAGCAGACCATTCCGTTTCCTTTTTATCCTGAAAAACATCCCAGTCCTTAACGATTACAAGCATACCCATAACATGATGCAGCCACCACTATGCCTGAAAATTTGGAGAGTGCTACTCAGTAATGTGTTGTATTGGACATGCCCCAAACATAACCCTTTGTATTCAGGATGAAAATGTAATTACTTTGCCATATTTTGTTGCAGTATTACTTTAGTGCCTTGTTGCAAACAGGATGCAAGATTTGGAATATTTTCATTATATACAGGCTTCCTTCTTTTCAATTAGGTTAGTATTGCATGTAACTACAATGTTGAAGATCCATCCTCAGTTTTCTCCTATCACAGCCTGTGACTATTTTAAAGTCACCATTGGCCTCATGGTGAAAACCCTGAGTAGGTATCTTCCTCTCCAGCAACTGAGGAAGGAAGGAGTCGAACGAAGCCTGAATCTTTGTAGTGACTGTGTCACACCCTGATCTGTTTCACCTGTCTTTGTGCTTGTCTCCACCACCCTCAAGGTGTCATCCATCTTCCCCATTATCCCCTGTGTATTTATACCTGTGTTCTCCGTTTGTCTGTTGCCAGTTTGTTTTGTTCGTAAAACCTAACAGCGTTTTTCACCTTGTATTGTCTAAGTTCCTGTTTTTCTAGTTTTCCCAGCTTTCACCCTTTTGCCTGTCTTGACCCCAAGCCTGCCTGCCATCCTGTACCTTTTCTCCTGTTGTTGTAATAAACGTTGTTATTTCGACACAGTCTGCATCTGGGTCTTACCTTAAACGTGATAGTACGAACTGGCCATGACTGAACCAGCAGACGTGGATCAGATCCCCAACGCCCTCGCCTCCCAAGAGGCCATCATTGGAAGGCATGAGGAGTTGCTTCGTGGTCTGATGGAAGGGTTCCAGACCATGGCCGAACGTCATGACCAAGCATTGGACACATTGTGGGAGCAATTCCGTGGATTGTCTACTAGGCAGCCTACCCCGACAGTAACCTCCCAGCCCCTCAGTAACCCTGTTGGTAGCAGCGCCGTCACCCCGGTTTCCCGGGAACCACGCTTACCTTCCCTGGAGTGCTTTGATCGAGAGTCGGGCACCTGTCGGGCGTTTCTCAATCAGTGTTCCCTCGTCATGAAGCTGCAGCCTTTCTCCTTGTCCTTGGACTGCTCTAAGATAGCGTACCTCATCACCCTGATGTCCTTGAGGGCTACGGCCTTTTGAGAACAACAGTTGGTCTGGAGGGATTCGTGGCGGAGGTGAAAACGTTTTCGATGCTCCGTTTGCCGGGAGAGAGTCTGACTCCCCCAGACTCCCTCAGTGTGGCAGACTATGCTGTGGATTTCCGCACGCTAGCAGTGGAGGGTGCCTGGAACTCAACACGTTCCTGCATGGATTATCGGAGAAAGTAAAGGACGAGCTTGACTCACTCATCGCTTTAACCATCCAGATCGATGATTGAATACAGGAACGTAGGAGGGAGAAGAGGTCTGAGTGCGATCCCAATCACTCACTCAAGGATCCCACCTTGCATCTGATGATCTCCGGAAGTCCCCGGCGTCTAGGTCCCTGAGAGGATCTGAGCTTATCCGAGTTCCTCCAAGAGCCTCTGAAGACTGCCAATTAACCCCTTCACGAGCCGATGCAGCTCGGCAGGGCTAAGCTGTCTCCAGCCAAATGCATACGCCAACTTGACACCCAAAGTTGTCTGTATTTCGGTACTGACACTCATTATGTCCCTTCAAGAGACCAAGCTCATTCGTTGGAGGGAGTATTCTGGTGGGTCTTAAAGATATATTTTTTCTCTCCCCTTACTCGACCCCTCTCCATGCCATCCTGCTGTGGGGCGGCCAGTCCAGGTCTCTAAAAGGTACTCATCGACTCAGGGGCTGATGTGAGTCTTATGGACGTTACCTTGGCGTCCGAGCTAGGCATCTCCACTCAACCCCTCTCCATTCCCATGGATATTAGAGCGCTGTACAGGCGCTCTATAGGCAGGTCACCCACCACACCCATCAACCTGCTAGTGTCAGGGAACCAGAGCGAGACTAGACAGGGCTACTGGTGCCATTGTGGGCTGGAGCCTGTCCTGCCACACTCATTGCCTGCTGTCAGCTCTGCTTGCCCCGGGACATCTTCCTGGGGGCTTGGAAATTGCCCTGGACCTCCCTGCCAGCCCCACGGAGTACCAGGAGAGGTTCAGTAAGGCCTGGGCCACTTTGCTTCTGCAGCACTGACCGGTATCCAAGAAGGTCAAGCCTGATGCGCTATTGCTCTGTGGCCACACCCCCAGAAGCCGAGATCTTTCTCCTCCGCTCCAAGATCATTAGCCCCTCTGCTGTTCATCCTCTGTTGCTCCGTACCCTCCGTATTCTTCCTACCTTTCTTGAGTCTAGAATTAAAACCATGTCTAACAATCCTTTATACTTGTTTCCCCATTATCACCTGTGTATTTATACCTGTGTTCTCTGTTTGCCTGTTTGTCTGTCTAAGTTCCTGTTTTCTAGTTTGACCCTGCCTGCCGTCCTGTACCCTTGCCCCACTACTCTGGATTACCGACCTCTGCCTGACCTGACCCTGAGCCTGCCTGCCATCCTGTACCTTTGCCCCTGTTGTTGTAATAAACATTGTTACTGGGTCTTACCTTAAACGTGATAGACTGGGTGTATTGATACACCTCCAAAGTGTAATTAATGACTTCATCATGCTCAAAGGGATATTCAATATTTTTATTGTTGCAGCAATTCGACCATGGAGGCCTGATTCGCGCAGTCTTCTCTGAACAGTTGATGTTGAGATGTGTCTGTTACCATTTATTTGGGCTGCAATCTGAGGTCCAGTTAACTCTAATGAACTTATCCTCTGCAGCAGAGGTAACTCTAGGTCTTCCTTTCCGGTGGCGGTCCTCATGAGAGCCAGTTTCATCATAGCGCTTGATGGTTTTTGCGACTGCACTTGAAGAAACTTTCGAAGTTCTTGAAATTGTCCGCATTGACTGACCTTAACTTATTAAAGTAATGATGGACATTCTTGCCATAAAATGGACTTGGTCTTTTACCAAATAAAGCTATCTTCTGTATACCAACCCTACCTTGTCACAACACAACTGATTGGCTCAAACACATTAAGAAGGAAACAAATTACACAAATTAACTTTTAACATGGCACACCTGTTAATTGAAATGCATTCGAGGTGACTACCTCATGAAGCTGGTTGAGAGAATGCCAAGACTGTGCAAAGCTGTCATCAAGGCAAAGGGTGGCTACGTTGAAGAATCTCAATTATAAAATCTATTTGGTTTAACACTTTTTTGGTTACTACATGATTCCATATCTATTATTTTATAGTTTTGATGTCTTCACTATTATTTTACAATGTAGAAAATAGTACAAATAAAGAAAAACCCTTGAAGTAGGTGTGTTCCAAACTTTTGACTTGTACTTTATGTCACTTATATGCCGATAAAAAGGGGGTATAGTTTATAGGACTCCACTCGGAGGGGCAGGTCCCTAGTGGAAAGCCATATCCTCTGGCTGAGCCGATAGCGGGGAGCATGGGTCCGGTGGCGATCCGCCTGTCACCGATACCTGGATGTGGTCTTCAGAAGAGCAGCTCGGGCTCTCTTCCAGGTATGGCGACAGTGGCAGAGGGTATGCTGACTTCTTCCTCTTGCTCAGGGATGAGCTGGGGCTGATTTCCCTAGGAACACTTGAAGGGCGAGAAACCAGTGGCTAATCAGGGAATGGTGTGATGCTGGCTCCAGGTGGTGGGGTTGGTGGAGACGAGGCAACGAAGAGCTGTCTCCAGGTCCTGATTGGCTCGCTCCAACTGGCCGTTAGTTTTGGGGTGAAAACCAGAGGACAGCCTGGCTGACAACCCAATGAGAGTGCAGAACGTCTTCCAGAAGCAGGATGAGAACTGAGGACCATGACCAGAGACCATGTCGAACGAAAGTCCAAGGACCTGGAAGATGTGCTGCACCATGAGCTCAGCCGTCTCCTTGGCTGAGGAGTGGTGTTGCTATCTGATGGAGGAAGAACAGTAACAAAGTCCAGGTATATATGGGACCAGGGGCGGTGAGGAGCAAGGAGGGGTTGTAGAAGGCCAGCCGACGAATGCGGCAACATCAGGAACCATGGAAGGCCACCAAAAAAAAAGCGTTGTCGGATGAAAGCCAGGGTCTGACCGGAGCCTGGATGGCAGGTCCGTTTTGAGGAATGTGCCCATTCCAGGACCAGAAAATGGGCAGACTCCAGGACAAACATCTGGTTAGCCAGAGCCCCCCTTGCGCCTTACGGATCAGTCTCTCTACCCCAGAGTGCAGCCGGTAGACAGGAGGCAGGGAGGATGGTCTCAGGGTCAGACGGAGTAGCAGCGGGGATATACAAATGTGAGTGCATCAAGTTTCACATTCTTGGACCCCGGGCGGTAGGAGAGAGTGAAATTGAACTGGGTGAATACAAGGCCCAACAAGCCTGCCTAGAGTTGAGGCGCTTTGCGATGTGTAGATATTCCAGGTTCTTATGGTCAGTCCACACTAAGAATTGGTGTTCCACCCCCTCCAACCAGTGCCTCCTCTCCTCCAAAGCCATCTTGACGACGAGGTGTTCTCGATTCCCCACATCATAGTTCCCCTCAGCAGGGGTAAGACAATGGGAGTGAAAAGCTCAGGGGTGCAGCTATTGGTCCTGGGCAGAAAGCTGGGACAGGGCGACCCCCACTCCGACATGCGAGGCGTCGACCTCCACCACAAACTGATAGGACGGGTCTGGATGAATTAAGATGGGGCTGAAGTGAATCGATTTACACCAAGAAAGTCGTGAAGCGGGCACGACAAAACCTATTCCCCCTCAGGAGACTGAAAAGATTTGGCATGCGTCCTCAGATCCACTGCACCATCGAGAGCATCCTGACGGGTTGCATCACTGCCTGGTATGGCAACTGTTCGGCCTCCGCCCGCAAGGCAATACAGAGGGTAGCACATTCGGCCCAGTACATCACCGGGGCCAAGCTTCCTGCCATCCAGGACCTCTATACCAGGCTGTGTCAGAGGAAGGCCCTAAAAATTGTCAAAGACTCCAGCCACCCTAGGCATAGACTGTTCTCTCTGCTACCGCATGGCAAGCAGTTTCGGAGTGCCAAGTCTAGGTCCAAGAGGCTTCTAAAAAGCTTCTACCCCTAAGCCATAAGACTCCTGAACGTCTAATCAAATGGTTACCCAGACTATTTGCCCCCCCCACGCTGCTACTACTCTCTGTTATTATCTATGCATGGCCACTTTAACAACCCTATCTGCATGTAGATAATTATCTCAATTACCTCGACACCGGTGCCCCTGCACATTGACACATTGACTCTGTACCGGTACCCCCTGTATATTGCTCCGCTATTGTTATTTAGTGCTGCTCTTTAATTATTTGTTTTACTTATCTCTTACTTTTTTAAAACTTTTTTTAAGGTATTTTCTTAAAACTGTATCGTTGGTTAAGGGCTTGTAAGTAAGCATTTCACTGTAAGGTTGACACCTGTTGTATTCAGCGCATGTGACAAATACATTTTGATTTGATTTGATGTTTGAGGTTAGAGAACGCCCGGTCAACTACTGGAGACCACGTGAATGGAACCTTGGGAGAGGTGAGTGCTGAGAGGGGGGAGGCCAGTGTCGTGACTGTCATTAATCTGATGACTGTTATTTTATTTTATCAACTAACTATGTTTAATTGTTACTCACTTAAATGAATCATGTAACAATTAACGCATTAGGAATTTGGGACACCACGGGAAACAACGGGATCTCCCGACTTAAACTCTAAAGATATCTCTTACATCAATAACAGTCACTTATTAATCATTATTACCTCATATCAGTACGTTGCATACTCCTTGATATCTGCAACAACCCTAACCTTATTGATGAATCCTCTATACACAAAATGGCTTATTTATTTATTAACTAACAAACAGTATAGGTTATTGATTACTAACGTAATACAATTTATTTTACCAGGTAAGTTGACTGAGAACACATTCTCATTTACAGCAACGACCTAGGGAATAGTTACAGGGGAGAGGAGGGGGATGATTAAGTGACCATGATCGTATGAAGGACAGGTTGGGAATTTAGCCAGGATACCAGGGTTAACACCCCTACTCTTACGATAAGTGCCATGGGATCTTTAATGACCTCAGTGAGTCAGGACACCCATTTAACATCTCACCCAAAAGACAGCACCCTACACAGGGCAGTGTCCCCAATCACTGCCCTGGGGCATTTTTTAGACCAGAGGAAAGAGTGCCTCCTACTGTCCCTTCAACACCACTTCCAGCAGCATCTGGTCTCCCATCCAGGGAAAGACCAGAACAAACCCTGCTTAGCTTCAGAAGCAAGCCAGCAGTGGGATGCAGGGTGGTATGCTGCTGGCTTACAATGAAAACAGGTCCCTAGTGGACTAACAAAAGCATGACCGTTTGGTTATAAAAGATGGCGGGATGGAAATAGAGGGAGAGGGAGAGACAAAGAGAGTGAACTATCATTGTTACATTTGGAAGCTACGCTCATGGAAATATGAATACTTAGCACCCAAACCACCGCTCATTCGGATTAGAAATGCAATATATATTTACTTCTCTTGAACTTGATGGGTCCTATGGTGAAGTTGTCGAGGGTTGTAGACTCTGATTTGTTCACCAGAGTTCACAATGTTCTTTGTAGAGCTTCTCTGGTAGTGGAGTGGTTGTTAGACAGATACTTCAGATGTACCAATGGTTGTCTGAGAGGGATCTGTTCTTCCCCTCATGCCTTTGGTCAAATGTCCTAGACTACTTTAAATGCCAGCTGCAGACTGGTAAATGCTACAGTCTAGTGAGTTTCTTCTTCTTGTGTCGAGATTGAGAGTTTCAGAGTTTCACCATTTCAAACATATGGACTAACATCTCACGTTTTCTGGTCTGTAGAGTTTAAACCATTTGTCACGTTCAGCTCGCGCTCTACGTTCTCTGGTCTCATAGTGGTCTCAAGGTTGAGATTCAGGCTCCTGACCACTTTACATGCCAGCAGCAACCCGGTATGTTTTGGTCTCATTGTGGGGGTTATCTCCTCATCTAGTGTTGGTTTTCAGAAGTTCCAACCATTTCGTAACGTTCAGCTCACGCGTGTCTTTTTAAGCAGTCTGGCCAAAGGAGGCATTCCGTCATGCTTACACAAACACTTGGACATGGCTACTGACTGTGCATAGCTTATGTGAAAAACAATATTCTCATTACATTTCTATCTTTTCAAAAATACTCTCATACTTAATCATTTATTTTACACAATATTTAGATGTAAACTTGACAGATAGGAAGGAAACACATTCTAACTTACAGTATTTGTGTTATACAGTTTTTAATGACATCACAAAAGCATAAACAATGTGACAGGATTATTCTTTAGATCCCCAGGACCATTTTTAACATTCCTATCTTGTGAATATTGTTCCAAAGTCCATTATCTTGGAGAAAATGGTTTTGGCAGTAAAAATCTCTCTGTAACAAAGATATTGTAGTCTTCCCATAATAGAGAGCCAGAGGGAGTTTCTGTAAACTATTTATGACCAGCTGTTAAGTCATAAAACCGTCCCAACTCCCCCCTCTCCTCTCCTGTGGGAGAGAGGGGGGGGGTCTGGCTATCTGTCAGGCTTTGCCAGCTAGAAGAAAAAGAAATGCACACCTATTAAGATGAGGTGATGGCTAGCGGAGTAGAAAACTTGAAAATAAAAGAGAGCCGCACACTCTAGGAGCTCAGATGCAAAAATGTAATTACCAATGTTTCGACAGCCAAGCTGTCTTCATCAGGGTATAATCACAAACACTGCGGGATGACTCGTTTATATAGTGTCAAAAGACACAGGTGTCTGTAATCATGGCCAAGAGTGGCCTAATATCATTGGTTAATAATCAAATATTAAAATGTCATACAAAGAACAGCATACAAACAACAAATGGATAGCATACGATCATAGATTAATTTGACTACACGCTTACAAACAATTACAATGGCAAAGTCACAATAATCACAAGAATGGCTTCAGATCAAAGTCTACGTTGAGACCGAAGGGCGCAATGGTCTTTAAATTAAAGATCCAGGCAGCCTCTCGTTTTAACAATAAATTATCAAGGTCACCCCCTCTCCTAGGGAGGGTGACATGTTCGATGCCGATATAACGTAGGGACGAAATCGAGTGGCCTGCCTCCAAGAAGTGGGCCGCAACTGGATAAGTAAAGTTTTTACACCTAATGGTGCTACAATGCTCTGAGATACGTACTTTTAATTCACACTTTGTTTTACCTACATAATTTTTACCACAAGGACAAGTTATAAGATAAATAACTGCCTTAGTGGAGCACGTAACAACACCTTTGATTGGGATCGATTTCCCTGTTTGTGGGTGTTTGAAGGATCTACATTTATAAGTGCCATTGCATTGAGCACAGCCATTACATTTGCAAATAGATGTTGTTCAGGAATATCTTGGGGTGGTAAATCAGAGTTTACCAATTGGTCTCTGAGATTTCTGCCCCGCGAGAATACGACCAAGGGAAGGTCCAAAAACACATTACCGAGACTATCATCGGATTTTAGGATGTACCATTGTTTGTGAACAATTCCCTTAATTTGTTCAGAGCACTTTGAATAGCGGGTAATTAGAACGCAAGAATACGTCTTTTTGCGAGACTGACCTTGAAAAAGAAATCTGATTGTTGTTTGCAAATTCTTTTGATTCAACATAATTGGCTGTAGGGCAAACTATTTTTCAAGGGAAGTGGGTGACAACTATCAGCCCTCAACAAGCTGTTACGATCAGTAGGCTTCCTGTAAAGATCAGTGTATAGAACATTATCTTCACACAAGATCAGAAGATCAAGAAAACTGATTTGACGTGTATCAGATTGCATAGTTAATCTCAGATGCCCAGAACCGGAGTTAAGAAAAGCATGGAACGCCTGGAGCTGTTTTGCATCACCCCTCCATAGAACAAAAATATCATCTATATACCGTTTCCAAATAATGATGTGAGGCAAGAAAACATTTTTGAGAGGATTAAAAATATACTGTTTCTCCATGTAACCCACATACAAATTAGCATAGTTAGGAGCCATGGGGGATCCCATAGCAGTACCTTTCGTCTGAATAAAGAAATAATTTAGAAACATGAAATAGTTATGCGTGAGTACTATTTCAGCCAATGTTACAATGCATGCACTAGAAGATAGTTCATTAGGGTCATGCTGCAGAAGAAAATGTTCCATAGCTTCAATACCGCCCTCGTGTGGAATATTAGTGTATAATGACTCAACATCAAAAGTAACTAACAAGGTATTCTCAGGGAGAGGATCAAGAGATTCAATGATAGAGATCATACTGCTGGTGTCCTTTACAAAGGAGGGGAGCTGTTCTGCGAGTGGTCTAATAAAAAAGTAAACAAAAGTAGATAAAGGGGCCGTTACTGCATCAATGCCCGCTACAATAGGGCGCCCTGGAGGTTGTGTAACACATAAAGTATAGAAAGTGGCAATTTTAGGGTGTTGAATAGCCAAAAAAGCATGTTCTTTTTTGGTTATCGGACCAGAACTTAAATACCGTTGATCAGACAAGGGGGGATCGAAGTAAGCAGCATCCCTCCTGCGTTTGTCATGGAGAGGGGGAGCAGGACCTCTTTCTTCAGGGTTTCTCCAGAAGTAGACTTTACCATCGGCCTTGTCTTTTTTGCAGGCTTTGCCAGCTGATCTGGCACCTTTGATCCTCACCAAGGAGAGAGAGTCAAGACACCAGGGCGCTCTAAAAGTTAGCAAAACCAGGAAACATTGCAGCTGCATTCTGGATGTGGGTTGAGGCCAATCCACTATCGCTCTCAGCCTGACTGGATCCATTTGTATATGTCTTGCAGCGGGGACGTATCCTAGGAAGGAGATGGTGGAGAGATGGAATTCACAATTCTCTGCTGTAACGAAAAGCTGGTTCTCCAGGCTGAAGGACCTGTCAAACATGGAGGACGGGAAAGCTGAACGGGGAAAGACAAGTATGTTGTCGAGGTAGACAAACACGAACCGGTTCAAAATGTCCTGGAGCACATCTTTGACCAGGGCCTGGAACACAAAGGGAGCACTGGTCAGTCCGAATGGCATAACCAAGTACTCGTAGTGCCCGCTAGCAGTGTTAAAGGCTGTCTTCCACTCGTTTCCTTCCCGTATCCAAACCAGATGGTAGGCATTCCAAGGTCCAACTTTGAGAAGATGGTTGCTCCCTGAAGAGGTTTGAAAGCGAAGGAGATGAGTGGTAGAGAGTAACAATTTTTAATTAAGGCCTGGTAGTCGATACACGGGCACAGGGTTTTGTCCTTCTTCTCCACAAAGTAGAACCCTGCTCCACCTGAAAAGGCAGATGGGCGAACACTCCCTGCAGCGAGAAAGTCCTCAATGTACTCCTCCATAGCCTTGGTTTCCAGACCTGACAGGGAGTAAAGCTGCCCCTGGGGTGATGTAGTGCCCGGGAGAAGGTCTCTGGTGCAGTCTTAGGGTCAATGCAGAGGGAGAGACGTAGCGCGGGCCTTGTTGAAGACCTCCCAGAGGCCCAGGTACTCTGCGGGAATGGAGGAGAGATCCAAGGCTTATCCCAAGCCTGCAAGAAGACCTCCCGAGGCAGGCTGTGCCGACTTAAGACACTGCACATGGCAGAACACAGTCCAACCCACGATAGAACCAGTAGCCCAGTCGATCAGAGGATTGTGCTTCTGGCTGTGAATACCCCATAACCGGGGTGGTATGGAGAGGGGTACGAGTAATGGGAGATTGGAAAATCCCTGAAAAGGCTCACCAGAGTACCTACACGTGAGCCTGGTCTTTTTAATGGACAGGTAGAAATAAAATGTTGTGCAGTCCCGCAATACAGACAGCTCCTGGTGCTCAACCTGTATAAACATTCATCCGGAGACAATCTAGCCCTTCCCAGTAGCTTGGGTTCTGGAGGAGGCGAGTCGACCACCCTCTATGATTCCTGTGGGCACTCGGGTGACCTCGGATTCTCTCAGGAAGGTAGACATCAGGAACTTCTGGGATTCCTCGGAGGTGAGGTGGGAGCAGTGGACGAGTGAGTGTGACCGGGAACAGACCTCCTCTCCCTCCTACGTTCCTGTAGCCACCAATCAATCCATACGGTCAAGGCAATGAGGTCCATGGGAAGCTCCCGGGCTGCGAGCTCATGTAATCCATGAAGGAACATGTTGAAAAGGGCTTCTGGGTGTCAGGTACTCTCAGCAGCCAACGTGCGAAAATCCACTGCGTAGTCTGCCACACTACGGGAGTCTTGACGTAGTTGGAGCAGCTTACGAGCAGCCTCTCTCCCGGACAAAGAAGAATCTAACACTTTTCGTACCTCTGCCTCCAGACTGAGGCAAACGGTGGACTGTTGCTCCTACACCGCCATAGTCCAGGCATGTGCCCTCCCAGACATCATCATTATGAGGTACGCTATCTTTGAGTGGTACGAGGGGAATGAAGAAGGCTGCAGCTCGAAGATGAGGGAGCACTGGGAGAGAAATGCCCAGCAGGTTCCAGAATCCCCAGCGTAGCTCTCCGGAGGAGGTAAGCGAGGTTCTTGGGACACCGGGGTAGGCTGGGAAGAAGCGCTGCTTGTTTGGCGGGGTTGCTGAGAGTCTGGGGGATTACTGTTGTGGCTTGCTGCCTAGTAGGGAATCCGCGGAATTGCTCAAGCAATGTATTGAATGCATGGTCATGGAGTTCTGCCAGGGTATGGAGTCCCTCCATAAGGCTTTACAGTAACTCCTCGTCTTCCAATGATAGCTCCTTGGGAGGAGACAGCGTTGTGGAGCTGGTCGAGTCTGCTGGGCCAGTTCGTACTGGTAGTCTCAGAGTTTATTATAGTACAAGGGGCAGGCAAAAGGTAAGTCAAGCCAAGCAAAGAGTCATCGTTTTTTCTTAAGTACACAATCTGGATCCCTGCACATTGAAGATCTTGATCACTTTTCTAGCCTCTTTGGACTAAAACCTAATTATGACAAGTATACCATATTACGTATTGAATCATTAAAAAACAGTGTTTACACTACCTTGTAGTTTACCAATAAAATGGGCGGATGGTGAAGTAGACATACTTCCAAATCAAATCAGACTTTATTTGTCACGTGCAGAATACAACAAGTGTAGACCTTACCTTGAAATACTTACTTGCAAGCCCTTAACCAACAGTGCAGTTCAAGAAGGGTTAAGAAAATATTTACAAAATAAACTAAAGTAAAAAATAAGAAGAAGTATCACAATAAAATAACAATAACAAGGCTATATACAGGGGGTACCGGTACCGAGTCAGTGTGCGGGGTGCAGGTTAGTTAAGGTAATTTGTACATGTAGGTAGGGGTGAAGTGACTCTGCATAGATAATAAACAGCGAGTAGCAACAGTGCACAAAACAAATGGAGGGGGGTGTCAATGTAAATAGGTGGCCATTTGATTAATTGTTCAGCAGTCTTATGGCTTGGGGGTAGTAGCTGTTATGGAGCCTTTTGTTCCTAGACTTGGCGCCCCGGTACCATTTGCCGTGCGGTAGCAGAGAAAACAGTCTATGACTTGGGTGACTGGAGTCTCTGACAGTTTTATGGGCTTTCCTCTGTCACCGCCTATTATATAGGTCCTGGAAGGCAGGAAGCTTGGTCCCAGTGATGTACTGGGCTGTACGCACTACCCTCTGTAGCACCTTACGGTCAGATGCCGAGCATTTGCCATACCAGGCGGTGATGCAACCGGTCAGGAAGCTCTCGATGGTGCAGCTGTATAACTTTTTGAGGATCTGGGGACCCATGCCAAATCTTTTCAGTCTCCTGAGGGGGAAAAGGTTTTGTCGTGCTCTCTTTACGAATGTCTTGGTTGGTGTGTTTGGACCATGATAGTTCCTTGGTGATGTGGACACCAAGGAACTTGAAACTCTCAACCCGCTCCACTACAGCCCCGTCAATGTTAATGAGGGCTTGTTTGGCCCGCAGTTTCATGTAGTCCACGATCAGCTCCTTTGTCTTGCTCACATTGAGGGAGAGGTTGTTGTCCTGGCACCACACTGCCAGTTCTCTGACCTCCTTGTAGGCTGTCTCATCGTTGTTGGTGATCAGTGTTGTGTCGTCAGCAATCTTAATGATGGTGTTGGAGTCGTGTTTGGCCATGCAGTCGTGGGTGAACAGGAAGTACAGAAGGGGACTAAGTGCCCACCCCTGAGGGGCCAATGCTTGGTATTCACATCTCAAAAAAATATAAATGAACTTACCACAATCAATTTCAAAAGAAAGTTAGCAAAAATACATAAGATTCTGCTACCATGGAGAGGTAAAATCTTGTCTATTTATGGAAAAAACACATTGATTAACTTTTTGATCCTATTACAGTTGATTTACTTTCTAATGGCACTGCCTACTCAAGACGACTCGTTTAAAAAATATATATTTGGAATGCTAACCAGTAAAAATTAAATGTGTCTATTTATATAATCAATATGAGTTTGGGGGGCAAAAATTATTAAATATTAAAGCATTAAACCTATACACTAAAAGCTTCACTCATACATAAATTATACATAAACCCGAAATGGCTCTCCAGTAGATTATTAATAAAGGTTCATCCTTTGTTCAAAAATGGCATTTTTGCCATTATACAGATTACAACTTCTCATTTCCGACTAATTGAAAAAGAAATGTTGCTTAAAGTATGGCCCTTTCTTAAACAAGCCATACAAAGCTGGATACAATTTCAGTTTTATCCTCCAGAAAAGATAGAACAAATATTACAACAAATGTTATGGTTAAACTCAAATATACTTATTAATAAAAAAAACATTCTTTATGTATTAACAAAATGGTATTATATGTATTAATGATATTATGAATAGAAACGGAGGAGCAACTATTGAAAATATATGTGAATATCTGCTCAATCCAAACTTACAACCAACTGATTGCAGCATTACCACGAAATTGGAGGAGGCAAGTGGAAAAAAGGAGAAGGTAGGGATCTTGTTTTCCTGCCACATATTAAAGATACAAATTGGTTGTAAGGAATTGGCAAATATACCAGTTTCATTTGAGGACAAAAATGTTGACAGCTGCGCCATAGAGGTTGCAAAATAAATGGGAAGAGATTTTCGATGTACCGATTCCATGGCACATGGTTTATGAACTGGTACAAAAAAACAACACTTGATTCAATACATATAATTTTTCTATTTAAATTATTATATACAATTCTTGCCACCAACAGAATGCTATATATATGGGGCATACAACAAATTCAGCTCTGTAGATTTTACTGTGGAGACGGGATCAACAGATAATATATTCTGGTATTAACATATTAACATATTCCCCTATGTAGCTTGTTTCTAGTCACAGGTTCAGGAAAGGTTAAAAAATCACAACTTACGCTTAAAATTAACCTTACAAATAGCAATATTGGGCAATTTGGAAAGCCATAGTCAGTCAATGAATAATATAATAATACTGGTAGGAAATGTTTTCATCTTTAATCAAATCAAATTAAAATCAAATTTTATTGGTCACATACACATGGTTAACAGATGTTAATGCGAGTGTAGCGAAATGCTTGTGCTTCTAATCCGACAGTGCAGTAACATCTAAGAAGTAAACTAACAAATTCACAATGACTACCTTATACACACAATATAAGGGGATGGAATAAGAATTTGTACATATAAATATATGGATGCGTGATGGCCGTGCAGCATAGGCAAGATGCAATAGATGGTATAAAATACAGTATATACTTATGAGATGAGTAATGTAGGATGTGTAAACATTTTTAAAGTGTCATTATTTAAAGTGACTAGGGATACCATTATTAAATCCATTAATTAAAGTGGCCAGCGATTTGCGTCTGTATGTTGTCAGCAGCCTCTCTATGTTAGTGATTGCTGTTTAACAGTCTGATGGCATTGAGAAAGAAGCTGTTTTTCAGTCTCTCAGTCACAGCTTTGATGCACCTGTACTAACCTCGCCTTCTGGATGATAGCGGGGTGAATAGGCAGTGGCTCGGGTGGTTGTTGTCCTTGATGATCTTTTTGGTCTTCCTGTGACATCGAGTGCTCTACGTGTCCTGGAGGGCAGGCACTTTGCCCCCGGTGATACGTTGTGCAGACCACACTACCCTCTGGTTGAGGGCGGTGCAGTTGCCGTACCAGGCGGTTATACAGCCCGACAGGATGCTCTCGGTTGTGCATCTGTAGAAGTTTGTGAGGGTTATAGGTGACAAGCAACATTTCTTCAGCCTCCTGAGGTTGAGTAGGAACTGTTGTGCCTTCTTCACCATGCTGTCTGTGTGGTTGAACCATTTCAGTTTGTCCGTGATGTGTACGCCGAGGAACTTAAAACTTTCCACCTTCTCCTCTACTGTCCCGTCAATGTGGATAGGGGGGTGCTCCCTCTGCTATTTCCTGAAGTCCTCGATCATCTCCTTTGTTCTGTTGATGAGAGGTTATTTTCCTGACACCACACTCCGAGGGCCCTCACCTCCTCCCTGTAGGCTGTCTCGTCGTTGTTGGTAATCAAGCCTACCACTGTAGTGTTGTCTGCAAACTTGATGATTTAGTTTGGGTGAACAGGGAGTACAGGAGAGGGCTGAGAATGCACCCTTGTGGGGCCCCAGTGTTGAGGATCAGCGGGTGGGGATGTTGTTTCCTACCTTCACCACCTGGGGGCGGCCCGTCAGAAAGTCCAGGATCCAGTTGCACAGGGCGTGGTCGAGACCCAGGGTCTCAAGCTTAATGATGAGTTTGGAGGGTACTATGGTGTTGAATGCTGTAGTCAATGAACAGCATTCTTACATAGGGATTCCTCTTATCCAGATGGGATAGGACAGTGTGCAGTGTGATTGCAATTGCATCGTCTGTGGACCTATTGGGCCGGTAAGAAAATTGGAGTGGGTCTAGGCTATCAGGTAGGGTGGAGGTGATATGATCCTTGACTAGTCTCTCAAAGCACTTCATGATGACAGAAGTGAGTGCTACGGGGCGATAGTCATTTAGTTCAGTTACCTTAGCTTTCTTGGGAACAGGAACAATGGTGGCCATCTTGAAGCATGTGGGGACAGCAGACTGGGATAGGGATTGATTCAATATGTCCGTAAACACACCAGCCAGCTGGTAAGCGCATGCTCTGAGGACGCGGTTAGGGATGCCGTCTGGGCCGGCAGCCTTGAGAGGGTATAAATTGTCTAGGAGCGAGACTTCGATGTCCGCGACAGGGCTTGTTTTCTTTTTGTAATCTGTGATTGTCTGTAGACCCTGCCACATATGTCTCGTGTTTGAGCCATTGATTTGTGACTCTACTTTATCTCTATACTGACACTTTGCTTGTTTGATTGCCTTGCGGAGGGAACAGCTACACTTTTTGTATTCGGTCATGTTTCCAGTCGCCTTGCCATGGTTAAATGCGGTGGTTCGCGTTTTCAGTTTTGCAAGAGTGCTGCCATCAATCCACAGTTTCTGGTTAGGGAAGGTTTTAATAGTCACAGTAGGTGCAATATCTCCAATGCACTTCCTAATAAACTCACTCACTGAGTCAATGTATACATCGATGTTATTGTCTGAGGCTACCCGGAACATATCCCAGTCCACGTGATCGAAGCAATCTTGAAGCATGGAATCCGATTGGTCAGACCAGTGTTGGATAGACCTAAGCATGGTTTTTGTTTTAATAGTCACAGTGGGTGCAACATCTCCAATGCACTTCCTAATAAACTCACTCACCGAGTCAATGTATACGTCGATGTTATTGTCTGAGGCTACCTGGAACATATCCCAGTCCACGTGATCGAAGCAATCTTGAAGCATGGAATCTGATTGGTCAGACCAGCGTTGGATAGACCTAAGCAGGGTTTTTGTTTCTGCCTATAGGAGGGGAGCAACAAGATGGAGTCATGGTCAGATTTGCCGAAGGGAGGGCGGGGGAGGACCTTGTATGCATTGTGGAAGTTAGAGTAGCAGTGGTCCAATGTTTTTCCAGAGCGGGTGCAACAATAAATGTGCTGGTAGAATTTGGGTAACCTTGTTCTCAAATTAGCTTTGTTAAAATCCCCAACTACAATAAATGCGGCCTCAGGATCTATGGTTTCCAGTTTGCATAAAGTCCAGTGAAGTTCTTTGAGGACCGTCATGGTATCTGCTTGGGGGGGGATATACACGGCAGTGACTATAACCGAAGAGAATTACAACTACAAGTCCACTCCGAATACCTCTTCTCCGCCGGCAGTGTTTTGGATCAGCCTCTGGAATCAATTCAATTGCCCTGGGGGGTACGAACAAAGGATCCAATTCAGGAAAGTCGTAATGCTGGTGAGTTACCACAGCTCTGATATCCAAAACTTCTTTCCGTCTGTATGTAATAACACAAAAAAAAATCCTGGGCTAATAATGTAAGAAATAACACCAAAAATAAAATACTACAAAGTTGCTTAGGAGCTAGAAGCAGAGCTGCCATATCTGTCAGCGCCATCTTGCTTTGTGACAACAGTTTGGGGAAGGCCATTTCCTGTTTCAGTTTGACAATGCCCCGGTGCACAAAGCAAAGTCCATACAGACATGGTTTGTTGAGGTTGGTGTGGAATAACTTGACAGGCCTGCACAGAGCCCGGACCTCAACCTCATCGAAAAACCTTTTCGGGATGAATTGGAACGCCTACTGCGAGCCAGGCCTAATCACCTAACATCAGTGCCTGACCTCACTAATTCTCTAGTGTCTGAATGGAATCAAGTCCCCGAAGCAATGTTCCAAGATCTATTGGAAAGCCGTGCCAGAAGAGTGGGGTTGTTATAGCACCAACTCCATATTAATGCCCATGATTTTGGAATGAGATGGTTGACGAACAGGTGTCCACATTCTCATATATGACCATATATTACTCTTCCGTATAGGTGGCAAAAAACAAATTGGTCTTAATTTAAGTTTAGAGTTAGTCATAACGTTAGCAGTGTGGTTAAGTTTAGGGATAGGTTTAAGTTTCAAATCAAATGTATGAGTAACTTTCATGAAGAATAAAAGTTCATTTAAAAAAATGGTGTTTAGTTGTAGTGAAACATGTCAATTCTGGTCTTAATTTTGACAGTCCGTTGCAAAAGTGATTTACACTGAGTGTACGAAACATTAGGAACACCTTCCTAATATTGAGTTGCACCCCCTTTTGCCTTAAAATAGCCTACATTTGTCGGGGCATGGACTCTTCAAGGTGTCGAAAGCGTTCCACTCCAATGCTTCTCACAGTTGTGTCAAGTTGGCTGGATGTCCTTTGGGTGGTGGACCATTCTTGATACACACGGGAAACTGTTGAGTGTCTTGCCCATTCACCTTCATACACAATTAATGTCTCAATTGTCTCAAGGCTTAAAAATCCTTCTTTAACCTGTTTCCTTCCTTTCCTCTAAACCAGTGGTTCCCAAACTTTTTATATTCCGTACCCCTTCAAACATTCAACCTCCAGCTGCGTAACCCCTCTAGCACCAGGGTCAGCGCACTCTCAAATGTTTTTTCCCCACCATTGTAAGCCTGCCACGCACACACTATACAATACATTTATTGAACATAAGAATTAGTGTGAGTTTTTGTCACAACCCGACTCGCGGGAAGTGACAAAGGGCTCTTGTAGGACCAGGGCACAAATAATAATATAATAATCAATAATGTAGCTCTTTATTTAAACATCTTACGTATAAAACCTTATTTGTTCATCAAAAATTGTGAATATCTCACCGCAGGTTAATGAGAAGGGTGTGCTTGAAGGGATGCACATACCTCTGCAATGTTGAGTTGTATCGGAGAGAGTCTCAGTCTTAAATCATTTTCCACACACAGTCTGTGCCTGTATTTAGTTTTCATGCTAGTGAGGGCCGGGAATCCATTCTCACATAGGAACATGGTTGCAAAGGGTATCAGTGTCTTAACAGCGTGATTTGCCAAGGCAGGATACTCTGAGCGCAGCCCAATCCAGAAATCTGGCAATGGTTTCTGATTAAATTCAATTTTCACAGAAGCGCTTGTTGCAATTTTGATGAGGCTCTCTTGTTCAGATATCGGTAAGTGTACTGGAGGCAGGGCATGAAAGGGATAATGAATCCAGTTGTTTGTGTCATCCATTTCGGAAAGTACTTGTTTAATTGCGCACCCAACTCACTCAGGTGCTTCGCTATATCATATTTGACATTGTCCATAAGCTTGAGTTAATTTGCAGACAAACAATCATACACTACTGGAAAGACCTGTGTGTTGTCCTTGTTAATGCAGACAGAGAAGTGCTTCAACTTCTCGATCATAGCCTCAATTTTGTCCCACACATTGAATATAGTTATGGAGAGTCCCTGTAATCCTAGATTCAGATCACTCAGGCAAGGAAAAACATCACCCAGGTCGGTCAGTCGTGTGAGAAAATTGTCATCATGCAAGCGGTCAGACAAGTGAAAATTATGGTCAGTAAAGAACACTAAGCTTGGCTCTCAATTCAAAAAAACGTGTCAATTCTTTGCCCCTTGATAACCAGCTCACTTCTTTATGTATGTTGTGAAAGCGTTACATGGTCTCTGCCAATATCATTGCATAGTGCAGAAAATACACAAGAGTTCAGGGGCCTTGCTTTAACAAAGTAACCATTTTCACTGTAGTGTCCAAAACGTCTTTCAAGCTGTTAGGCATTCCCTTGGCAGCAAGAGCCTCTCGGATGCTGCAGTGTAACCAAGTGGCGTCGGGAGCAACTGCTTGCACGCTACATTACCACTCCACTATGTCTCTCTGTCATGACTTTTGCACCATCAGTACAGATACCAACATATACGAAATGCTTCAGTCTGGTTTTAGACCCCATCATAGCACTGAGACTGCACTTGTGAAGGTGGTAAATGACCTTTTAATGGCATCAGACCGAGGCTCTGTATCTGTCCTCGTGCTCCTAGACCTTAGTGCTGCTTTTGATACCATCGATCACCACATTCTTTTGGAGAGATTGGAAACCCAAATTTGTCTACACAGACAAGTTCTGGCCTGGTTTAGATCTTATCTGTCGGAAAGATATCAGTTTGTCTCTGTGAATGGTTTGTCCTCTGATAAATCAACTGTAAATTTCGGTGTTCCTCAAGGTTCTGTTTTAGGACCACTATTGTTTTCATGATATACTTTACCTCTTGGGGATGTTATTCGAAAACATAATGTTAACTTTCACTGCTATGCTGATGACACACAGATGTACATTTCAATGAAACATGGTGAAGCCCCAAAATTGCCCTCGCTAGAAGCATGTGTTTCAGACATAAGGAAGTGGATGGCTGCAAACGTTCTACTTTTAAACTCGGACAAAACAGAGATGCTTGTTCTAGGTCCCAAGAAACAAAGAGATCTTCTGTTGAATCTGACAATTAATCTTAATGGTTGTACAGTCGTCTCAAATAAAACTGTGAAGGACCTTGGAGTTACTCTGGACCCTGATCTCTCTTTTGAAGAACATATTAAGACTTTTCAAGGACAGCTTTTTTCCATCTACGTAACATTGCAAAAATCAGACATTTTCTGTGCAAAAATGATGCAGAAAAATGAATCCATACTTTTGTCACTTCTAGGTTAGACTACTGCAATGCTCTACTTTCCGGCTACCCGGATAAAGCAGTAAATAAACTTCAGTTAGTGCTAAATACGGCTGCTAGAATCCTGACTAGAACCAAAAAATGTGATCATATTACTCCAGTGCCAGCCTCCCTACACTGGCTTCCTGTCAAGGCAAGGGCTGATTTCAAGGTTTTACTGCTAACCTACAAAGCATTACATGGGCTTGCTCCTACCTATCTCTCTGATTTGGTCCTGCCGTACATACCTACACATACGCTACGGTCACAAGACGCAGGCCTCCTAATTGTCCAGAGAATTTCTAAGCAAATAGCTGGAGGCAGGGGCTTTCTCCTATAGAGCTCCATTTTTTATGGAATGGTCTGCCTACCAATGTGAGAGATGCAAACTCAGTCTCAACCTTTAAGTCTTTACTGAAGACTCATCTCTTCAGTGGGTCATATGATTGAGTGTAGTCTGGCCCAGGAGTGTGAAGGTGAACGGAAAGGCTCTGGAGCAACAAACCGCCCTTGCTGTCTCTGCCTGGCCGTTTCCCCTCTTTCCACTGGGATTCTCTGCCTCTAACCCTTTTACAGGGGCTGAGTCACTGGCTTACTAGGGCTCTTTCATACCGTCCCTAGGAGGGGTACGTCACTTGAATGGGTTGAGTCACTGATGTGATCTTCCTGTCTGGGTTGGCGCCCCCCCTTGGGTTGTGCCGTGGCGCAGATCTTTGTGGGCTATACTCGGCCTTGTCTCAGGATGGTAAGTTGGTGGTTGAAGATATCCCTCTAGTGGTGTGGGGGCTGTACTTTGGCAAAGTGGGTGGGGTTATATCCTTCCTGTTTGGCCCTGTCCGGGGGTGTCATCGGATGGGGCCACAGTGTCTCCTGACCCCTCCTGTCTCAGCTTCCAGTATTTATGCTGCAGTAGTTTATGTGTCGGTGGGCTAGGGTCAGTTTGTTTATCTGGAGTACTTCTCCTGTCCTATCCGGTGTCCTGTGTGAATTTAAGTATGCTGTCTCTAATTCTCTCTTTCAATCTTTCTTTCTCTCTCTCGGAGGACCTGAGCCCTAGGACCATGCCTCAGGACTACCGGGCATGATGACTCCTTGCTGTCCCCAGTCCACCTGGCCGTGCTGCTGCTCCAGTTTCAACTATTTCTGCCTGTGATTATTATTATTTGACCAAGCTGGTCATTTATGAACATTTGAACATCTTGGCCATGTTCTGTTATAATCTCCACCCGGCACAGCCAGAAGAGGACTGGCCACCCCACATAGCCTGGTTCCTCTCTAGGTTGGCTGGGTTTCTGTACGGCACTTTGAGATATCAGCTGATGTACGAAGGGCTATATAAATACATTTGATTTGATTTGATTTGATTTTGATGAGCAGCAGCAACTTTTGGCTCCATAAGGACCGCCAGTGGTATTCCCGTGAGAGAGTAACGGTTAATGTGATTGGATGTTAATTATTTGACTTGGTTACCTGTATTTGACATTGTGTTGTTATTTCACTGAACACTAGATTCATTTTAGGCGGTAAAACGAGGCTACTCAGACGAGAAAAAAAACTCACCCAAATGTATAGCCCCATTGGAAAATATAAATGGACTGTTTGATAATGTGAAGAAAAGTTCATTTGGCGTACCCCCGACAGCATTGTGTGTACCCCTGGGGGAACGCGTACCCCAGTTTGGGAATACCTGCTCTACACTGATTGAAGTGGATTTAATAGGTGACATCAATAAGGGATCATAGCTTTCACCTGGATTCACCTGGGCAGTTTATGTATGTCATGGAAAGAGCAGGTGTTCTCAGTGTATTTTGGTCTTTTAGTAGTAAATCTAGCTCTTTTTGCCACTAGCGGTTCAACACTACCATTGAAATTGTGATGAAGAAGCACCTTGAAAAGGTGCCTCTATGTCATCTCAAGAGAGGGGTTCGTATGAAATACACTACCTTCTAGATGTGCTAAGTGGTAACACCTCAATGCCTTATCACGGAGTTTGTAAACCCAGAGGTGCAACATCACAAGATTTCTGGGAATTTTTGTGAAACAGACCAGACCGGGGTTTGGGTTTGAGAAGTCAACGGGAGAAGTGAAAAATGCATCCCTAAATGTTCCTTTTCTCTAAATCTAAAGGCACAACCTAGATTTGAAGCGAATGTCTTAAGTAGTTGAACATGATATTACTCCAATCTCGTGAAAGTGGATAAACTGACACATTTTCATTTTACTAAAAAACAACTTCACAGTGCATTCGGAAAGTATTCAGACCCGTTGAATTTTTCCACATTTTGTTACGTTACAACCTTATTCTAAAATGGATTAAATAGATGTTTCCCTCATCAATCTACACACAATTTCCCATAATGACTAAACAAAAACAGGTTTATAGAATTTTTAGCTAATTTATTTTTAAAAATGTAAAAATGAAACCACATTCACTTACGTATTCAGACCCTTTACTCAAGACTTTGTTGAAACATCTTTGACAGCGATAACAGCCTCAAGTCTTCTTGGGTATGACGCTACAAGTTTGGCACACCTGTATTTGGGGAGTTTCTCCCATTCTTCTCTGCAGATCCGTTCAAGCTCTGTCAGGATTGAATGGGGAGCGTCGCTGCGCAGCTATTTTCAGGTCTCTCCAGAGATGTTCGATCGGGTTCAAGTCTGGGCTCTGGCTGGGCCACTCAAGGACATTCAGAGATTTGTCCCGAAGCCACTCCTGTGTTGTCCTGGCTGTGTGCTTAGTGTCGTTGTCCTGTTGGAAGGTGAACCTTCACCCCAGTCTGAGGTCCTGAGCAGTCTGGAGCAGGTTTTCATCAAGGATCTCTCTGTACTTTGCTCCGTTCATCTTTGCCTCGATCCTGACTAGTCTCCCAGTCCCAGGCTATGAACAAAATCCTCACAGCATGATGCTGCCACCAACATGCTTCACCGCAGGGATGGTGCCAAGTTTCCCCCAGAAGTGACACTTGGCATTCAGGCCAAATAGTTAAATCTTGGTTTCATCAGACCAGAGAATCTTGTTTCTCATGGTCAGTCCTTTAGGTGCCTTTTGGCAAACTCCAAGCAGGCTGTTATGTGCCTTTTACCGAGGAGTGGCTTCCGTCTGTCCACTCTACCATAAAGGCCTGATTAGTGGAGCGCTGCAGAGATGGTTGTCCTTCTGGAATGTTCTCCCATCTCCACAGAGGAACTCTGGAGTTCTGTCAGAGTGACAATGGGGTTCTTGGTCACCTCCCTGACCAAGGCCTTCTCCCCCGACTGCTAAGTTTGGCCGGGCGGCCAGCTCTAGGAAGAGTCTTGGCGGTTCCAAACTTCTTCCCTTTAAGAATGATGGAGGCTACTGTGTTCTTGGGGACCTTCAATGCTGCAGACATTTTTTGGTACCCTACTCCAGATCTGTGCCTTGGCACAATCCTGTCTCGGAGCTCTACGGACAATTCCTTCTACCTCATGCCTTGGTTTTTGCTCTGACAATCACTTTCAACTGTGGGACCTTATATGTCCAATCAATTGAATTTGCACAGGTGGACTTCAATCAAGTTGTAGAAACATCTTAAGGATGATCAATGGAAACAGGATGCATTTAAGCTCAATTTCAAATCTCATAGCCAATGTTCTGAATAGTTATGTAAATAAGTATTATTTTATTTTTTTAGAAATGTGTAAACATTTCTAAAAACCCAGTTCTCGCTTTGTCATTATGGGGAATTGTGTTTATTTTGATGAGGGGAAAAAGTATTTAATCCATTTTAGAATAAGGCTGTAACATAACAAAATGTGGAAAAGGTCAAGCGGTCTGAATACTTTCAGAATATACTGTATATCAAAGGAGTGCTTTGATTTGATGGCCTGTACTTGCGCAGTTCAGCTCAAGACAACCATTAGACTTGATGGCGTGTTCCTACGCATGAACTTAGCTAGCCGATTTCTATTGGAGAAGCAGTTTTAGCCTATCTTCATACTGTACTGTCTTTGGCCTTACCTGAGATAGAACAATGAGACAGATAGTTCAGCGGATTTATAAATGTAAAGCTTCCCGTTAGCGATGATGGTGATGAGAGGGAGCCCAGTGGCTGGCAAGTGGGAGAAGATAGAGTGTGATGGATTTTGGCCAACATTCTACACATTTTCTCATCAATGGAACAATTGATCTCCATACAGTTTTCTGTTTCCAAAACTAAATATTTCTAAGAAACAGAGGGGACTGCGTTTTTGTAGACTTTACCCTTTGCCAAAGTTTCTAAAAAATGGTGTGTTTAGAAGAGTGAAAGTGCGAATTGAGTTATTGCACAGCGCACTTCACAGAGTAGGTGTTCCCTAACGGAAATATGCAAATAAATGCTAGAACGCGCCAATAGGATCTCACTTGCTTGTGCTTGGCTCTGCCCACCTTCCTGCTTGTTTTGCCCACTATGATTAATTTGCTCCATTTGGAAAGACATGATCTGGTCAATCTTGGGTTAGTTATAAAAATCTTTGTCCTTACGATCCACCTAATTTTCTAAAGTTGCTATAGGAACAGCCAAACAACAGAAGTGATGGATTATTTCTATACATGCCATGACTTGTTCAACTACAAATATTTGTTTTTTGAGGATACCAGACAGACCTTTTTTTTTTTTTTTTACTATAACACATTTTGATTATGTAATAATTAATTTTAACAAAAAATTCCAAATGCAAGCTTCATAAGAAAATTATGAATTTCAAGCAATTGTTACACCAAAGACCAGTACTAGGACTATGCAAGTAATTGTTGATTGAAGCCCCATTGCTGGTGAGCTTGCAAAGTTAACAGTTAATATTCTTAATCACCAACATTTTTTGGGAGCTAGATATTTATTTATGGCAATCCTCTCTCCCTGCAATTTGACGAGTGCCCTGCACCTGATGCTATAGATGTACAGCAAATCTGCAATCTGTTCGCAAGTGCTTTCTGGTCAGAAATCTTTCGATACGCGCGTTTGCCTTTGCGCGCAAATGCTGTTGACTGGTCATTGGTCAACAATCAAGACAATCAACTTTTTGGTTCTGAAGCACAGATGAGATGTTTTTGAGACAAAGGTATAAAATAGAAATGGTAGGCTATATGTAGCTTATTAAAATATCTAAGAAAAACATTAATTTTCACACATGCGACCTGACAAAAGAACCACTACGCTAGCTCACCTGACCTGGGTTGATTGACAGTTTACTGGTCCAATCAGAGGGCCAAGTGTGCGTTTCACTAGCCAATCTGTTGCACGTTTTTTTGTAAGTCGATTCTGCAGCTAGTGTCTGGCTGCGTGGAGAGTAATCATGGAGACTGTTCCACAAAATGAGTGACAATGTTACAAAACCTAGCCAGATCATTGAAAGTAATCAGTCTTAAGTTAAAGTCGAGTCCCAAGTTTTGAGGCTCCAATTTCAAGTCAAGTCTCAAGTTATTTAATTTTCTATCAAGTTAAGTCTTCATGAATATGCATAGACATCTTTTTTTATTTAACTAGGCAAGTCAGTTAAGAACGAATTCTTACTTACAATGACGGCCTATCCCGGCCAAAAATCTCGAGACAACTCCTATATTAAGTGTTTTTTTCCTCAAAGTTACCTGGATAGACAGTATATCTGTACACGAATAACAACTAAGGTATTACAAAACTTCTATTTGACCTCCATACAAAAAGTCTTTCCTCTGCAAAACAAGGAAAAAACTTCACCTGCTGGAAGGAGACAGATTTTCCTGCGAGTTGGGCTTCTCTCTTCCTCTTTGTCCACACCTCTGCCATTCAGTGCTTTCAGAGTGTTCATTGTCATAATGACAACTACAAATAATACTTAAATGTAGGCTACATGTAGGCCTAATGAAAAATAATATAATAACTGATATTTAAAGGTAGCAATTAAACAACAAACACTGTTTAGTCTGCGCATCTATTACAACATGTCATTGTCTCCTTGCTCAAGTGGTTTACAAGTGATTTCCATTTTTGTAATGGTTGCCAATTCCTATGGGCATTTTTTTTCACTGTGCTCATCTTTCTGTCTGTCCTGTGCAACTATTTGCAATGCATCAGTGCAATAATGTGATCATAACTGGCCAAAAGTGATAACACCAATGCACTTTTTCTCCACAACATTACCAGACATGCATTTTTTATGCTTCTTTCCTTGAATAGGCTATTAGGCCTACATTTTTAGACAAGAAAAAGATTATCCCTCGGCGACAACAATGCAGTGCAATGAGGAATGTCTTATTGTTATCAAGTGAGGTCACCATTATTGTTCATTGGCTGTAAACTGTAGTGATGTAGGGTAATTTGAACAGGGGTGCAACTTTCTATTTATTTTTTGTCCTCCCCCTCCCCAGTTTTATCATTGTACTGTGATACAAAATGTGGCATCCGGGGGCCGAGGGGTTCGTGCTGATTGTATGGAGATTGTGCAGCAGTGTGTAAGAGGGAGGTTACTAGGTGTGAGAAGTGTGCAGAATGGCATGAGACAAAAGAATGTGTAGCATTGGGGAAAGAAGTGGTATGTGTTAATTGTAGGGGTGCTCATGGGGCTGGGGATCAGAAATGTCCCATAAGAGAGTGGCAGGTTGAGGTTTCCTGGGTTAGAGTAGTGCAGTAGTTGTCATATGTTGAGGCAGTGAAGAAAGTAGAGGAAGATGGGTCAAGGATCCTGAGAGGAATGGTGTGAGTATTAGGTCTGTACCAGTACAGAGATAAACCAGCAAGTGATATATGTTTCAGTAAGATTGGACTGTACTGCAGGGATGGAATGTAAGCCGCAAAAAAAACGAGATTGTGATGGCAGTTGCAGAGAGGTATTTGGGTGTGTGAAACTTTATGTCAGAAGAGTAGCAGGGTATGTTAAGTGGTGGTGTCCCATCCGTTCAAGTTGTTGGCCTGCGGTAGGACTAAATAGATGTAAATAGTGGAGTAGGGTGATGTTTATTTATTATTATGTATATATATTTTTTTTTTGTGAGTGTAGTGTTAAATGGTAGGGTATTTGTTTATTTATTTTTCAAGCAGAGTATAAGGGAGTTATACTCCAGTCTAGTAGGTGGCGGTAATGCAAAATGTATTGGATGCCAATAGCCGTTAAACCTCATCGAATAATATAATATAGCAACGGTGTGTTTTAGGACCATGCAGACCCCTCAGAGCCGTCGGGTAGGCTGTTTGGTGGTTTCAGCTGGCTGAATTACAGTGTACTCGGAATCATGAGCCCCACCGTCTGCACAGTTGAAACATGGACACGTATTTTACATTTCTTACAGTGGTTTGCGGACAAACGCGCTTAAAGTGTATCTTACATAACCAAGTTTCACATGCGTAGGTAGTTTCTTTAAAACAGGACAGACATACTTTTATTTTTCTCCATTCACCCTGCGGGTCAGACGCCGGCCACAAACACACCAGGAATTCTCTTCAGGTAGGCTACTCAACCTGAACATCCGTCTTCACCTTTGAGATGACTCCTTTGACGAGTGCTCTTACTCCTAGATGCAAAGCACGAAACTTGACTACACTTTTCCCAGCTCATCGGCAGCTTCACAATTTGACAACTCAAAATGGGTCTCCCACATATGCATGCTTACTAAACCAACGCATCCCAACACAAAACAATTATCATTCATACACGTATCCTCCATTCAAGTTTTAGGCAACTTCCTTTTTGATCCAGTTTTCGACAATACTTATTATCCATTCAGGACGTTCATCTAAACCAACTTTGCTCGACGCACTGCTTAATTCGAACTCATCATCCACTACCACCATCTCTCCCCCGGAAAATGTTGCTATTGCTGCGTTCAAAACAAACTGGCAACTCGGAAAGATACAGGTCAAATCATTACGTCAGCGACCTTCAGGTCGGAGCTCTAGAAAGAGGCCCGATTCAGTTTAGAACAAACTCGTATTTACAATGACTGCCAAAACCGGACGACGCTGAGCCAATTGTGCGCCGCCCTATGGGACTCTCAATCATGGCCGGATTGTCATACCGCCTGGATTCGAACCAGAGACTGCAGTTACGCCTCTTGCAATGAAATTCAGTGCCTTGGACCGCTGCTCCACTCCGTTCTCGAGTTGTATGACCGTTCAAATAGATGTTTCCCAGTCACCTCGTTTTATTTCGAGTTCCAAATTGTTTGTACTTATGTTTTTAAAGAGGATGAGTCGGTTAGTTGACACCTACTTGTACATTTTTAGTTATAAAACGAAGAAAATATATTGATGATGGGTGTACGGCTCCTTCAAGCGTGTGCTTGTTGTGACTGTCATGCTGATATTGGCTACCTAGAGGTAGCTACTTCCCACGCCATTGCTGGACAGTTGTCAACATATTTTGGTATTACTTGTCAAGCGGGAGCTAAGGGCACTTTGTCCTCGTTGTTGCCGTTCATGCCCTCCCCATTGAGTGGTAGACTGTATGTCTGTATCAATGTGTAGGCTGCTATCTTGAAATAAAGTAACGTGAGAGGAAAATGGCCACGTAACTACCATCGCCGACACGACCATGATACACAGTACGAAGCACTTCAAATCCGTAGGCACAACACCAGAGGTAATGGTCGTTTACTATCGACCAATAGTGAAGCCCAATCAGTCAAGCGAAACGGTCTTGAGTGGCAAGAAACATACCCAATTAGCGGATTCACTTTACATACACCCATTCTTTTCGACACACCCACTCCCCGGTCGCCATTGGGCTGCAGTTACCCATACTTGAACTAGCGCGAGTCAACCAACACTACATGAAAATGGAGGACTGAACGTGGACCGTGCAAGAACATAACGTCGAGGTTTACAAGTGGGTCGAATTGTACGTTATTTATCCAAACGATACTTGGTTAGCATTATTTGTAAATTACAAGCTATGTTTCAATAATGTTTATTTGAAAGTATTGGATAGCTAGCTAGGCGAAGCGCATGGTTGTGGCCTAGCTTGTTCGCGTACGTTACGCGTTTTGTAGTGACGTCAGTTACGGGTGATACAGCACGCTAATTAGTTAACTATATGTTCGTAAATTATTTAGCTTTAAACGAGACCTTGTTTGTGTGTGCATTAATAACGCATGTTGTCTTGTGGCACGAGTTAATGGTGAGGTCACTGTGGTGATAGTTAACTAATCCCAGCAAATGTCTACTAACGGTAACGTTAGGTTAATTTACCGTGTGACTGACTAGTTGCGCCATCCAACACGAGTCTCGTCGTTAGCTAGCATGGTAGCATGCCGTTTGATTTGCCCACCGCGACCTAGCTATAGTAGCTCGCTATCTATGGTGTCGGAGTTCTCAGTGCACGCAGACTCCTTGCGACGTTTTGGCGTTTCTTCCCTGTTGCAGCCACATTACGACGGTCAGGATTCTGTGCGGCCTGAAGAGCTATCCGGCATCTAGTTAGCACAGTCGGAATGAAATGACGTTAGGTATTTGTTTAAATAACAATTCCCTACGCTTTAGAATAACATTGTAGCTCACCGAACGTTAGCTAGTTAACAATGTTGCATTGACCACCCCTCCCCCACACGACAACTGGGGTGGGTCTGGGAGTGTTTCCCCTCTTTCTCACGTGGCTGTGTGCGGTGACCATAGTCGGGGAACAATCTGTGGTGAACCTCTCTTTCTCTCACCCCAACATCGTAGTTCTTAAATAGTTTGAGTCACTGCTTCTTCAAATCCAGACATTTCAAATTCCATCTTGTTTTATTTTTTTATGACGATGTTTCCAAATGGAATGGACGGTAGGAATGATCAAAAGGCCTGAAGTTACCACTGCCTTTTGTTTGCGCCCCATCTATTGGTGAGTTGTAATAATGTGGTGGGCCATTTTGCATTGCGTTTGCAAACCATCAATGTGGTGCTTTGGAGTAAAAGATACCGTTTCTATTCAGAGATGAGCAGTGAATATGAAAAAGATCAGACCAATTATTGAATTGTCAGTGAAAGTAAATGTCAATGTTTCCCTGCATGTGTGTTTGTCTGTCATTGAAACATGGATCAGGGTACACATTTAAAACTGAAGAACTTGTGTATTGGGCTACTTCCATAGAATCAAAAGCCATCCCCAGAGCTGTACTAATATAATCAAGTGGATTTTGACTTGACGTTTTTGGTGTGAAGTGTTTATTTGTTGTGGAAAGCGTTCAGTAGGATTTTACAATCTAGTTCACTGTGTCATTGTGCACATTATGGTGCAATGTTTCTTAATGTACCAATTCACAAAATAAAAATATGACCTACTTGTATTCCAAACAACCCCAACAAAAACGGCATTAATGGTGTCTCCATTTCTTGCTATATTTGTATATCCCCAATCCCCTTTTTTCATTGGGATATTATCATGCTGCATTGATTTATTTGAATCACTCTTGCTGTAGAAGGATAGTACCCAGGTTTTGCTCTTACCACAATTCTACAATTGCAACATAGTTGGTTCTATTTATTCTCAGACATGTTTTCAAGATTGTGGTGTTGTGGTGCCAGACTGCTCTTCGGAAAGTTGTACATGTATAGCAAGCTGCTTTGATCATGGGGAACATGTTCCACTTTGTTGATTTGAATAGGTAAAAAAAACAAATGTTACTTTTAGATACACTACTAGGAATGTTTTATTGAGCTGTGGATTGATACTTTAGCTAATTGTTTATCATGCTACAGAGTTATTGCTCAAAATGATTGAAATGCTACCGTTAGCTGTTTTCAGTTCAACTGCTCTGATTTTTAAGCAGGCCAGAATTATATTATTTTTGGGCAACATTTGTCACATACTGCATTCTGTTACTCAGGGGAAAGAGCATGCATGGTTTGTAACATGTAGGTCTACTTGTTGTGTTTTGTGTGATTTGATAGTGTAAACTACAATGTGGGATTTATGTTAGTTGGGATTGGGACACATTTTTTTTTTTTGTTACTCTGAATGAAGTTAGGTGGGGCTGATAATGATTACCTAGCCTCTTGAGTACTCCCAAAATCTTTTCTGACAAGTTGACTTTGTCTACCTTACATTGAACATAATTTGCAGTTGCAACTATTATTTTGCAACCCGTTTATTTAAATACATCTGATTTAAGTGAACTATCATGAGACTAAAGGAAGTCAATCTGATAATGGCAAATTGTCAGTGATGACATACTGTTTCAGCAGCGTCTTGAATTTTTAATCGGTGACCTATGATCTGAAGTCCTAGACATTGAACAAAGTTAGGAGTTGGCTGGGTGCCAATATGTTGTGATGTATTGTGCTTTTCAAGGCTGCATACTGTTGCAATTTCCAAACCCTCAAATACTTAACAGTTTTATTCTGACTTATCTACAGGTCCAAGATCCCACTACCAGGCCTGTGATGATTACTGATCAGAACCTGCTGTGTGCGGAATCTGAAATCATCAGATAAGCCCTCGGTCAGTGTCCCACCACTACAGATCAGCAGGTTGGCTATTTTTTTTCTGTGAAAGGACAAATGCCATGTACTCATTTGACTTTTGTAAACAGTATTTGTAGTGTAGATGTTTCAACAGACTTGTCCCAGTAGTGGTATTCTATTTTGTTTTTGTAAGAATTTGATGACATTGGAGTATTTTGCCTAATTAGTGAACTTCCTCAGATTTTCTGAGCTTCCAAAATTATTTCCAATAGTAGATATCTTTTGTTAGTGAGTTAAGATGTATCAATGAGCAGCAAAGTCCCAAAATATGGCTTTGTAAAACCTGTGCATTTATAAATATTGTTCTGTGGAGGGGTTTTAGAATATTCACAACTTTGTTACATGAAAAGGCTCCTGCTGTGGTTTGGTCATCTGGGGTGGGCAAACTACGGGCCATATCCTGCCCACCAGCCGATTTGAAATGTGTCTTGCGGGGGATTTGGTTTTTAAAAAATGTGGAAATTGTAATGAACCCATTTATAAAGTACTGCCCTTCTCTGACCCGCAAATCGATTTTGACGAACAAATTGATTTAAAAAAAATCGAAATGTCAAAATCCAGATGTGGCCCGAGCCAAAATGTATTGCCCACCCTGATATAGACTAACAACTGGAGCGTTATCATAACTACAGGCTGCTGTAGCTTGTTTGTGGAAAGGAAGACAATTGGTATGAGAGGACTGCACTCGCTGTCACAAACACATCTGGGATTTTTTTTTTGAAAGGGTTGTCTGTGGATATAAAGAAAGTAGTTGATCACGACAGTGCTGCTCCAACCCCCCTCCCCAAAACAACCACGCACTTCAGTTAAATGGAGTTGAAGAGTAGCTGTCTCACAGTTCGTCTCTTGTGCTCTTCTCTTAACTGTAGATATTCTGTTTGAAAGTAGTGAGTGACTCCATCTATGGAGGAGAATGTGAGTCCTGAGCTCTCTCTAGCTCCTGAGCCAGAGCAGAGCCAGGACCCTATGGATAGCAGCTCTCAAGGTACCTTGGACTAGCTTCTTTTCCCCTTTTCAGTGAGGGGGGGGCGTCATGATTGTCTCCCTTTAAAAGGCACTGCACTGCTGGATCCTCTGCAAATCATTTGTAGGTTGTTAATTAGGGTATAGGGTCAGGATTGCTAGAATCATGACCAGCACAAGGGATTTCACTTTCCCCTTATACACTTTGAATACCTAATTAGCTTTCTAGTCTTTTGATTGGCAAAATCTGCTACTTCACCTAAATGTATTGTCCCTTAATGTGTCATTTACATCAACAGCTATTCTTGAGGACTATAAAGCCGAGAAGGAGGACGGAGAAGATAAAGAAGACCAAGAGCATGGTAACAATGATACGGAGGAAAAGCTAGAGAACGCAGAGCAATCTGCTAAGACCACAAACGAGTTCAAGAAAACCTGGGGATTCCGACGGACCACCATAGCCAAGAGAGAAATGCCCGGAGACACTGCTGCTGAGAGCCAGGATGGCCATGCAGGGCCTGTACGTCGCAGTGGGAGGCAGGCAAAACGCACTGACAAGCTGGAGGAGTTCCTGCTCACCACCAAGAGAGCGCGCACAGTAGGGAGGAGGAGTGCACCTGGCAGCATAGAGGCTGGGGATCCTCCCTCCCAGACCCCTACAGATGCAGAGACTGCCTCCGAGGCCAGTTTTGACGGCAACGCAGAGGCCAAGTCTGTGGACGATAAGCCAGATTCTCCAGTGAGGAAGACGAGGAGCAGGAAGAAGACAACTCGGAAGGCTAAAGGCCGTGGCAGAAGCAGAGTTGGCTCTGTCAGTGATGATGGAAGCTCTGACAATGAGAAGTTTAGTGGCGATGCACTCAAAGAGCTCCAGGAGGAGGAGGAGAAGGGTAGTGGGGATACACCCAAAGAGCTCCAGGAGGAAGAGGAGGGTAGCGGAGATGCACCCAAAGAGCTCCAGGAAGAGGAGGGTAGCACAGATGTACCCAAAGAGCTCCAGGAAGAGGGGGGTAGCGGAGATGCACCCAAAGAGCTCCAGGAAGAGGGGGGTAGCGGAGATGCACCCAAAGAGCTCCAGGAAGAGGAGGGCAGCGGAGATTCATCCAAAGAGCTCCAGGAGGAGGGGAAGGGTAATGGAGATGCACCCAAAGAGCCACAGCCCGAGGAGAAGGAGCAGCAGGACAAGAAGACAACCAGCCCTGACAAGGAAGAGAATGATGACACAGTGCAGCCAGAGCAGGACTCTGTGAAGAAAGAAAAAGAGGAAGAGCAGGAGAAGGACAAAAAGGGGTGCGTGGAGAAGCCCATAGACGCCAGTGGCGAGCGTGCCTCCAGGTCCAGGAGTCCTGCTAAGGCAGCTAGTAGGGGAACCACCCCCAACAAGAGAGACACCAAGTCCAGAGGAGGGATAAAGACCCGCAATGACCAGGAGGAAGATGAATCCCCATCGTCATCCTCATCATCCAGTGACTCCGGTGATGATGAAGGATACGACCCTAATGCACTGTACTGCATCTGTCGACAGAAACACAACAAAAGGTATGCATTTGGATGTCTTTCAATTGGAAATCCAATGCCTCTAGTTCTTACAAATGCTCTGTCTGATCCTTCATGGATTACCTCCGTTGCCCACCTACAAGGGGATGGGCGGTTAGTGATTAGTTGGCCGGAGTGATGTGCTTGACTTGTATTCTATGCTTTAGCAGCGACTTTGTTCCACATTGTTAACCCACTTTCGGACTAGCTGTTTTTTTTTCATATCTGTCTCTGTGCTCTGCTAAGTGTTCTGTGTGCACCCAGGTTCATGATCTGCTGCGACCGCTGTGAGGAGTGGTTCCATGGAGACTGTGTGGGCATCACTGAGGCTCGTGGACGTCTGATGGAGAGGAACGGGGAGGACTACGTCTGCCCTAACTGCACCACCAAGAAGAGCCAGACGACCAAGCCCAATGGCAAACCCAAAGCAGCTGCCCCCGGGGCCCTCAAGGCCGAGCAGAGCCCCTCTGTGGCGGCTCCCTCAGCTGGGATGGAAGAAAAGGGTGACGACTTGGGGATCAAAGGGAGGATAGAGAAGACCACCAACCCCAGTGGGAAAAAGAAGATCAAGATCTTTCAGGCGGTAGGTTTCTGTTACTTTTCTCACAGCCCCGGTGGATGAAATCAACAAATGATCTATTCAGGCTTATAATGTCATGCCAATAATGACTTACTTAAAGATGTCTGAGAGCACCATATTAGGGATGGGCGTGAGTACTCGATTCAAGGTCTGTATTTGATTATTAATAGAGTACAAGCACTCAATGTATATGCACAGATGTAGAGAATGTCAAGTGTAGTGAAAACAATTCCTTTTCAGTTGTGTATCAGAACAACCAGAAATTGGAACAACCAATGGTGTACCGCAAACTGTATTTCCATCAGCTTTTTAAATAATTGCGTATGCGAACATACTTTCTTTGAAATGACCATCCCTACTCCATATGACAATTTGTATATTGTAATCCCTGACACTTTTGCCTGTACAAGAATCCGTCTGTGGCATTGTCTGTGTTGCACTGTGCACCTGTGTGTGACCTGTTTGAATTTCATCAGGCGGCAGAGGAGTCTAAGCTGCCCAAATGCATCGGGCCAGGCTGTGAGAAGACCGCCCTGAAGGACTCTGTCTACTGCGGCAGCGAGTGCATCCTGAGACACGCCGCCGCAGCCATGGCAGCCAAGTCAATTTCTGAACCCAAACAGAAAGATCAAGACAAGGCTAAGGGACAGAAAAAAACACCTGGTGCCAGGGCAACGACCAAGGTAAACAAAGGGTTCATAAGATAACAACGATGTTTATATTTTCACCTATTGTTCTGGAGAGTTGAGAAACCTTTCACTGATCTTATTGGAACTAGTGCACTGGTTATTAATACAACGAGTGGAGCATAAATTAAGTGCAATATGTATTCCAATGTTTTTGAAATAAGTTTTCTAAATCTGCCCCAAAAATGTGCACCAATTTCTTATGAAATTCTATATTTCTTTCTGTGAAATTGTGACTCTCATTACCAATGACTAACAAGGCCAGGCTAGATTTTTTTTTCTTTCTGAAATATCTTGAGTAATTATAGTGAAATGACAAAATGTCTGTTTACTTGCTAGATAATTTTTTCCTGAGTCATTGTTAATATTCAATGGAAGGTTGGCAATTGATTGCATCAGAAGGAACTACAAAACAGAATTCTGTTATGGGGAACAACTTGCCGAGGAGGGATGGGGTGACGTTGCCCCAGGATAAATTTTTCATGCCTTTTGACTTATTCTACATTCTGTTGCAGCCTGAATTTAAAAAACAAAAAATTAAAAAAATATTTTTAAAAACATCCAACCCATCTACACGCGATACCCCATAATGACAAAGTGAAAACATGTTTTTAGAAATTTTGGCAAATGTATTGAAAATTTAAATGGAGCGATCTAAGTATTCACACCCCTTTGCTATCACCATCAAAATTTAGCTCAGTTTAAAGACTTACACTAGTCCAAAAAGTTGCACCCCTTCCAAAATGGCCCGGGGGTTTCCCATCCCTGCCCGATATGCGTTTTACATTTTTTTATTTAGAGATCCAGACCCTAGGACAACTAGACCCATTTGATATAGACCTGGTCGGGTCTGATCCAAGTGAGGGAAGCAACAGAAAAGTCCATTTTAAGCTACTTTATTAGCCGGAGCTGATTCAGCTTGAGGTAGGAAGTGGTGACACGAGCAGGGTCCTTGCTGTGTGTGTGTAGACTACTGTGAGAGTGAGCAAGGGACACTGAGTGCAGGGAGGAGGGAGAGATGGCAACCACTAAGCCGACTTGAGCTATAGTAGACTAATAGCTGCCATATCTAGGTTATTTCATTCAATATGATTACGTAGTACCTGTCTTGACTGCATCAAACTGTGAGAAGCTAATCCATTCAGAATATTTAAGTAGCAGCCTACATGTTGGCTCTTGGTTGTTGTAGCCTATCCTTCAACTTGTAATTCCATCTTCCATTGATTTTAGGTATCTCATAACTTTTGCCACACAGGGAGGCTCTGACTAGCCTATTTTCATGACTTATGATTGGCCAACAACAAGCTACACTCTCCACTCTTGTGAAAAGCAAGACCCGCAGCATAAATTATACAATATCGCTCTCTACTGCAGTGGTCACGTTTGGATATGTATGGGTCCCTCCTGACAAGCCAGTTAAAGTTACACTGACTTGTGACATTTATTTAGAATTCTGGCTCCGGACCCCCTCGGGTATTTGGGTAGAGGTGGATCCGTGACGACCTCTAGCACAGGTGCATCCAATTTCCTTTGATCAACTTGATTGGAGTCCACCTGTGGCCAATTAAATTCTTTGGACATGATTTAGAAAAACACACCGGTCTATATAAGATCCCACAGTTGACTGCATGTCAGAGCAGAAGCCATACCATGAAGTCCAAGGAACTCTCCGAAGATCTCCAAGTTGGAATTGTGATGAGGCATATAGTATCTGGGGAAGGGTGTGAAACAATTTCTAGATTGTTGAACGTTTCCAAGAGTAGTGGTCTCCATCGTTAGGAAATGGGAAAAATCTGGAACTACCCAGAGTTGGCCGTCCGACCAAACTGTGCAACCAGGCAATAAGGACCTTGGGTTCTTGGTCACCTCCCTGACCAATGAACACTCTGACAGAAATAGAGAGTGCCTTGGCTGAGATGGGATAACCTGGCAGAAGGACAACAGTCTCTGGTGAAGTGCTGTAATCTGGGCTCTATAGGTTAGTGGCCAGACGGAAGCCACTCTTGAGAAATAGGCACATGACTGCATGCCTGGAGGTGGCAGAAAGGCTTGTAATTTAAGGCAAACGAGTCTGATGTGATGAGACATTTTACTCTGAATGCAAAGGGCTATATCTGGAGAGGAGCAGGCACAGCTCATCACCCGTCTAACACAATCTATACTGTGAAGTATGGTGGTGGCAGCTTAGTTACAGTTCATATAAGGAAATCGCTCAATTCATAAACTCATTAGGCCCAAATCTATGGATTACACATCACCTGGGAATACGGAAATGCATTGGTTGGTCACACAGTGCATTTGGAAAGTATTCAGACCCCTTGACTTTTTCCACATTTTGTTACTTTAGTCTTATTCTAAAATGGATAAAATATTTTTTCCCCCTCTATTTACACACACTACCCCCACAATGACGAAGCAGGTTTTTAGAAATTTTAGCAAATGTATTACAAATAAACTGATCACATTTACATTGGTATTCAGACCCTTTACTCAGTACTTTGTTGAAGAACCGTTGGCAGCGATTTCAGCCTTACAGCCTTGTGTCTTTGGTATGACGTTACAAGCTTGGTACACCTGTATTTTGGGAGTTTTTCCCATTCTCTGCAGATCCTCTCTAGCTCTGTCAGGTTGGATGGGGAGTGTCGCTGCACAGCTATTTTCATGTCTCTACAGAGATGCTCGATCGGGTTCAAGTCTGGGTCCCGGCTGGGCCACTCAAGGACATTCAGAGATGTGTCCTGAAGCCGCTCCTGCTCCGTTAATCTTTGCCTCGGTCCTGACTAGTGTCCCAGTCCCTGCTGCTGAAAAACAGGCCTTTCATCTTGCCACTCAACCATAAAGGCCCTGACCAAGACCCTTCTCCCCCGATTGCTCTGTTTGGCCGGACGGCCAGCTCTAGGAAGGGTCCAAATGATAGAGGCCGCGGTGTTCTTAGGAACCTTCGATGCTGCAGAAATATTTTGGTACCCTTCCTTAGATCTGTGCATCGACACAATCCTGTCTCCGAGCTTTACGGACAGTTCATTCGACCTAATGGCTTGGTTTTTGCTCTGACATGCACTGTCAACTGTGGAACCTTTATTTAGACAGGTGTGCCTTTCCAAATGATGTCCAATCATTTGAATTTACAGCAGGTGGACTCCAATCAAGTTGTAGAAACATCTCAAGGATAATCAATGGAAACAGGATGCACCTGAGCTCAATTGTGAGTCTCATAGCAAAGGGCCTGAATACTTATGTAATTAAGGTATTTTATTTTATTTTTTATAAATTTGCAAACATTTCCAAACATGTTTTTGCTTTGTCATTATGGGGTAGTGTGTGTATTGAGGAAACATTTAGTTAATCCAGCTTAGAATAAGGCTGTAATGTAACAATGTGGAAAGGTCTAGGAGTCAGAATACTTTGTTATGCACTGTGCATGAAAAAGGGCCGTGGATCAGAACCTGTCCGTATCTGGTGTGACCACCATTTTTATCATGCAGCCTGACACATCTCCTTTGCATAGAGTTGATCAGGCTGCTGATTGTGTTCTTTGGAATGTTTTCCCACTCTTCAATGGCTGTGCGAAGTTGCTGGTAATTGGCGGCAACTTGAACACGCTGTCGTACATGTCAATCCAGAGCGTCGCAAACATGCTCCATGTCTGGTGAGTATGCAGGCCATGGAAGAACTGGGACATTGAGCTTCCAGGAATTGTGTACAGATCCTTGGGGGCCGTGCATTATCGTGCTGAAGCGTGAGGTGATGGCATGACAATGGTCTCAGGATCTCGTCACGGTATCTCTGCTTTCAAATTGCCATCGATAAAATGTTGTTTGTTCGTTGTCTGTAGCTTATGCCTCCCCATAACATAAACCCACCGCCACCATGGGGCACTCTTTACGGAGTCTTCCATCTCGGTGAATTTGAAACTGGGATTCGTCCTTGAAGAGCACACTACTCCAGCGCACCGGTGAGCATTTGAACTCTGAATTCAGATCAAAACCTTGGTGAGGACGACGAGCACACAGATGCGCTTCCCTGAGATGATTTCTGACAGTTTTTGCAGAAATTCGTTGTTTGTGCAAACCTATAGTTACATCAGCTCTCCGGCTTGCTAGTCTCTGACCATCCCTCAGGTGAAGAAGCCGGATGTGGAGGTCCTGGGCTGGCATGGTTACACGTGGTCTACTGTTGTGAGGCCGGTTGGCTGTACTACCAAAGTCTAAAAACAATAACGTTGGAGGCGGCTTATGGTAGAGAAATTGCATTTAAATTCTCTGCCAACAGCTCTGGTGGACATTCCTGCAGTCAGCATGCCAATTGCACGCTCCCTCAATTTGAGACATCTGTGGCATTGTGTTGTGTGACAGAACTGCACATTTTAGCGTGGCCTTTTTTGTCCCCCAGTACAAGGTGCAACTATGTAACAACCATGCTGATATGCCACACCCGTCAGGTGGATGGAATATCTTGGCAAATGAGAAATGTTCACTAATAGGGATGTAAACAAATTTGTCTACAATTTGAGATTGTTTTTTTTTTTGCGAATGGGACATTTCTAGGATCTTTTGTTTCAGCTGATTGGACCAACAGTTTAGATATTTTTGTTCAGTATACATCCTGCATTACACAAATCAAGTTTTGCTATGGAACCTTTCCTGTGCCCTGTTACTGATTTTTGACTGAATGTCTCTTCATGCAGAAGAGTTCCACCACCGGAAGGAAGACCAGCAAGAAGTCCACAGAGGAGGAGTCGTCTGACAGTGAGGATGACAAGAAGGATGGTGATGAAGAGCAGAATGCAGAGCAGCAGCCACCACCACCCACCATGTCGTCCTGGTCCAGCGACCATAATTACAATGCAGTAACGCCAGAAAAGACTACACCCATAGCACCACCAACAGTGTTAAACAAAACGTGTATGTATCTCTTTGAAGGTCTTAATAATCCACTTTTAAACATTTTGTCGTCTCTCACTATAGGGGTTGTCAAGTGAGCCATCTGAATGTATTTGCATCGCTCTATTACGAGTTCTTAAACAAAACCACATTATTTTCCCATTGATAAATGTGGTTGCTGTTATGGCAACGTAATGCCTTCAATCAGTGGTGTCACGTTTATTTCATGGAGGGCCTAGCTTTAGTTCATCAATCAAGTCCAAGGGAGGAGCGAAAACCCGCAGACACTTGGGCCTCTTTGGAATGAGATTGACACACGTGCCTTAGATTAATGGCCCAGATCTTTGGGGAAAGCACTAATGAGAATGGGTCCCCAAATGTATTTGGAGTTTGAAAGTGTGTTTCATGGTTACTTAGTCAGGTATACAAAATTACTGAGTGGGTAAGTACACATTTCTATGAAAGGATACAAACGTGACTATTTTAGGATTTATTTCTAAAGCTGTGTGTAAAAAAACAAAAAAAAACCCACACAAAAAACAGTAACCATGAACAAAGCAATGATTGGGGATTATTTATGATAAAGGAATCAAAGGTTACTGTATGCAGTGCAAATGTGTGTTGGCACTCGTGTGGTGCGTGTGAGAATCTCCACGTGCTCCTCCAAACTGCTGTTCATCTAGAGGCAGTCCCTCTCGAGCAGGTAGGTCTCAGTGTTTTTTAAAGTTTTTAATCCTGGATTTATACAGGGAACTATACAGAAATACAGCTCACACTGTTGATGAATTGAGCTATAAGTATTCGGTGCAACCAAGGAAGTATTCACGATTAGCATTGTGAATGGTGTGCTGTTTCTTTATTGAATGTCATGCATCCAAACTCCCTCTGGGGCGCTGGCGATAAAATAAAAGGTGTTAAGACAGATTTTTTGGAAGCCTTGATTGATTATATGAGGGGTCTCGGATTACTTAGGATGTCCTGGCCAGTTTCTCTCGGACAGCATGTGACACAGATCTACACGCCATGAGGGGAAGTGAAAGTCTGAAGCGGACTGACTCGGACAGCTGGAACAGGAAATCTATTGTTTCTTCTACTGAGACAAGACCTGCTGAAGACACTGCCCAGAAGTCTTCAGCGCAGAAGTATTAGATGACCAGAAGAAGAGCGGAACACCAGAGTCGTCATCAACTAAACATAAAGAGCAGGGTGGCAGACCATTATTACCTAAGTTCTACCACACTTCTGTTTTACTGATATGAAACTACTGAGACTTTTAGGGACAATTTAGTATTTTTTGCTATGAACTCAGCTTTGTTTCAAAGCTTTAGCCAGGTTTCTAATTTTGAGGGAAGTAAATTAGACAGGTTATGGATAGTTTGGAATGCAAGTATTTTAAATGTGTGTATTTGCATTGGTAGTTCATGACTTCAGGAATCTGCTTAGCCATGTAATTACAGCTGCCTGTTCTTCAGATGTATGGGGAGAGATGCCATATGTTATTAACTCATGACCTGCTTGCATGTCTATACACTCAGATCTCCAATATATTATTTTGCGCACATACATTTTGATAGTTTGCCAAGTGTTTTTGTGAGCAAATCAGTCGCATTGAAATTCCTATTGTGGCCTGTTTGTCTAAAAGGGTCTTGTTTGAAATCTGTGTATACGAACATATTGGTGGTTTTAAAAGAATGCAAGTGATGATTGTACAGGTAAGAACAGGTTTAGTAGTTAGGGCTGGAGGTGAATGATGTGTGCCTTTGGCTCAACGAGCAATTGTGTAATTGGACATGGCAGTAGCATTTTCTGCTGATGGCACTCACAGGTATTTCCGTTTTTAATGTACAGACATTTCTCATACTTTGGTAATGAGAAACACTGACGTGGCAGAAAATATCTGCTTTAACAAAGCTATGACTAATATCGATGTCCAAATTTTTACATATCAATTCATACAAAAGCAATTGGTACTAGAATACTTGTCACGCACAACCAGTGCCCCTGGGGAAACAAATATTTTGTCTTTATTGAACGCTCAGATGTGTGTACAGCTGAAGGTAGATGGTATTGTTAGAACAACCCTAGCTCCTTGCTGGCCTCACAGCAATATGAATTTTCAGTGGTGAAAATATCAGATTTGGTGTGGGATGTATGAAGATATGTAGAAGGAGATGAACGTTCAGACATTCTTTGCCCAAACATGGTAAGTTGGACTATTGGTTGTTTTCTGGCCACTTGATGCAGTGGGTCAACTAGTGGGATCTTCAAAGGGAGAGTTGCATCCTAATGGTATCTAATTTTAGTTTTGTGTAAACCCCTGTACCCAGTGACTTTCCAGACAAGTGGTTTTTTAAGGGCTTAATATCTGATGGGTTGTTGATCGGGGTCTAGTGCTGTGGTTCAGGAACGGATGTCAAATGGTATGCATTCATATACTGTGTTGCTTTTTTTGTGCTAATTTAGTACACAGTCGGGCCTAGGAGCGTTTAGTACGTTGGTCCCTTATAACACTGAAGTGGTGTCTTGCCTACATTCTTCATGAAGAGGATCACCACCATTTGAACTAATGTTGAGAAGATTGGAATTGCAGCACCCCAAAAATGGGTCCTTTTTATCCAAATTAATTTGACATCAATTTTAGCCAGAGAATAAAATATTTCCAAATTCTGTTTTATATTTATTTAACCTATTTTATGTGCATGCTTATGGTTGGCTTTCTCTGTGTGTGGAAAGATGTATTTTAACCAGGTTTATTTTGTGTTTGTAGGGGTATTTATCATTAGATCCAAAAGGGGGAGGAGGTCCCATCTTCAATATTTTGTTCTTTGGATGCATTCTGGTGTTTTTTTCTGGCAGTCTGTCAATAAGTGAATCTAAGATCACATTACATATGCCATCATTGTAAATAATTATGTGTTCTTAACTGATTTGCTATTTAAATGTTTTAAATTTTTCTCCCTGAATTCAATTGATTTGTCATTTTTTCATGGTGGGTCATAAACTGTTTCTACTTGTGTTTAATGCTAGCTGTTTTACGCTCCACAGCTCCTGTAGAGAAGGAGAGTGAAGAGGACCAGAGTGAGAAGGAATCAACCCCTTCTGAGAAGAAGTCACCTGCTTCTACAGCGCCGCTCAAAGGAGGAAAGAAGTCCCCCGGCCCCAAATTATTAAAGACATACACCAGACGCAATAAACCAACAACTCCAGGCAGCAGTGCTAAGGCACCAAAGAAACAACCACCCCCCCCTCCTAACAAAACCAAATCCAAGAAACCACCTCCACCGCCTGCTGTCCTGACCCCTTCTGCCCCTGGTTCTTTAGATGCCCCACGACATCACGTCACAGGAGCCCTGAGGGTTGGCAAGTCCAGCTTTACCATCCCTAAGAAGCAGGTCCAGCCCCAGCAAAGGGACTCCTCAGGTCGTAGTCCGTCCAGAGTAGCATCCTCAGCCCCTTCTACACGACACCATGAGCCAGGCGCTTCTGCAACTTCCATGATGTGCCCGACAGCTCCGCCCAACAACCAGATGAGACAGAACATCCGCCGCTCGCTCACAGACATCCTCTACAAGAGGTGAGTATCCCAGAAGTCCTAGACCTAGACTGATCCACGTTTCGAGAGAATGGCTTACATTGTCTCTTGAACTTCATGCAAGGTCATTCATCTGATTTATGGTTTTAATGTAAAAAAAAAAAAAAGATTTAAGAGAATACTAAGTTGTTGTAGGCCAATGGAAAATACATTTGAAGTCAGAAGTTTACATACACTTAGGTTGGAGTCATTAATACTAATTTTTCAACCACTCCACAAATTTCTTGTTAACAAACTATAGTTTTGGCAAATCGGTTAGGACGTCTACTTTGTGCATGACACAAGTCATTTTTCCAGCAATTGTTTACAGACAGATTATTTCACTTATAACTGTCACAATTCCAGTGGGTCAGAAGTTTACATACACTAAGTTGACTGTGCCTTTAAACAGCTTGGAAAATTCCAGAAAATCATGTCATGGCTTTAGAAGCTTCTGATAGGCCTTGAAATACATCCACAGGTACACCACCAAATGACTCAAATTATAGCCTATCTTCAAACTCAGTGCCTCTTTGCTTGACATGGGAAAGTCAAAAGAAATCAGCCAAGACCTCAGAAAAACAATTGTAGACCGTCACAAGTCTGGTTCATCCTTGGGAGAAATTTCCAAATGCCTGAAGGTGCCACATTCATCTGTACAAACAATAGTATGCAAGTATAAACACCATGGGACCACGCAGCCGTCATACCGCTCAGGAAGGAGATGCCTTCTGTCTCCTAGAGATGAACGTACTTTGGTGCGAAAAGTGCAAATCAATTCCAGAACAACAGCAAAGGACCTTGTGAAGATGCTGGAGGAAACGGGTACAAAAGTATCTCTATCCACAGTAAAAAAAATAAAAATAAAAAAATCCTATATCGACATAACCTGAAAGGCCGCTCAGCAAGGAAGAAGCCACTGCTCCAAAACCGCCATAAAAATGCCAGACTACGGTTTGCAACTGCACACTTTTGGACAAAGATCGTACTTTTTGGAGAAATGTCCTCTGGTCTGATGAAACAAAAACAGAACTGTTTGGTCATAATGACCATCGTTATGTTTGGAGGGAAAAGGGGGAGGCTTGCAAGCCAAAGAACACTATCCCAACCGTGAAGCACGGGGGTGGCAGCATCATGTTGTGGCGGTGCTTTGCTGCAGGAGGGACTGGTGCACTTCACAAAATAGATGGCATCGTGAAAAAGCAGGAAAATGATGTGGCTATATTGAAGCAACATCTCAATACATCATTCAGGAAGTTAAAGCTTTGTCACAAATGGGTCTTCCAAATGGACAATGACCCGAAGCATACTTCCAAAGTTGTGGCAAAATGGCTTAACGACAACAAAGTCAAGGTATTGGGAGTGGCCATCACAAAGCCCTGACCTCAATCCTATTGTAAATTTGTGGGCAGAACTGAAAAGGCGTGTGTGAGCAAGGAGGCCTACAAACCTGACTCTGTTACACCAGCTCTGTCAGGAGGAATTGGCCAAAATTCACCCAACTTATTGTGGGAAGCTTGTGGAAGGCTACCCAAAACGTTTGACCCAAGTTAAACAATTTTAAAAGCTTTGCTACCAAATATTTATTGAGTGTATGTAAACTTCTGACCCACTGGGAATGTGATGCTGAAATAAATCACTCTACTATTATTCTGACATTTCACATTCTTAAAATTAAAGTGGTGATCCTAACTGACCTATGACAGGGAATTTTTACTAGGATTAAATGTCAGGAATTGTGAAACTTAGTTTAAATGTATTTGGCTAAGGTGTATGTAAACTTCTGACTTCAACTGTACATGTTCCCCACATCTTTACAACTACATTGTCTAGAATGTATAGCTCTAAAATGTGTGTGACCAATGCGATTTGATTTATTGTCCCACCAGGGTGAGTGACAGTGATGATTTGAACATGTCTGAGAACGACGTGGGAAAACTGGCGGTCAGCATTGAGAAGGAGATGTTCAACCTGTGCCTTTGCACAGACAGCAAGTACAAGAACAAGTACAGATCCCTCATGTTTAACCTGAAGGACCCCAAAAACAAGGTGAGTCCACAGGTGTCTGCAGAAGTGACTAACTAGTCAAGCGATAAGTTGTGTAGGCTAAACCAAATATGGTAAATGTTGGAAAGCCATGTACATGTAACTGCCAAAACAACATAAATACCAACATAAAGTGTCTTAATAGGGCGTTGGGCCACCATGAACCAGAACAGCTTCAATGTGCATAGATTCTACAAGCATCTGGAACTCTATTGGTGGGATGTGACACCATTATTTGTTCTACAGGAAATTCCTTTGTGTTTTGTTGTTGTTGGTGGAGAACGCAGTCTCAGGCGCCACTCTAGAGTCTCCTATAAGTGTTCAATTGGGTTGAGATCTGGTAAATGAGATGGCATATGGTTTACATCGTTTTCATGCTCATCAAACCATTGTGATCACTCGTGCCCTGTGGATGGGGGCATTGTCATCCTGTGGGGATGTAACCATGGTAGACAAAGTAACTGGGCCTGCCCAACATTTATACATGACCCTAAGCATGATGGGACATTTAATTGCTTAGGAATAGCTCAGGAACCGTAACTGTGGAAGCACCTGCTTTCAATATATCCCTCATTCACTCAATTGTTTCCTTTTATTTTGGCAGTAACCTGTACATTTGAATGAGTATTTCTATATTATAGTATTGCGTTGTTGGTATGTGGGTGAATTGATCGTGAGTCATGAATTCAATTTAAATATTACTGAAATGTTTTATATTCACAAGCCATATGTGCCAGGTGAGTAAACGGTATGTTGTGCTTGTCTCAGGGCTTGTTCTACCGCGTGGTCTGGGGAGAGGTCAGTCCCTTCAGGCTGGTGAGGCTGAGTGCAGATGAGCTACTCTCCAAAGAGATCTCAGAGTGGAGGAAGCCTGACACCACTGAGGTAAGAAGGAAACTCCTCTGTTGACCTATTAGAGAATATGATAATGAAACCAATAATTCTATAGACAGAGCAGTACTAGGAATGGCATTTATTGTGCAACTAAATATCACTACTAAAGAGACCCTATAATTAGCCTAATCTTCGCATATTGTATATTGTTAGACACTATACATGTTCAATAAGGCCTACATCCAAGTTGACCTCTGTTGTATCCCATAGGCTCCCAGTGCTAGATCCCAGACCGGTCAGTCCAAATCGGGCCGTAGGCTTGATTCTGGCCCCCTTGATGTGGACATGGAGGACGCTCCTCCAATGTCTGATGGAGACGTATGTAACTCTGGCACCTCTCAATCTCCTCGCATGGCTTTTTCTGCAGTAAGTGGTGGCTTTCTCACCCTTTCTTTCACTTCCGCTTGTCTTTCATCTTCATTTTCCTTGCATAAGACAATTAACCATGTTGTCCTGGGTGTTAACGTGTGGGTAACATATTGTGCTTTTACAGTTTAATTCTCTTGCCGACCTGTCCCATACCTCTTTAAACTGTCGCTTTGTCCTACCGAAGCTCACTGCCACCCGCCCCGTGCATCACTCAAATCATGTTTCACACCCACTGTGCATCAATGTAGTTATTGTTTTAGAGATGATCTAATGATTCATGTGCTCAGAATATTTCTTCCAATCAGGACCACATCATATTTGGCTATGGTTTGATGTGCTATTTGAGATTCCATTGTCAGTTTGTAGTGTTGACTGTCTCTGTTTTCATTTTACAATGTGTTCAGGAACTAGAGGAAGCTAGCTCCGCTCCCTCTTCTGGCTCTGTTCAGGTGGGGGTGAAAAGTGGCAGTTCCCTACCAGACATCTTCAGCATGATGCGGGACACCACAGCCGAACACAGGGCCCACCTCTTTGACCTCAACTGCAAAATCTGCACAGGTAAAAATAAATGATGCAAGAAACGGTGGCATAAAAACTTTACGCGTACCTGAATTCCCCTCGCATATGTCCCTCATATCTTCATTCTTATTACTCCATGCTTAACTTTAATTAGTGGATTTGAAGGTTTAGGAGGTTTAAGTAACATCTGTCTCCCCTCTTCCAGGCCAGAAGTCTGCAGACGATGAACCAGCCGCCAAGAAGGCCAAACTCTCCAAGAAGCCTGAAATGAGGCAAGAGGTGAGGCGCTTGTCCAGGTCCTCCTCAGGTGAAGGTGCCCCGGTCTCTTATTCCGGCAGTGAGACGCCAGTCCCTGAGCCCCTGCCCTACCAGGAGGACACAAGCATCCATTTTCCTCCGCCCCAGACCCCAGCCCCTATCACCGCACCAGCCGTCTCCTCTGTCAGCATCACCCGCAGAGATCCCCGCATGGCAAGACACAGCTCTGGAGTGACGGTCACCCACTCTGCCCCAGACGCATCCATGGTAGCATCCATCTCAACAGATACCTATTCAAGACCCATTCCAACAGAGTCCTATTCAAGACCTTTCCCAGCAGATACTTATTCAAGACCAGCCGTCTCAGTAGAGCCCGCTCCTGTTGCAGTGATGGAGGTGGTGCCCAAGGGGCCTCTGCCCATGCCCCCAGCTCCTCCACCTTCCATCCCCAGGCCCATCGTGCAGAAAGCTGCCTCGTCAGAGACTCCTCCAGAGGGCGAGACCGCCATCTTCCTCCATGGCCAGGAGATGATGTGGAAAGGATTAGTCAACATGCACACCGTGGCCAAGTTTGTCACTAAAGCATACCTAGTCTCAGGATCCTTTGAGCACCTGAAAGAGGTTGGTTATTCATTTGTTAGAAAAGATTACATCACTGCTAGTTGTAGTTTTTTTATGTGAGGACAACAACTGCTAAGATAACTGTTATATTTGATAATAGTGAAAGTCTCACTACATTTTGGCCTTCAGTGCCTTCAGAAAGTATGCACACCCCTTGACTTTTCAACATTTTGTTGTGTTACAGCCTCAATTTAAAATGTATTAAAATGTGATTGCGTGTCACTGGCCTACACACAATACCCCATAGTGTCATAGTGGAATTATGTTTTTAGACATTTTTACAAACTAATTAAAAATAAAGAGCTGAAATGTTTTGAGTAAATATTCAACCCCTTTGTTATTTGAAGTCTAAGTTCAGGAGTCACATAAATTGCATGGACTCACTCTGTATGCAATAATAGTGTTTAACTAGGTTTTTGAATGACTACCTCACACATTTAAACTTTATTTAACTAGGCAAATTCTTATTTACAATGATGGCCTAGGAACAGTGGGTTAACTGCCTTGTGACAGATTTTGAAGTAAAAACTGCAAGAAATGTGACAAAGAAATTCACTTTATTTCCTGAATACAACGCATTATGGTTGGGGCAGGTCCAACACATCACTGAGTACCACCCTTCATATTTTCAACCATCGCGGTGGCAGCATCATGTTATGGGTATGCTTGTCATTGTCAAGGACTAGGGAGAACAGAATAGAGCTAAGCACAGGCAAATCCTAGAGGAAAACCTGGTTCAATTTGCTTTCCAACAGACACTAGGTGACAAATTCACCTTTCAGCAGGACAGTAACTTTAAACACAAAGCCAAATATACATGGTTGCTTACCAAGATGTCATTGAATGTTCCTGAATGGCCTAGTTACAGTTTTGTCTTAAATCTATGGCAAGACTTGAAAATGTCTGTCTAGCAATGATCAACAACCAACTTGACAGCTTGATGAATTTTGCAAAGAAGCTCATAGACTTATTTTCATTAAATTAGCTACAATTTCTACACGTTTTCACTTTGGCATATGGGATATTGTGTGTAGATGAAAATAAAGATTTAATCCATTTTGAATTCAGGCTGTAATAACAAAATGTGGAATAAGTCTAGGGTTATGAATACTTTCCGAAGGCACTGTACTTGTTTGAATTGTTTGTGAATATATGGTAATATCATCTGAGTTTAACACAAAGGTGACATTGTTAATCCTGTACAGGATCTGCCTGACACCATCCACATTGGAGGCCGAATCTCTCCCAGCACTGTGTGGGACTATGTGGGAAAACTAAAGACATCTCTGTCCAAGGTAAAGCTTCCACCACAATCTAATAATGTGCAGTATTTATACACAACTTACTTCCTGGTTGTGGACCCTAAAGTTACACCCCTCTCTTTGTTTTTGCCTCATCTCCAGGACCTGTGTCTGATCCGGTTCCATCCAGCCACAGAGGAAGAGGAGGTTGCCTACGTCTCTCTCTTCTCTTATTTCAGCAGTAGGAAGCGTTTTGGAGTGGTTGCCAACAACAACCGCCGGATCAAAGACCTGTACCTCATCCCCCTGAGCTCCAAGGACCCCCTGCCCTCCAAACTGTTACCTTTTGATGGGCCAGGTAAGCATCTGCAGGGAGACGCACAGAGGCCTCTGATAACTCTAACACCCAAACACTGGATTGAATATGATGTGCCAAAGTCTCTCTACCTCAAGACAATTAAGTTAGACATAATTTCAGTCGATAATTTTGTCCAGAGTGGTCACTATGTTCAGGATTTTATTCATTTTCTTAGTTTTCCTCTGTGAAAGGAGAGCTTGTTTCATGAAATTGATTTATGATATACATTGTAGGGGGCGAGCATGTACTTCTGCTGTTGCCTTCCTCCATAAACATCCCTCTGTACTTGTTCTATGCCCCCAGTGTACTCTCTGTGTGTATATCACGTTGTATCACACGTCAGTCTTAAATAAAGGATGTTGTGCATCACAGGTTGGTGCGGCCTTAGACGTCAGTCTCAGCCTGTTGTTTTTAAGGCTCAGCTTTTATTCTGTAGATACTCGTGTGAAATGTTTGGGTAATGATGGTGTTTCTGAAAATGACGTCTGCCACAGTGTGTTACATTTAAATGACTCCTCACTGCAACTTGGTGTACTGTGTTAGTGGATCTGCCTGCATCTCCAGTACCCACACATCATAACTGAATGGGCAGCACCTGACCTACACCTAGTCCATCCCATACCACCAACAATGCCTGGAAAGCCATGGTAAGTTATTATGAGAGGTCCAGCTTGGAGAGCCTTGGACAGAGATGGTTCTACTCATGTTGGGGTTTTAAAGAAGATGAAGGACAAGAGAAGAATCTATGGATCTCAAACATTTACTGAATTGAAGAAACAAACACTTAGCCATCCATATAATTAGTTGTCAGCAGAGGTTGGATAAGTAGTGTCATAATTAAAAACGTTGCATATAAGTTCAGTGGAATGCACTGTACAACACATATTGTCCGTTTTTATATAGAATAGTAAAGAATATGGAGATGTCCACTAATATTGACATGTGACTTCATGAGAATGCATGCTAATGACAATCTAGCAAGATGAGAAGCTTCGTGAAAGTGGCAAATGTTGCGTTTTTGTGTACCTGCAAAGTGTGATGTTAGATCAACAACAGAAACATGGTCTAATGCAGAGCACCGACAGTCAGTTCTCAAAGTATCATGGGGAGTTTAAGACTGCTCAGCAGTGTGATGACTAAGCACTCTTATAAAGGTTGTCTGTAGCTTACAATTCTTGTTTGTATTCTTTTGACACATTAATATTTTTCATTTAATGGTTATACTTGAAGCTGATTATACATGTGGCGTTTGGTGCTCATGTTTTTTTCGTTAGAACAATTCGAAATGGAGAGTGAAGACCACAGCTTGTGGCTTTAAATCAACAGACCTTTTTGTGATCCGTTTTGGTTTGTTGTGATCTGTGTGATTCCCGGTCTGTGAAATCCTGTTGTCGTCCATAGCATCTGGCATTTGAAACAAGCTCTCATTTCAGTTTCACTTCAAACAAATTATCTCTGGAAATTTTAGTCATTTAGCAGACAAATCTATCGGAGATATACAGTATGTAAGTGGATAAACGATATGTTCTAGAATGCTTTTTATTCAATTTTCACTAATTGTTTTAACTTTGCCTTGTAGGACTTGAACCAGCGCGCCCTAACCTCCTTCTTGGGTTGGTGATTTGCCAGAAGGACAAGAAGCGTGCTGGAGCCTCTTTGGAGACTGAGGAGAAGCGTTCCAAGATCCAAATCAGAGACCTAGATGATACTGGCCTTCCAAAACCAACCACCACCATCAAAGCTGAAGTCAAAGCTGAGAAAGCCTTGAGGTACACCCAGGATCTTCCCTTTAGCACAACCCCCCCAGGTACACCTCCCCCTCTCAGCTCCTCAGAGACCTCCTCCACGTCCATGGCAGCCTTATCAGTGCTGTCCTTCCTGTCCTCTGTCAAAGCCCCTGCTACAGACAAAGAGTCACCTGCCTCAAGCTCTGCTGCATCATCTGCTGCCAATGCCACTCCCCTTCAGACCATCCTGAAGACTTTGTTTGGGAACAAGAGGCAAGACTCTGAGGCCTCCATGTCTCCCTCAGAGCATGGTGCTGTTGACATCTCAGCCGTGCCTGCTACTCTGCTAGATCCCATTGTTCAGCAATTTGGACAGATTTCTAAGGAGAAGCAGGTGGAGGAAGATGAGGATGACAGACCATACGACCCAGAGGAGGAATATGACCCAGGCATGGGCTATGGAGCACCACAGAAGTCAGTTAAAGAACCTGAGGTCATCAAGCAGCCAGAGGCTACAGATGTGGATGATGTGGCTTATGACCCAGAGGATGACACCATCTTTGAGGAGGTCAAGACTGAGGGCCCTGGTCAAGCCAAGGCCACCGGGGATCTGACCAAACAGCAGAAAATGGTGGAGGATCTCAACAAACAGATTGAGGAGCAGAAACAGCAGCTGGAGGAGCAGGAGGATTCCATCCACGAAAAAAAGTTGACTACAGGGACATCAGCTGCCTCGTTCTCAGTCACAGACGGTTTGATCTCACCATCCCTACTGGCCAACAGTCGGCTCCTGCAGCTGGGCAAAAAAGTTGAAGAGTTTGTGAAATCTTCTGCTGCTGCTCCTTTGATTAACCAGAGAAGGGACCCAAGGCAGAGTAGGGATCCCAGGAGGCTAACCTCAGACTCAATAGAAAAGGTGGAGATGCCTCCTGCCAAAGACACCACGCCACCACCACAGACTGATGTCCAAGAACCAGAAACACCACTTCCCCAAGAAGAGGTTATAATAGATTCTCTTCCCTTTCTGGAATCAGACGCAACAGAGGTTTCCATTCCCCTGTTAGGTGAGCATGTAGAACCTACTACGGAGGTCAATTACATGGAGGAACAAACTGTTGAATCTGAGGAAGTCGACCCAACCAAGAGTGACTTGGACAAATACAGTATTTGGCCAAATGCAGACAGCATTTTAAAAACAGGGGAGATTTCTAGTTTTGAGAAGAACCATCAAGAGCCTACCTCCTCTGGCTACTTCAACATGTCCACAAACAACAACTCCTTAGCTTCACCTACAATTAATGTACTGTCTCAGAATGTCACCCAGGATAGCTCCACCCTGGCGAACACACAATCCTCCCACATGTCACATATGGGAACATCAAGCTACATGGACTACGGCGCTCCTCCTGACATTCTCCCAACAACCACCTTCCCACCCCAGCTTGTACCACCACCAATGCAGGGTCCACCCCCAATGCTTGGGCCACCACCCATGTCAGTTCCCCCACCCATGCAGAGTATTCCTTCCTTGTCAGGCCCTCTACCTATGCAGAGACCTCCTCCACCCATTCAAGTTCCTCCACCCATGCAAGTGGAGAGCAACCAGTCTCCGTACTCCCAATATGGGCCGCCTCCTGCTGCTTATCCTCCCTATCAGAACCAATGGGGAGGCTCTCAGCAGCAGTATGAGGCCCCCCCTGGTCCTCCACCCCAGACCATGATGCCACCCAGGGGACCCCCTCCATTCCAGCCGATGGGCCCGAGAGCCCCACCTCCCCAGATGTTCAATGCCCCCATGGGCTCCATGCCTCCCCAGCACATGGGGCAGCAAGGCCCCCCTCCAGGCCAGTTCATGGAGAGCCATGGCCTGCCCAGGCCTAATTTTGACGGTCAAAACGGTTTAGCTCCACCAAGGATCAGTGGACTCCCTCCTCCATTCAACTTCCCTGGACCCAGAGCACCCCCTCCACCCTTCACAGGGCCTCCCCCAGGCCACTTTGACAACAGAGGACCTCCTCCATCCCACTTCCCTGGGCCCAGAGGTCCACCTTCTCATTTTGGGGATCATGGGTCCCAAGCCCACATGATTGACCCACCAAGAGGCCCTGTAGATCAGTACAACAATGTCAGTGTTGGGTCCTACCAGCAGGGCATGGACCATCACCAGGGTCAGACCCCTCCACACATGTACAAAGACAACCAGGCTCCCCCACAAGGCCCCTCTTACAGAGGACCTCCACACAACCAGTATGAGGGGCGGAGAGGCCCGCCTCCCAGTGGAGATATGGGTGGACAGCGCTTCCAGCCACCTAACCAGTTTCGGGGCTCTATAGCACCCTCCCCACCACCACACAGGGGGTCTTATGATGACCAGGGACCCCCTCAGGACCACCGTGGGGCCCCACCACAGCATTTTGGAGGACCTGACCAGTATCGCCTTGACAGTCCAGGGGACTTAAGACCAGTTCGCCACAGTGGGCCTCTGCTCCCGACCCCACCAGAGGGCCCCATACCTCTACCAAACCGCATGGGGGGTCACAGCCCAGAGTCCCACAGGGATGACCACTGGCGACGACACTCGCCTGATATGAGGAGAAGGAGCAGCTCAACCAGAGAGGGCTCAGAACCTTGCGGTGGAGACAGGCCCAGTCGGTTTGAGGGGGGCCACAGAGACCGGGAGCCAATCCCTGGCTCCTCTCAGTTGTCTGAGGAAAGGCAAAGGGACCTGTCTGAGGACCGCAGGAGGGAGCGGGACAGAGAGGGGCCCCATGGAGCCAGGCCATGGGACAGGGGCCAGGACAAGCCCTGGAGCCGGGAGAGAGAGTGGGACAGAGGCAGGGAGAGAGACAGGGGAGAGAGGGAACGAAGCCGGGAGAGGGAGCGCAGCAGAGGGAGGGAGGGAGAGCGACATGGGGAACCCGAGGGTGACAAACGCAGGGAACCCGAGGGTGACAAACGCAGGGAACCCGAGGGTGACAGACGCAGGGCGCCGGAGGGTGACAGACGCAGGGCGCCTGAAGGTGACAGACGCAGGGCGCCTGAAGGTGACAGACGCAGGGCGCCGGAGGGTGACAGACACAGGGCGCCGGAGGGTGACAGACACAGGGCGCCGGAGGGTGACAGACACAGGGCGCCGGAGGGTGACAGACACAGGGCGCCGGAGGGTGACAGACACAGGGCGCCGGAGGGTGACAGACACAGGGCGCCGGAGGGTGACAGACACAGGGCGCCGGAGGGGGACAGACACAGGGCGCCAGAAGGGGACAAGAGAAGGGACAGGGAGAGAGACCGAGACAGGGGCAGGGAGAAAGAGCCTGACAGGAGAGACTACGACCGAGACAGACCCAGGATCAGAGACCGGGAGAGAGACCGCGACAGGAGAAGGGACAGGTCCAGGAGCAGAGACCGGGACAGAGGGAAGGAAAGAGAGTCTGACAGGAGAGACAACGACAGAGCACGAGACCGAGAGAGGGATAAAGACCGGGACCGGCGCGACAGGAGCAAGAGCAAAGAAAAGAGAGAAGACAAAAAAGAAACAAACAAAACTGATGTCCCAAAGGAGAGCGATAAACCTGCAGAGGTTGAAACTGATAAAAACACATCATAATGTCTCACTTTTGAGGACAATTCACTGTAGTAAATCAATCACCCTGTAACTTTTACTTTCAGCACCATAACTAAATGTAAATAGACATTGGGAATGTGTTTCTACATGACAAATGATTTCATGGTACAATACTCTTGTAGTTCGAAAGGTCGGAACATTTTTTGCCACTTCATATTTTATGAATGTTATCACATTTGAAACTAATATTGAGGTAATTTAAGTTCATCTGACTATGATACCATGTCATTTACATACAAGTACCTTTCTCCTGTCAAAGTACCTTTTCTAAGAAACACATGAAAGTAACTGATTAACTCCCTGACCTTTAATGTAAATATGAATGTATTTGTGTATATACCGGTATGTTTTTAATCACATTTTTCTAAGTAGAGAAATTATAAGCCATATATCTGGAATGGATAATGTGAGAATTTAGGAAACATTGATTGCTATAGTCTGAAGTCATTGGACAGTATGTGCTATATGTTCAGCAGTTACCACTGAATGGATGTACCTATAGTATTGCTAATTACAGTTGACATTAATTTTGTTTAAACTTGGCCAATTAAACCTTCTTTATGGCAATCTTTGTCATTAATGGGTTCCGTCTTTCCATTACATCTGACTTTACATTTTTTTTTTAATGTTCAAAGACTGTAATAAACACCACATAGACTCTGTTTATCTATTTGTTTTATTAAAATCAAATGTATACAAATCATTAGGCACCCCTGGTGGTACATGGTTAGGCACTAAAGATATTTTAAGCAGTAGAATGTATTTTGAAATACCTTCTGAGGCAAGCATAGCCATTCAAAACTCCATATAACAAATTCCCCAAACTAAAAATATGCTATTACAAAATAAACCACTAACAATCATTGCGGGTTTGAAAACCGTAATCAATGGTATAACATGTGTTTTGAAAAATGTGGTTAACATCCCACTGATATTATGTGATCAGAAATCAGATATAATAAATTGATTCACTAACATTTGTTCATATAAATGGAAATTATTAGAATACATGGCATACATAATGTTCCTTTATTAGTGCATGACATGGTTGAATACTCTAATCAATCGTCACTATTACGTCAAACACTGAATATTTCCTTTTGGCATCTTCTCTTCATTTTCCTTTGCTGGGCTCAGCAGTACCTCTTCGGTAGGTTTCTTATTCAATTAACTATCCCGGATGTGCTAATATTGCCCTCTGAAAAGTCAGTGCATGGTTCGCTCTCTAAATGCTTACTTGCAGCTCCCTTATTCTCCCCATCACCATAATTTTCGTCTTTGCTGTCTGTTTCCCTCCAAATCTCCACTGTCCCTCTCTGGTTGCTCATCTGTACTCATGACCATTGGTGTTAGTCATTCCCTCTGAAACATCATTGATCTGCTCCCTTATTCTTCCTTTCATCATGATCAGCGTTAGTCGTTCCCTCTGAAACATTGATACGTTTGGGAAGTTCATGCTCTGTTGGCTTATCTGCAACTCTCTTTCTCCAATTATTAGTATTTCCCTCTGGATGGCCACTGCTAGTTTGATAATCTGATTGCTTCAGAGAATTGATGGTGGGGTGCTGACTAGTGTTGGGGGTAGTTATAGAGCTACCTCTATCAGAAGCTTCATAACTGGATTGCGCAGTATCGATTTGCTGATAACTGGCAGTGTTGTCGTCAATGTCATCCTGTTTCAGATCAATTGGGTTATCATCTGGGAATGTCTCTCCCCTGAATATACTCTGGATTTTCTTGGGGCACCACACAAACTCATGTTTGGGCTCATAGTGTGCGTAGGCATACTTAACTAAATTCCTGCGCTCTTGTTTATCAATGACAGCGAAGATAAAGTAGTTGAGGGCACTTTCCTTCACATTGTACAGCTTGTCTTTGACAAGAGTCTGCTCTAGGAAGAAGTGGACCAGTGGGGCCTGGTAGTGGGTGAACCCCAGAGTGCCCAGGCACTTCAGGATGCGGGTGATGCGCAGGTTGTTGTGTGTGTTTCTGCCATGAACAAAAACACAAGAACAACAAACATACAAGGGTACTACTGTTAACCTCAAAAGCACTTATTCTCAAAGGTTAATTTGAAAGCTGAAATCTTAGCTATTATGTATTGCAATCACTATAAAATAATAACAGTTAAATGACCAAAGGAAGACATTTCTAACCTTTCCAGGTTGTCAAATCTCTCACGCCAGTTATTCGCAAGTTTCACTTCCCCTGTTATGTCATTTGACAGCTCTATGCCATAGAAGTCCAGCATGAGCTTGTAGGATTCAACCAGCCTCTGCTTTGCTGTGCCATCTTCAAGGAAAGCCTGAGGAGGAAACGGATTGTCATTCAGAACGATTTTGAACACATTTTCATTTGTTTCTAAGACCCCAGTCAATAGATAATGTATGACATATGTAAATGCGGTATGCAGAGAACACTTTCCTTGCTCAAAGAAACTACTAGAAGTACCTCAATTTCCTTCTTGGTGAGTTCCTTGGCTTGATAATTCATTCCTGGTTCTTGAAGTGGGAACAACCTAAATAAAATGTTTGTGTATTAAACAAATATTTTAAACAATTTAACTTAGACATGTAAAGGAAACTGACCATTGGATGTATGAGTGAACTTCTTCCAGTTTTGAATATTTCCTGTGCCATTTATTGTGAAAGTCCTCAATGAAGACACCTAATCAGAGCAAAGTTTACAGTTAAACATGTCCATGTCTTGTCAAATTGAAACTGCGCTGAAAGAAACAGTAAATAGTTTACCATCAGGGGAGGAGGGTATTTGTCCACGGTAGAACTGTAAATTAGGCATTTCATCCTGGGGGGGGAAGTAATGCAAATTCAGAAATTAGGATATTTCAGAGAGCAGTATTAAAACAGTACAATAATCTCAGAGGAATTGGCCAGTAAAATTATGACTCAAATCATCCCGCTTTTCCATGTACTACATAAAGAGATGAGTACTTGCTTACTTGTTGTTGACCGCCAATGTACAAATTTGATTCTTGCCCCTGTGGAAACAAGAACAAAGGTCTAAAGACTATGTACAAACTATTGGCTGATTTATAGTCAGCAGCAGCAACATACTATGATTGAGGTGGATATATGTTATAGCATAAAGTGTGTAAGATTGTGTGAAGAGAATAATGACTTACTGGATAATCATGCCTGTACTTCTGCATGTCCCTTGCTGCACTTCTGAATCTGTTAAACTTGTTTGACTGAAAACACATTCACTCCATGAGTTCACAAAATGGCAGGTACTGGAAACTCCTGACCAATACTGATACGCCCACGTGTCTAAGATATATAAAGTAAAACAAACTTGGAGGGAAACTTTTACTAGCTGCAAAGGCCGGCTTGTATTCTATTTGGCTACTGATGGGCCTAGCAGACTTTATGAGTCATATCCATTTTATGTATCTGGAAGTTATTAGATCACATAGACAGATGTAATAAAAACATCATTAGACTTAAACCCTTGATAAAGCTTTGCATGGTGAACAGACTCACCACAAGTCCTCAACTGGCATTAAATAGTACCCGCAAAACCACAGTCTCAATGTCAACAGTGAATCCGGGATGCTGGCCTTCTAGGCAGAGTTGCAAAGACAAAGCCATATCTCAGACTGGCCAATAAAAAGAAAAGTTTAAGATGGGCAAAAAAACACAGACCCTGGACAGAGTAACTCTGCCTAGAAGGCCAGCATCCTGGAGTCGCTTCTTCACTGTTGACATTGAGACTGGTGACTTGCGGGTACTATTTAATGAAGCTGCCAGTTGAGGACTTGTGAGGCGTCTGTTTCTCAAACTAGACACTCTAATGTACTTGTCCTCTTGCTCAGTTGTGCACCAGGGCCTCCCACTCCTCTTTCTATTCTGGTTAGAGTCAGTTTGGGCTATTCTTTGAAGGTAGTAGTACACAGCGTTGTATGGGATCTTCAGTTTCTTGGCAATTTCTAGCATGGAATAGCCTTCCTTTCTCAGAACAAGAATAGACTGATGAGTTTCAGAAGAAAGTTATTTGTTTCTGGACACTTTTGAGCCTGTAATCGAACCCACAAATGCTGATGCTCCAGATACTCAACTAGTCTAAAGAAGGCCCATTTTATTGCTTATTTAATCAGAGCAACAGCTTTCAGCTGTGCTAACATAATTGCAAAAGGGTTTTCTAATGATCACTTAGCCTTACAAAATGATAAACTTGGATTAGCTAACACAACGTGCCATTGGAACACAGATGGTTGCGGATAATGGACCTCTGTACACCTATGTAGATATTCCATTAAAAATCTATCTGCCGTTTTTAGCTACAATAGTCATTTACAACATTAACAATGTCTACACTGTATTTCTGATCAATTTTATGTTATTTTAATGGACAAAAAAAAAATTATTTCAAAAACAAGGACATTTCTATGTGACCCCAAAATAATTGCACATTATTCTTGAAAACAAATATTCAAGCCCTGTCATGTTTATCATTGCTAGTCAGTCCTTTTTAAGTCTTGCCATTGATTTTGAAGACAATTTAATGCACAACTGTAACTAGGCCACTCAGGAACATTCAATGTCATCTTGGTAAGCATTTCCAGTATATTTGGCCTTGAGGTTTTAGGTTATTGTCCTGCTGAAAGATTAATTTGTCTCCCAGTTTCTGTTGGAAAGCAGACTGAACCAGGTTTTCCTCTAGAATTTTGTCTGTGGATAGCTCTATTCCGTTTCTTTTCATCCTAAAACTCCCTAGTCCTAGCCGATGACAAGCATACCCATAACATGATGCAGCCACCACCATGGTTGAAAATATGAAGAGTGGTACTCAGTGATGTGTTGTGTTGGATTTGCCCCAAACACAAAGCTTTGTATTCAGAACTTAAAGTTCATTTCTCTGGCACATTTTTTTTCTCAGTTTTACTTTAGTCCCTTATTGCAAACAGGATGCATATTTTGTAATATTTTTATGTACAAGCTTCCTTCTTTTCACTCTGTCATTTACTTTCATTTTTTGGAGTAACTACAATGTTGTTGATCCACCCTCAGTTTTCTCCTATCACAGCCATTAACTAACTGTTTTAAAGTCACCATTGGCCTCAGTGTGAGATCCCTGAGCAGTTTCCTTCCTCTCCGGAAACTGAGTTAGGAATGACGCCTGTGTCTTTGTAGTGGCTGGGTGTATTGATACACCATCCAAAGTGTAATTAATAACTTCACCATGCTCAAAGCAATATTCAATATTATTTTTTTTGTTTACACATCTACCAATATGTGCCCCTCTTTGAAAGGCACTGGAAAACCTCCCTGGTTGTTGTGATCCAATCTGTGTTTGAAACCCACTGCTCGACTGAGGGACATTACAGATAATTGTATGTGTGGGGTACAGAGATGAACTTGTCATTAAAAAAATCATGTTAAACACTATTATTGTACACATGAGTCCATGCAACTTATGTGACTTGTTAAGCAAATGTTGACTCCTGAACTTATTTAGGCTTGGTATATCAAAGGGATTAAATACTTATTGACACAAGACATTTCATTTTTTCATTTTTAATTAATTTATAAAAATGTCTAAAAACATAATTCCACTTTGACATTATGGGGGTATTGTGTGTAGGTCAGTGACACAAAATCTAAATGTAATCTATTTTAACTTCAGGCTGTAACCCAACAAAATGTGGAAAAAGTTAAGGGGTGTGAATACTTTCTGAAGGCACTGTATGAGCCATTGAAGCAAGCATTTTATGTAATATATATCTGAAAATTCTGAAAGATTGAGTTATAGATTGGGGAATTTTGTTTTAAATTGAAATGTTTTGGGGGGAAATTAAATATGCCAGTTGTATTTTATGGTGCCAATAAGAGACGTTTGATGATGAGCTACAGTATTCTGAAACTCATCTACTGAGGAGACCTCACCAAAAACATTATCAGGGCCCAAGGGCCTTCATACGTACATGTTTGGTCCTTCTTTCACTTGTTTCTTCGCTTGGATGATCCTCCCATGTCGAGTCGTACATGCAGGAGTATTCATCGGTGTCTTCAATATCAAATGACCTGAGAACCGGAACCTCCACTTTTCCACTGGGAATGGATTCAGGCTCCACTACTACACTTACTTGAGAGTCTTGACTCTCCACTTCATCTCTGGGGAGGGAATTCGGACTAGGATAACTTGGCATGATAAATCTCCAGATGCGTTCCAGCCAAGGCCAACAAGTTGGTATGAACGACTTCCAGCGCAGGCCCATGTAGGCGAGAACTGGAACCAGAAATAAAGTGCGTTTGTGCCTAAACCGTTCAATCCCGGGAAACATCCTAGACATGTGTCGTCTAAATTTAGTAGACAATTTCAGCGCTGCTCGCAGACCTGTTCCAAATATCATTAGAAGCCCACTAACTCCGGAGCGGCGCACAAGATAATGATGTAGGACTCCGCCGTAGCCTATACAAAATGTTCCAAGGTAACAAATAATCGTTTTATCACTAACTAAATGACGAGAGCCACCACGATATCTTGCGTTCGGATTCGAATAATATGTTCACATTTTCACTTTCGTTTCTTCCTGTCACTATGTTCTATACCCAACGTAAATCGAAACACTGGCGCAATATCGCGAGACTTCCGGGAACGCTTGCGAAACAGACCAAGCAGACCGGGATTTGAATGAGAAGTCAATGAGAGAATCGAAAAATTCTTCCTTAGTAGTTCATTTTCTCGAAATCTAAAGGCATAATCTAGATTTGAGTTCACGGGTCCGTATACTTTTTGTCCAATTAATATTTCCTATCAGATGACAAGATAAAAAACGAATAAAAAATGTAAGTGCTCGTTTATTTCATTTGAATCAGAAATCATAAACGGTTTTGTTTTTTGTTTTTATTGTCTAAAGGAAATATTAAAAAACGAGAAAATGAATAATTATTTGATTATTTATATGTTGTGTTTTTAAATTAACGGTTCTGGTTCGACCCCTGCACCATAGGTTTTGGTCAATGAATAGTCGTGGTTTCTTGACAACACAGAAAATGATGAATGAGTCTTTCTTCATGTTTTTGATCTGCATATGTAATCGAATAAACAATTAAACGTTATATATATATATATATATATATATATATATATATATATATATATATATATATTTTTGTTTAATGTATCATTCCAATGATTTGATGATTGACAGTCAACTGTAGTGGGTCATGTGACATGTCCTGAGTCTAATTTTTTTCTAACTTTTTTCATTGTTCCGCTCTAATGAGGGACTGATTTAGACCTGGGACACCAGGTGTGTGCAATCAATTATCAGGTAGAACAGAAAACCAGCAGGCCCCGGACCTCGTAGGATAAGACTTAAGTACCCCTGCTCTATAACATGCCACCGATCACTACAAGATTCAGTGCCTATGAGAATAGACGACATAACCACATGGGCAGTCAGCCTTAAACACATAGGCAGTCAGTCTGATGAAATTTGCCTGTCATGACCGATGGAAAACAGTTTTTAGTGTTACCTATATCAGGATATGGCCATTTGTGATCTGGCCATCCTATAACAAGTGTTCTGATTGGTGTTTATATATTGGAGAGTTGAGACCAAATCACGGACGCTGGACAGAGTGGATTTCAGTTGTAACAAAAGACAGTTTTAATGAGTCAAAGATATCTTGTCCCGCAGTTTTACGTGCACGGATCTAGTTCATATAACTCGGCATGGAGTCAGGTGAAAAAGAGGCCTTATACAAAGGTTACATTCACTTTTATACATAGAATAAAGTAGGTGGAGTCTTGTCGTTTTGGTCTTCTGACTGGTCACAAAGGGTTGGAGGCGGGCCTTGCTCTAGCCAGAGCGGGCCCCATTGGTGCATAGCAGAGTCTTGTTCTCTGAAATCTCTTTGAGCTGGACTGAGTGAGATGTGTGTTTATACAAGGAGACATTTGTGTATCAGGAAATCTGACACAGGAGAGCAGAGGGGGTCAGTTTTATGGCTGGGTGTATGTGTTCTTGCGATGGAATGTCTTTGTTTCCTGGGGTCGGGAGACAACAAAGCTGAGGGGATAGTGTTAGGGGGGTAGTTTTATTGCTGGCTGTGTGAGCTAGTTCCTGTTTTAACAGGGGTAGCTAAGATGACTTGAGTCAGGCGGTTTGGCTTGGCGCTGTATAATATATGAGCTATGTGTATGAATGTTTACATATATATACATATATGACACAAGGTATTATATTTTTTTAAAGATCTGTCAATTGACCTATAGCATATGATACGTCTTTTGAAACTCGCTGATGCACAACCATGGGTAAAGACCAAGGGCCTGTTTCCCAAAATCATATTTGGTTCGGTTCATCGTTAGAACCATATGATCCGATGGTTCTTACGATGAACTTTGCCTTAAGATGCTTTTGGAAAATCGAGCACTAGGCCTCGTTTCCCGGAGCCTTCGTATAGTGTTAAAATCATCGTTAGAACCATTTTACGATGGATCTTTAGTAGTCGAGGTGTTTCCCATAACCTTCGTTACTAACGTGGCTCTGGAACCCTTGTACATCTACGACTGATCCAGACCACTCATAGAGCAGCCAAAGTGCACCGTTAGGCTTATTTTCTGCCTTACCTCACAAGATATAATTCTAAAACCATGTATACGAGTCTTGTGTAAATAGGCATGGTCATAAAACGATACATGTTTTATTTGGGCAATATGTAGGATCAAATGTAATATTTTTAAAATGTAGTTGTAACATCCCAAGCTGAATCTTATCTGGTACAAATTGGGAACACTGGAAACGCCAAACCATTGCCAGATGTCAGCAGAACAACCAAAATACAGCATATGGCTGTTTTTCAGCAGATTGTTGCTCTGCGTTTACGCAGTGGGGAGTTTTCTCCAAGTCCCTGGGGATGGACACATCCTCAGATTTAAAAAAAACAAACAAAAAAACAAGTGTGCTGTAAAGGTTCAGTTAGGCTACTGTATATAGCTGTGGGCTAAAACCAAACTGAGACAGATATTTATTTAGTTATTAATTTATTTGTCCGAGACACTGCGCAACAGAAACAAAGGCTAAGTCTCAGATGACTGAGAAAACATGTTGCAGCAGATTTAGCTAATAGCTCATTTCCATGTGTAACCCCTAAAACAAGACACGGGGTGACATCTAGACATGGAATCATTATATACAAAACAGAAACACATCATACAGTTAAACAAAACAACAACAAAAACAGATACGGACGTTGTGATGCAGTGTGCAAATCAAATCAACATTACATGACAAATGGTTGGTTTGGAGATTATGGTGTTATTTTCGTTAATAAAACCGAGTCTGCGAAATATATAGGCCTAGACTGCGTTTAACGTGAAATTTTTCGAGGAAGTTTTCGAGGAAGTGAGGTTGTGTTTATACTGGATCACCCGCCCTTACCTACCGTCAACAAATCATGTCAATGGGGAGCTATATGGAGCCCCCGCATTGATACAAAATTTGGGCGGCGCACAGTGATGCGGAACAGAGCTCAATTTGGCCCCTGTGTGCCTCCAGAGGCTCCGCGATTGTATCACAACTTCCATACGACGCATCTGACCACATTTTCAGATCAAGCATAACATTACTTTTAGTGGTGTTTGATTATGACGCAGGCTGCATCGATTTCAACACCAGGGAACTGGACAGCTCCCCCAAAGGAATCGTGAAAAAGCAAACATTGCCCAAACAACGCTCTTAGCTGACACTCTTACAGGTTAACTCAACGTGCTTGCAAGGGAAACTATTAAAAAGTTCATGGTCTACGACCATGAAATGCTTAATGCGGTAATCAGCAGTATAGCAACAATAACAAAGTGGACTCCTCACCCTTGGTTTGGTAAAAAGTCGAGGGATGGGGCTGGAAAAATGCTACCATTCTCAAATTCATAGACAGAGCTATGGACGCCAGGACCATCCATGGTATAAAAATTGTTTTTGTGACTATATACGTTTGTTAGTTTTTTTCGTTTTCTACTGTTGGAGTAAAACAAGCTTATATTTTGGTTTCTGATGGGGTATGACAGTTGAACTAAGCTTATGATATATAAATTATATTATTCAAGAATCAATGGGTACATATCTTTAAATTATAAATCCCAAAAAATGTATGTAGCAACTACTGATTGCCCCTTGAAGTTACATCGCAACTGCGAAACTAGGCCCTGATTTATCCGTCGATCTCTCCTGGACTGTCACCTTCAGTGTTCTCCAGACAGTCCCGCGGAAAATAGCCAATTTGGTTTTCAAAGTGTGAGGCAATGACGTAGGCTACGCTATGGTTTAAATGGTTATTTGTCCAATTATATAGGCTATATGCAGTGGTTCGCCATATAAGATGGATAAAAGTAGCCTATGCCTACAAGTGGATATCGATCAACTTGAAACGCACTTTACTCTGCCTCTATCTGAGCTGCTATTTCACTGACGACCAGCAACTATTTTATAGAATTCCTACTATTGCCCCTATTCTGGGCACAGGCCTAGGCCTGTATGATCAAGTGCGTTGGATAAATTACTTCCCAACGATTTCACAAGTTATGATATTTTTTCAGTAGCCTATTGTGAGGGAAATGGTTCATAGAAATAGGCCTATAGGCTGCTGTGATTGGACAGTAGCCCACGATTTGATTACGCTACAAATGAATAGGCCTACGATAGCATATATTTTATAATCGAGGACGGGGTTTATGCAGTATTCCATGGCGTCCGTCTTGTATGGCAGTATTCCATGGCGTCCGTCTTGTAACCAGTATTGTCGGCCAATCTGTAGTCCTAGATACTGCTTCTGTCTCAAAGGCTACATAATCTCACTCATGCCAAATTGGAACATCGTCCATTTTAGCGGGGCTAGAAACTGTTGTCTACAAGGCTGTTGTCACCGGTAGTAGTGGAATACTGAGATTCGACGTGAAGATCCGTGTCTGGGTGTTAGCAGGCAATGCGGAGGCTGGAGGGACAACGAAAAGTCAACAGCCTAACATACAAGTCAACAGCCTAAATAACTCACGCTGTATTCGTAGGTAGTTCGAAAAATACCATGTTTCAACAGCAGAGCTAGAGAGCTTTGTATCATGTAGCCTTCCGTCTGGGCTCGGAAGAGCGGTCATGTTTCTCCTCCTCGGACAGTATGTGCTTGTATGTTCAGCAGTTAAGCACTGAATGGATGCATCTATAGTATTGCTAATTACAGTTGGCAGTCATTTTGTTTAAACTTGGTCAAATTATAGCTACTGTATGGCAATCTTTCTGTCATTTATGGATTATGTCTTTCCATTACATCTCAAACAAAAAAAATGTAATGTTCAGAGACTGTAATAAACACCACATAGACTCCGTTTATCTAAACTTTATTAAAATTACATTTCGAAGTCATATTTATGCAAATCATTAGGCTCCCCTGGTGGTACACATGGTTAGGCACTAAAGATATTTTAAACAGTAGAAAGTATTTTGATATACCTTTTCAGGCAAGCATTCAAAGCTGAACATTTACCCCCAAATCAAAATAACAAATTCCCCAAACTAAAAATATGCTATTACAAAATAAACCAATAACATAATCGTTGCAGGTTTGAAAAAAGTAATTAATAGTATAACATTTGTATTGTTTTGAAACATGTGGATAACAACCCACTGATATATTATACATGTGATCAGAAATCAGATGTAATAAATTGATTAACTTTAAATAGCTTCTACACCCAATCCATAACACTCCTGAACAGCTAATCAAATGGCTACCCAGACCACTGCCACTCTGCTTTCCTGTCTGTAGCTACCCCACTCTTAAGATCATTGGCATTAGTCTTTCCTTTCAAAACAATACCGCTTGGTTCACGATCTGCTCCCTTACCTGCAGCTCTCTTCTTTTTTCTTTCATCATGATCAGCTTTAGTCATTCCCTCTGAAATGTTGATACGTTCGGGAAGTTCATGCTCTGTTGGCTTATCTTTCTCTGATCATCAGTAATTCTCGTTGAATGATTGTCAGTAATTCTCTCTGAATGATCGTCTGTAATTCTCTCTGAATGTCCACTGCTAGGTCGACAATCTGATTGCTTCGGAGAATCAATGGTGGGGTGCTGACTAGTGTTGGGGGTCGTTATAGAGCTACCTCTATCAGAAGCTCCATAACTGGATTGAGCAGTATCGTTTTGCCTAATTGATAGATCCTCATGGGATGAATCAGCATTGGTGTTTTGATTCCTTCCACCAGTAGACTTTGTGCCCTGACTAGTCCCTTTGTTTCTCAGAGTGTACCTCGTCGACAGATCAGGCACGTTATCACGAGGTATGGATACATTTTTATTTATTTCACCTTTATTTCACCAAGTTCTCATTTACAATTGCGACCTGGCCAAGATAAAGCAAAGCAGTTCGACACATACAACAACACAGAGTTACACATGGAGTAAAACAAACATACAGTCAATAATACAGTAGAAAAATAAGTCTATATACAATGTGAGCAAATGAGGTGAGATAAGGGAGGTAAAGACAAAAAAAGGACATGGTGGCGAAGTAAATACAATATAGCAAGTAAACCACTGGAATGGTTGATTTTCAGTGGAAGAATGTGCAAAGTAGAGAGAAATAATGGGGTGCAAAATAAATAAATACAGCAGGGAAAGAGGTAGTTGTTTGGGCTAAATTATAGATGGGCTATGTACAGGTGCAGTAATCTGTGAGCTGGTGCTTAAAGCTAGTGAGGGAGATAAGTGTTTCCAGTTTCAGAGATTTTTGTAGTTCATTCCAGTCATTGGCAGCAGAGAACTGGAAGGAGAGGCGGCCAAAGGAAGAATTGGTTTTGGGGGTGACCAGAGAGATATACCTGCTGGAGCCTGTGCTACAGGTAGGTGCTGCTATGGTGACCAGTGAGCTGAGATAAGGGGGGACTTTGGGGACTTTACCTAGCAGGGTCTTGTAGATGACCTGGAGCCAGTGGGTTTGGCGACGAGTATGAAGCGAGGAGCCAGCCAACGAGAGCATACAGGTCGCAGTGGTGGGTAGTATATGGGGCTTTGGTGACAAAACGGATGGCACTGTGATAGGCTGCATCCAATTTATTGAGTAGGGTATTGGAGGCTATTTTGTAAATTACATCGCCGAAGTCGAGGATTGGTAGGATGGTCAGTTTTACAAGGGTATGTTTGGCAGCATGAGTGAATGATGCTTTGTTGCAAAATAGGAAGCCAATTCTAGATTTAACCTTGGATTGGAGATGTTTGATGTGAGTCTGGGAGGAGAGTTTACAGTCTAACCAGACACCTAGGTATTTGAAGTTGTCCACATATTCTAAGTCAGAGCTGTCCAGAGTAGTGATGTTGGACAGGTGGGCAGGTGCAGGCAGCGATCGGTTGAAGAGCATGCATTTAGTTTTACTTGCATTTAAGAGCAATTGGAGGCCACGGAAGGAGAGTTGTATGGCATTGAAGCTCGTCTGGAGGGTTGTTAACACAGTGTCCAAAGAAGGGCCAGAAGTATACAGAATGGTGTCGTCTGCGTAGAGGTGGATCAGAGACTCACCAGCAGTAAGAGCGACATCATTGATGTATACAGAGAAGAGAGTCGGTCCAAGAATTGAACCCTGTGGCACCCCCATAGAGACTGCCAGAGGCCCGGACAACAAACACTCCGATTTGACACACTGAACTCTATCAGAGAAGTAGTTGGTGAACCAGGCGAGGCAACCATTTGAGAAACCAAGGCTGTCGAGTCTGCCGATGAGGATGTGGTGATTGACAGAGTCGAAAGCCTTGGACAGGTCAATGAATACGGCTGCACAGTATTGTTTCTTATCGATGGCGGTTAAGATATTGTTTACGACCTTGAGCGTGGCTGAGGTGCACCCATGACCAGCTCTGAAACCAGATTGCATAGCGAAGAAAGTATGGTGGGATTCGAAATGGTCGGCAATCTGTTTGTTGACTTGGCTTTCGAAGACCTGAGAAAGGCAGGGTAGGATAGATATAGGTCTGTAGCAGTTTGGGTCAAGAGTGTCCTCCCCCTTTGAAGAGGGGGATGACAGCAGCTGGTTTCCAATCTTTGGGACCAATCTTAGCCACTGTAACAGTACTCTTCCTGTGTTGTGTTCAATCAATCATCGACACGAGCTCCAACTTGTAGCACCAGTCATGGAGCTTTATTCTGATAGAAACAGCACAAAATTGCACGTCATGCAATGCACAGCTCACCACCCAACTCTGCCCTCACGCAAGCTGGTTTGGTGCTTGTTCACTACATGTCTCAACCATGCATCGTTTGGCGACCCTAATCACATTACGTCACTAACCTCACCTGCCATTCCACTCCTATCCATTGGCTCATTCTTGTTAACATTGTGAGAGACAGACTGATAACTGGCAGTGTTGTCGTCAATGTCATCGTGTTTCAGATCAATTGGGTTATTATCATCTGGGAATGTCTCTCCCCCGAATATACTCTAGATTGTCTTGGGGCACCACACAAACTCATGTTTGGGCTCATAGTGTGCGTAGGCATACTTAACTAAATTCCTGCGCTCTTGCTTATCAATGACAGCGAAGATGAAGTAGTTGAGGGCACTTTCCTTCACATTGTAAGCTTGTCTTTGACAAGAGTCTGCTCTAGGATGAAGCGGACCAGTGGGGCCTGGTAGTGGGTGAACCCCAGAGTGCCCAGGCACTTCAGGATGCGGGTGATGCGCAGGTTGTTGTGTGTGTTTCTCCCATGAACAAACATACAAGGGTACTACTGTTAACCTCAAAAGCACTTATTCTCAAAGGTTAATTTGAAAGCTGAAATCTTAGCTATTATGTATTGCAATCACTATAAAATAATAACAGTTAAATGACCAAAGGAAGACATTTCTAACCTTTCCAGGTTGTCAAATCTCTCACGCCAGTTATTCGCAAGTTTCACTTCCCCTGTTATGTCATTTGACAGCTCTATGCCATAGAAGTCCAGCATGAGCTTGTAGGATTCAACCAGCCTCTGCTTTGCTGTGCCATCTTCAAGGAAAGCCTGAGGAGGAAACGGATTGTCATTCAGAACGATTATGAACACATTTTCATTTGTTTCTAAGACCCCAGTCAATAGATAATGTATGACATATGTAAATGCAGTATGCAGAGAACACTTTCCTTGCTCAAAGAAACTACTAGAAGTACCTCAATTTCCTTCTTGGTGAGTTCCTTGGGTTGATAATTCATTCCTGGTTCTTGAAGTGGGAACAACCTAAATAAAATGTTTGTGTATTAAACAAATATTTTAAACAATTTAACTTAGACATGTAAAGGAAACTGACCATTGGATGTATGAGTGAACTTCTTCCAGTTTTGAATATTTCCTGTGCCATTTATTGTGAAAGTCCTCAATGAAGACACCTAATCAGAGCAAAGTTTACAGTTAAACATGTCCATGTCTTGTCAAATTGAAACTGCGCTGAAAGAAACAGTAAATAGTTTACCATCAGGGGAGGAGGGTATTTGTCCACGGTAGAACTGTAAATTAGGTATTTCATCCTGGGGGGGGGGGGAAGTAATGCAAATTCAGAAATGAGGATATTTCAGAGAGCTGTATTAAAACAGTACAATAATCTCAGAGGAATTGGTCAGTAAAATTATGACTCAAATCATCCCGCTTTTCCATGTACTACATAAAGAGATGAGTACTTGCTTACTTGTTGTTGCCCGCCAAAGTACAAATTTGATTCTTGCCCCTGTGGAAACAAGAACAAAGGTCTAAAGACTATGTACAAACTATTGACTGATTGATAGTCAGCAGCAGCAACATACTATGATTGAGGTGGATATATGTTATAGCATAAAGTGTGTAAGATTGTGTGACGAGAATAATAACTTACTGGATAATGATGCCTGTACATTTGCATATCTCTTGCTGCACTTCTGAACCTGTGAAACTTGTTTGACTGAAAACACATTCACTCCATGAGTTCACAAAATGGCAAATATGTCACGACTTCCACCGAAGTCGGTTCCTCTCCTTGTTTGGCGGCGTTCGGCGGTTGGCATCACCGGTCTTCTAGCCATCGTCGATCCACTTTTCATTTTCCATTTGTTTTGTCTTGTTTTCCTACACACCTGGTTTTCATTTCCCTCATTAATTGTTGTGTATTTAACTCTCTGTTCCCCCCATGTCTTGTGTGGAATTGTTTGTTGTAAGTGCTTGTGCACATGTTTACTGGTACGCGACGGGTTTTGTACCCATGTTTGTCATTTCTTCATGCCGTTGGTTTTGCTATTAAACTGCTCCGGCTATTACCTAGTTCTGCTCTCCTCTCTGACTTCCCTGCCACCAGTTACGCACCCCTTACAAAATACTGGAAACACAATATTGATACGCCCACGTGTCTGAGCTATATAAAGTAAAACAAACTTGGAGGGAAACTTTTACTACCTGCTTATTAATCATATCCATTTTAGACAGACGTAATAAAAACAAGAATTATTAAACCCTTGACTAAAGCTTTATATGGTGAGCGATAGCCTTACATTACTCAATACAACTACTCATCAATTTGAGACCCAATGTTGTACAAATGCAATAATGTTTAAATAAATATTTAGAAATGAGGTCCCAAAAACCAGTCTCTCAATGTATCAGTACATAAAGTATAAGAACAAAGCATTTACTTGTTGCGACCAACCGGTGTACTGGTGTATCCGCTCCTGAGGCAATACAACAGTGAGCATGTGGTACAAAGGACAATAGTGATTCATAGGCCTGACATTTCTCTGCAGATGTTGGCATATACAGTGCCTTCAGAAAGTATTCATACCCCTTGACTAATTCCACATTTTGTCGTGTTACAGCCTGAATTCAAAATGGATTACATTTTTTAAAAATCCACCTCTCTACACACAACGACAAAGTGACGACAAAGTAAAAATATGTTTTTAGAAATGTTTGCAAATGTTTTGAAAATGAAATACAGACATATCTAAGTATTCAAATCCCTGAGTCAATTCATGTTAGAATCACCATTGGCAGCAATTACAGCTGTGTCTTTCTGGGTAAGTAAGAGCTTTGCACACCTGGATTGAACAATATTTGCACAATATTCTTTAAAAATTATTCAAGCGCTGTCATGTTGATCATTGCTTAACAGACATTTTCAAGTCTTGCCATAGATTTTCAAGATTATTTAAATCTAAACTGTAACTAGTCCACTCAGCAACATTCAATGTCTCAGGAAAATTAAATGTCGTCTTGGTAAGCAACTCCAGTGTATATTTGGCCATGTATTTTAGGTTATTGTCCTGCTGAAAGATGAATTTGTCTCCCAGTGTCTGTTGGAAAGCAGACTGAACCATGTTTTCCAGCAGGATTTTGCCTGTGCTGAGCTCTATTCCGTTTCTCATTCTAAAACTCCCTAGTCCTAGCCGATGTCAAGCATACCCATAACATGATGCAACCACCACCATGCTTGAAAATATGAAGAGTGATGTGTTGTGTTGGATTTATAAAAAAAGCTTTGTAATCAGAACTTAAAGTAAATTTCATCCCTGCTAGCTAGCTGCTAAAGAGTGGCTATAGTGGCTAACGCCCCTGCCATGAAGCTAGCACCAGTTAGCCGCGGGCCAGGCGCATCTCCCGGCTAGTAAACAGAATTACTACAGCTAAAATACCTATTTCGGCATCTGGCCCGGACCCTTTGTTGACACAGCACCCCGCTGTACCACCACGACTGGTCCGCCGACGTAACTCCATCCGCTGTACCCTCCACCGGCCTTTGCCGGATGACGGCGCAGACGCTTCTACTTACCCCGGCCTGCTAACTTAAAACGCTATGTCTCCAGCGTAGTAACGACTACCCCGCGGCTTCCCTGTTCCATCTATTGCTGTTCACTGGACCCTATGATCACTTGGCTACATAGCTGAACTCAAATCCTTCTGTTCACCTGATTTAGAATTTCTCACAATCAAATGTAGACCGCATTATCTACCAAGAGAATTCTCTTCGATTATAATCACAGCCGTATATATCCCCCCCCAAGCAGACACATCGATGGCTCTGAACGAACTTTATTTAACTCTCTGCAAACTGGAAACGATTTATCCAGAGGCTGCATTCATTGTAGCTGGGGATTTTAACAAGGCTAATCTGAAAACAAGACTCCCTAAATTTTATCAGCATATCGATTGCGCAACCAGGGGTGGAAAGACCTTGGATCATTGTTACTCTAACTTCCGCGACGCATATAAGGCCCTGCCCCGCCCCCCTTTCGGAAAAGCTGACCACGACTCCATTTTGTTGATCCCTGCCTACAGACAGAAACTAAAACAAGAAGCTCCCACGCTGAGGTCTGTTCAACGCTGGTCTGACCAAGCTGACTCCACACTCCAAGACTGCTTCCATCACGTGGACTGGGAGATGTTTCGTATTGCGTCAGACAACAACATTGACGAATACGCTGATTCAGTGTGCAAGTTCATTAGAACGTGCGTTGAAGATGTCGTTCCCATAGCAACGATTAAAACATTCCCTAACCAGAAACCGTGGATTGATGGCAGCATTCGTGTGAAACTGAAAGCGCGAACCACTGCTTTTAATCAGGGCAAGGTGTCTGGTGACATGACTGAATACAAACAGTGCAGCTATTCCCTCCGCAAGGCTATTAAACAAGCTAAGCGTCAGTACAGAGACAAAGTAGAATCTCAATTCAACGGCTCAGACACAAGAGGCATGTGGCAGGGTCTACAGTCAATCACGGACTACAGGACGAAATCCAGCCCAGTCACGGACCAGGATGTCTTGCTCCCAGGCAGACTAAATAACTTTTTTGCCCGCTTTGAGGACAATACAGTGCCACTGACACGGCCTGCAATGAAAACATGCGGTCTCTCCTTCACTGCAGCCGAGGTGAGTAAGACATTTAAACGTGTTAACCCTCGCAAGGCTGCAGGCCCAGACGGCATCCCCAGCCGCGCCCTCAGAGCATGCGCAGACCAGCTGGCCGGTGTGTTTACGGACATATTCAATCAATCCCTATACCAGTCTGCTGTTCCCACATGCTTCAAGAGGGCCACCATTGTTCCTGTTCCCAAGAAAGCTAAGGTAACTGAGCTAAACGACTACCGCCCGTAGCACTCACATCCGTCATCATGAAGTGCTTTGAGAGACTAGTCAAGGACCATATCACCTCCACCCTACCTGACACCCTAGACCCACTCCAATTTGCTTACCGCCCAAATAGGTCCACAGACGATGCAATCTCAACCACACTGCACACTGCCCTAACCCATCTGGACAAGAGGAATACCTATGTGAGAATGCTGTTCATCGACTACAGCTCGGCATTCAACACCATAGTACCCTCCAAGCTCGTCATCAAGCTCGAGACCCTGGGTCTCGACCCCGCCCTGTGCAACTGGGTACTGGACTTCCTGACGGGCCGCCCCCAGGTGGTGAGGGTAGGCAACAACATCTCCTCCCCGCTGATCCTCAACACTGGGGCCCCACAAGGGTGCGTTCTGAGCCCTCTCCTGTACTCCCTGTTCACCCACGACTGTGTGGCCATGCACGCCTCTAACTCAATCATCAAGTTTGCGGACGACACAACAGTGGTAGGCTTGATTACCAACAACGACGAGACAGCCTACAGGGAGGAGGTGAGGGCCCTCGGAGTGTGGTGTCAGGAAAATAACCTCACACTCAACGTCAACAAAACTAAGGAGATGATTGTGGACTTCAGGAAACAGCAGAGGGAACACCCCCCTATCCACATCGATGGAACAGTAGTGGAGAGGGTAGCAAGTTTTAAGTTCCTCGGCATACACATCACAGACAAACTGAATTGGTCCACTCACACAGACAGCATCGTGAAGAAGGCGCAGCAGCGCCTCTTCAACCTCAGGAGGCTGAAGAAATTTGGCTTGTCACCAAAAGCACTCACAAACTTCTACAGATGCACAATCGAGAGCATCCTGGCGGGCTGTATCACCGCCTGGTACGGCAACTGCTCCGCCCCTCAACCGTAAGGCTCTCCAGAGGGTAGTGAGGTCTGCACAACGCATCACCGGGGCAAACTACCTGCCCTCCAGGACACCTACACCACCCGATGTTACAGGAAGGCCATAAAGATCATCAAGGACATCAACCACCCGAGCCACTGCCTGTTCACCCCGCTATCATCCAGAAGGCGAGGTCAGTACAGGTGCATCAAAGCTGGGACCGAGAGACTGAAAAACAGCTTCTATCTCAAGGCCATCAGACTGTTAAACAGCCACCACTAACATTGAGTGGCTGCTGCCAACACACTGACACTGACACTGACTCAACTCCAGCCACTTTAATAATGGGAATTGATGGGAAATGATGTAAATATATCACTAGCCACTTTAAACAATGCTACCTTATATAATGTTTACATACCCTACATTATTCATCTCATATGCATACGTATATACTGTACTCTATATCATCGACTGCATCCTTATGTAATACATGTATCACTAGCCACTTTAACTATGCCACTTTGTTTACATACTCATCTCATATGTATATACTGTACTCGATATCAGCTACTGTATCTTGCCTATGCTGCTCTGTACCATCACTCATTCATATATCCTTATGTACATATTCTTTATCCCCTTACACTGTGTATAAGACAGTAGTTTTGGAATTGTTAGTTAGATTACTTGTTGGTTATTACTGCATTGTCGGAACTAGAAGCACAAGCATTTCGCTACACTCGCATTAACATCTGCTAACCATGTGTATGTGACAAATAAAATTTGATTTGATTTGATAACTGCTGGACTGTTCATTAATCACTCAATTTTGTTTATTGTTTGTTTATCTGTCAGCCCCAGCCTTGAACTCAGGCCCTGTGTGTAGTTAACCAACCCTCTCTTCCCATATTCATTGCCAATTTACCTGTTGTTGTCTTAGCTGATAATCTGTTGTTGTCTTACCCGTTGTTGTCTTAGCTAGCTCTCCCAATCAACACCTGTGATTGCTTTATGCCTCGCTTTATGTCTCTCTCAAATGTCAATATGCCTTGTACACTGCTTAGGATAGTTATAGTTGAGTTACTGTTTTAGTTTACTGCGGAGCCCCTAGTCCCACTCAACATGCCTCAGATACCTCCTTTGTCCCACCTCCCACACATGCGGGACCTCACCCAGCATAACTAGCCTGTCCAGAGATGCAACCTCTCTTATCACTCGGGCCCTGGGTTTACCTCCACTGTACCCACACCCCACCATACCCCTGTCTGTACATTATGCCCTGAATCTATTCTACCACACCCAGAAATCTGCTCCTGTCCCCAACGCACTAGACGACCAGTTTTGATAGCCTTTAGCCGTGCCCTCATCCTACTCCTCCTCTGTTCCTTGGGTGATGTGGAGGTTAACCCAGGCCATTCTGTGTACATCTGGCCCTTCTTTGGACACTGTATCCCCAGGCACTCTCATTTGTTGACTTCTGTAACCGAAAAAGCCTTGGTTTCATGCAAGTTAACATCAGAAGCCTCCTCCCTAAGTTTGTTTTACTCACTGCTTTAGCACACTCTGCCAACCCTGATGTCCTTGCCGTGTCTGAATCCTGGCTTAGGAAGGCCACCAAAAATTCTGAGATTTCCATACCCAACTACAACATTTTCCATCAAGATAGAACTGACAAAGGGGGAGGAGTTAGCCTGCAGCATTCTGTCATACTTTCCAGGTCTGTGCCCAAACAGTTCTAATTTAAAAAATGAATCTCTCCAGAAATAAGTTTCTAGATGTTGCAGCCTGTTATAGACCCCCCTCAGCTCCCAGCTGTGCCCTGGACACTTTATGTGAATTGATTGCCCCCCATCTATCTTCAGAGTACGTTCTGTTAGGTGACCTAAACTAGGATATGCTTAACACCCCGGCAGTCCTACAATCTAAGCTAGATGCCCTCAATCTCACACAAATTATCAAAGAACCCACCAGGTACAACCCTAAATCCGTAAACATGGGCACCCTCATAGATATTATCCTGACCAACTCGCCATACAAATACACCTCTGTTGTTTTCAATCAGGATCTCAGCAATCACTGCCTCACTGCCCGCATCCGCAATGGGTCCGGGGTCAAATGACCACCCCTCATCACTGTCAAACGCTCCCTAAAACACTTCTGCGAGCAGACCTTTCTAATCGACCTGGCCCAGGTATCCTGGAAGGATATTGACCTCATCCCATAAGTCGAGGATGCCTGGTCATTCTTTAAATGTAATTTCCTCACCATCTTAAATAAGCATGCCCCTTTAAAAAAATGTAGGCCTCCCGGGCACTGCACTGTAGTGCTAGCTGTGCCACCAGAGACTCTGGGTTTGCGCCCAGGCTCTGTTGCAACCGGCCGCGACCGGGAGGTCTGTGGGGCGAGGCCCAATTGGCCTAGCGTCCTCCGGGTTAGGGAGGGTTTGGCCGGTAGGGATATCCTTGTCTCATCACGCACCAGCGACTCCTGTGGCGTGCCGGGCGCAGTGCACGCTAACCAAGGTCGCACGGTGCACGGAGTTTCCTCTACACATTGGTGCGGTTGGATGCACGCTGTGTTAAGAAGCAGTGCGGCTTGGTTGGGTTGTGTTTCGGAGGACGCATGACTTTCGACCTTCGTCTCTCCTGAGCCCGTACGGGAGTTGTAGCGGTGAGACAAGATAGTAGCTACTAACAATTGGATACCACGAAATTGGGGAGAAATTTTTTTTTTTACTTTTTTTTTTTTAATGTAGAACTAAGAACAGATATAACCCTTGGTTCACTCCAGACATGACTGCCCTCGACCAGCACAAAATCATACTGTGGCAGACTGCAATAGCATCAAATAGTCCCTGCGATATGCAACTTTACAAGGAAGTCAGGAACCAATACACGCAGTCAGTCAGGAAAGCAGAGGCTAGCTTTTTCAAACAGAAATCTGCATTTTGTAGCTCTGACTCCCAAAAGTTTTGGGACACTGTAAAGTCAATGGAGAATAAGAGCACCTCCTCCCAGCTGCCCACTGCACTGAGGCTAGGAAACACTGTCACCACCAATAAATCCACGATAATCAAGAATTTCAATAAGCATTTCTCCTTCACCCAAATCCAGATAGCAGATGTTCTGAAAGAGCTGCAAAACCTGGATTCATACAAATCAGCTGGGCTGGACAATCTGGACCCTCTCTTTCTAAAAATTATCCGCCGCCATTGTTGCAACCCCTATTACCAGTCTGTTCAACCTCTTTTTTGTATCGTCCAAGATCTCTAAATATTGGAAAGCTGCCGCTGTCATCCCCTTCTTGTTATAGACCTATATCCATCCTGCCCTGCCTTTCTAAAGTCTTCGAAAGCCAAGTTAATAAACAGATCACTGACCATTTCGAATCCCACGTACCTTCTCCGCTGTGCAATCTGGTTTTCGAGCTGGTCACGGGCACACCTCAGCCACGCTCAAGGTACTGAATGATATCATAACCGCCATCGATAAAAGACAGTACCGTGCAGCCGTTTTCATCGACCTGGCCAAGGTTTTTGACTCTGTCATTCACCGTATTCTTATCCGCGGACTCAACAGCCTTGGTTTCTCAAATATCTGCCTCGCCTGGTTCACCAACTACTTCTCAGACAGAGTTCAGTGTGTCAAATCGGAGGGCCTGTTGTCCGGACCTCTGGAAATCTCTATGGGGATAGCACAGGTTTCAATTCTCGGGCCGACTCTTTTCTCTGTATATATCAACAATGTCGCTCTTGCTGCGGGTGATTCCCTGATCCACCTCTACGCAGACGATACCATTCTGTGTACATCTGGCCCTTCTTAGGACACTGTTAACTAACCTCCAAACGATCTTCAATGTCATACAACACTCCTTCCGTGGCCTCCAACTGCTCTTAAATGCTAGTAAAACCAAATGTATGCTTTTCAACCGTTCGCTGCCCGCACCCGCCCGCCCGACTAGTCTCACTTCTCTGGAAGGTTCTGACTTAGGTATTTGTAATGGTCTACATATTCTAAGTGTCTGGCTAGACTGTAAACTCTCCTTCCAGACTCATATTAAACATTGCCAATCCAAAATTAAATTTAGAATTGTCTTCCTGTTTCGCAACAAAGCCTCCTTCACTCACACTCACATCCCCATATTGTTTTGATTTACTTTCTGCTCTTTTGCACACCAGTATTTCTACTTGCACTTCACCATCTGCTCATCTATCACTCCAGTGTTAATTTGCTAAATTGTAATCACTTCGCTACTATGGCCTATTTATTGCCTTACCTCCTCACACCATTTGCACACACTGTATATAGATGTTATTTTTTTCTATTGTGTTATTGACTGTACGCTTGCTTAATCCATGTGTAACTCTGTGTTGTTTGTGTCGCACTGCTTTGCTTTATCTTGGCCAGGTCGCAGTTGTAAATGAGAACATGTTCTCATCTAGCTTACCTGGTTAAATAAAGGTGACATATTTAAAAAAAAGTTCACCTGGGAGAAGAAGGGGAAGGAAATGACGAAGAGGCAGGAAACTCAATGGGGATAAATGGGCCAGAAATGGTGGAAGAGGAGGAACAGGAAGCGCAGAGCGAGGGTCTGGAAAATCTAATGCGATTTTTCCTCCTATGTTAACACAGTAAAGGGGAAGGTTTGATACTCCTCAGCTGGAAGGCACCACACTACAGAACGCCAAACAGAATGTCAAGGTAATAGATGGTGTACCTGCAAATCCTGCTAATGTACTCACCTTTCCCCATGTTTCTCATGGGAAAAAAATCTGTTATACCAGGTCACGAAGTCCAATAGCTACACAGTGGAGCAGCTGTTGGTTCCAACCCCGTTTCCCGTTTCGGCGGACAGTGCTGAAACTGGCCCATAGCCACATGATGGGAGGACATTTATGGAGAGAAGAAAAACAGGAATGGGTGTTACAATGCTTCTTCTGGCCGGGGGTGTATGCGGATGTGATACGGTATTTCCAAGGGTGTCCTGACTGTCAGAGAACCTCACCCCTTCCTGATTTACGAAATCCCTTAATCCCGTTGCAAGTGATAGACAAACCATTCGATAGAATTGCTATGGATTTAATTGGACCATTACCACGGTTTGCAAAATGTTTTCAACATATACTGGTTGTAGTGGATTATGCCACCAGGTATCCTGAGGCTATTCCCCTGCAAAGTGCCTTCACCAAGAGCATCGCGAGAGAGCTGCTACAGATGCTCTCCAGGGTAGGTTTACCCTGAGAGATCCTGACAGATCAAGGCAATTGGTGGCTATTTGAAGAATCTCAAATATAAAATATATTTTGATATGTCTAACTCTTTTTTTGGTCACTACATGATTCCATATGTGTTATTTCATAGTTTTGATGTCTTCACTATTATTCTACAATGTGGAAAATAGTAAATCAACAAAAAACACTTCAATTAGTAGGTGTTCAAAAAAGTGTATATACAGTGCCTTGCGAAAGTATTCAGCCCCCTTGAACTTTGCGACCTTTTGCCACATTTCAGGCTTCAAACATAAAGATATAAAACTGTATTTTTTTGTGAAGAATCAACAACAAGTGGGACACAATCATGAAGTGGAACGACATTTATTGGATATTTCAAACTTTTTTAACAAATCAAAAACGGAAAAATTGGGCGTGCAAAATTATTCAGCCCCTTTACTTTCAGTGCAGCAAACTCTCTCCAGAAGTTCAGTGAGGATCTCTGAATGATCCAATGTTGACCTAAATGACTAATGATGATAAATACAATCCACCTGTGTGTAATCAAGTCTCCGTATCAATGCACCTGCACTGTGATAGTCTCAGAGGTCCGTTAAAAGCGCAGAGAGCATCATGAAAACAAGGAACACACCAGGCAGGTCCGAGATACTGTTGTGAAGAAGTTTAAAGCCGGATTTGGATACAAAAAGATTTCCCAAGCTTTAAACATCCCAAGGAGCACTGTGCAAGCGATAATATTGAAATGGAAGGAGTATCAGACCACTGCAAATCTACCAAGACCTGGCCGTCCCTCTAAACTTTCAGCTCATACAAGGAGAAGACTGATCAGAGATGCAGCCAAGAGGCCCATGATCACTCTGGATGAACTGCAGAGATCTACAGCTGAGGTGGGAGACTCTGTCCATAGGACAACAATCAGTCATATATTGCACAAATCTAGCCTTTATGGAAGAGTGGCAAGAAGAAAGCCATTTCTTAAAGATATCCATAAAAAGTGTTGTTTAAAGTTTGCCACAAGCCACCTGGGAGACACACCAAACATGTGGAAGAAGGTGCTCTGGTCAGATAAAACCAAAATTGAACTTTTTGGCAACAATGCAAAACGTTATGTTTGGCGTAAAAGCAACACAGCTCATCACCCTGAACACACCATCCCCACTGTCAAACATGGTGGTGGCAGCATCATGGTTTGGGCCTGCTTTTCTTCAGCAGGGACAGGGAAGATGGTTAAAATTGATGGGAAGATGGATGGAGCCAAATACAGGACCATTCTGGAAGAAAACCTGATGGAGTCTGCAAAAGACCTGAGACTGGGACGGAGATTTGTCTTCCAACAAGACAATGATCCAAAACATAAAGCAAAATCTACAATGGAATGGTTCAAAAATAAACATATCCAGGTGTTAGAATGGCCAAGTCAAAGTCCAGACCTGAATCCAATCGAGAATCTGTGGAAAGAACTGAAAACTGCTGTTCACAAATGCTCTCCATCCAACCTCACTGAGCTCGAGCTGTTTTGCAAGGAGGAATGGGAAAAAATTTCAGTCTCTCGATGTGCAAAACTGATAGAGACATACCCCAAGCGACTTGCAGCTGTAATCGCAGCAAAAGGTGGCGCTACAACGTATTAACTTAAGGGGGCTGAATAATTTTGCACGCCCAATTTTTCAGTTTTTGATTTGTTAAAAAAGTTTGAAATATCCAATAAATGTCGTTCCACTTCATGATTGTGTCCCACTTGTTGTTGATTCTTCACAAAAAAATACAGTTTTATATCTTTATGTTTGAAGCCTGAAATGTGGCAAAAGGTCGCAAAGTTCAAGGGGGCCGAATACTTTCGCAAGGCACTGTACATTACCAGTCAAAAATTTGGATACTCCAACTCAGGACTGTTTTGCTAGCACAGACTGGAATATGTTCTGGGATTCATCCAATGCCATTAAGGAGTATACCACCTCAGTCACCGGCTTAATCAATAAGTGCTTCGAGACGACGTCCCCACAATGACCGCAGGTACATTTCCCAACCAGAAGCCATGGATTACAGGCAACATCCGCACCGAGCTAAAGGCTAGAGCTGCCACTTTCAAGGAGCGGGACACTAATCCAGATGCTTATAAGAAATCACGCCATGGCCTCAGATGAACCATCAAACAGGCAAAGTGTCAATACAAGACTAAGACTGAATCTTACTACACCGGCTCTGATGCTCGTCAGATGTGGCAGGGCTTGAAAACTATTACGAACTACAAAGGGAAACCCAGCCATGAGCTGCCCAGTGACGCGAGCCTACCAGACGAGCTAAATGCCTTTTATGCTAACTTCGAGACAAGCAACACTGAAGCATGCATGAGAGCACCAGCTATTCCGGGCGACTGTGATCACACTCTCCGTAGCCAATGTGAGCAAGACCTTTAACCTCTCTGGGGTTGGCGGGGCGCTTGCGTCCCACATGGCCAATAGCCAGGGAAAATGCAGAGCGACAAATTTCTATAAAAATCTAACTTTCATTAAATTACACATGCAAGATAGCAAATTAACGCTACACTCGTTGTGAATCCAGCCAACATGTCAGATTTCAAAAAGGCTTTTCGGCGAAAGCATAAGATGCTATTATTTGATGATAGCACAACAGTAAACAATGAGAGTAGTATTTTTCAACTCTGCAGGCGCGACACAAAACGCAGAAATAAAATATAAATCATGCCTTACCTTTGACAAGCTTCTTTTGTTGGCACTCCTATATGTCCCATAAACATCACAAATGGTCCTTTTTGTTCGATTAATTCCGTTGATATATATCCAAAATGTCAATTTATTTGGCGAGTTTGATCCAGAAAAACACCACTTCCAATTTACGCAACGTCGCTACAAAACATCTCAAAAGTTACCTGTAAACTTTGCCAAAATATTTCAAACTACTTTTGTAATACAACTTTAGGTATTTCTAAACGTATATAATCGATCAAATTGAAGACGGGATGATCTGTGTTCAATACAGGAGCAAAACAAACTGATGCTACTTTTCTGGTTACGCGCCTCTATCAAAAGGTACACAAGTGACGTTCGTTCTGAGCTATGGTACTTCTTCATTACACAAAGGAAAAACCTCAACCATTTTCTACAAACTGGTGACATCCAGTGGAAACGGTAGAAACTGCAGTAAAGTTGATTAGAATTCTGGATTCCCCATGAAAACATTGAAAAGACAGTGACTTAAAAAAAAATCTGAATGGTTTGTCCTCAGGGGTTTCGCCTGCTAAATAAGTTATGTTATACTCACAGATTCAAACAGTTTTAGAAACTTCAGAGTGTTTTCTATCCAATACTAATAATACTATGCATATATTAGGATCTGGGACAGAGTAGGAGGCAGTTCAGTTTGGGCACACTATTTATCCAAAAGTGAAAATGCTGCCCCCTACCCCAAACAGGTTAAGCAGGTCAACATTCACAAGGTTGTGGGGCCAGACTGATTACCAGGATGTGTACTCAAAGCATGTGTGGACCAACTGGCAAGTGTCTTCACTGACATTTTCAACCTCTCCCTGGCAGAGTGTGTAATACCTACATGTTTCAAACAGACCATAGTCCCTGTGGTCAAGAAAGCAAAGGTAACCTGCCTAAATGATTACCGCCCCATAGCACTCACATCAGTAGCCATGAAGTGCTTTGAAAGGCTAGTCATGGCTCACATCAACACCATCATGCCAGAAACCCTAGACCCACTCCAATTCGCATACCGCCACAACAGATCCACAGATGACGTACTCCCTGTTCACCCACGACTGCGTGGCCAAGCACGTCATCAAAACCATCATTAAGTTTGTTGACGACACAACAGTGGTAGGCCTAGTCACTGACAACGATGAGACAGCCTATAGGGAGGAAGTCAGAGACATCTCTCTGTGTGAGCAAGACTAAGGAGCTGATCGTGGACTATAGGAAAAGGAGGGCCGAACAGGCCCCCATTAACATCGATGGGACTGTAGTGGAGTGGGTCAAGAGTTTCAAGTTCCTTGGTGTCCACATCACCAACAAACTATCATGGTCCAAACACACCAAGACAACTGTGAAGAGGGCACGACAACACCTTTTCACCCTTAGGAGACTGAAAAGTTTGGGCATGGGCCTCCAGATCCTCAAAAGGTCATGACGATGTTGTCTTCTATTGTTATTTCCCCAGTGGCCTGGCTGCGTTGGCCTGGGCTTTATGATGGTGGTGGTCTCTGGGTGCTGGTCTAGGTGGAGTGGCAGAGGCAGAGGCTGGAGGAGTGCCTATGAGTGTTGAGGTGGTGTCCAGGCTATGCCCGGGGGCTGGAGAGGGCTGAGCAGATAGCAGCTGAACTGCTCTGCTCTGCTCTGCCCTCCCCTCCCAGACAGACACTGGCAGGAGGCAGCCTTAGCAATGACAACGGACCCAGGAACAGGTGAGGAACGGATGAGGGAAGACGACACCCAGAGAGATGTCCGGACCTGGTACAGTATTTGTACTTATTATGGATCCCCATTAGCTGCTGCCAAGGTAGCAGCTACTCTTCCTGGGGTCCAGCAAAATGAAGGCAGTTGTAATGTTTTTAAAATTGTATAACATATTCACAAAAGATTCCCCAACACGTTAAGTGTGTACCCTCAGGCCCCTCTCCCCACTCTACTACCACATATCTACAACACATATCTATTGTGTGTATGCATGTGTCTGTGCCTATGTTTGTGTTGCTTCACAGTCCCTGCTGTTCCATAAGGGTTATTTTTTATCTGTTTTTTAATACAATTTCTGTGCTTGCATCAGTTACTTGATGTGGAATAGAGTTCAATGTAGTCATGGTTCTATGTACTGTGAAGTACTGTGCGCCTCCCATAGTCTGTTCTGGACTTGGGGACTGTGAAGAGGCGTCTGGTGGCATGTCTTGTACTGCCCTGTACTACAACAAGCAGGTTTAACATCCCCTCCCCAAACACACCTACATACATACTTTACTTATTTAAACAAAGCACTGTGGGAAATTAAATGTGTAGGCCTATTTGATCCGACCCCCGTTTGAAGTTGACTATCACTCTGCAACTACCATAAAACAGTCATATTTTCTTCCTTCCCATCCTGACCGATATTTACATTTTAGAAATTTAGCAGACACTCTTATCCAGAGCGACTTACAGGAGCAATTAAGGTTAAGTGCCTTGCTCAAGATTTTCCAACTTGTTGGCTTGGAGATTCAAACCAGCGACCTTTTGGTTACTGGCCTAATGCTCTAACCGGTGACGTAAGATAACTGCTTTTTAATATTCTCTCTCATCTTCTCTAACATAGTGAAGGTTGGTCAGATAAATCATTGATGTGACTGAGGGGGGAGTAGAGATTATTTACCTTGTCTGAAATATTTCCCCTGAGGACCAAGAAGGTATGGCAACAGATAAGAGAGATATCTTCCACTGTTCTGTTCTCACCAAAACATTCTCTTCCGCACACTCTCTATCACAGATCCTAGCCTGAGTCCCAGTCTGTTTGTGCCATCATGCCAACTCCCTGTCACTCATGGTGTAGCCAAATGTTTGGCTTGACAATGACAGCAATGGAATTGGCAGGAGCAGGAGCATAAATCTATGACCATGCTACACACCTATGCTTATTCCTGTAGCCAACTCACACTGCACCACAAAAACACACACACTAACTCCACTACCTGTATGTTCCCCTCCGTCTAGGAGCAGTAACTGTGTGGGTTTCTCAGCCCTCATCTCGCCGGAACCTGTCCATCACTCATGGATCCTTGACCTCCCATTGGACAACAGCCTGCTGTTCAAGTTCCTGCTCTTCCTCTACCTGCTGGTGGCACTGTTTATTCAGTACATCAACATTAAAAGGACCTTGTGGTGGTACCCTTACAGTAATCTTGCCGCTTCTACGTCTCTGGTGGGTTGTAGTACACACACACACACACACAGTATATTAATATCTACAGGACCATGTGGTGGGAACTCAATAGTCATCCAGTGGCCTCAACGTCTCTGGTTAGTAGTAATATAGACACACACACGTCCACGCAATTACAGACACACACACACAGCCATCTGCTGCCTCTACCTCTCTGGTGAGCTAACGCATGCACACAGAGCCCTGCCCTCATTTCTCTCTCTCTCCCTCAGGGTTGCTGAAGACACAGCCCTGGTTAAGATCATCCATGAGTCTGTCAGAGCCCAGATTAGGAAGAACTTTGCCAAGACCGAATGGAGGGTTGGTTACAATTACTGCACTCTCCTACGATCAACTATTATAACTTAATTTTATGAGCTTTAAGGTGCAAAATGGCATTGTACAACAAGGGACCCTTTACAAGGGGTTTATAATTAGCTTAGTAATGGTTAATGAATCATTTGTAAATGCATACGTCTCTGATGGGAATGTGTTTGGTCCTGCAGCAAGCGTTTAATGCCATAGCGTTGGTCCATCACTGCCCAGCCCCTGTAGAAGACACCTGCTGCTGGCTGAGGAGGAACACAAAGATCAGTGGCTCACAGCAGCACCCATTAGGATGACATGTAGTGGAACAGCAAAACAAGTGTCTCACTTACTAAAACTATGATAGTTCTCACTTACTAAAACTATGATAGTTAGTAATGTCAAGACGTTGCCCTCTTTGGGTATAGCGAGCACCATCCCCTTCTCTCTGCACCATCCCCCTCTTTCTCTCGCTTCTACACCCAGGCTGCTGTTAGGCAGGTCATAAATCCTGGAGGAGCTTCTTCCTCATGGCCAGACAGTATAGAGAGTGAGTTTTCATAGAGAGAACAAAGGAACTTCTTCCACCTCGCAGAACTTGAGAACTGAACAAAATTCATGTTCTGGAGAATGTATAAACTGTCGGCGAAGCAGCCAGCTGGTCTGTTTGGTACAATTTTGTGAAACTCATGAGAGAGAATACAGCCACATTACCATAACCCTGTTTATACAAGAGTCTCAGTTGTGAGGCATGCATCTAATTGTTGTATAAAATGAATGAGTAAAAATGAAACTATTTGTGAAATTATGTAATGTGATTTTAACTTGTTATGGCTGCAATCCCAATACCGGGATCGATATGACAACTACCAGTGAAAATAGAGGGCGCCAAATTCAAACCACAGAAATCTCATAATTACATTCCTAAAACATACATGTGTCTTATATCATTTTAAAGCTATTCTCGTTGCTAATTCCACCAAAGTGTCCGATTTCAAATAGGCTTTTCAGCGAAAGCACTACAAACGATTATGTTAGGTCTCCACCAAACCACAACAAGCAGACATTTTCCAGCGAAATATAGCATTCACAAAAAACAGAAATAAAGATAAAATTAATCACTAACCTTGAATTATCTTCATCAGATGACACTCATAGGACTTCATATTACACAATACATGCATGTTTTGTTTGATAAAGTTCATATTTATATAAAAAAATCAGAGTTTACATTGGCTATTTAGATTCACTAGTTCCAAAAACATCAAGTGATTTTGCATTGCCACATCGTTTCAACAGAAATACTCATCATAAATGGAGATGATAATACAAGTTAAACACATGGAATTATAGATATACCTCTCCTTAATGCAACCGCTGTGACAGATTTCAAAAATAGTTTACGGAAAAGCAACACATGCAATAATCTGAGACGGCGCACAGAACAGAAGCCAAATTAGCCGCCATGTTGGAGTCAACAGAAACCAGAAAATACATAATAAATGTTTCCTTACCTTTGATGAACTTCATCAGAATGCAGTCCTAGGAATCCCAGGTCCACAATAAATGCTTGATTTGTTCGAAAATGTCAGTTATTTATGTCCAATTAGCTACTTTGGTTAGCGCGTTTGGTAAACAATTCCAAAGTCACAAACCACGTCCACTATAACGTGACACAATGCCCAAAAGTTCTGTAAAAGTCAGTAGAAACATGTCAAACATTGTACTGAATCAATCCTTAGAATGTTGTTTACATATATCTTGAATAACGTTCCAATCGGAGAATTAGAATGACTTCAAATGAGCGGTGGAACGCAGGTGCTTCCGCTGTGAACACGCATAGTGAATGCATGGTCAACTCGTGGCAGTGGTGACTATTTCCTGTGTCATTCGACCCCCCTTCACATTAGAATCATCAGACAAAGTTCTATTGACTGTTGACATCTAGTGGAAGGCGTAGGAATTGAAAACTCATCCATATCTCGCTGTAATTTCAATGAGAGCTTGGTTGAAGATCTGCCACCCCCAGAAGAAGAAAAAAAAACAGGAAGTGGAATTTCTCAGGTTTTTGCCTGCTATATGAGTTCTGTTATACTCACAGACATAATTCAAAACATTTTAGAAACATCAGTGTTTTCTATCCAACTAGGCTACCCTGGGCAGCAGGGTAGCCTAGTGGTTAGAGCGTTGGACTAGTAACTGAAAGGTTGCAAGTTCTAATCCCCGAGCTGACAAGGTAAAAATCTGTCATTCTGCCCCTGAACAGGCAGTTAACCCAGTGTTCCTAGGCCGTCATTGAAAATAATAACTCATAACTGACTTGCCTAGTAAAGTCAAATGTTATTTTTTTATTTTTTTTAATTAATAATAATATGCATATATTAGCAACTGAGACTGAGGAGCTGGCCATTTACAATGGGTACCTTTTCATCCAAGCTACTCAATACTGCCACTGCAGCCATAAACGTTAAACTGTTTAATGAAGGAAACTCCAATTCCCTTTGGAGTTTATCTAAATCATAGGCCCGCACCATGAGCACAGACATTGATCTGGCGTCATGGGACAGCCCCTTTCTGCTCTTCCGAATATTACACCCACCTTGGGAATTTATCTTCAGACCATGCTTCTCCCAATTACGAGAGGGCTAAGGTTTGAGTTGAGACCAAGCTTACTTCAATTACAAGAGGGCTAAGGTTTGAGCCCATTGCTGAATTCTTAACCATACCATGTGGTTAAACTCTGAGACTATCGAACCGACAGAATAAGAACAAATCTTTGATTCTAATTACTAATCTGCAGCTAGGAATTCGGTATCTTTGAACGTGAACACAGACAACAGCCAAAACATCTATTCTATAACAACATTGCTAGAGAGAGAGAGGGCGGACAAACTCTCCAACAGAAACAAACTTTCCAACAGAGATCACAATGACACACATCCTCTATAATTTCCTTGTAACTATATCTACTGTTTGTTTGTGCATTTCTGTGATTGTTTAATTAGTTAATAAATAAATGATTTAAGACAATTGATGTATGGATGACTCATAGTGAAGACTGGGTTCGTGCAGAACAATTTACGACGTTTGGAATGAGACTAACGTGAGGTAAAGAATAATTCATTAATTAGAAGATTGATCAGATATTAAAATATCTGAAAGTTATATTAGGAAAATTATAATTTTGTAATCTGAATATTTTCCTTGGTCCCCCGACTTCCTAGGTAATTACAGTTACATGATTAAGTTAGTTTAATCACGTAATAATAATTACATAGAATTTTTGATAAAAATAAGTCTTCAATTTAATGATGCCAAAGACACGACAGTAAAGATCCTTGATATGCAAGATCACAGTGTGTCTAGTCCTGAACTCTCCCCGTCTCTCTGTTTCAGAGTCTCTAGTTGAGGGGAGCTGCTCCCAGAGTTTGGACCGGCAGGGCATGACTGTACCAACCGTTGCTATCCAACTTGCTGCATATGATCCCCCGGCACCTGGAGTGTAGCCAACCAGTCCAGAGAAACTCTCCAGTCTGGCCCGGAACACAGAGTTGTTGTTCCAGCGCCCTGCCACCAGATGGGGCAGGCATGTTAAGAACTCAGGATGGGGAGGAGGGAAGAGGGACTCAATGATAACATTGCCAATGGATAAGGTCACCTGACCTAGATTGGGTTGAGAGTAGAGGATGAGCTGAGAGAGGAGAGGAGAAGAGAGGAAAGGAGAGCTGAATGAGCGATGTCATACATACCCAGCGTATGTCTGGGTGATATTTTTTGGGGAGTGGGACAGAGCTTGGACAGTGTATTTACTGTGTATTTACTCACACTACTCAAAAATGTCTCTGCTTTTTAAAATATCTGTATTTCTGTACATGTTTTTTTATAGTCATTATCCTTCCCCCTTAACAACATATAGAGGATTGATCCCCTGATGTTACCTGCATGATCAGAGGACAGGCAGACTAGATTAGATTAGACAGGTCCTCATGCATGTTGACTGGCACAGGTGTTTTTATAACATGAGGAGTCTACTGCAGAACTATGTGTGTGTGGTACCACCCATTGTGGAAAGTTTCTATACAGCAGATATTGTAGCTAATACCTAGCGAGAGATGGACTTACATGCAGAGCCGTTCCTTGAAAAACGAATAGTCTCAGTTAACCCACACAGGTCTCAGTTAACTCAGTTTTACTCCTTGATTAAACCACATTCTAACCTGAAAGGGCAATATGATTCTGTTGATAAATTCTATTTTCAGGGAGAGTTTCAGCCTGGCTTTGAACTGGTCAAAAGTTAATCCATTTAAGTTATTAAGACCATGGCGGATGTAATGAGCTCAGACCTCTTGCTTAAGAGCAGGAAATAGATGTGTGCGAATACAAAGCTAAATGTACGTATGTATTCACAGTGTAAATACAACCAACTAACATTGCCCTTTGGATCAGCCTTCCATGGATCTTTTCTTCATTCTTATTGGGGTTGACTTTTCAAGTCATTGCATGTGTACTGTGGTGGTTAATTTCCTTACTATCAAATGAGGAGAGACAAACTTATCACACAAATCAGAGTTATACTTAAACTAAATCTTTAATCACTTATTAATAAGTGAACAGGTCAATACAACGCACACATATAAAGTGAATCGATTGAGTGCTCTACGATAATGATGGCTGGTCGACCATTCACGCTCAGATGATTCGTTGAGAGCACCGAGACAAAAGTACAAAGGTCTTTTATAGACAAAATACATCTCTTTCGACCTACATGACGAACAACAGATATATAGAATGGGTCACAAGGTTAAGATTTGTATGAAAGATACCTATAATACATAGCAGACAGTATCTGCTGTGTCAACAGTTTTCATTGTGTAGAGACCAGTGTCTGGCCCTCCGACTCCAAACTGGGACCATCTCTCCCTGGTACGGTATAGAACAGAAACATTAACTCATGCTCTGGAATGCTCTTTCGGTTTTATCACCCAAAAGACATCATAAATCTCCTGTCAGTGTTATCTCCTAGAGGCCCATCCTCAGTAGAACACACACACAATAGTTAAGAATACTCTATTCTGTTGCATAAAACAACCACTTGAGGCAATAAAAGTATTATAACATAATCTTGCAATTTTCCACGATAGTACAGAGGGAACTTAGTCCAAATGTCTCGTCTCACTTCATCACTTCACATCACTCACTTTATACTTTTCATAACCTATGGCACATAGAAAAGTGGGATGTTATGTTTTTCACTCGACTACTCTTTTTTTTCTCTTTTTTTTAAAGGTTTTTGCACCACCCTATTTTTATTATTATTCCATTTAAATGTCCATCATTTTAATGTACGAGAAATAGCTTGACCTGGCAAACTTTGGGGTCTAATATGTTGAGATAAGTGGCCGATGAAAAGTCTGGCATGGATGTATACCCTAACCTGTGATCTGTGGAAGAGGCGATATTTAGTGAGAAATCTTCAGCTGTAACCCATTCGGCTGAGGTTTTCAGCCCTCCATCAAAATATTACAAGTCATATGAGCAAAAAATAACAACTTTTGGGGTCAAAGATGTTGAGAAAAGCGCCACTGCAGAGTCTGACATGAAATAACATGCCTAAACCTAACCTGTGAAAAATATCCTACCCAATTCAGTAGTGGTCTTCATTGAGGTGCACAGCTATAGCTGAAGTCTGAAGTTTACATACACCTTAGCCAAATACATTTAAATTCAGTTTTTCACAGTTTTTCACCTGACAGTTAATCCTATAGTAAAAAGTCCATGTCTTAGGTCAGTTAGGAGCACCACTTTATTTTAAGAATGTGAAATGTCAGAATAATTAGTAGAGAGAATGATTTATTTCAGCTTTTATTTATTTCATCACATTCCCAGTGGGTCAGAAGTTTACTTACACTCAATTAGTATTTGGTAGTGTAACCGATGTGAAATGGCTAGCTAGTTAGCGGGATGCCCGCTAATAGAGTTTCAATCGGTGACGTCACTCACTCTCAGACGTTGAAGTAGTTGTTCCCCTTGCTCTGCAAGGGCTGCAGCTTTTGTGGAGCGATGGGTAACTATGTTTTCTGGGAGACAGTTGTTGATGTGTGCAGAGGGTCCCTGGTTCGAGCCCAGGTAAGGGAGAGGAGAGGGACTGTAGCTATACTCTTACAGTAGCATTGTCTTTAAATTGTTTAACTTGGGTCAAACGTTTCGGGTAGCCTTCCACAACCTTCCCACAATAATGAGGTCAGGGCTTTGTGATGGCCGCTCCAATACCTTGACTTTGTTGTCCTTAAGCCATTTTGCCACAACTTTGGAAGTATGCTTGGGGTCATTGTCCATTTGGAAGACCCATTTGCGACCAAGCTTTAACATCAACTGATGTCTTGAGATGTTGCTTCAATATATCCAAATAATTTCACTTCCTCATGATGCCATGTATTTTGTGAAGTGCACCAGTCCCTCCTGCAGCAAAGCACCCCCACAACATGATGCTGCCACCCCCGTGCTTCGTGGTTGGGATGGTGTTCTTCAGCTTGCAAGCCCCCCCCTTTTCCCTCCAAACATAACGTTGGTCATTATTGCCAAACAGTTCTATTTTTGTTTCATTAGACCAGAGGACATTTCTCCAAAAAAGTATGATCTTTGTCCCCATGTGCAGTTGCAAACCGTAGTCTGGCTTTTTATGTCGGTTTTGGAGCAGTGGCTTTTTCCTTGCTGAGCGGCCTTTCAGGTTATGTCAATATAGGACTTGTTTTACTGTGGCTATAGATACTTTTGTACCCGTTTCCTCCAGCATCTTCACAAGGTCCTTTGCTGTTGTTCTGGGATTGATTTGCACTTTCGCACCAAAGTACGTTCATCTCTACGAGACAGAACGAGTCTCCTTCCTGAGCGGTATGACGGTTGCGTGGTCCCATGGTGTTTATACTTGCATACTATTGTTTGTACAGATGAATGTATGTCACGTTCTGACCTTAGTTCCTTTGTTATGTATTTGTTTTAGTATGGTCAGGGCATGAGTTGAGTGGGTTATCTATGTTCGTTTTTCTATAATTTGGGATTTCTATGTTCGGCCTAGTATGGTTCTCAATCAGAGGCAGCTGTCAATCGTTGTCCCTGATTGAGAAGCATACTTAGGTAGCCTGGTTTCACTTTTGAGTTGTGGGTGTTTGTCTTCGGTGTCAGTGTTTGTTACCACACGGGACTGTTTTGTTTATTCACGTTTATTGTTTTGTTCCAGTGTTCTGTTGTGTTTGATTAAACATTATGGACACTTACCACGCTGCACATTGGTCCTCCGATCCTTCTGGCTACTCCTCCTCAGAAGAGGAGGACAAGATCCGTTACAACGTGGTACCTTCAGGCGTTTTAGAAATTGCTCCCAAGGATGAACCAGACATGTGGAGGTTTACAATTGTTTTTCTGAGGTCTTGGCTGATTTCTTTTGATTTTCCCATGACGTTTGAAGGTATACCTTGAAATACATCCACAGGTATACCTCCAATTGACTCAAATTATGTCAATTAGCCTATCAGAAGCTTCTAAAGCCATGACATACTTTTGGGGAATTATCCAAGCTGTTTAAAGGCAGTCAACTTAATGCATGTAAACCTCCGACCCATTGGAATTGTGATTAGTAAAAAAAAAATGTTGGAAAAATTACTTGTGTCATGCACAAAGTAAATGTCTTAACCGACTTGCCAAAACTATATTTTGTTAACAAGAAATGTGTGGAGTGGTTGAAAAACAAGTTTTAATGACTCCAACCTAAGTGTATGTAAACTTCCAACTTCAACTGTGCATGTTTCTGTTCATCATGACTGGGAAAGGCATAGAAGATCCTACATCCATCTTATTAGATCAGAACAGTATGGATCAACAGTGATTCATATTTCTGGTTTACACCCCAAAATATGTTTTGGTTTCTTCCTAGGTTTCAGCCTTTCTAGGGAGTTTTTCCTAGCCACCGTGCTCCTACATATGCATTGCTTTGCTTGCATATGCATTGCTTGCTGTTTGGGGTTTTAGTCTGGGTTTCTGTATAGCACTTTGTGACATCGGCTGATGTAAAAAGGGCTTTATAAATACATTGAATTGATTATAAATAAATTTGATTAGGGAGTCACATGATGACATGATAACCTATGAATAAACCTGCTATTCAACATGTTTGACTTACAGTATTCTTGGCTTGGAGTTTTGCATTGGCATTCTGGCTGCTGTGGTAATGGCAGTAATACTGGAGGAGGTCCTTGGTAAGGATATAGTGTTAATATGTTGTCAGGCCTTATCTATTCAGATTCGCCAATGTCCCCCATTCTGAGAATATTGAGACACCAACGAAAAGTGAGGTTGAACCTCACAAGGCAATCGGTCTATGAAGGAACAATATATTTTTCTCATGCTATTTTGTTATCAAGGATTCAACAGTCTTAGTCAAGGGTTTAATAAAATTGCTTTTATTTAATCGGTTACTTTTTCATACAGTATATTAACTGTTCTCACATACACATTACGCACGCACACACACATACTTGTTTATATGGTTTATGAGGTCAATCAGTTTATAACATGGTTTTTGGGGACCCACCTTTCCCATGGTCCTATCAATGTAATGTGATTTTATATGTAGAAGACATCTCTGACTTCAGATTTGTTGATAGGATCATATTGAAATAACATGCCTGTAAACACATACACACACCAGTGGAGACTGCTGAGGGAAGGACAGCTCATAATAATGGCTGGAACAGAGCGACTGGAAAGCCATCAAACAAATGGAAACCAGGTGTTAGATGTACTTGATACCATTCTACTGATTCCGCTCGTCATTACCACGAGCCTGTCCTCCCCAATGAAGGTGCCACCAACACTTGATTTGATATCATTCTCCTAACTCCTACTCTTGAGGAGTGCTGGATGGAGGCCAACTTCAACCTGAAAAACACATATTGTCCACATACCTTCTCAGGTTGTACAATGCATTTAACACATTTGTCTGGAATAAAATATTTACACAACCGTTGTGTCAAATGCTTTGTATATCAGTTGTACAACCTGAGCATGTACACGGACATCAAGGGAAGAAAAGACATTAAGTATTCAAGCTGTAATTTCAATACGCTGGAGATTTGTAAAGTCATGTATTGGTTGGTGGTGAGATATGACTTACTTATCTTTTAGCTCCTAGTGGAGCATAGGGCCTCACTAGCATTTAGGGTTCAGCCAACAAGGTCATGGAGACATGTGATGCATGCTGCCCTACCACCACTGCGGACAGTCAGGTCCAATTATTGGCACCCTTGATAAAGATGTGCTCAACAGCATCATGAACTTTACCTAGCACCAGGACATTTTAGCCAAAAACCTAGTTGCCTCTGCCAGGAGGCTGACACCTGGCCGCAAGTGGATCTTCCAGCAAGAAAATAACCCCAAGCCCACATCAATATCCACAAAGAAATTGTTAATTGACCACAAAATCAATATGTTGCAAAGGCCATCTCAGTCTCCAGACTTGAACCCCATTGAAAACCTGTGGTTTGAAGTGAAGAGGGCAGTCCATAAGCACAAACGAAGGGCATCAAGGATCTGTAAAGATTCTGTATGGAGGAATGGTCTAAGATCCCTCCCAATTTGTTCTCCAAAGGCTCAGTTCCGTTAGCGTCGCAAAGTGAGGTATTGAAAAAGGGTGCCTGGTTAAACAAAATATTTTTCTCTAAGCAATTGTATTAATATAAAATAATATAATTTCCCCCATACTTTGGAGCATAAGTATACTACTTGTATTATTTATTTTATACAGTATGTTTTGCTCATCATTCATTTTGAACCTGACTGCAAGTCCAGCTCCAGTAGGGTTACATTTGTTATGTGCCTGGGGTGTGGATGAACTCTATAGAGATTGTTGAGCTTGGATGAGGCAATCATAGCAGATAAGCACCGTCTTTTCTGGTTGCAGAAAACCCTTATCAGGTCGCTCTTCCTCTTGCAAGAATTCTGTACCTGGTGAGATGGTTTGGGGTAGAAAGCAAAATCATAACATTTTGCAAAAAAGGTTGTGGAATGAGAACAGCTCAACAAGCCCAGGGGCATCCAAAAGAAATGTTGTAGTATTTTGTCCATTATTACACCATAAACCCCCAACAATGAACATGCCTTAATTTGGAGAAAAAAAATAAATTTGTGAATGCTATTCCTTTCTATATGACCAAAAAGGGTCACATTTTTACTTCAAAGACCCTGTTTATCATGAACAATGTCTGGATTAACAAAACATGAACAGATAGAACATTGTGGGAAGAAAAACTGCAAAACAAAGTAAGTTCACATAGAAAGAAAAACACATTTATTATAGGAAATATTTGGTTTAAAAGTATGCCATTTGGGCAAATCATTAACACGTTACGTAGACTTGATTACTAAAATATCTGCGAAGCTAAGTGGCATTCACAAGAGGTGAATGGCCATACCTCTCCTCACTCTCCCTGCACCATGCAGTTATCTAGGTAACACACAGTACGTGGCACCGCTCAGTGAACCACATGATATCCTGTCCTTTTATTGATATGATCTAAATACACTGATCTAATCATCCCCAGCTTACAATTGGCTCATTCATCCTCATTCATCCCCCCTCCTCTCCCCTGTAACTATTCCCCAGGTTGTTGCTGTACATGAGAATGTGTTCTCAGTCAACTTACCTGGTAAAATAAGGGTTAAATAAAAATAAATAAATATAAAGTCACAAATATAGGCTATATTCTATTTGAACACACTACATTGCCAATAGTATATGGACATTGTCATACTGGAACAGGAAAGGGCCTTCCCCAAACTGTTGCCACAAAGTTGGAAGCTCAGAATCATCTAGAATGTTTGTATGCTGTAGCGTTAAGATTTCCCTTCACTGGAACTAGGGGGCCTAGCCCAAACCATGAAAAACAGCCCCAGACCACTATTCCTCCTCCACCAAACTTTACAGTTGGCACTATGCATTCGGGCCAGTAGCGTATTCCTGGCATCCGCCAAACCCAGATTTGTCCGTTGGACTGCCAGATGGTGAAGCGTAATTCATCACTCCAGAGAAAGCGTTTCCAATGCACCAGAGTTTGGAACTTGGTAGTGTTGCAACCGAGGACAGATGATTTTTACATGCTACGCACTTCAGCTGTCTCGTTCTGTGGGCTTGTGTGGCCTACCACTTCGCGGCTGAGCTGTTGGTGCTCCTAGACTTTCCCACTGCATAATAACTGCACTTACAGTGGCCGGGGCAGCTCTAACAGGGTAAAAATTTGACAAACTGACTTGGTGCTACATTGAAAGTCACTGAGCTCTTCAGTAAGGCCATTCTACTGTCAATGTTTGTCTATGGAGATTGCATGGCGGTGTGCTAGATTTTATACACCTGTCAGCAACGGGTGTGGCTGAAATAGCGGAATCCGAATAGTTATGAATATATAGTGTATGTTCCTTTTTATTATATTTTTATCATGCATATCAGAGTTCAATTGTCTTCTGCCATGTGAATGAATTAAATGAATTTGTACTGAAAAATAAGGACAAAGCACTCGTCATGTCTAATAGATATGTCACGGTGTAATTTTAGCCATGAATTTGCCACAAGCCACAGCATCCTGATAAGTTTTGTAGATTGCTTGTCATCCGCACTCCGTATGTGGCTGACAAGGCTCCTTTGCTATCACAATATGACAGGGTAAACAACATTAGCAGAATGGCCTTTATCTTCTCCCAATGTATTTACAGCTATCGTACACACAGAAGGAAGGGATAGAAGGAAGAGGCTCAAGAATATACAATCGGCTTGTGAAATTGCCCAGTGTGAAGGCTACTTACTATAAGGCAATGTTGTGCTTTGAATTTGAAGTGGAGATCTAATTGTATTGTGTGAGATTTTGCCACCATTTCAGATTGGTGAAATTGTACTTAACATGCATCTTTCTCTCCACAGCCCTCCTCTCCACAGCCCTCCTCTCCTTGTGCATCCTCTCTCCTTGGCTCCTGAATTAGAGAGAGAAATATGAATAGATACATGCGTAATTGATCAGATACATTATGAAACATATTTACAAAAACATTTGAGGTTTTAATAATTATTAACTCTAACACACACTGAGGAAATAGTCTTAACTTACGATGATGCTGATATTGCCATCTCCTTAAAGCCAAGGCCTTGTGATAGACTAGCATCCTGTGCAGGGGGTGTACTTGTACATCAAGATGCCTCACACTACAGAAACCGGAAATAGGCTCCTGCTCCTATGAGTCGTTCCAGCTCGCACAAGCCAAGGCTTGTGCAAGGCTACTTTACTTTAAAGCCAAGGTAACGTATGACCTGCCCTGTGGGTGCTAAGTGATCATCATCCAACCCTGCCTATAATAAGTAGGCCTAGTTAACTTACCATGACTACTCTTATACCTGTAGCTATGTTGTAGAGTAATTATATAGCTTGCCTACCTGCAACAGGACATTAGACACTATTCAACCATGTGGAGTCAAGCCCAGCACTTACAAACCCTCCTTTGTATTAGTCCTCATACTGTTAGCTGGGACAGAAGCCTGCACACCCCGTGGAGTTCCAGGAACAGGGTTGGTGACCAATGCCCTACATGCCATGCCCGGAAAGCCTGATCCCAACTAACCCTTGTATAGGCAGCCCTACTATACCTAATAGCACTGATAGTCTCTTGTTATTGTGGTGTTGGCCATTAGACCACATGAATGCAGTGTTGATCTGGGTCTGGACTCAGAGCCCAGGGTCTTGGTCCATTGGTATTAATCCCTGAAACACAAATAAACCCATAGCCCCTAGAAACTTGTTGTGTACATCTAGAAGTATTGGATATGTGTAAGCAATATGCTGGTAGCTCCATCTTGACCTCTAATAGGCCAGGTGGATTAAGGAAATGTCCTGTTGTGGTGTGTTGTCTTTGTATTTTATATATATATATATTTTACAGAAGCTAGTTAGTAAGTTCTCAAAACGAGCTTGCTGGAGCTCTGATCTTGACACTGCTTATATCTGCAATATACACTGCTCAAAAAAAATAAAGGGAACACTTAAACAACACAATGTAACTCCAAGTCAATCACACTTCTGTGAAATCAAACTGTCCACTTAGGAAGCAACACTGATTGACAATAAATGTCACATGCTGTTGTGCAAATGGAATAGACAACAGGTGGAAATTATAGGCAATTAGCAAGACACCCCCAATAAAGGAGTGGTTCTGCAGGTGGGGACCACAGACCACTTCTCAGTTCCTATGCTTCCTGGCTGATGTTTTGGTCACTTTTGAATGCTGGCGGTGCTTTCACTCTAATGGTAGCATGAGACGGAGTCTACAACCCACACAAGTGGCTCAGGTAGTGCAGCTCATCCAGGATGGCACATCAATGCGAGCTGTGGCAAGAAGGTTTGCTGTGTCTGTCAGCGTAGTGTCCAGAGCATGGAGGCGCTACCAGGAGACAGGCCAGTACATCAGGAGACGTGGAGGAGGCCGTAGGAGGGCAACAACCCAGCAGCAGGACCGCTACCTCTGCCTTTGTGCAAGGAGGAGCAGGAGGAGCACTGCCAGAGCCCTGCAAAATGACCTCCAGCAGGCCACAAATGTGCATGTGTCTGCTCAAACGGTCAGAAACAGACTCCATGAGGGTGGTATGAGGGCCCGACGTCCACAGGTGGGGGTTGTGCTTACAGCCCAACACCGTGCAGGACGTTTTTCATTTGCCAGAGAACACCAAGATTGGCAAATTCGCCACTGGCGCCCTGTGCTCTTCACAGATGAAAGCAGGTTCACACTGAGCACATGTGACAGACGTGACAGTCTGGAGACGCCGTGGAGAACGTTCTGCTGCCTGCAACATCATCCAGCATGACCGGTTTGGCGGTGGGTCAATCATGATGTGGGGTGGCATTTCTTTGGGGGGCCACACAGCCCTCCATGCGCTCGCCAGAGGTAGCCTGACTGCCATTAGGTACCGAGATGAGATCCTCAGACCCCTTGTGAGACCATATGCTGTTGCGGTTGGCCCTGGGTTCTTCCTAATGCAAGACAATGCTAGACCTCATGTGGCTGGAGTGTGTCAGCAGTTCCTGCAAGAGGAAGGCATTGATGCTATGGACTGCCCGTCCATTCCCCACACCTGAATCCAATTGAGCACATCTGGGACATCATGTCTCGCTCCATCCACCAACGCCACGTTGCACCACAGACTGTCCAGGAGTTGGCGGATGCTTTAGTCCAGGTCTGGGAGGAGATCCCTCAGGAGACCATCCGCCACCTCATCAGGAGCATGCCTAGGCATTGTAGGGAGGTCATACAGGCACGTGGAGGCCTCACACACTACTGAGCCTCATTTTGACTTGTTTAAGGACATTACATCAAAGTTGGATCAGCCTGTAGTGTGGTTTTCCACTTTAATTTTGAGTGGGACTCCAAATCCAGGCCTCCATGGATTGATACATTTTTCCATTGATAATTTTTGTGTGATTTTTTTGTCAGCACATTCAACTATGTAAAGAATAAAGTATTTAATAAGAATATTTCATTCATTCAGATCTAGGATGTGTTATTTTAGTGTTCTCTTTATTTTTTTGAGCAGTGTAGTTACAGGCAGGTAGCTAGGTATACGTGCAGGTGAATGTAATATAAAACCACTTCTAACACTCTTTGCCCAGTTTATTAACACCGTAAATACTCATCACCCATCTAGCTACAGCAGCTAGCTATTTGCAGCTAAACAATCACAGCTGACTTTGTGAATATAACTGGTGTGCATCACATTCAGGTTTACTTTGTTATAAAATAAAAAATAAAAAATGAAATATTTGTGTTGCTAAGTAGCTACATTATCTAGCTATATATCTGTCTGTACTCATTGTTGATGATCCATTAACCTCATCCTTGTGTCTTCTGTTAAGGTCCAAACACGTAAAAGACACACCCTATCCCCTCAAATTAGTTTCATGACGTTTGACGAGAATACACTTGCAGGGCAAGAGGCAAGGGAGGATATTGTACCCCCTAGCTCGATTGTACATTGTATATAATCTATATATACTTGTGTTCCCTCATGTACTTTCTGTATTGATTTGTTGTTTAAAAAAAAAATTGGCCACCCTTGACTGGAAATTCGTCACACGATAATTATGTTTTCAGCCACGGGTAGCTTGTGGGTGCTTTATATTCGCTACAGTCAATTATGAGTGCACACCTACTTATATTAAATATATAATTATTAATATACGCCAATTGTATGATAGCTAGCAAATTAATTCGCTAACTAACGTTAGCCTACCTAGCTGGAACATCTGAAGGACCTTTTTTTTAATTTCTACAAATTCCAAAAGATAACCAAACAAAAACATATTTACGAGACATATTTGTGCATTAGTAGCACAAATTCGAACTTATTTGCATTCGTTTTAATTACACTTGTATAAATGATGTTCACTTCAGGGCCTGAAACTCCCCACAATTCATATAACTTCTACATGATGTTGTTTTTAAGTTTTCGCGGACTTTTCTTAGCGGATGAGCGGTCGTCGCGAATTGTATTATGGGGAGTTTCAGGCCCTGAAGTGAACATAATTGTACACTCGCAAAGCCGAATGAAAACGAGGGCTGAGGGGATTGCTACGGGGATTCTCTCAATGGTATAAAGCGAGGTTGTGTATTTTAAGTGTTTGGACCGTACTTTTAATCTACTGTACAGGGTTATCTTCACGGCTAAATCGCAAACTAGATTCAAAAAACCTAAACAAATCCGGACCAATTAAATATAACCGAAGATTTGTATAACTAACCCAAGATAGACCACTGCCCTTCGTTTCAAATGGAAGCAAATTAATCATAGTGGACAGAACAAGCAAGGAGGTGGGTAGAGACCGTCACGCCTATTGGTGCGTTATAGCATATATTTGCATTTTTCCTATAGGGATCGCCTACTCTGAAGTAAATTCGCCCTTGCATTTAAAAAAAAAACTTTGGCAAATGGTAAAGTCTATAAAAATGTATCCACTCTGTTCGTAACAGATTCGAGTTTTAGAAACGAAACTCTATTTTGATCAAGTGTTTTATCGATGAGAAAATTAGCAGAATGTTGGCCAAAATCCATCTCGCTGCATCTTCTCCCACTGCCGGCACTGGGCTTCCTCTCACCACCATATTTGATAGTGAATTGAAACGCCAACCGGATGCTTCACATTTATACATCCGATGAAATATCTGTCTCATTGTTCTATCTGTGCTAGAGCTACTTAGTTCGGACTTCACATACACATGTCCATATATGGCAAAGCGTTGGCAGCCTGGATTTCTTATCCAGTGATATCCCTGGAACAGGGACCCGCGTTACACCTCCAGAATGTTGCAGACTATTTGTCAGATAAAGGAGAGCTGGAAGGTATGTGGCTATATTGCTCAGTTGTTACCACAGCGCTAATGAAGGCCAGGAGTGGAAAGATTCTGTCGGATTCCAAAACAAACCACAGGGAAGCCAGGGCATTGCCATATGTCATGTTGGTGAATATCTGTGTAGGCACACTGATGATTCCAAATCAAAATTCCAGGTCACACAGCAACATATTTGAGGGCATATGCGACCGAAATGGTGGTACATTAGAGCCATGCTGCTACCACTTGTTGAATAGCTCAGCCCAAGGACTTTATTCTGATAGGATGGGAACAATGGTATTTTGTCAAGGTCAGACAGTTTTAGAACAACACACTTTATTTATTTACAGAATGTAAACAAACATGAAATACAACAGAGTTCCATTAGTCTCTTCTCTATACCGTGGCAGGGAGGAATGACTCCATTACAGTGTGCTGTAGGAGAATAGTTTGAAAATCAAATGGGGTTTCCTGCAGATGAGTGAATAAATTGTAGTAGAGTGTTCAAACCTGACATACAAAGACGTGGTCAGTTCACCGTAGCCGATCATTTTCAACCAATACATTTATGTTTTTGTATCATCATGTGGGAGACACATAGAAAATGCAAGGGCTTTCAAAAACTAGTGTTGTATTCTGTTCCCTCTCAGGGCCTGTGTTTGCCATAAATATGGTTTATTTCTCAGTGACAACAATACAAGATGAAAGAGTATGAACACAGAAATATGAATACAGGACAAATGTCGGTTGCATTATGATGAGCGTTAGTCCTAAGGGAGGAAAGAAAAATATTCTGAAATGGAAAAGCTTCATATAACTATCTCTGTACCATATCTTGATTCAACAGGCAGTCCATCAAACATTATCTCAATAAAACTGTAGGCAACATTTCAGCATAAATAATGAATAAATTAACATACAAGAAGGCGGTTGAAAATAATTTGTATCAACAATAATCTGAAGCCATGTTCCATTCTGGTCCATTCACATTAAATTTGGTCATCTGGGTGATCATTGACCAAACTGTCCAATTCTTTCACACAGTACCAAAACGTATTATGTACTCCCAATACAGTTTTATGAATATTACGTATAACAATAGATACACTTTCTGTACATCTGCCTCACACAAATTTGGCCATGAAAAGCTGCTTCTCTATGAGCTTGCAAAGTGTGTGTAATGCAAGGTGACAGTGCTTAAGAGAACAGGTGGCGCTCTCTAGTGGTTACTTGTCCCATAGTACTTTGGGCATAAAGTACATCTGAACTTGAGATGGAAAAGGATGATTATAGCATTGGGGAAAGATGAAATTCTGGTCATGATCACTTAAAATAAAAAAGTATTTTGATACCTTCAGAGCAGCAGCTTGAAAAGACTAATGCTAACGAAACATGTCCATGTACAGTAGCTAAGAAGGTGTCGGTATTTTATGTTACAGGTTCAAGTGTGATAACTCAATGCCATGGCAAGGGCTCAGTGTTAGGACAGACTGACAGTGACATTGTCCTTGCTTTTCTCCATGTTAGAGTCTTTGTCTGTGGGGGCAGATGCTGTTGTTCCTCTGGGAGAAGTTTGACCACTGTTGGACTGTCCGGAGGCTTTGTTTGAGCCATCTGCCGTGGACCCTGACTCAGGCTCTTGCTGTGAGGCTGTCGCTACAAATGGAGAACAGAATATATAACTATGCAGTTGTAAGACAATTAGTACCTGTATTCAGATGGAATCAATGTTCTTTAACTAGTATAAATCCAGCTTTGAATATGGCTGGTGTGTGTTACCTGATTGTGTGCAGGACTTCATGTGTTCTGGCCAGTGGGCTTGCTGGCAGGGGTAGTCACAGTAGCTGGTGTTCCAGCAGCAGTAGAAGATGGCCTCCTTCCTGCAGTTGGCACACCACTGTTTCTTTTTGGTCTCATCCACCACCTGCTGTTTCTCCACTTCTGTCTGCTTCTTTACCTCCGCCATCAGACGCTCCCTCTCCTGCTCCAGACTCTGCCTCATCTCAGCCATGGTTAACTCTGCACATGTACACACAGCAGACAATAACATAACCTTTTCTAGAGAATAATGTGATTAATTATCCTCAGTCAATGACATCCATTGTTATAGACGGGTTGGCTGACAACCTCGTGAAAATCGCAGTTGTGGAAAAAGTACCCAACTGTCATACTTGAGTAAAAGTAAAGATACCTTAATAGAAAATGACTCAAGTAAAAGTGAGTCACCCAGTAAAATACTACTTGAGTAAAAGTATTTGGTTTTAAATATACATAAGTATCAAAAGTCAATGTAATTGCTAAAATATACTTACAGTTGAAGTCAGAAGTTTACACACACCTTAGCCAAATACATTTAAACTCAGTTTTTCACAATTCTTGATATGTAATCTTAGTAAAAATTTCCTGTCTTAGGTCAGTTAGGATCACCACTTTATTTTAAGAATGTAAAATGTCAGAATAATAGTAGAGAGTGATTTATTTCAGCTTTTATTTCTTTCATCACATTACCAGTGGGTCAGAAGTTTACATACACTCAATAAATATTTGGTATCATTGCCTTAAAATTGTTTAACTTGAATCAAATGTTTCGTGTAGCCTTCCACAAGCTTCCCACAATAAGTTGGGTGAATGTTGGCCCATTCCTCCTGAAAGAGCTAGTGTAACTTGAGTCAGGTTTGGCGGCCTCCTTGCTCGCACAGGCTTTTTTTTAGTTCTGCCCACAAATGTTCTATATGATTGAGGTCAGGGCGTTGTGATGACCATTCCAATACCTTGAGTTTGTTGTCCTTAAGCCATTTTGCCTCAACTTTGGAAGTATGCTTGGGGTCATTGTCCATTTGGAAGACCCATTTGTGACCAAGCTTTAACTTCCTGATTGATGTCTTGTGATGTTGCTTTAATATATATATATCCACATAATTTTCCTTCCTCGTGATGCCATCTATTTTGTGAAGTGCAGCAAAGCACTCCCACATTATGATGCTGCCACCCCCATGCTTGACGGTTGGGATGGTGTTCTTCGGCTTGCAAGCCTCCCCTTTTTTCCTCCAAACACAACGATGGTCATTATGGCCAAACAATTCTATTTTTGTTTCATCAGACCAGAGGACATTTCTTCAAAAAGTACGATCTTTGTCCCCGTGTGCAGTTGCAAACCGTAGTCTGGCTTTTTTATGGCGGTTTTGGAGCAGTGGCTTCTTCCTTGTTGAGCGGCCTTTCAGGTTATGTCGATATAGGACTCGTTTTACTGTGGATATAGATACTTTTGTACCTGTTTCCTCCAGCATCTTCACAAGTCCCTTTGCTGTTGTTCTGGGATTGATTTGCACTTTTCGCACCAAAGTACGCACCAAAGTACAAAGTACGTTCACCAAAGTACGTTCTCTAGGAGACAGAACGCGTCTCCTTCCTCAGCAGTATGACGGCTGCGTGGTCCCATGGTATTTATACTTGTGGACTATTGTTTGTACAGATTAACATGGTACCTTCAGGCGTTTGGAAATTCAACCAGACTTGTGGAGGTCTACAATTTTTATTCTGAGGTCTTGGCTGATTTATTTAGATTTTTCCCATGATGTCAAGCAAAGAGACACTGAGTTTGAAGGTAGGCCATAAAATACATCCACAGGTACACCTCCAGTTGACTCAAATTATGTCAATAAGCCTATCAGAAGCTTCCATGACATCATTTTCTGGAATTTTCCAAGCTGTTTAAAGGTACAGTCATCTTAGTGTATGTAAACTTCTGACCCACTGGAATTGTGATACAGTGAATTATAAGTGAAATAATCTGTCTGTAAAAAACTGTTGGAAAATTTACTTGTCATGCACAAAGTAGATGTCCTAACCGACTTGCCAAAACTATAGTTTGTTAACAATACATTTGTGGAGTGGTTGAAAAACAGGTTTTAATGACTCCAACCTAAGTGTATGTAAACTTCCAAATTCAACTGTAAGTATCAAAAGTAAAAGTATGAATCATTTCAAATTCCTTATAATAAGCAAACCAGTAGGCACAATTTTCTTGTTTTTTAAAAATGTACTGCTAGCCAGGGGCACACTCCAACACTCAGACATTATTTACAAACGAAGCATTTGTGTTTAGTGAGTCCACCAGATCAGAGGCAGTAGGAATGACCAGGGATGTTCTCTTGACAAGTGTGTGAACTAGACTGTTCAGCTAAGCCTTCAAAATGTAACGAGTACTTTTGTGTGTCAGGGAAAATGTATAGAGTAGAAAGTACATTATTTTCTTTAGGAATGTAGTTCAGTAAAAGTTGTAAAAAATATAAATAGTAAAGTATAGATACCACAAACAACTATTTAAGTAAAAATACTTTAAAGGACTACTTAAGTACTTTACACCACTGTGAAAATGATGTATGTGCATCATGATTCTGAATGGTCAGATAGCTAGCAACAAGCTGCTGCCATGTGGGGATTTGTAGGTGGCTCGTTTCAGCTCATTGTATCTTGTTATTTGATTCCATGTCTTGTTTTGAGGTGTTATTGGCTGATTTCATGTCAATGTTAATATGGCAACATTTGCTAGCCAGCTAACCAACAACTGTAACAATGCATTTGAGAAACAACAAGTGCTTATTGTGAAATTGCATTTATGATTTCAATAAACATTGTTTGTGTTGTCAATGCTAATATGGCAAAAAAAAAAAAATGCTATCTATCTACAACAATAGCAATGTATTTGAGAGACAAGTGCTTATTGTGCAACTGTATTTATGATTTCAATAAACATTGGAGGTGAATATTGTTTACGTGTTGTCAACAATCTAAGCCAGCCCTGTCTGTTTTTGCCCATAGTTGCGCACACGTCGGTTTTGTTGCTAAATAACCAACCCGTCTATACTGAGAGTCCTTTGACCCAGAATTGTCTGGGTCATCTGCAGTGGAAGCTTGAATAATGAACAGGTCCTTACCTAGATTGTGCTTCATTTCTGACAGCTCCTGTTGATGAAGCCACTGCAGTTTTTCTATTTCAATTCTCAATCGTCTAATCTATGTGGGAGAGACAAGGACATACATTCACTCCCCAGAGTCATACAGCTAACTATTATATGCGGGGTGTTATTCAGCGCCTCTGAGAGCGACCAGCAGATAGATACATACCTCTGCTATTGTGTTCCCTGAAGTGCTTTTGGAAAGCTCTGTGTACAGCTCAGTCATTGTCCCTTTGATTGCATCCACTATCTGAGGAAAAAGGAGAAATGAAGCAAAAATGTCCAATGTACCCAAGAGACCGCTGACTAGTAATAACTTCATTAAATAATAACTCATATTTGATTGGTTGAGAATCTTTATCACACATCCATGCAATCTCCATAGACAAACATTGGCAGTAGAATGGCCTTACTGAAGAACTCAGTGACTGTCAATGTGGCACTGTCATAGGATGCCACCTTTCCAAAAAGTCAGTTTGTCACATTTATGCCCTGTTAGAGCTGCCCCGGTCAACTGTAAGTGTTGTTATTTTGAAATGGAAACGTCTAGGAGCACAAACGACTCCGCACACAAGCCTAAGATCACCATGCTCAATGCCAAGCTTCGGCTGGAGTGGTGTTAAGCTCCCCACCATTGGACTCTGGAGCAGTGGAAATGCATTCTCTGGAGTGATAAATCACGCTTCACCATCTGACAGTCCAACGGACGAATCTGAATTTGGCGGTTGCCAGGAAAACACTACCTGGCCCAATGCATAGTCCCTACTGTAAAGTTTGGTGTAGAAGGAATAATGGTCTGGGGCTATTTTTCACGGTTCGGGCTAGGCCCCTTAGTTCCAGTAAATGGAAATCTTAACGCTACAGCATACAATGATATTCTCGATGATTATGTGCTTCCAACTTCGTGGCAACAGTTTGGGGAAAGCCCTTTCCTGTTTCATTATAACAATGCCCCCCGTGCACAAATCGAGGTCCATACAGAAATGGTTTGTTGATATCGATGTGGAGGAACTTGACTGGCCTGCACAGAGCCCTGACCTCCATTCACCTTTGGGATGAATTGGAACGCCGACTGCGAGCCAGGCCTAATCTCCCAACATCAGTGCCCGATCTCATGAATGCTCGTGGCTGAAGTGAAGCAAGTCCCCGCAGCAATGTTCCAACATCTAGTGGAAAACCTTCCCAGAAGAGTGGAGGCTGTTTATAGCAGCAAAGGGGGGACCAACTTCATATTAATGGAATTAAATGTTTGACGAGCAGGTGTCCACATACTTTTGGTCATGTAGTGCCTGTAAAATTGTCCCCCAAAAGTCTGTATGCTTCAATAAGCTCTGCTCCAAGCCCCAAACTATCGTAACATACTGATAGTGAGTGTAGTGTACATCCTTCAGCTTGTTTACTCTGTGGCCATCAGTCCAAGTCCTGCATACTCACTTTATTAGTGTACTTGGCAATGTCAGCTGCTACGTCTGCTGATGCGGTAGGGATCTGGAAGTCCCCTGCCATGGAGGTTGAGGGGCCACTGCCTACTCCGGGAGCTGCCATCATGGCCACAGAGGCTGGGATACTGGTCACCAGGGTAACAGCCGACGTGGACGTACTGAGTGGGGGGTCTTTCTGCTGGACAGCTACAGTAAACAACAACAATCAAAACTAATCATTGACTTCACAGTCATGGTATTTAGGCCTGCGGTTGCACTCAAATAGTTTTTTAGCTGTCTCCCCTTTTTCTGTAGTGTGCTAATTTAATTATCAACTAATACGGTGGTGTACCTTTGACAGATTGCCTGGTCTGGTACCGTGTGCTTTGGGAAGGTTGCTCTGGCGATAATGATAATGATGATGAAGATGTTGCAGATGCCGGCGTTTGGGGCAATTTTTGTGTCTGTGGCTGGTCAGGTGATGCTGTCTGCAGCTGAGGCGTATCTGGCTGCGGATTCTGCTGCTGCCGCTGCACCTTCTGCATGTGCCACTTCTGGGAGGACGTCTGGAACTTGTTGGTGGGGTTCCACACCACTGCCCGCTGCACCACCGGGACAGTCTCCCTGGGCAGCAGAGGGCGCTGTTTCTTTACTGCTGTGGTGGCGGAGGAGGCTGTGATGGGGGCTGTTGATGTGGCACTGGCCAGGGTGGTCGGGCCAATGGTGGTGGGAGCAGCAGTAGTGAAGGGCACCATGTTTAGAGGGATGGCTAGTGGAGACTGTGATGAATCTTTCACACTGGGGGTTAAGGAAGGGGCTGTGTTGTTTTGAGATGGAGTAAGGGCACTTGACAGGGTGGGGGCTTTACCTAGAATGGAAAGAAATTAATTAATAATAGCAACTATTATTTTTGTCAAATAGTGGTAGAGAATAGGAGGACTCTCACCCTCTGTCTTATTGGTTGGTGGATCTTTGGTGGCGTGTGCATCTTTCCTAGTCCTCTTCCGGTCTCTGCCCCCCTGGTCCTCCCCCAGGTCAATCACCAGCTCCCTCTCAGAGTCGGAGTCATCCACCAGAGAGGTCTGCCTGGCCTCCTGCTTCACCTGGGGCTTCTCTCTGGGGGCTACGGATGCAGGGACTGCTTTGGCTTTCTCTGGGGGCTCTTTGTCTGACGTTACACCCTGCTTCTCTTTTGACAAGGATTCAGAGAGGGTAGATGATACCCCTGTATCTCCCATGGTTGCCGTTGCAGTTGCTGGCCCCTCTGTTTTGCCCTCCTTGTTTTGGATGGGGGGCAGGGGGTCTTTGGGACCCCTCTTGGAAGGGTCCTTCTCACCCTTGTCATTGGCCTCAGTGTGCTGGCCCCCTTTAGGTTTCTGTTCCTCGTCGCTGGCGTACTCACTGTCACTCGAATCTGATTTATCAGAGTCCTCGGAGTCGCTGTGTTCCACTCCCTTATACACGTCCTCAGAGATCTCATCTATACCTGTAAGCAGAGAGGGGAAATTGGGATAAATGTATAACATCAAAGGTTTCAGCAGTGGTTTGCATGGTTGTTTTGATAAAGTTTTTAAAAAAAGTTGAATTATCCAGGTATCTTAATAAGCGGTTATTTTCTAGCGGTGCGGTTAGGTCACTCACCCAGCTGGGCCTTGCAGCTCTTGATGGTTCTGTCCAGGTTGAGCTGGAAGCGGCTCCTGATCTGTCTTTTGGGTGAGGTGAGGACTGGTGGCACCCCCTGCTGTTGCTGCTGCTGCTGCACAGTCTCACTCAACTCCTTTAGGTCCATCTCGGCTTTGCTTCGGTCTGAAAGGCCAGCACAAGAAACCACAAACAATGTTATGAGCTGGTTGAAATCAGCCACAATCACTAGATCATCAAGTAGGACTGCCTCTACATGTGGTTAAGGTTTCTAGGGTTTATGGATATTGTTTTGCTGTCATGAAGTCTTACCCAGGTCAGGTGTGCTAAATAGCTGAAATTTGATGATGATTGAGGTTTTGATGACAGGTGTGTGGCAGCTCACCCAGGTTGAGATTAAGGATGCTCCCTGTGGGTGTTGCTTTCTCCTGCTTGGGAACGAGAGTCAGGGCAGGGCCCTGGGTGTGGAATGGTTTAGGGCTGTCCTTGGCACCAGAGACAGGATCAGGTCGAGTGGAAGCCGGTGATGCTGTGGGGAGAGTTAAGATATACAGTATCTATCAATGTCATGCTCTTCTTTGGATCTGCATTTAAGAGGTAGGTTTTATTAAAATAACTTATGGTAATTGTGCATTGAAGAAGAACTCAACATGCCCTTCGTTTACAGTGCTTGTTTTAAAACAAAAACCAGAGTCTAGGTTGCTGTTACAGTATATTCCATAGTCCCAGGACTCTCCAGACCGTTAGAGAGGCAGTGTGCAGTACCTACCTGTGCAGTCCATGGACTCCTCCCCAGCACTGTAGTGGCTAGCAGGGGCTCTAGCCTGGCCCTTGTCTGGTGTCTCCTGCTCTCCATCAGAGCCTGTGTGACCAGAGGAGTTAGTGCTCATGGGCGAGCGGGGCATATCTGTCAGGGAGATCCTCCGGCCTGTACTCCCTCTAACCCCGCCCATGCCCCCGCCCCCTCCTGACAGCGCGCTCCTGGACAAGGGCATCTTGGGAGATGCAGTCATGTCGAAGTTGAACTTGATCTTTTCATGCTTCTCCGGCCGGACCGAGCCGGATGAGGGGTTGGCGGGGTCCAACAGCATCTGGTACTGGTTGTCAGGGGTATAGGGCGTCCTGAAGGAGGCGTAGGTGAACACTCCAAACTTCTTCCTCATGTTCTCCACGTAGACCTCCATTTCCTGCATGGCGCTGTTGAAGATGCTCTTAGTCTTCTTCACAGAGAAGGGAATCTCCTTGGACATGAGGTAGCAGTTGTTTAAGGGGACCCACGCCCTGGAAGGTGAAGAAACATAACACAACTAAACAGATGGCTAGAGACAGAGTCTAGAGACAGAGAGTTGAGAAATGCAAATGCACTGATGAGTATAATTGACATAGGTAGGTACCAAAGGGGAATTACCTGTCGTGTTGCCCAAAGAAGCGAGCATCCACCTGCCCGTCTTTGTCCCGCAGTGCTTTGGCAGGCCAGAATGGAAACCCTTTCAGCTTGGCCCACACGAGAGGGTGAGGATCACTCTGAGCAAAGTAAGCAGGAAGACTAGTTATAATACTGAGACCATTATATAGGCAGCATTCAGTATACACAAGGCACTACAATTCCAATGTATGACTCGTTTAGCACAAGCTTTGATACAAGTAAATAAGAGAGTTTAAGTAACTGAACTCACACATGGCTCACAGAACCAGTTGTCTCTCTTTTGGCAAGCTGACAGATAGCATTCCGGACAGACTTCAATCTCATTCATCTGAAAGAGAAGAATCATTGTAGGTGTAACAATTGTAGGTGGCTTCTGAAGGCCTGAAAGAATTCCCATACTCACCTCATGTTCACAGATTTTCACTATGACCTTAGCTGTGGCAGTGAGCTTATGATTTCCTGGAATAAGAAGGTCACCATTAGAAATAACCACAAAGCACTTATTGAAACCAGTGAAAATCCATTGCAATCTAAATACGGACACTGACCTCCATTATAAATTATGCAGTTGTGTAAAATCCATTTCACATCTGCCAAGAAAGCTTCGGTACAGCCATACATTTTCTTCTTTGTATTCTGGAAAAATAAAATAGAAAAGTTCAGTGATCAACAACTGGTGAGGTTTGGGATTGTAGTTCTAACCCCAAAGAAATAAGCAGAGAACATTAACCTTCTCTAAGGTACAGAGGTCCATGGCGTGAAAAATATACTCTGCGTAGTCCGGATGCTGTTCCAGAGATACTGGCTTCTGGAAGGGTTCCGTCTGGAGAAGATATACAAGAGACGTGCACAGTGAATTAACCTTCATATTCCAAATACAGGCCTCACTTAGGCCAAATCCTAACTTGAGACACAAGCACAGCTACAACTTTCATGTAAATATATCAAATTGGCATCAATTCAAAATTTAGGTCAAGATTTAAAATGGCCTGCCTTGCACGCATCTCAATTTAGGATTAAACTGCATGACCTCAACACACACACACACAAACCTTATCACACAGACTCTACCACCCCAGGACAGACGACAGCAACTAAAAACAGACACACAAAACAAAAAGAACACTCCAAACAGGAGGGGGGAAAAAACGAACGGAAAATATGATGGGGGTCTTTTTTTAGTGTGTTTGATTGATTACCCAATTAAAAGCCTTTCTCTGCGTGGCGGCTGCATGGGGGGAGTGAGATGACGAGCGTGGTTGGTCCTGAAAAAGAGTAAGAGGGGCAACTGTATCCTCACCACACCACGCTTTACAAACTGCACCCTTGGTTCAATGGTCCCTTTTCTCTTTATGCCATTGTAGAGGAGAAGACTGGCGAAAACAGGCTTGGGGTGGTTTAGTGTTGTTAGAGAGCTTCCTAACCACTTTGTAACCAGAACACCAAAAGATACTTCAGACTCTGAGTATAGGAAATCATTTGGCTGGGTGCAGTTCTCCGTGTATTAGGGCAGGGGCAATGGACATCATCACTGATGGAAAATAAAACCATGAGTAAGCATTAAGCAGTCTTAGAATCAGACCATATCAACAAGCGCAAGACCATTCCATTGTGTTTGTGCGAGAGCTCTGTTCACTCGCATTGGCATTACTAATACATCTATCTCTATTCTTCAATAGTCCAATATATCTCCTGTCAAAACAATTAGTCAATGACAACAGTTAGAACAGGTAGAAATTAAATAGAGTTGTTCCATGACAATGTGGGGAGGGTGAAAGCAGAAGCACAAGCCATTGCAATACGTACTATATCCAGTTGAACAGACCTGATATTTGTTTATAGTGTTACTGGGACTAATCAGCCAGGTAGAGGAGGGAGGTCAGTGCACTTACACCTGGCTGTTTCATCTTCTGGAGTGCAAACTTTAGCAGGTAAGACAGCTGGTCTAGTGTTAGCATCGTCATTGCTTTACTCTGAGTCTCTATGCACTCAGCAACTGTTATTTTCTGAAAGAAAAGAGGTAGAGCGAAAGATGTTAGCGTCAAAGGTATTTCGCCATCTCAAAGGATATTCTCAGTATCAAGCCTCATTTTACTACCTTGACAACATCATAAACCAACACGATCAGAATTTCTTTTAGCTCCAAGATTTTGCTCAACTCTGTAACTTCCAATAAATAGGGAGGTCTTTCATCATGGTCAGGACTCAACCCCCAGCCTCAAACCTCCCACGCATTTTAAAGTTGTCTTCCTAGTAGACAACTGGTTTCCAGTCCCACCCACAAGCGAGTACCTCACACTCAGGGCAGAACCAGTCACCCTCGGGCTCTGCGGGCAGTTTGAGGCACTTGGCGTGGTACACCCTCGGGCAGAGCTCACAGCAGAGCACCTGGCCCTCGCGGTGGCACAGCCAGCAGTAAAAGTCATTCCTGCCGTCCTGCGGTACAACATCAACAGGGTCTGTGGTGAGTGCTGGCTGCTTCGCATAGTAAAAGGGACCATGTCTTAGTTCTGACTGAAATGCAGGCAAGAGAAGGAGAAAGTTGGAGGGGTTCAACATTTAATTTAGGTGTGAGATTACATGAGCAGCACAAACATGCAAAACAATTTTTATAATCAACAGAAGTTACATAGTAATGGTCCAAAGCACAGACTGCTTAGAACCCTGTGTTGCAACATAAGGCATTCAAAAGTGTATTAATTGATCATTTCTGTTATCAAACTGGAAGAGAATCACTGTAGATTATATTGCAAATCCCCTTTCAAAGGTCAAGACAGTGAAAAGGATCAGTTTGAGAAAATAGCCTTTAGTATCACTTAATGATTGGATCTGAGAAACTGTGTTTTGGTCCACACCCATTACTGTTTTGCATTGAGACAAGCTTTGATCCATGGCTTATAAACCAATGTTGCTATTATAATTGACCATTTATAAAGCTGATTAAAAGTGTTAAACATTAATTGCATCAGTTTTTCTTTGAGCAATATCCGAAAACTCAATCAATTTCTTGATTTCAGTAAGGCAAAATTAAGCATGTAAACACACATTAACGAAACAATAATCATTTAGATAACAATTGTATTAGGACATATAGGCTTACTGTAACACTATAAGAACATATAAACCCTTGGTCTCACACACATCAAATAGTCCCATGGCATACCAAAAGACTCAATTGGAACCGAAAGTTAGTTTTTTTTAGTAGGATATATTGCAGTGTAACTGCAGTGTAAACCCAGCAGCCTCACAGTGTGAGCACAGAGGAGAGTGGAGGGGGAGGTCGCACCTGGTCTTTACTGCTGCTGATTGCTCCTGGTTTCTTCTTCTTTTTGACCGGGCTGGAGGAGGTCTCAGCAGGGGAGTGACCGTTGGATGAGTGAGGGGGGCTGGGCACCTTTCGTTTCTGTGCCGCTCGCTCCACTAACCCAGGGACTGAAACTGCAGAGAGGGGTCAAATGTCAGACATGACAGATGCAATATTTCTAAGAAGAAGGTGCATGTACTAGCCATAGATCAGTAGATGTTCATTGTTTTCATACAGTACAGAAGATAAAACCAGTTGCCATAGCGATAAGACATGACAGCGATATGAACAGAAGCAGCACATTAGCCTCCATCTTGTACCTTATATCGTTCAGCTCTGTACCAGACACACACACACACACATGCATGCACACATACAGTACACTCAACATGGGAGCAATAAAATAAACCCTTTCACCACATACTCCACACAGGCATAGGCAATCATAAGTAATAGTATAGCTCAGCTTTGTGTTTTTTTTCTCACCTTTGGATCGTGTAGAGATCTCCATCCCCTCTACTGCATCTGACTCAGTCTTCACCTCCTCCTCAGCCACACTGACGCAGGGAAAAGAGGCACTATTAATGCCCTGTTATGACAACACCTACAGAAAAAGACTCCCAACATAGATCATTTCATCTAATGCGTTCTACAGTTTGACTCACTATGCTTTCACCAGACATAGCTTCATCCACAGTATGTTCAGTGTGCAGTTGGTACCAATCATAAAATCACACTGTATAAGAGCATCTGCTGAAGTCTTACAAATCTTATTTGTGTGGATCTAGTATCATTTTCAGGGGAAATACATAATCCTGTCTGGCTGTAAAGGTCTGCTTTAACACAGACTCACTTGGCAGTGAGACTCACTCTCTCAGTCTCACTACAATGGGGTGTTTCTTAGAGCGAGAGTCCATTTGGCCCAGAAGCAAACTCTGTCTCAACCAATTCTGACTGGACACAGACACACGCTGTTCATTTGGGTGCCAGCTCTGGCCAGAAAAAGTCCCTCTCTTATTGGGAGAAGGAAAATGTTTAGTAAAGCAATTTCAAAACAGGAAACGCCACGTATTCATTTAACCATTTATTAGAAAAAGATTACAACATGTAATACATTAGTCTTGGCATTAGGCTCTGATCCTTTGGGGTAGCTCACTACGTGTGTCATGTTAAGATAATAATGATAATTACAGGCATGGCACAAGTTACGCTATACCAATCCCACTGCAAGAAGGAAACAGAACCAAAAAGGTGGAGGATGGGGTGGGTGCTAGAAAATGCAACCGCATACTATCAAGAAACCAACAGAAGTGCAGGTAGCAGGGAATGAGTGAGTAAAACCGATCAGCTAAATAGACCACCATATTAAAGGTAGGAAGTGTTTGTAGAATATGATGCAAAGTCAGTTGATGCATCAGCTAATGCATCGCAGAAGCCAACACTCGGGTTCCCTGTATGAATCAGCGCTGCCCTTAATGTCTAGTAAAGCAGTGTTCCAATGTTAAGAGTTCCCGAGTGACAAACTGACAGAATGTGATTGGACTAGGTCAAATGATTCATTTAGTTAATTAGGATCCCCATTAGCTACTGCACATTGAGCAGCTACTCTTCCTGGGGTCCACACAAAACATACAAATACATGACCGAGTACAGAACAGTTAGACAAGAACAACATAACATATTACACAAAATAAAAGTAAGAGTTATATATAGGAAAGACACCAAGACACAACAATAAAATGTACATACAGTTGAATTCAGAAGTTTACATACACTTAGGTTGGAGTCATTAAAACTTTTTTTTCTTCCACTCCACAAATTTCTTGTTAACAAACTATAGTTTTGGCAAGTCGGTTAGGACATCTATTTTGTGCATGACACAAGTATTTTTTCCAGCAATTGTTCACAGACAGATTATTTCACTTATAATTCACTGCATCACAAATCCAGTGGGTCAGAAGTTTACATACACTAAGTTGACTGTGCCTTTAAACAGCTTGGAAAATTCCAGAAAATCATGTCATGGCTTTAGAAGCTTCTGATAGGCTAACTGACATAATTTGAGTCATTTGGTGGTGTACCTGTGGATGTATTTCAACGCCTATCTTCAAACTCAGTGCCTCTTTGCTTGACATCATGGGAAAATCAAAAGATATCAGCCAAGACCTCAGAATAAAAATTGTTGACCTCCACAACTCTGGTTCATCCTTGGGAGCAATTTCCAAACGCCTGAAGGTACCATTTTCATCTATACAAACAATAGTATGCAAGTATAAACACCATGGGACCACGCAGCCATCATACCGCTCAGGAAGAAGATGTGTTCTGTCTCCTAGAGATGAATGTACTTTGGTGCGAAAGTGCAAATCAATCCCAGAACAACAGCAAAGCACTTTGTGACGATGCTGGAGGAAACACGTTACAAAAGTATCTATATCCACAGTAAAACGAGTCCTATATCGACATAATCTGAAACGCCGCTCAGCAAGGAAGAAGCCACTGCTCCAAAACAGCCATAAAAAAGCCAGACTACGGTTTGCAACTGCACATGGGGACAAAGATCGTACTTTTTGGAGAAATATCCTCTGGTCTGATGAAACATAACAACATAATAAAAAACATAATAAAACGGTGTGGCCATAATGACCATCAATATGTTTGAAGGAAAAATGGGGAAGCTTGCAAGCCGAAGAACACCATACCAACCGTGAAGCAAGGGGGTGGCAGCATTGTGTTGTGGGGGTGCTTTGCTGCAGGAGGGCTGGTGCACTTCACAAAATAGATGGCATCATGAGGTAGGAAAATTATGTGGATATATTCAAGCAACATCTCAAGACATCAGTCAGGAAGTTAAAGCTTGGTCGCAAATGGGTCTTCCAAATGGACAATGACCCCAAGCATGCTTCCAAAGTTGTGGCAAAATGGCTTAAGGACAACAAAGTCAAGGAACTGGAGTGGCCATCACAAAGCCCGGACCTCAATCCTATAGAAAATTTGTGGGCAGAACTGAAAAAGCGTGTGCGAGCAAGAAGTCCTTCAAACCTGACTCACTTACACCAGCTCTGTCAGGAGGAATGGGCCAAAATTCACCCAACTTATTGTGGGAAGCTTGTGGAAGGCTACCCAAAACGTTTGACCCAAGTAAAACAGTTTAAAGGCAATGCTACCAAATATTTATTGAGTGTGTGTAAACGTCTAACCCACTGTGATGAAAGGTTGCAAAATGATGTGATGAAAGAAATAAAATCTGAAATAAATAATTTCACATTCTTAAAATAACGTGGTGATCCTAACTGACCTAAGACGGGGAATTTGTACTAGGATTAAATGTCAGGAAATGTGAAAAACTGAGTTTAAATGAATTTGGCTAAGGTGTATGGAAACTTCCGACTTCAACTCTACCTTTTTATATTCTTAAATACAGTACAGTTAAATGGGCGGCAGGGTAGCCTAGTGGTTAGAGCGTTGGACTAGTAACCGAAAGGTTGCAAGTTCAAATCCCCGAGCTGACAAGGTACAAATCTGTTGTTCTGCCCCTGAACAGGCAGTTAACCCACTGTTCCTAGGCTGTCATTGAAAATAAGAATTTGTTCTTAACTGGCTTGCCTAGTAAAATAAAATAAAAATGATTTTATTTTTTAAACGAAGAGAGGCACTGCGACGCAATATGTTTTTTAAAGCTAAACTTGCTTTTTGCCAGAGTAACCTCTGGTGGCAGAGCATTCCACGATGATAGGGCTCTATAGATAACTGAGTGACACATTCAAATTGGTTTTTGGTTTGGGTTTCGTGAAGAAACCCACAGTGACATTTCTGCTTTTATGTACAGTGGGGCAAAAAAGTATTTAGTCAGCCACCAATTGTGCAAGTTCTCCCAAGATGAGAGAGGCCTGTAATTTTCATCATAGGTACACTTCAACTATGACAGACAAAATGAGAAGGAAAAAAAATCCAGAAAATCACATTGTAGGGTTTTTTATGAATTTATTTGCAAATTATGGTGGAAAATAAGTATTTGGTCACCTACAAACAAGCAAGATTTCTGGCTCTCACAGACCTGTAACTTCTTCTTTAAGAGGCTCCTCTGTCCTCCACTTGTTGCCTGTATTAATGGCACCTGTTTGAACTTGTTATCAGTATAAAAGACACCTGTCCACAACCTCAAACAGTCACACTCCAAACTCCACTATGACCAAGACCGAAGAGCTGTCAAAGGACACCAGAAACAAAATTGTAGGCCTGCACCAGGCTGGGAAGACTGAATCTGCAATAGGTAAGCAGCTTGGTTTGAAGAAATCAACTGTGGGAGCAATTATTAGGAAATGGAAGACATACAAGACCACTGATAATCTCCCTCGATCTGGAGCTCCACGCAAGGTCTCACCCCGTGGGGTCAAAATGATCACAAGAATGGTGAGCAAAAATCCCAGAACCACACGGGGGGACCTAGTGAATGACCTGCAGAGAGCTGGGACCAAAGTAACAAAGCCTACCATCAGTAACACACTACGCCGCCAGGGACTCAAATCCTGCGGTGCCAGACGTGTCCAGGCCAGTCTGAAGTTTGCTAGAGAGCATTTGGATGATCCAGAAGACGATTGGGAGAATGTCATATGGTCAGATGAAACCAAAATATAACTTTTTGGTAAAAACTCAACTCGTCGTGTTTGGAGGACAAAGAATGCTGAGTTGCATCCAAAGAACACTATACCTATTGTGAAGCATGGGGGTGGAAACATCATGCTTTGGGGCTGTTTTTCTGCAAAGGGACCAGGACGACTGATCCGTGTAAAGGAAAGAATGAATGGGGCCATGTATCGTGAGATTTTTTTGTGAAAACCTCCTTCCATCAGCAAGGGCATTGAAGATGAAACGTGGCTGGATCTTTCAGCATGACAATGATCCCAAACACACTGCCCGGGCAACGAAGGAGTGGCTTCGTAAGAAGCATTTCAAGGTCCTGGAGTGGCCTAGCCATTCTCCAGATCTCAACCCCATAGAAAATCTTTGGAGGGAGTTGAAAGTCCGTGTTGCCCAGCAACAGCCCCAAAACATCACTGCTCTAGAGGAGATCTGCATGGAGGAATGGGCCAAAATACCAGCAACAGTGTGTGAAAACCTTGTGAAGACTTACAGAAAAAGTTTGACCTCTGTCATTGCCAACAAAGGGTATATAACAAAGTATTGAGGTAACAAAAGTTTATTGACCAAATACTTATTTTCCACCATAATTTGCAAATAAATTAATTAAAAATCCTACAATGTGATTTTCTGGAGAAAAAAATTCTAATTTTGTCCGTCATAGTTGAAGTGTACCTATGATGACAATTACAGGCCTCTCATCTTTTTAAGTGGGAGAACTTGCACAATTGGTGGCTGACTAAATACTTTTTTTGCCCCACTGTATGTCAATTTGAAGTGTATGCAAATAGATTATACAAGTGGTTAGGCATTTTCAATACACGAATGTTTCTTAAAAAGACAAAGAGAAGAAGTAAATTTGTCGTCAACCATGAAAGACTATCATGTACTGTATGTTGTTGATGTTAGTTCTGTGTGTACACTTAAGGGCAAGGCGTGCTGCTTTGTTTTGAGCCAGCTGCAGGTTTGCTACAGTAGGTCTTTATTTGCTGCACCTGACCATATTACCAGACAGTAATCAATATGGGACAAGATCAAAGCCTGAACAACTAGTACAGTTGATCTGTGTGTCAAAAAACGCAGAACCTTTTTTATAACAGACATACAGTGCATTCAAAAAGTATTCAGACCCCTTGACTTGACATATTGTTACGTTACAGCCTTGTTCTAAAATGAATTAAATCGTTTTTTACTCCATAATGACAAACTAAAAACAGGTTTATAGACAATTTTGCTAATTTATTGGGGGAAGAATTTGAAGCATGACATAAGTATTCAGACCCTTTACTCAGTACTTTGTTAAAGCACATTTGGCAGCGATTACAGCCTCGCATCTTCTTGGGTATGACACTACAAGCTTGGCACGCCTGTATTTGGGGAGTTTCTCCCATTCTTCTCTGCAGATCCTCTCAATCTCTGTCAGGTTGGCCCTGCGTGCTTAGGGTCATTGTCCTGTTGGAAGGTGAACCTTCACCCGTCTGAGGTCCTGAGCGCTCCGGAGCAGGTTTTCATCAATAATCTCTCTGTATTTTGCTCTGTTCATCTTTCCCTCGATCCTGACTAGTCATCCAGTCCCTACCACTGAACAACATCCCCACAGCATGATGCTGCCACCACCATGCTTCACTGTTGGGATGGTGCCAGGTTTCCAGCTTTGCATTCAGGCCAAGAGTTCAATCTTGGTTTCATTAGATCAGAGAATCTTGTTTTCATGGTTAGAGTCCTTTAGATGCCTTTCGGCAAACTCCAAGCGGGCTGTCATGTGCCTTTTACTGAGGAGTGGCTTCCGTCTGGCCACTACCATAAAGGCCTGATTTGGTGGAGTGCTGCAGAGATGGTTGTCCTTCTGGAAGGTTCTCCCATCTCCACAGAGGAACTCTGGAGCTCTTTCAGAGTGACCATTGCGTTCTTGGTCACCTCCCTGACCAAGACCCTTCTCCTATGAATAGTCAGTTTGGCCAGGCGGCCAGCTCTATGAAGTCTTGGTGGTTCCAAACTTCTTCCATTTAAGAATGATAGAGGCCACTTTGTTCTTCGGGACCTTCAATGCTGCAGAAATGTTTTGGTACCCTTCCACAGATCTGTGCCTTGACACAATCCTGTCTTGGAGCTCTACGGACAATCCCTTTGACCTCATGAATTGGTTTTTGCTCTGACATGCACTGTCAACTGTAGGACCTTATACAGTGGGGCAAAAAAGTATTTAGTCAGCCACCAATTGTGCAAGTTCTCCCACTTAAAAATATGAGAGAGGCCTGTAATTTATCATCATAGGTACACTTCAACTATGACAGACAAAATTAGGAAAAAAAATCCAGAAAATCACATTGTAGGATTTTTAATGGACTTATTTGCAAATTATGGTGGAAAATAAGTATTTGGTCAATAACAAAAGTTTATCTCAATACTTTGTTATATACCCTTTGTTGGCAATGACAGAGGTAAAATGTTTTCTGTAAGTCTTCACAAGGTTTTCACACACTGTTGCTGGTATTTTGGCCCATTCCTCCATGCAGATCTCCTCTAGAGCAGTGATGTTTTGGGGCTGTTGCTGGGCAACACGGACTTTCAACTCCCTCCAAAGATTTTCTATGGGGTTGAGACCTGGAGACTGGCTAGGCCACTCCAGGACCTTGAAATGCTTCTTACGAAGCCACTCCTTCGTTGCCCGGGCGGTGTGTTTGGGATCATTGTCATGCTGAAAGACCCAGCCACGTTTCATATTCAATGCCCTTGCTGATGGAAGGAGGTTTTCACTCAAAATCTCACGATACATGGCCCCATTCATTCTTTCCTTTACACGGATCAGTCGTCATGTTCCCTTTGCAGAAAAACAGCCCCAAAGCATGATGTTTCCACCCCCATGCTTCACAGTAGGTATGGTGTTCTTTGGATGCAACTCAGCATTCTTTGTCCTCCAAACATGACGAGTTGAGTTTTTACCAAAAAGTTATATTTTGGTTTCATCTGACCATTTAACATTCTCCCAATCTTCTTCTGTATCATCCAAATGCTCTCTAGCAAACTTCAGACGGGCCTGGACATGTACTGGCTTAAGCGGGGGGACACGTCTGGCACTGCAGGATTTGAGTCCCTGGCGGCATAGTGTGTTACTGATGGTAGGCTTTGTTACTTTGGTCCCAGCTCTCTGCAGGTCATTCACTAGGTCCCCCCGTGTGGTTCTGGGATTTTGGCTCACCGTTCTTGTGATCATTTTGACCCCACGGGGTGAGATCTTGCGTGGAGCCCCAGATCGAGGGAGATTATCAGTGGTCTTGTATGTCTTCCATTTCCTAATAATTGCTCCCACTAATTGCTCTTTCTTCAAACCAAGCTGCTTACCTATTGCAGATTCAGTCTCCCCAGCCTGGTGCAGGTCTGCAATTTTGTTTCTGGTGTCCTTTGACAGCTCTTTGGTCTTGGCCATAGTGGAGTTTGGAGTGTGACTGTTTGATGTTGTGGACAGGTGTCTTTTATACTGATAGCAAGTTCAAACAGGTGCCATTAATACAGGTAACGAGTGGAGGACAGAGGAGCCTCTTAAAGAAGAAGTTACAGGTCTGTGAGAGCCAGAAATCCTGCTTGTTTGTTATTGACCAAATACTTTTTTTCCACCATAATTTGCAAATAAATTCATAAAAATCCTACAATGTGATTTTCTGGATTTTTTTCTCATTTTGTCTGTCATAGTTGAAGTGTACCTATGATGAAAATTACAGGCCTCTCATCTTTTTAAGTGGGAGAACTTGCACAATTGGTGGCTGACTAAATACTTTTTTATACTCACTTATGCATTGATGTCCAACCTGGACTCAGGGGTAGACGTAACATAGTAAATGTAAATCCGGGACACTCCAATTGATATATGATATCCTACATTCCATATGGTATGTATTAATTTATGGATGTCCATTTTTAAATTTTTTAATTAAACCAGGCAAGTCAGTTAAGAACAAATTATTATTTACAATGACGGCCTAGGAACAGTGGGTTAACTGCCTTGTTATGGGGAAGAACGACAGATGTTTACAGTGTCAGCTTGGGGATTTGATCTAGAAACCTTTCGGTTAATGGCCCAACACTCTAACAAGTAGGCTACCTGCCGCCCCAAGACTCATCCATTTTGTATGATATGTTACGAAGTATAATTCCTCCAATATGTTACGAATTGCAATTCGTACAATATGTTATGAATTTGCAAAACATATGATATGTTACGAATTCCAATTAGTTGTGGCTAACATTAGCTAGGTGGCTTGGGTTAGGGGTTAAGGTTAGGGTTAGCTAACATACTAAGTAGTTGCAAAGTAGTTAAAATTGTAATGTTGTCTGATAAGATTCGAACACGCAACCTTTGGGTTGCTAGACATTCACGTTATACACCCACCCACCCTGATCAGCCTTAAAAACACACTATGCAGAAATCGCTGCACCATTTCCTGGTTGCTAAAATTCTAATAGTTTGCCTAATTTCAGTTTATGTGACAAAAATAGCAAGTATCGTATACAGAATCAATGTATCATCTAAACCACTGTGAAATATATTTTCCATAACCAATGTTTGAATCTGGTGTACAAACGATGCAAAAATGAAACTTAAGCACGGGACACATAGATATGGGGTACATAGAACAGATCTACCACTTCTTAGATTTGCTTTCAATGAGAATGACATATCTATAACTCACCTTTCTATGTGAATTTGGTCAGGTTGCTCAAAAAGTTACACATTGCAGCTTAAAGTAACCTTCTGTCTTATGTAACCATATCATACTAATTTGAGTGTCAAGAGGTTTGTGTTTATTATGTTACGTCTAGTCTATGAGACCAGGCTGTGAGGCTAAAAGGGGATTTCTCAGATTAACAAATTATACAGACATCTCATCTACTGTAAATGACTGGGCATGGATGGGACTGTATGTAACTTACTGGTTTGTAACCAACAGCTAAATGTGTCCTAGTTTCAACATGACTTGAAAAACAATCATGCATTAAACTCAATAGATCTTCTCCTTCCTGTCACCCATGAATCCTGAGCCCACCACCCTCGGGTCCCATGACTGAGACTTCTGAGAGATATGGGTCAAGGCTGAACTGAGGCAGGTGCAATGGAGAACCATCCGCTCTACAACTGCATGGTGACTACAATGCCCTCTATAATGGAACTATCCACAGTCCCAAAACCCCCTAAAATGCAACATCACACTCATGCGCATCATATCCCTCAAGAAAGAAGCGACTCAAACATTCCTGTTTCTTTGTCTTGCACAAACATAGCCCCAGCCCTATGCATGTGCATCATTTAAATGCACACTTCCGTGAATTTAAACAGTACTTTCTTGTGGGAAAGCCACTGTTTTAATCAGTATCAGCTCAACATCAACCTCCTTGTTATTCAGACACCAAATGTGTCGATCCCCTTATTTCAGCCATTTTCTTTGACGCCAAGGCACAAGCTACTGTCTCACAGCTCAGATGGGTTCCATTTCAGAAGCTTTTTATTTAGCTCTTGGGGAGAGCAGCATAATTAAAATGCGAGAGTGCAGGATACAAAGATAGCAGCTCCTTGTTAGAGCAGCAAATGTAGTCCCTTTTCCACCATCTCTCTATCCCCCCTCTGTCTTAGTTCTCCTCTCCATCTCGGGTAGAAAATGACAGCTACATCTGCAGTGACAGAGCATTGGCTTTACTGGCCTCCACCTCTGACATAACCTGTCAGCAAAGACAGAGATTTTCTCCCTCAGCTACATCCCCTCCTCCACAGGCCAGGAGAGCAGAGGGAGAGAACAGTGATACACACAATAAACACAATAAATCAATGCCTCCCAATCTTCCAACAACACCCCTTCCTGTTGTTAAAGCATTGCAGAAAATACATTATTTTCATGAATATAGTGATATCACCCCTCCCATACCCTCTCTTGACACAAAACCCATGCTTCAATGTAGGAAATTGACAGCATACCTTTTTCCTCTTTACGCACAGAATTCTTCAGGCTTTTTTTTTTTTTTTTCAATTAGTGAGGCCGGTGGGGGATGAGACAAAGCAGAATTTTCCAGAAGGGCCTTGCTCTTCCTGCTGCTCTCTCTGCGATTGTCAATCTTTAACCTCAGCTGTGGGCTTCTGATTGGTTTGTGCGCCACACGGAGGAGTTGCCTGATTGGGCGCCCGGCTTAGTGTGCCACACAGGCTATCTTCTCCCCTCTTTCCTCAGACACAGTGCTGCAATGCAGAGAGGATTTCTCCTCACTCTCACAAAACCTCTGCAACCAAGTCCCTCAAAGTCCATATAGCCCTCACTGGCTGTGTGCATTTTCTAAAACATGGGGGATGCAGTTACACAGGCTTAGAGGGAGCGTATCAGATTCCCTCCCTCTTCCTCCACGGCTCTGAGGCAGTGTGTATGGCGTCCATTTTGAAGACATTCCCTCCCTGCCTGCTGAGCACACTGCACACACACGGCTCCGGCTGAGGCGAGCTGCTGTAGAAAGCACACACAGCTTACCAGTAGACGGCTCACAGGAATGCAGGAAGGGCCTTACAAAGACAGGGCTGAAAATGTCACAGGCCTCAGGAATCAAAATGGACGGCTGTGGTTTAGACTGAAGAACATGCAGCCAGTGCCAACACCCTTTTCCCTGTCCAATACTTTCCTACTGGCATTACCTCTGGTCAAATAAATCCTTAAGGGCTTGGACCTTAACAATGTGTCTATACTTTTAACCAACAGTGGTATTGCTATTACTTTTTTTTTTCTACCAGTACCAGATCTCTATTTGTAGTTAAATAAATAGTAATGCTTCCATTAAGATCATAATGGACAAAAACAATGATGGTTTAACATGGAGAATGAATCTGAACAAGGTGAAGGTCGTTAGGAAAGGTCAGACTACTCAGGTATGGTGAATAATTAAAAATGAGTGCCAGCATGACATGGTTTTCTTGTTTCGTGTGAAACCGAAAGTGTCCAGTGGTTTAAAGTCTCTATAACATGGCACAGCAGCATTGGCTGTGTGTGTGAGTAGGCTTTGCTGCATGCGTTTGTGAGTATGAGGTGTGTGTTTTGTGTGAGTGAGTGTGTATCACCTGGTAGATGGCTAGTGATGGCTGTTAAACAGTCTGATGGCCTGGTAATAGAAGCTGTTTTTCAGGCAATTCAATTTGAGGCAGTTGACGTTACATGCCAGACAAGCATTTTGCATGGTTGTTGTCAAAACATCTGCCGACATACAGCATTCGTCTATGTGTGCAAATTCTATGAGTTCCACTAGAGACGTAGAGATTCTCATATCCTTTTTGGGATAATTATATACTTTTGTCCAAGGCTCTGTCTGAAGCAGCCTTGCTTCCCTTCATCAGGCTTCACATACAAACACCCAGAGTGTCTAGACCCGAGGCACAGAAAGGGGAAGCTCTCTGAAATGGATGCCACTCCAAAGCAAAGAGAAAGCTGTGAACTGAAAAATAACATTAGGCAGATTTTCTCACCAGATACTAAACTGTTGAGGCATATAATCTAACATTCAGAGACATTTTATTTCAGCTAGTTGTTAAGAAAAACAGTACTATATATGTTGGTTTAAACCCAGACGAAACGTGTTCAATGATTCAACATGCTAAAACAAGAATGTGAATACTATCCATTGTTATAAACCGTAGTCTGGAAAAACACCCTGACTGTACAGCCATCATAGTTCATCTTGATTGACTACTTCCTGCTTGGAGGGTGTAAGATTAAAAGTAGTGCCATGCACTAATTCCACTCTGAGGCCTAAATCATTCTTGCTGTGCTGTCATTGCTGAGCTGTCTCTTTACCATCTGTTAAATCCACTGGGATCCCCTAATGAATGTTCTCTCGCCCTGCTACGGCCCTCTCCCCTCCCCACACCTTCCATTTTGAATGTACAGGCCTGTGACACAGTCATAAACCCTTACAACCCAACAACAACCTAGCCAAACTGATCAATCCTGTGCCTTATTGCAAAAGGGATATATTCCTCTTGCCATGGTATATTCTGTACAAAGGAATGAAGACAGGCTGATCCCCTATGTGACCAGAGACATATACAGTCAGCAGAGAGGCAGCCTGCTGTGCTCTGCTCTCCTGCCAGGCTCCACTCCTGTGTTCTAGGGACTAGCAGGCTCTCTCCCCCTTCTCTCTCCATGAGACAAACCTGTATTCCTGAGGCACATAACATATACAGTAGCTGGTAGCTTATCAAAGAGGAAGTGAAATAATAAAAAAATCAAGCTTACCTCTGTGGATGCATGGCTAACAAACTCAGTGTGTTATATGTCAATGCTTGTTAAAACATGGAGGACAAACAGCCCTCTAAGTCCTCACCCTGCTCAGAGCATAGCCACGGCTCTCCAGGCTGGCCGATGGGCTGCTAGGATAGAAGCCAGGCTGTGAGTGGCCTGCTCTCACTGGCATGATGTAAGGCTGCAGCTGATTGGCTGGGGCATTTCCTGGCTGCTAATCTTTTGTTCCACACAGGCAGGCTGGAGAAAGAAGCGCTGTGGACAGAGGAAGAAACAAGGCCCAAATCACAAGATAAACCATTTCACAGCGCAAATCAGCCAAGAAAACCATATGGAGCTGTAATCCATGTCTGACCCGTCTATATTACATGGACATTTGGTTGTATTTCACAAAGTACAGTAACAGCAGCATGAATACAGGACAGGCCCAAGGCCCTCATGTTTCAGGAAAAGCCTTTGTCTCAGAGATTACGCCGCAGTGAAAAACCATCCGCTGTGAAAAAAGTGTTGCACAAATACAAGAGAGCAAACAGCGAGAGACAGTCAGAGGGCTCAATCTGCAAGGTTTCCTCCTCTTGTAAATGAGATGAAGTCGTGCAAATGCCTACTGGACATCAACACATTACATAACAATGCAAACACAGTTTAACAGAACATAGATGAGTTACTATGTTACCCTATTTGAAGACAGAAGTTGACACCAAGTTCTCATGCGGCCTCAAATTCTAATGTGGTCACATAAAAATGTACTTTTATGAACAGGTGTGATGGGTTTTTATCTCATCAAATAAAGAGAATTGCAGGAATATATTTTTTTTAAATGTGATGCTATGGGTATTTAACAAAGTATGTTTCCTTGGCAAGTCAGATTTAACAGGGTTTCAAACCTGTAGACGATTTAAAAGCCAATGTACCAATGTTATTATTACTTACAGAGAGATTAAATATGTGGCTAATAAAAAATATTAAAAAGTCTGGTATTCCTCTCAGAATTCTGCAGATTGACAATGTTGTAGTCCCTGCAGAGCCGTGAGAGTTGGACCAGTGCGGGTTCTGCATTATGAAGCATTTACATGACACTTCAACATTCTATGGCAGCCATGTTTGCTCCCCATTATTATTACACGGAGAATACAATGCTATGTAACTTAATGTCTAGAATTTGAAAAATACAAACAATTCAAAAAGTTGGACTAACTCTCTAAATATATGTCTCAATAGAGTCCCTCTATTGCCTATGAAAGATTATATTTTTTTGCCCCTTATCTGTTGCCTGGCTACACAAACTAATTTCTCCGGCCAATGGCTACACCACGCCCATGGACATTCGTTTCCTCTCCACAATGGTCAAGTTTGTTTTTCATGACCTGGTGCCCCGGGTGAGCGGAGTTAACTCATTTTATGCCATTCCGGACTCAACCATTAAGTCTGGATCTGAGTCGCTGCAAGGCAGTTAACCTCCTCAACAACTGCGCCATTGAACGTTGATTAAAGCAGCCCCCCACAGCTCTCTGATTCAGAGGGGTTGTGTTATATGCGTTGTGCAACTGACTATATATCCCCTTTCCCTTTGGGCTGCGTTCAGTATGTTTGTACGTTCTGGGACATTCAATTGAACAGAAATGGTGTTGTACTGAACGATCAGTTGAAAATCTTAAAGGTTAGGGAACTCTGTCAGCATGGCTACTGCCCTTTAAATACGTCACTCATTGCTGCAAGCCACACCCACCAAATGGGAGCAAACGTACCTCAAAGTCTGTTCAAGAATTTACAAGAACGTTTTGAGAACATTTCGCTTAGTACAAACCGTTCGGTACGTAGCAAACAGTCAAGTGAACTGCACGCACCTCAGGTAAGACAACAGTTTGAAAATTTGTCATTGTCTTTGATACTCTGATTTGTTAGAGATGATTCAATCGTTAATTACTTTATTTTGTCCAATTACCCCTTATTGTGACATCACAACGATGGCAGTCTCAAACTGAAGTATGTAGCCAGTGGTGTTAAAAATACTTAAGTCGTTTTTAGGGGTATCTGTACTTTACTTTACTACATATATTTTTTACAATTTTTTCTTACTTCACTACATTCCTAAAGAAAATGTGGTACTTTTTACTCCATACATTTTCCCTGACAGCCAAAATAATTTGTTACATTTTGAATGCTTAGCAGGACAGAAAATGGTCCAATTCGCACACTTATCAAGAGAACATCCCTGGTCATCTCTACTGCCTCTGATCTGGTGGACTCACTAAATACAAATGCTTTGTTTGTAAATGATGTAGGAGTGTTGGAGTGTGACCCTGGCTATACATAAATATAAATACAATTGCACTGTCTGGTTTGCTTAATATAAGGAATTTTAAATTATTGTTACTTTTAATACTTACATATTTTAGCAACTAGATTTACTTTTGATACTTAAGTATATTTAAAACCAAATACTTTTAGACTTTTACTCAAGTAGTATTTTACTGGGTGACTTTCACGTTTACTAATTTTCTATTAAGGTATCTTTACTTTTACTCAAGTATGAGATCAATAAAAAAGTGGTCAGATGAAGCAGATGCTAAGCTACAGGACTGTTTTGCTAGCACAAGATTGGAATATGTTCCGGGATTCTTCATTGGCTTCATCAATAAGTGCATCGCTGACGTCGTCCCCACAGTGACCGCACGTACATACCCCAACCAGAAGCCATGGATTACAGGCAACATCCGCACTGAGCTAAAGGCTAGAGCTGCCCCTTTCAAGGACTCTAACTCGAAGCTTATAAGAAATCCCGCTATGCCCTCCGACGAACCAACAAACAGGCAAAGCGTACAGGACTAAGATCGAATCGTACTACACTGGTTCCGACGCTCGTCAGATGTGGCAGGGCTTGCACATCATTACAGACTACAAAAGGAAGCACAGCTGAGAGCTGCCCAGTAACACGAGCCTACCAGACGAGCTAAACTACTTCTATGCTCGCTTCGAGGCAAATAACACTGAAACATGCATGTTCCGGACGACTGTGTGATCACGCTCTCCGCAGCCGATGTGAGTAAGACCTTTAAACAGGTCAACATTCACAAGGCCGCACGGCCAGACGGATTACCAGGACGTGTACTGCGAGCAAGAACTGACCAACTGGCAAGTGTCTTCACTGACATTTTCAACCTCTCCCTGTCTGAGTCTGTAATGGCAACATGTTTTAAGCAGACCACCATAGACCCTGTGCCCAAGAACACTAAGGTTAGCTATCTAAATGACTACCAACCCGTAGCACTCACATCTGTAGCCATGAAGTGCTTTGAAATGTGGGTCATGGCTCTCATCAACACCATTATCCCAGAAACCATAGACCCACTCCAATTTTCATACCGCCCTAACAGATCCACAGATTATGCAATCTCTATTTCACTCCATACTGCCCTTTCAAACCTGGACAAAAGGACCACCTATGTGAGAACGCTATTCATTGAGTACAGCTCAGCGTTCAATACCATGGTGCCCTCAAAGATCATCAATAAGCTAAGGACCCTGGGACTAAACACCTCGCTCTGCAACTGGATCCTGGACTTTCTGACGGGCCGCCCACAGGTGGTAAGGCTAGGTGACAACACATTCGCCACGCTGATCCTCAACACAGGGGCCCCTCAGGGGTGTGTGCTCAGTCCCCTCCTGTACTCCCTGTTCACTCATGACTGCACGGCCAGGCATGACTCCAACAGCATCATTAAATTGGCCGATGACACAACAGCAGTATGTCTGATAACTGACAACGACAAGAGAGCCGATAGGGAGGAGGTCAGAGACCTGGCCGTGTGGTGCCAGGACAATAACATCTCCCTCAACGTGATCAAGACTAAGGAGATGATTGTGGACTACAGGAAAAGGAGGTCCGAGCACGCCCCTATTCTCATCGAAGGGGCTATAGTGGAGCAGGTTGAGAGCTTCAAGTTCCTTGGTGTCCACATCACCAACAGACTAACATGGCCCAAGCACACCAAGACAGTCGTGAAGAGGGCATGATAACACCTTTTCCCCCCTAGGAGACTGAAAAGATTTGGCATGGGTCCTCAGATCCTCAAAATGTTCTACAGTCGCACTATCGAGAGCATGGTTGCATCACTGCCTCATATGGCAACTGCTCGGCCTCTGACCGCAAGGCACTACAGAGGGTGGTGCGTACGGCCCAGTACATCACTGGGGCCAAGCTTCCTGCCATCCAGGACCTCTATACCAGGCGGTGTCAGGAAGGCCCTAAAAATTGTCAAAGACCCCAGCCACTCTAGTTATAGACTGTTCTCTCTGCTAGCGCATGGCAAGCGGTCACGGAGCGCCAAGTCTAGGTCCAAGAGGCTTCTTAACAGCTTCTACCCCCAAGCCGTAAGACTCCTGAACATCTAATCAAATGGCTACCCAGACTATTTGCAATTCGGAAGAATTCTGTTTGAGTCGTCAGGCAACTTTATCTGTGTACTGAATGACACATTGCCTTTTCTCCATAAGTACACAGGGCATTACTCAGACACCAGTTTGTCAACCCTGAGACATTTTTCTGCTCTTGAATATGTTTGCTGTCATTTAGTCACCTCTGCAATTTTATCCAATTATAAACTCAGCAACAAAAGAAACTGTCTTTCGAAGATCATTCGTAAAAATCCAAATATCTTCCCAGATCTTCATTGTAATGGGTTTAAACACTGTTTCCCATGCTTGTTCAATGAACCATAAACAATTAATGAACATGCACCTGTGGAAAGGTCGTTAAGACACTAACAGCTTACAGACGGTAGGCAATTATGGTCACAGTTATGAAAACTTAGGACACTAAAGAGGTCTTTCTACTGACTCTGAAAAGCACCAAAAGAAAGATGCCCAGGGTCCCTGCTCATCTGTGTGAACGTGCCTTAGGCATGCTGCAAGGAGGCATGAGGACTGCAGATGTGGCCAGATGTTGCAATGTCCATACAGTGAGACGCCTAAGACAGCGCTACAGGGGGACAGGATGGACAGCTGATCGTCCTCGCAGTGACAGACCACGTGTAACAACACCTGCACAGGATCGGTACATCCGAACATCACACCTGCGGGACAGGTCCAGGATGGCAACAACAACTGCCCGAGTTACACCAGGAACGCACAATCCCTCCATCAGTGTTCAGACTGTCCGCAATAGGCTGAGAGAGGCTGGACTGAGGGCTTGTAAGCCTGTTGTAAGGCAGGTCCTCACCAGACATCACCAGCAACAGCGTTGCCTATGGGCAGAAACCTACTGTCGCTGGACCAGACAGGACTGGCAAAAAGTGCTCTTCACTGACGAGTCGCGGTTTTGTCTCACCACGGGTGATGGTCGGATTCGCGGATCGATTTGGAAGTGGAGGGTCCGTCATGGTCTGGGGCGGTGGCCATCATCGACTGAACTTGTTGTCATTGCAGGCAATCTCAAAGCTATGCGTTACAGGGAAGACATCCTCCTCCCTCATGTGGTACACTTCCTGCAGGCTCATCCTGACATGACCCTCCAGCATGACAATGCCACCAGCCATATTGCTCTTTCTGTGTGTGATTTTCTGCAAAACAGGAATGTCAGTGTTCTGCCATGGCCAGCGAAGAGGCAGCATCTCAATCCCATTGAGCACGACTGGGACCTGTTGGATCGGAGGGTGAGGGCTAGGGCCATTCCCCCCAGAAATGTCCGGGAACTTGCAGGTGCCTTGGTGGAAGAGTGGGGCAACATCTCACAGCAAGAACTGGCAAATCTGGTGCAGGCCATGAGGAGGAGATGCACTGCAGTACTTAATGCAGCTGGTGCCCCCCTTTGTTCAGATACACATTATTCTGTTTCTGTTAGTCACATCTGTGGAACTTGTTTCAGTTTATGTCTCAGTTGTTGAATCTTGTTATGTTCATACAAATATTTACACATAATAAACGCAGTTGACAGTGAGAGGACGTTTCTTTTTTTGCTGAGTTTAGTATCCAATAATATAGCTAGGTGTTGTATATGTCATCTTCTGTCCTGAAGTTGAGGTGAAGTGAGATCTTTTGAGGACACTTTTTTTTTACGAGGTAAGTGTATAAGTCACTTTTGCCTGAATAGACTGTACCATAGATGGGTTAGCTGACAACATCACGAAAACTATGAGCATGCTTCAATGGGGCAGAGGTCTGTGAGTTGTGATTCTGGATGACCAGATAGCTACCAACAATGACAAGAAACTGCCTTGTGTGGAATCGTAAGTGCCTCGTTTGAACTAGTTTCATCTTGTTCTTGATCCCATATCTTGTTGTGAGGTGTTTTTACTGATTTCTAATGATTGCTAATATAGCTAAAATTCATTAGCTAGCTAACCAACAACTGTAACAATGTATTTGAGAGACAACAGGTGCTCATTGTGCAAATGTATTTGTTTTCAATAAACATTGCAGAGAAATATAGTTTACATGTTGTCAACAATCTAAGCCAACCCCATTTGTTTTGCCCCATACTGTAGTTGCGAAAGTGTCGGTTTTGTTGCTAAACAACCAACCCTTCAATATAGAGCTCGCCAGCTTGTAGTCACAGATAGTAGAACATCTTTGTTGTATTCCCGAAAACCCGCAAATGTGTTGCCTCCGACTCGTTCAGCCATCCCAATAGAGAAAATGAATGGGGAAAGAGTAGGGTTTGAGATAAACGCAGAAAATACGGTCTAACACACCTTTCTGAGTTATGAAGCCTGTGGTGCTTTGTGTTTTTTGTTTATTACATAAATGCTTCAAAATTCACAAATTGACATTAGCCGATGAAGATTCTCCTAAAACAAAACATATGATCTATGCCTGTATTTACCACATACCTTATTTTTGGCGTTTATCCCCCTCAAAAATAACTCCATTAATTTCCCCTTAGGCTTTGTCTAACGAACCATGCCGGAGTTGGTACCTACAAAAATACACCATTACTATTTCTAGTTTGTACAGTTTTGCCTAACCTGAAGGTGAATAGCGACCTCTTGTGGAGCCGTATGCTAAAGCACTGCATGTCACCCCTCGCTGACCTCTTTGCAAGTTGGGTAAGTCTTTTTTTCTTTGCTGTTTTCATTTAGTTTTATATTTCTTTAAAAAGACAATGGCTATGCACAATTTTGTCACAGTAGGCTAACTGTCAGGTGGATCCAGGTGCGAAATAAATTGCTAAAATCTTACTAGGTGATGAGAATTCTTTAATTTGCTGAAAAGCTAGCTATTAAGTATCACTGACTATATGAGAGAAATTCTCACCAAACATCTAGCTACTCAGTTGTGTAGTTAGTGAGTTGGCAGACTAGTAGTCTAACAGGGATGTAAACAAATGTGTGGCCAAAATTTTAGAGAAATAGGCTTTTTGTGCGTCTGGAACATTTTAGGGATATTTAATTTCAGCTCATGAAACATGGGACCAACGCTTTACATGTTGCATTTATATTTTTGCTCAGTGTAAAATGCTAAATTGATTCCAGATATGCTTCTCTTGGCTGAGGTCCATATAAGAATCTTGATATGCTCTGATATGCTGAAAATAAGGACGATTTCTGATGCATTTCTGAGTTTTCGGCACATGCTTAATAATTGGACAAATATGAAATCCATATTTTTCTTTCATGCACAAATCATTTTGGGATTTCCTCTGGATATCATGCATGGTATGGCCAGCTATTGACTCATTAGATATGCTGAGATAGGCCTATGTGGACATCTTACTTTTTCTATTTGATGACAAATACGTGTCTTTTTTCATCCATAACAAACAGGGGTATTGAGGGTGTGCAACTTTTTATTTTCTGTAAAATATATATTTTTTTGTAGAAAACATTGCCCTATATTTGCATCATTACAGAAAACATGTGTTGTGATTTGCTATGCTGTATTTGTTTTTATAGAAATAGCAGAGATGTGCTTTGGAAACAGCAACTTTTAAATATAATGATGTTTGCCTTTCCGTGCCTTGTATTATATTACTGAATGTGGTGCACTTGTATGCTCAGATTTGTCACTTTCATGTGAAGAAGCATGATCGGTTTAGGCGCCTGAACAGGTAAAACAATTTGGGTGCTGGACATTGATTATGAGTCGAATTTAGCCCATTTTCAAACAGACATACAAGATATGCTGGCATGGAATCCCCTATCACAGATAGTAGAGAGCCCATTCTGGAAATGTGATGTCCTTGTAGAGTATATTGTTTAAAACAATACATATGTCTAAAAATGAACTAATTCAAAAAGAGTACCTTTGAGATATGACTATTAATAGAGCACACTTAGGAGTATAATGACTCAAAGGTGTTGTCAGTATCATTTACGATAATTGGGTCTTACAGGTGGCATGTATAGGTCTAAAAAAGGGCCAATGGCCACTTTCATCTTTTTTTTTTTTATGGTTTGTGTTGCAAATGTAAAAAGCATATCAAACATCCCTCCTCCCAATGAAGTTTCTATGTGAGAAATGTCAGAACAATTTGAGATCCCAAAATGTTTTTCAGGCTATGCTGGTATGTAATCCCCCGATAGTATCTCAAAATGTTGACGTAAGTTTATATACACTGAGTGTACCAAACAGTAAGTACACCTGCTCTTTCCATGACATTGACTGCCCAGGTGAATCCAGGTGAAAGCTATGATCCCTTATTGATGTCACTTGTTAAATCTACTTAAATCAGTGTCGAGGAGGGAACATCCTGATCAAGCTCTGAGGCTGAAATTGAATCTGATCAGCCTGTCAGGAGTGAAGCTCACCCACTCTGTAAATGTAAAAAATGATCTATAAAACATGGTGTCCATTTACGTGAGTTTCTCGTGATCTCAACAAAGCACCGTTTGTTATGTTGTGATCATGAGAAAAATATATTGTAATCTCAACAAAACAACTTTGGTATGTTGTGATCATGAGATAAATAATTAATGATCTCGACATAACGAGGGAATACTTTTTTAAATTCATATGTCCTCTCTGGACTTCCGTACCCTTTGAGCACCTTTTTATCTCTTGAAAAGATCACTTTCTGAGCACTTCTACAATGGGTAAATATGTATGGAATGTTTTGTTCAAATCAAAAGGGGTGTTGTCAAAAATGATTGAATTCAAATGGATTTACCCCAATTGAAACTTTCAAGGACATGCCTACATGTAACTATGCCTACAATATCCTGTTGAACATGAGGAAATGTCTCAAAGATTCTGTATTAAACCGTCATCCAACCTGCAAGTGTAGCCTGAGGTATTTCAGTGAGACTGAAGACTACTCCCAGAGGTCAACGCCTAGGACCCTAGGCTTTAGCACAGTGGACTAACAAAGGGCTCGTTCCTCCAGATCTCACAACGCCCGGATAGGTATTTTGCATATCAGTTTACCACATATGTTATAGCAATTTGGTTACCGACTGCAGAGTCGGTGATGTGGTACACAACCATTGCATGCAACCTCTGAGCAGGGGAACGTGACTAAATCGTTGTGGCATGTACAGTTGAAGTCTGATGTTTACATATCCCTTAGCCAAATACATTTAAACTCAGTTTTTCACAATTCCTGACATTTAATCCTTGTAAAAAATCCCTGTCTTAGGTCAGTTAGGATCACCACTTTATTTTAAGAATGTGAAATGTCAGAATAATAGTAGAGTGATTTATTTCAGCTTTTATTTCTTTAATCACATTCCTAGTGGGTCACAAGTTTACATACACTCAATTAGTATTTGGTAGCATTGCCCTTAAATCGTTTAACCTGGGGCAAATGTTTTGGGTAGCATTTTGGCCCATTCCTCCTGACAGAGCTGGTGTAACTGAATCCGGTTTGTAGGCCTCCTTGCTCGCACATGCTTTTTCAGTTCTGCCCACACATTGTCTATGGGATTGAGGTCAGGGCTTTGTGACGGCCACCCCAATACCTTGACTTTGTTGTCCTTAAGCCATTTTGCCACAACTTTGGAAGTATGCTTGGGGTCATTGTCCATTTGGAAGACCCATTTGTGACACAGCTTTAACTTCCTGAATGATGTCTTGAGATATTGCTTCAATATATCCACATCATTTTCCATCCTCATGATGCCATCTATTTTGTGAAGTGCACCAGTCCCTCCTGCAGCAAAGCACCACCACAACATGATGCTGCCACCCCCGTGCTTCACGGTTGGGAGGGTTTTCTTCAGCTTGCAAGCCTTCCCCTTTTTCCTCCAAACATAACAATGGTCATTATTGTCACGTTTGTTGGAAGCATTATTGGACCAAGGCGCAGCGGATGTTGAGTTCCACATAATTTATTAGAATGTGAAACTTAACAAAACAAAACAATAAACTAACAACGAACCGTGACTACAGAGGTGCTACGTGCACTAACTCAAAACAATATCCCATAAAACACAGGTTGAAAAAATGCTACTTAAATATGATCCCCAATTAGAGACAATGATAGCCAGCTGCCTCTAATTGGGAATCATACCAAACACCAAAATAGAAAACTAAACTAGAACCCCACATAGAAAATAATAACTAGAAAACCCCCCAGTCACGCCCTGACCTACTATACCATAGAAAAACAAAGGCTCTCTATGGTTAGGGCGTGACAGTACCCCCCCACCCCCAAAGGTGCGGACTCCGGCCGCAAAACCTGAAACAAATGGGGAGGGTAGGGGGAGGGGGTGATTAGTGCCGGTGGCGGCTCTGGTGCAGGTCGTAGCCCCCGCTCAGCTCGCGGATCCACCATCTTTGGTGGCGGCTCTGGTGCAGGCCGAAGAACCCGCTCATCCCGTGGATCCAGCCATGGACCCGGGCCGAACATTGTGCCTAGGACTGGACCTTGGTATCAAGGATGGCTCCTGCCATGGAGCGGAACTGGACACCAGATCTGGACTGAACATCAGTGCAGAGGAAGGCTCTGGCCTTGGAGCTGGATTGGACGCCGTGCTTAGACTGGGCATTGGCGCAGGGGAAGGCTCCCGCCATGGAGCAGGACTGGACGCTGTGCCTGGACTGGGCACCAACGCAGAAGAAGACTCTGGCCTTGGAGCTGGGGCCGGCACAGGTAGCACCGGACTGGGGATACGCACTTCAGGGAGAGTGTGAGGAGCAGGCACAGGACGTACCTGACTGGGAAGGCGCACTTCAGGGAGAGTGCGAGGAGCAGGCACAGGGACGTACCGGACTGGGGACACGCACTTCAGGGAGAGGAGCGAGGGGACACGCAGGCACAGGACTGGGGACGCACTTCAGGGAGAGTGCGAGAGCAGGCACAGGGACGTACCGGACTGGGGACACGCACTTCAGGGAGAGTGCGGAGCAGGCACAGGACGTACCGGACTGGGGACACGCACTGGGGGGGACACGCACTTCAGGGAGAGTGCGAGGAGCAGGCACAGGACGTACCGGACTGGGGACACGCACTTCAGGGAGAGTGCGAGGAGCAGGCACAGGACGTACCGGACTGGGGACACGCACTTCAGGGAGAGTGCGAGGAGCAGGCACAGGACGTACCGGACTGGGGACACGCACTTCAGGGAGAGGCACAGGAGGAGCAGGCACAGGAGGCACAGGACGTACCGGACTGGGGACACGCACTTCAGGGAGAGTGCGAGGAGCAGGCACAGGACGTACCGGACTGGGGACACGCACTTCAGGGAGAGTGCGAGGAGCAGGCACAGGACGTACCGGACTGGGGACACGCACTTCAGGGCGAGTGCGAGGAGCAGGCACAGGACGTACCGACTGGGGACACGCTGGGGACAGGACGTACACGCACTTCAGACTGGGGACCGGACTGGGGACACGCACTTCGGACTGGAGAGGTGCACTGGAGAGGTGGTTGCACCAGACTGCTAACTGGATCCTCTGGTCGGATGTTGAGCAGAACACACTTGCACAACATCGCTCTCATCTCACTCTCTCCCAACTTCGCCATTGCCTCCCTGACAGTCTCTGGCTCTTTCCTCTGCTCAGCCGCCAGCTCCATGTGCCCCCCAAAAAAAAAACTTGGGGTTGTCCTTGGGCTTTCTGTAGCCGCGAGTTATATCAATATAGGACTCATTTTACTGTGGATATAGATACTTTTGTACCTGTTTCCTCCAGCGTCTTCACAAGGTCCTTTGCTGTTGTTCTGGAATTGATTTGCACTTTTCGCACCAAAGTACGTTCATCTCTGGGAGACCGAACGCGTCCCATTCCTGAGCGGTATGACGGCTACGTGATCCCATGGTGTTTATACTTGCGTACTATTGTTTGTACATATGAATGTGGTACCTTCAGGCATTTGGAAATTGCTCCCAAGGATGAACCAGACTTGTGGTCTACAATTCTTTTTCTGAGGTCTTGGCTGATTTTTCTTTTTTTTCCCCATGATGTCAAGCAAAGAGGCACTGAGTTAGAAGGTAGGCCTTGAAATACATCCACAGGTACCCCTCCAATTGACTCAAATTATGTCAATATAGCCTATCAGAAGCTTCTAAAGTCATGACATTTTCTGGAATTTTCCAAGCTGTTTAAAGGCACAGTCAACTTAGTGTATGTAAACTTCTGACCCACTGGATTTGTGATACAGTGAATTATAAGTGAAATAATCTGTCTGTAAACAATTGTTGGAAAATTTACTTGTGTCATGCACAAAGTAGATGTCCTAACCGACTTGCCAAAACTACAGTTTGTTAACAAGAAATTTGTGGAGTGGTTTAAAAACAAGTTTTAATGACTCCAACCTAAGTGTATGTAAACTTCCAACTTCAACTGTATGTGACCCAGACCAGGTTCAAACACTGTCAGACACACATCTATGATGCACTGCTTACTCTTTGAGGAAAAGAGACTAGTCGAAGACGTCACTTTAAACTACAAAGGTGCAGCCCTGCCTTGGGAGATTCTCAGTTGGGAAAAATGATGTCCTCTCCTTGACCCCTCCGTCCTCCTCTCCTCCGTGTCCCGGAAACCGATAAGTGGCCGAGTGGTTGAGGAAAGTATCAATTCATTAGTAGGCGGATGGATGAGTATACTTCCCTCCACAATTGACCTACTTATGCAAAGGATACACGAGGTTCCTACCAGCAGCTAGCGCAGAAGTGTTTTAAAATCTGCCACACCCCCTTTGAATCAGCTGTTGGTTTCTCAAAGGAGAAAAGCATATGCACACATTTCAATACGGTATTTTTGGTTTTATCTATAACATGTCTTACACAACTAGTTACATTTGATATAATCACTTTACACATTTATTTTGGTATTCCACCCCTGTAAACATCATTTGCTTGATAATGTGGGCGTGGGGAAGGAGAGTCTCATTTCATACAAGCACATTTGTTTCTATGTTTACTGTCCTCGCCTTTGCTCCTCGATTACCTTTGAGGAGAGGAGGCAGGCACAACCCATTGAGATTCTCCACTTGACTTCTCTCCAAAGGGTAACCGTCTCCCTCTCTGGTGGTCTATGGCTCAGTGTCTGTTAGAAAGCACCACTAGATGTCACCCTCCAGCTTGACTTGTAGCAGATATCTTGACAATTTTACTATGAACAGCTGCCACAGGCCCCTTGCTGCATTAATAAATCACAACATTCACATAATGCCTGGGAAAAGCTTTCATGTGTAAAGGAGAGAAAAAAGCTTTGAATGCTCTGAGGGAAAAGGAGGAACATTATTAGTTAAGGTACGTATGTCATTGCGTCTTGAAGAGCACTGGTTGATGAGTGCATTCTTTTTTCAGTGACACTATTTAGCCTTTCGTATGAATCTTTAATCCACATCTCACCTATCCAAACCTATTGGATCTCATCCCATAACTGCAGAGGAATGGCACACCTAAAAGCAGTCATCATTTTGAGATAAAATGGCCAGGTGACAAGAAGTGGATGTGTAGTTAAACAATAAGGCCCAAGGGGGTGTGGTATATAGCCAATATACCACGGCTAAGGTCTGTTCTTAGGCATGACGCAGAGGTGCCTTATTGCTGTTATAAACGGGTTACCAATGTAATTAGAGCAATAAAAATACATATTTTGTCATACCCGGCTGTCAGCCAATAAAATTTGATTTGATTTATAAGCAGCTTTCAATGACCTGTCAAGAAAGAAAGCTACTACCAAGTTTCACCCTTTTTCCCTGTGCTAGAAGAACTCATCATTGAATGGCCATGATCTACAGTATCTCTATATACAAGCCATGGGTTTAGATACATAGTGATCACCTTAGCTCTGTATAAAATATTATACACTGCCTAATCCAATGCACAATAGAAGCATCCCTCTCAATTGTTGTGGGCTGCGCAGGACTTGTGGAAGCCATCTTCCCATCTGAAATGAGATATATCTGAAATATGGAGTTCATGAAGGTTTCTAGGAAGGAAAATTTGACATGGATGCTTTTTGAACTTTTTCCCAGTGATATTTCAATTATAGAGTTATTTACTCGGTGGAAAATCTTGACATCTTGACATAGGGAAATGTTGACTTTATCTACACTAAATTACTCTCCTTGTTGATTTAATATATTTCAGACTTGAAAGTATATTAATTTGTTCTGTAGTTTTATTTCATGCAATGATGGCACCTGAAAGCAGACATAATGTATTCACATGGAACTAAAAGGTGTGTAAAAGAAGGAGCAAAAAAAATCAATAAAAAAACCCAGACAGTAAAACGTCAGGTGAATGTTCTGTTTTTATATAATACGATATACTTGATGTGAAATGAATGAATTTGGTGACATCAGCATACAAATATACAAAACAAAGTATCACGTGCTGTACGGAAAACTGGAAACTTTGTACACAATTTACTTTCCACATATTCAAAGTGTCTGTGGCCTACTGTCCGACCAAGTAGTGGGCCTGCATCTGTCCTATGTTCCACTGTTCAGCAGCCTGCTGGCTGATGGAATGAAACTTGCCCTGCTCCTATTCTTACTAAACAGTGGGACCCTTAATCTCCTTCCGGAGGGCAGCACCTCAAAACATTCGGGCAAGATTGTGTGTGGGGTCCTCTATGATGTGTTTGGCTGTGTCCCTTGCCCGTTTTATCATAGAGGCCCTTAAGCCCCCTGCAATGCAGCCTGCAGAGCTTGGACCCCAGGTTCACAGTCTGCCTGAGGATACCCAACAGCCTACTGTACCAGGCAAGGAAACAGAAAGTCAGCAGACTCTCTATATGGCAGGTGTAATAATTGGATCCGGGTGTTGGTATTAATTTGTCTCAGTCTGCGCATAAGGTACAGTTGTGGTTGGCATTTTTGATTGATGTTCTCTGAGTGTTGGCATTAAAAGAGAGTGGGCTATCCATGATAGTTCCCATACACTTAAAGCTCCCCACTCAGTCTACCTCTTCACCACCCAGGACTAGGTGGCTCACTGGGTCTGCCTTCCTCCGGAAATGAATGAGCAATTCATTTTTGGGGTTGATGTTGAGTGTGAGGTAGTTGTTATTGCACCAGACATGAATCCTGTTTACTTCTATTTGGAAATGCATTGTGTCATCTGAGAGGTTGACAAGGGTAGTATCATCTACATATTTCGTTGCCAAGCAGTCTCTGTCGGAACATCTCAGGTCATTGGTGTATATGGAGAATAGCACTGGAGCGATGACCGTTCCTTAGAGGTAACTGGTAGGAATGTTGTGCTGTTGAACTTGACATATTGTCCCCAATCAGCAGGAAGTCCAAGACCCAAAAGGTAATACTGGGGTCCACCTGTAAGTGGGAGAGTGTGTCACAGAGAAGGTGAGGCTGCATGCAGGTAAAAGCCAAGGAGAAGTCCAGGAAAAGGATGCACACCAATGGAGGCTGGTGCGAGGACCAATAGGAAGACTGACTCATTGTAATGGCTGGATAGGAATGAATGGAATAGTATCGGACGTATGGAAACCACATGTTTGACTCTGTTCCACCAATTCCATTCCAGCCATTACAATGAGCCTGCCCTCCTGTAGCTCCTCCCACCAGCCTCCACTGATGCACACATAAGAGTGAGGCTTCTCCATGTGTGTCAATGCACTGTGCACCTCCGTCAGGACTGCATCCTCCACGGATCTGTTCTTTACGTATTCAAACTGCATTGGGTCAAGGGCTCCATCCACATGAGACCTGAGATGTGTGGGTATCAAGCGCTCAAGGCACTTCACAACGACTGAAGTTAACGCCACAGGACGATAGTCATTCAGCTCCGCTGGATTGTTCTCCTTTGGAAATAGTCGGATCTCAGACGTCTTCCAGAGGGAACCATGTGTTCTGATAAGAAGCTGTTAAAGAGCACGGGGATGATGTCTGCCAGCTCATCTGAGCATTCCTTCGGTAGCTGTCCCTTGATGTTGTCTGGTCGGGGTGCTTTGATGGATTTTTCTCTCTTGAAGACCCATCTCAGCACCTCTTCTCGATGGTTGACGCCTCCCCTCCATCCAGAGCCTGGAACTCCAGATGTTCCCTCACGCTTCTGTTACAGTGGAGACGTTGTGATTATCAAAATGACAGTAAAAAAAGTGTTGTGTTCATTGACAAACTGTCCCTAGTCATTTATGTTTTTTCTTTGGGTTTTTTGGCTTGCCCTGCCAGGGCTGCCTGAGATTCCCATGATTTACACTTTTTTTTGTAGTTGTCCTTAGCCTGATCTATTTGTTCTTTCACTGTCCTCTGTAGGGTTTTCACTTCCTCTTGGTTGCCAGCAGAAAAGGCTGTCTGTTTCATCTTAAGTGTCTGTTTAAACTCTGCAGTAATCCAAGACTTGTGGATAGCATTTAACCATCTTTGTGGAGACTAATATGCCCTCACAGAAATGTATATTTGCAGTCACTGCTGATACTGACTCCTCAAGGGTATGGTCCACTATAAGAATGTCCCAGTTTATACAGGCAAAACAGCCTTGCAGGCTTTCTACAGCTTCCTATGACCATATAAGGACTGCCCTTTCCTTAATATGTTTCAGTTTCAATGTTGGCAGTAATTTAATTGCATAGTGGTCCGACGTGTTCACTGGGGGCTTCTGCAGTGACTTATATGCCCTTTAATATTACCAGCACAAATCCAATTTACTATCTCCCCCTATGCTACAAGTAACATACTGTTCATAGTTTGGTAGGACAGTGAGCGAGAGTTAAAATAAACGGGTATGGTTTTGGGTGCATCAGGGGACATCTTCCAGCATGTTGATGCATTGGTAGATGGTTTGAGCAGCAGTTGTAGTATCTGCTGTGGGTGGTAAATAAACAGCTGTGATAAACACTTGTCCAAATTCCCTTGGGAGATAAAGGGCGCAGTGAAATGCATAATAGTTCAACATCTTTTGTGCAGATAGTGCTCTTGATGGTAATGGAAGAAAACCAGCATTTGTTTACGTAAAAACACACCCCTCCTCCTGTTGCTTTACCGGTGATTGACGGGTCACGATCTGTGCGAATGGGACCATAAAATCCATTCAATTTCAGCGCATCATTAGAAATGTCATCAGATAACCAAGTCTCTGTAAAACAGAGAAAGGAAGAGTCTCTATATTCACTCAGAAAGTGGGAATTGGCACTGAGCTCATAATTTTTATTTCTTATTGATCTCACGTTGACAAAAAGGATATTGGGGAGTGGTGGATTGTTCTTATGTTTTTTGAAGTTTCCTTCGCAATCATCCTCTTGTCTCCTTTCCTTAGTCCTCCTTTTAGTCTCTTCCATTGAACATTCCATGTTGTATTGATCTCCTGCGGCAATGCGCTTGTGCCATAGTTTTCTCTGCTGGTCTATGATGATTTGATATCAACAAGTTTGTGTCTGGTGTACCTGATACTCCATTGACGTATTCCACCTGCATCTCCAAACTTTAAGGGGACCTCCACAAGCAGATTCAGGCATGTGATCAAAACAAAAGCCAATTGTAAATCCATCTTATGTAGGCTACTCCCCATGAAATACGTTCAAGAATCATTAACATGGGAATGATGAAATATTTGTCTGTGAGTTCAACTGAGCAGGCCTCTAAAGCAAACCATCAAACACCTATCATTCTCAAATGTATATTTGAATACCTCTATCAGCTGGGGGGAAAAAAATGTATCATATTGTGTGTGTGTGTCTTTCTCTCTCCCTGTAAGTAAACTCAATCTTTTCCTTGAAAATAACTAATTAATTCAATATTGAACATTCTCTGCCCTTTTCATTTGTGCTTTATGAATTTCACATTTCTTTGTAAAATCAAATTCATAAATTGTGCCCATGTACTGTCTCTGTTTTGTCTTCATCATGATCCTAAAGCCTTGAATCTGAGTGCAATTGAAACAAAGTGGGGGAGGGGGAAGGGGTGATGAGCTGAGAGGCATCCGATTGGTTGTTTGCAGGTAAAGCAATCAGCAAATGCATTAATTATTAGGGGGCTATCTCCTGTCCTTTCAAACTGTTATCTCCTGTCTTTTCATACTAGAGAGGCAGAGTGGGAAGGGGGTTGGGATGTAGCGTCTCACACTCACTGACAGAGGGGGAGGTCAGTTTGCGGTGTGTTATGGGGGAGGGGGCACAAACAGAGGGCCATGGGCCCCTTTTTAGGTCTCTGTGGAATGTAATTGAGGCTCACTCTTTAAAACACAAGCAAACAACCAGGAAAACAGATAATTCATGATCGCTGTGTTGGCTTTCTGGCTGTGGTGATATCTGTTATAAACATATCATCTCAGTTGAATGCTGTTTATCAAATGCAAGTGAACTCTTGTAGCATAATATTATGGGAAAGAGTCCATATCAAACTTTCTCTGTCAAGACTAAATGTCTGTCTAGTGTCACAAATAATACTTCCTTTTGTGTTTTGAGTTCATGCGGATCAATAACCTAAATAAAATTGCTATGTTTGACGTTAAAATCTGTATACAATTGGCTGGACTGCATACATCTCTTTGAGCTTGAAACTTGGGACTCAGCTGAGGCAATGAACTTCACAGATTTTTTTTCAACAACACCCCTTTGAAGGTGACATCAAAGAGGCCTTGCATGTAAGTAAAACTTTTAAGAGACACACTGTGTATCAGGTGGACTATTTTTTTTCCATTCTATATTATTTCTGTCAACGTTTCCCCTTTCATTTGTAGACTGATTAAGGTCAAATGCCCAGACAGCAAACAGCAAGCAAGGAGCTAATTACCAAGTGTTACGCCAGAGACAGTACAGTATGAAGATAGGCTAAAACTGCTTCTCCAATAGAAATCCCCGATCAAACTTATAATGTTCCCTCTAAACTGAGCATGTGTGCAGGCACGCAGCTCCCCGGGAATGCTGTGCGCTAATAAGCAGGAGAGAGAACTTTACTCAACGTTCTAGAGTTTTCCCCGTTAACACTATCAACGTTTCCCTTTAATGTGGGAATAGTGATCGAATCAATGCAATTTTAGCCACTTTCAATGCTTTATACCACAACAAAACAAACTATGCAAGACTTTTAGTATGCGAAACTAACTATGTAAGACTTTTAGTATGCGAAACTAACTATGTAAGGGATTTTGTTGTAGGCAGGAAGCATCTGAGTAGGATTATATTGCATTGACAGGCAAGACTCAGGCCCATACTCTACAGTCTACACAGACCGGTGTGCCATAACCAATCAGAGCTGCAGTAGGCCTATATGCATTCACTTTGAACTGGACTGTTTTTACAGCATGAGCGGTCGTGAGTACATGTACTTATTTTAAGATCAAAGCGAGAGCTACATGTAGCGACATTTGTACATTTTGTTCATATCTTTCGCTAGTTAGTGAGTTATTAGCCCAGTTATAGATAATTTGTAGACAGCAATAGGGGAGTGATTGCTTCCCACAAGAGCACAAAATGTGTGCATTTTTAGACATTTTTGAAAAGTGAGTCAGGCAAAGAGTTATTTTTTTTGTTTGTCTTAAAGGGTCGGTGTATTTTGAGACAGGCTTGAATAAATTGTGTAGCCAATAGGCAGAGGGTAGCGTAGTTTGTCTGATTCTCTGTAATAATGGTATGGAAAAATTATGCATTTTATTTTGTAAAGTGGTTTCTTGCATCACACATTTTCAGTCACCTCGTCTGCAGGACAAGTGAATTAACAGGTTAATGTCAAGCCCTGCATGTTTGTTTCAAAAGTTCATGGAATGTTGGCGTACATTGAACACCACACATTGGCTGCTACTGTAGACTGAACAATAGAACAGCTATTTCCATGTTAAAATGTTATGGGATGTATTTTCTCCATTGTTTTTGATGGTAGGCCACTCTGGTAGGCCTACATTATGATCAAATAGCCACAGTAGCCTACTTGACCACTTAAAGCGGGTACAGCCTCAGTGTCGACAGGAAACACCGGAAGTTGCACAGAATTTTCATAACATTCAAGTTTGTGCTCAGCAGACCTGAAATTTGTTCAGTGCTGAAATTTTTTTCAGGGAACATTGCTTTTAGGCGACGTCATGGTGACGTTGGCTAGCTAAGCTCATGCATAGAAACAAGTCATCGGGTTTAACAGTTGTCTCGAGCTGAACTTCGCATGTGCAGGCCATCAAATCGAAGGCACTCCTTCGATATAGTTATTTTTGAAAAATGAAAATGTGTCAGTGTCAGTTTGTCACTTTCATAAGGTTGGAGTAATAACATGTTCAACTACTTAAGTCATTTGAATATATAAAATTAACCACTAACTAAAAATGTTTCGCTTGATCGGTTTGGTCTGTTTCGCAAACATTCCCGGAAGTCTCACGATGATGCACCTCTGGGTGGTTAGACTGTTTCTCACTGGCGCTATCCTCCAACCATTCCCTCTTTCTACCCCTTCTCATTCCCCCCTTCCCTCCCTCCATCTTTAGCCCTGACTCCCTCCGAACAGTTGAAATTCTACACGGGTGTGCTGAGAGATCACCATAGAGACAAATTCGTCACTATCTTCTGTGGCTCTTCTCCAGAGGGCAGTTGGGCCTCCCGAGTCACTTCATCCTCCTATAGGGCGATTTGACTTCACAGTGTTTGCTACATAATTGCAAATTGTACCCTGACCACCGCTGCTCTCCAATCCCAATGTGGCATATGGATATTGGCCGGTTTGTGTGTCAGTAGATAACATGCATGTTTTATATCCCCCTCATAATTGAAATAGTCATACTTGGAAACCCGCAATGGTTACAACGGACCATGTTGAAAAATTAACCAACAATCATACAATCAAAGAAAATATGTAGAACTATATGAAATTTGGGGGGTTAATTCTAGCCTTGTTACAATTGCAGACTGAAACATTAGACCTGTCAATATCCATTTTTGAGACCTCATAGAATGATGTGTCTATAAAAGAAAATAGTTTGACTTGGCCTAATGGCCTAATGGAAAATAGCATGTCACAACGGCCACGTGCACCGTTATCATGCATATCTCCATGAGCTACTTTGGTGAGCTATAAATAATGCATTGCTGCTGCCTGTCTCACAGGTAGGTTATTTAATTCATGTACGTGTAGTCCATATTTAGAAAAGCCCATACATCTTTACGCTAATAGAGGAGGAAGACAACTACCCTACCCAGAATCCCTGTCGCTCTGTTGCAAGCTGGGTTGTATAAATCAGTACTCCAAACAATTGCTAAATGTTCCGTTTTGCAACGAAAAATAGCGTTTCTATTGGACAAGTGCAGCCAATGGGAAGGTACCTACCTAAATCTGGCCAATAGAAATACTAGTGTTCGTTGTAAAACAAAACGAGAGTTTCTATTGGACAAATTCAGGTAGGTCCCTCCCCATTTCGTTCCGTTTGCTTTCGTTTAAGAAACGTTTTGCAACATAATCGGCATAATGAATACGCCCCTGGCTTCTTGCGCTTTGGGAGTGTTTCCCATTTAAACAAGCACAGTGGTGAAGATGGCGGAGAGTTAATAGTGGCAAAAAAGAAACTGGTGTGGTGTACTCAATGAATGCATTGAAGCGGGTGAGTTTTTCTGCTAATAGTCGGTGTTTTCTTTTCAAGTTTTTAAAGTGTTTTGTTGGTAACACTGATTTGGGGTTTAAACATGTGGCAAATGTTCCTGTTGATCTGATGTGCCGAGTTACTTGGAATAGGTAGAGGTTTCACCCGTCTTAGTATACCTCAGTGCAACCAACCAACCTACCTTGTAACGTTAGTTCCGATCGTGTTCGTTTATTTACGGAATTTTAGGTTGTGTGAAGTGTTCTTTCTACCTGCTGATGCGAGACCAAATTTTATCGTTTTGAATGTGCATTCCTCGTGGAGGTTTCGGACTGCTTTCATACCACCTACTCTTTTGTTACAAAGTTTATCCGAGGGGCAATTGATGGGCTACGTTCAGAACCAATTCTATTTAATTTCGACTGTGAGTGAACTCTTCTATTTGTGTAGTCTAGCAGGTTAAGTATCTCTGTGATTGTAACGGTTAATGACCCAGCACTACTATGTACAACGGAAAGGGGAGGGTTGGATACGGACGTCAGGCCACCCGTGAAACCTTCTAGTCTATGCTACATGTCACACATCGGTACAGAATAGGCTACTTATGACACTATATGTCTCAAGTTCACAGGCTACATTTTAATTTACTGTAGTGTAGACATTTGATGGGACATGGTGTTAGTATCTATGTGTGTGTGTGTGTGTGTGTGTGTGTGTGTGTGTGTGTGTTAGCGAGAACGTGTACTCAGCAGTGCAAACTCCTCATTGAGTTTTGGTTTAAAAAAAGGTTAACAACTACTGATATCTGTGTATGCTGAACATTCACTTTCGGAGGAGGTAAGGGAGCATTCTTCCGAGAGCTTGCTCATGTAACTCGACAGACAATGGAGCGTGAGTCATGTCGCTTGGATTTGTAAGGTTCAGGTCTAGGTGTGTGCAGTCAGTCTTTGCTTGTTGGCAGAACACGTGAATCACAAGCACCTATATGCACACATATACAGGAGGAGGACCTACCTATCTCGTCTTGCAAGACTCAATGCTCTGTCTGGCTTCAGACATTTTTATTTTTTTTTGGGGGGGACGGGGGCAGATTAAATGAAATCTGCCCTAGAATAACTTCAATCACATGCATGCTTTGGGTATTGGTTTAGAAGATGGGGGTTGTTTTATAAGCCATGTCTATCTGTCAGTTTTCTAATTAGGGCCAGGAGTTTTTCCTAACAATGTGACCTGACCAAGAAAAGCTTGAGGCCCGAGTTATAACGCGTCCTTTCTCCGCCACACTACTACCCACACATGTGACATGTAAGGCTGGCGAGCATGGTATCATGTGAATGTGTGTGTTTTTTTGGGGCTTGTTGGCATGGAGTATGGATAAGGCCACTGAGCTAGCCTATTTACCGGGTGGTCTTCATGGTCTCTTAATTTTTAGATTATTTATTCATGATAAATAAATAGGCCTAATTTAAATGTAATGCACACTTACATCTTCTCTAGCAGTGTGGGCCTATATGTGTTAGTATGTTTGTAGGAGGGGAACAGTGGCCACTGGGAAATTACCCAATGAACTGCTGCTGCTACTCATTCTTAACAAATGGAGCCCCTGTATCCCCCTTTTTCTCTCCCTTTCTGTCACACACAGGGTGTCAGGCTGCATTAACAATGAATCAATCTTCTGGGAGATTCTTTGACTACAGATGGGCTGAAGTGACTTGGATGCATTGCTTTTGCTCTTTGTCCGTTTTGCTACTGTGTTCTCATTAACGGGCTTCATCTCATGGGAGCGGGAGCATCTCTCTATGTGTCAGAGCTTTGTAGCAGATGAACCAATCCAATGATTTCCATAGCATATTGATTGGATACTGTTGGTGTATTTTTGAGTTGGTGTTTGTCAGCAGTTAGACTTTAGGATTTGAAATAGCATTTTTGGCCTTATTTAATTGTTAGTATAAGAAAATTGCCCTCATCCTTGCCACCTCTGAAAGCGTGGACTTTTACTTCCATCAATGAGAATGAGTGGGAAAATAAGCGAATGCCTCATCACCTTTTGTTGTGGCAAGGCCCTTTTTGATAACTACCTCCACTCTGTCTTTGTCACGCTGCATTTTTGCTCCATTGATGTCTGAATAGATGGCATTCTTTTAGTGTGTCGTAAGGGGTGTGTGTGTGTTACAGAGAGAGGATGTTAGATCAAAGGTATTTGGTGTGTGTGTGGCATTAACAAGATGAATAGTGGGGAGAGCGGCGTAGTGGCTGCGGAAGGGCTCTTGATGACACAGCGAGCTGAAAGGAAAGCCTGATTGTTTTCCTAATTGGAATTTTGATTCTTTGGCCTGTACCTTTTTTGGGGGGGGAGGGGTAAAAGAGGAGCGGTAGTGAGGAGCTTAAATGGAAAGGCTACATTGGGATTTGGGCAATATTTCCCCAGTCAAATTAACTCATGGATAACATTTTTGTCTCTGCATCCAGTATGAAGGAAGTTGAAGGTAGTTTCGTGAGCCAATGCTAACTAGCGTTACCACAATACCTGGAAGTATATGGTATCTACTAGCACACTAGCAGTTGCCATAGACTTCGTCATTGCGCAAGTTAGCAATTGTGCTAAACAAAGGCGCTTTAAGCATGTAAAATCTTGGTTGGGTAACAAACAAAAACAAGTGGGATGCATGCCAGCAAAGCCACTACACAAAACTAATCGATACATGAATTGCACTATAACGGTGACAAATGGTACCCACAAACGGCCTACATAAAGCTGTCCCAACAGTAGTCCCAACATTTTACCACCTATACACTTTCAGCAAAACAGTTAATTCTGCATCATCACTGCCTTTAAAAAAACACAGCTGATATGGCTGACTTGCTTAAACAAATGTGGTTTCTAATGACAATTGAACTATGGCATAAGGGGACGACAAGCGAATAAGAGGCAATCCGTAATTTAGATTTAGACATTAATGAGCGAGCTAGGACGGACGTAGTTATATTGACTTTGTTTAGCACTTTTGTAATGCACAGCAAATAGAACATGGGCTGTTCTTAGTGTTCTCCCTGTACACCAAGTCAGAACCGTAGGATAAATAAAGGGGGCATATAAGCAGACAATAAAAGCTCCTACAATATTCAATGGTTACATTTCTCTAAAACGGGTTATAGGCTACATGTGCGCCACCAAGTCAGAACAGTAGGTGAAATTAAGAGGGGTAAACAGACCAAATTATTAGTGTGAGAGAAATGAGGTTGAATCATGATGACATCATTGATCTTCAGGTCATAGCTCCAGAAAGTGGCTGGATTTACAATTCTGAATTGGATGACTGTTCAAAATGTATTTACGCAGTCGGAGCTCGTTTATTACTGACTTCCCAGTTGTCTTGCACTCACTGAAGTCAATTTTTCAGTTCCGAGTTAACGGTTGTTTTGAGCGCGGCACAAATCATGCTTCTTTGACAGCATGGCCAATGTTGAATGTTTATCATTAGTGATGCACCAATATATTTTTGACCGATATCCAATATTTCCCTTGCCCCAAAAAAAACAAAGGATATTTAAAACTTGAGCGGCCTTTTAAGCATTCTAGTATAGTTAACACACACACATGGATGCAGCGGTCTAAGCCACTGCATCTCGGTGCAAGAGGCGTCACTACGGTCCCAGAGTCTGGATTTGAATCAATCACATCTGGCTGTGATTGGGAGTCCCATAGGGCGGCGCACAATTGACCCAGCGTCGTCCGGGTTTGGCTGGGGTAGGCCGTCATTGTAAATAAGAAGTTGTTAACAGACTTGCCTAGTTAAATTAAGGTTACACACACACACCACACTGACCAAAAAGTTATTTTGTTGTCATTTACCTATGTACCCATTACCAGTAAAACATCATCAAACCTATTTCTCTCACTTACTTGCTGTGCTGTTTTGTTTTTCAGTCGTTTCATTCTCAACCAGGATTTTTTGGGGTCTTTGCATGTCAAAAAATATATTTGTTGTGTCAAATAACACTATTTGACCAATCAGGACCTGAAATATGACTGCACGTCAAACATTTTTGTATGTAGTTATTACACTCGTATTTCATATGTCACGGTGATTCATCGATACGTATGCTATGATGCTGGTAAAGGTGTCTCGTGCACCTACAGTGCTGGCAATAAAAAAAGCTAGCTAGCTCATGAATGCAAACAACGTTCTTCCCCAAAAACATAGCAATACGACAATCTGTTTCAGTAGCTATAGTTAGCTAACTATATAGGTAGGTACCATCTAAAATATCCCACATTTATAAGACTGTTCTTATTTGATTAATGGTGGTCTGACACATCTTTGAAGCTAGCCACAATAAGGATTAGCCACAAAAGTGGACTTTGCGGTTTGCCTTCAAAATAAAAGTATTGGTGCTAGCTAGGTACCCCAGAAGTTGCAGTCGAACAAATGATGCTTTATTATCAACACAGTATTGTAAACATCGTTCATGGCTGGTGTTTGCTGACTTGTTGTACTGCTTTGACAGTGTTAATGTATCTTTTTTGACACGCAAACAACGTTCCATACTATGCTATTAGCATCCCGACATACAATGACGCTATTACTGTGTAACTCCGGTAGGGCAACATCGGAAAAATAGCGCACTTGGTAGTGTTAAACGGTGCTCGACCAGTTGGCGAATGCCAACATCACCCACGACAGAGAGCAGTTGATTTTCAAGGGCAATTAATTCAATTTTTGGCTTTAATGGATTTCGCCCTAGAGTTTTCTCGCTGACATTTTGTTACTCTTTCAAATGACTGCTTGACTTGTTGACTGCTCGATCCACACAGCAGATATTGTGGGCTAGTTTAGGAATGCTGTGTTGCACGTATAGAGCAAAATATTATGCCATGTACCTTCGTTAAGTACGTATGCACATCAGCTTTGACATAGGTTTTGCACATCGGACGTTAAGATGGACATGGACGATACATCGGTGAACATATCGGAATCAGACTATTAGCTTAAAAATGCCAGCATTGGTATCGTCCATCCCTATTTATCATTTTAAACTTGGAAAAGAGCCCCTTAATCCTAGATTTGGGACCACACAGCCACTCCACTGAATGGCAAGCTAGTGATTGCTTTGCAAACGACTCATTGTTAAATTAGCTATTTCCATCTTGTCATGTTTATGGCCGATGAGCACCGATACGTTTTAGCTATAGTTTCTCTTCATTACTTCTTTAAAAAAAAAACAAGGAATAAAAAGAATTTGCCAGTAGATTGTCGACTTGATTCATGATGTCGACTGCTAGATAAGATTTTGCAAGTATGATGTTGACATGATCAGTCCAACCAAAGCTGCTGTACATATAACTTGATTTGATGTCATTTTATCTGTGGCCACTGACCTTGAGCCTTCTTGGGTGGGCACTTCTAATGTAGCTCTATGGCAGCACCGACGGGGCTAGAGTTTTCTAGCTCTACCCTTAGACTTGGCGACGACGTAGTGTCCCCATGAGTGACAGAACACTGACCCAATCACGGTGCAACGCTCTATTTTCTGCTGTTTTGCCCCATGACAGAAAGCACTGAGCTAGGCTGAAACGCCTGCATTTTTGGAGCTGCCTTACTCAAGAAAGCAAAAAAGAGTGTTTGTTTGCAGCTTAACTAAATTATATATTTTTTTACATTGTTTGCCAACTGATATGTGACACGTATTAATGCAAAACAGGCAAGCCCCTCCCCCAAACTGCATGCAGAGACAAATGAATCTTACTCTGGGGACGTAGATAAAGGGTTTCATTGTCAAAATCCTGAATTATCCCTGTAGGTGATCCTTATTAACTTGGAATAGGTAGGCTTTTTCTCTTGGAGTTAAGTGTAATTTTCTTCTTTGGTTTAAGTCACACTTGGGTTACACAATGTTTACACAAATTCTCAAAGTTCTACAGCTGCATCATTTGAGAGCGTCTTGACTGGCTGCATCATTGCTTGGTATGGCAACAGCACCGCCCTGGATTGCATGGGCGAACAGATTGTGGTGCAGACAGCTCAGTACATCACTTGGGCTGAGCTCCCTGCCATCCAGGACCTCTATCAGGCCCAGAAAATCATTAGACTGCAACCACCCAAGCCATAGACTGTTCTCTCCGCTTCGAAATTGCCGGTGCATCAAGACTGACACAAACAGGCTCCTGAACAGCGTCTATCCCAAAGCCATAACTTTGCAAAATTGCTAACAAATTGGCTGCACGGACGATCTTAGTTTACGCTTGTATTTTATTTAAACGTTTACATGCCCTCTTCACACTCACAGGACTCTACGCGCGCACACACACACATACTGACTCCACACACACACAATCATCATTTACACTTTTGCTACTCTTTTTATCGTACATGCTGATGCCTAGTCACCTTATCCCTATACGTACTGTATCTACCTCTATCACTCCAGTATCCCTGCACATTGTAAATATGGTACTGGAACTGACCCTGTATATAGCTTCTTGCTTTTCTGTGTTCTCATTTTTATTTTTCATGTGTTTTTGTTCTGCCTTGTGTTTTATTGTTAGTGCTATATTGATGTTGATTACTGCATTGTTGGGTTTGGAGATTGCAAGGAAGGCATTTTGCTGTACTTGTGCATGTGATCATTAACTTAACATCTAAATATTAGTAATTTAGTAGACACCCTTATCCAGAGTGACTTGCAGTAAAGTGCTTTCATCATAAGGTAGCTAAATACAACAACCACATCTCAGTCATAGTATATTGAACAAAAATACATTTTGCAACAATTTTACTGAGTTACAGTTCATATAAGGGTAATAAATTCATTAGGCCCTATTCAATGGATTTCACATGAATATGAAGGGGCGCAGCCATGGGTGGGCCTGGGAGTGCATCGGCCCACCCACTTGCTAGCAAGGCCCTCCCACTGAATGGGCCTGGCTCCCCAATCAGAATTTGATTTCCCCTGCAAAAGGGCTTCATAACAGACCGAGATACTCCTCAGTTTCTTCGGGTGGCTGGTCTCAGATGATCCTGAAGCTGAATGTGGAGGTCCTGGGCTGGCGTGGTTACTCGTACCCTGCGGTTGTGAGGCTGATTGGACGTACTGCCAAATTCTCTAAAACAATGTTGGAAGCAGCTTATGGTAGAGAAATGAACATTAAATTCTCTGGCAACAGCTCTGGTGGACATTCCTGCAGTCAGCATGCCAATTACACACTCCCTCAGCTTCTTTTATTTCACCTCATGAAACATGGGACCAACACTTTACATGTTGCGTTTTATATTTTTGTTCCGTATAAGTCAACTTTTTTTTTTTTTTTTTTTTTTTTTTTTTAATATACAGTTTTACACTTTTTGAGTTAACATTTTACTTCTGGTTCTTCTTTGGCGAGAGCGCTAAAGTAGCATCCAGTTGTATGACGCTACATTTCCGTGACGATACAGTCCTACACAACAAGCTCAAGGTCAGTAATTCATGTGGTGACAGTAGACTGTATCACTGCATGTCAACGCACACCTGAGGGGAACCAAAGCCCCACATCTCAACAAATACCCGTAACAGGTTAGCTGGTTGAAATATTTAAGACTACATTTCTGACAGTGAGTTAAATACCGGATGTGTAGGAACTGCAGAGCAACTTAAACGGCAGAATTTCCTTCAATGGAAGCCACCAAGCCCTAGTCTCTATCACTTCGTGCAGTCTGGCTCTACTACTATCACTTCATATTAAATCATTCCCCCATTCACCTCTTGTTCAACTCTGAGGTAATACCCAAATGCAGGGGTAATTCTGCCGAATGTGAGCCATCCACACTTATGAAGGCTAAACGTGCAGCCTGAAGCAATCATTGCACCAAATTCCAATTTATAACCAGCAAGGCTTTGTAACAGTTTTATGTTGTAAAGGAGGGGGAAGGGGGGTGCACAGCGCTCTTCCACCCGTCTCTACTTTCTCTCCCTTCCTTGTAAAACTGGTTCACCTGAACAACCGAATGGGAGGGTAGCTCCCTGCCCTGGTTTTGTTACCATTGTAAATTGTTAGCAAGACTATTTGTGTTTTGTTTAGGGCCCCCTCTTTCTAAAGTTTGGGAAGAAAAGGAGGAGGGGGGGGGGGATTGTTACCAGATGCTTTTTCTCATGTGGGCAGAGAGGCGTAAATTCTGGATTAACTTCTCAACTGCTACACTGCCACCTTGCCCGCCCCACGTCTGCCTCCACAGCTAGAAGTAGAGTTAAGTTTTGAGTGACACAGAATTCCACCGTGAAGTGAGAAGGCCCCTGCTATTCTGGGGTCGATCAGCAAGCATACTGCAGATTAACAACACTGTCAACATCAAATCTTAACCACATTTTATTGTAACTTTTACATTTGTCCAACTACATACAGTGAGGCGGGAAAAGTATTTGATCCCCTGCTGATTTTGTATGTTTGCCCACTGACAAATGATTAGTCGATAATTTTAATGGTAGGTTTATTTGAACAGTGAGACAGAATAACAACAAACAAAATCCAGAAAAACGCATGTCAAAAATGTTAAATGTTATAAATTGCATTTTAATGAGGGAAGTAAGTATTTGACCCCCTCTCAATCAGAAAGATTTCTGGCTCCCAGGTGTCGTTCATACAGGTAACGAGCTGAGATTAGGCGCACACTCCTAAAGGGGTGCTCCTAATCTCTGTTACCTGTATAAAAGACACCTGTCCACAGAAGCAATCAATCAGATTCCAAAATCTCCACCATGGCCAAGACCAAAGAGCTCTCCAAGGATGTCAGGGACAAGATTGTAGACCTACACAAGGCTGGAATGGGCTACAAGACCATCGCCAAGCAGTTTAGTGAGAAGGTGACAACCGTTAGTGCGATTATTCGCAAATGGAAGAAACACAAAAGAACTGTCAATCTCCCTCTGCCTGGGGCTCCATGCAAGATCTCACCTCGTGGAGTTTCAATGATCATGAGAATGGTGAGAACCCAGAACTACACAGGAGGATCTTGTCACTGATCTCAAGGCAGCTGGGACCATAGTCACCAAGAAAACAATTGGGTAACACACTATGCCGTGAAGGACTGAAATCCTGCAGTGCCTGCAAGGTCCCCCTGCTCAAGAAAGCACATATACATGCCAGTCTGAAGTTTGCCAATGAACATCTGAATGATTCAGAGGACCAGTGGGTGAAAGTGTTGTGGTCAGATGAGACTAAAATGGAGCTCTTTGGCATCAACCCGCTGTGTTTGGAGGAGGAGGAGGAATGCTGCCTATGACACCAAGATCACCATCCCCACTGTCAAACATGGAGGTGGAAACATTATGCTTTGAGGGTGTTTTTCTGCTAAAGGGACAGGAACTTCACCGCTTCAAAGGGACGATGGACAGGGCCATGTACCGTCAAATCTTGGGTGAGAACCTCATTCCCTCAGCCAGGGCATTGAAAATGGGTCGTGGATGGGTATTCCAGCATGACAATGACCCAAAACACACGGCCAGGGCAACAAAGGAGTGGCTCAAGAAGAAGCACATAAAGGTCCTGGAGTGGCCTAGCCAGTCTCCAGACCTTTAATCCCATAGAAAATCTGTGGAGGGAGCGGAAGGTTCGAGTTGCCAAACGTCAACCTCAACCTTAATGACTTGGAGAAAATCTGCAAAGAGGAGTGGGACAAAATCCCTCCTGAGATGTGTGCAAACCTGGTGGCCAACTACAAGAAATGTCTGACCTCAGTACTTGGTGGCAAAGCCCTTGTTGGCAATCACAAAATAATGTTTTGCAGAGGGGTCTCATACTTATTTCCCTCATTAAAATGCAAATCAATTTATAATATTTTTGACAAGTTTTTCAGGATTTTTTTTATTATGTCTCACTGTTCAAATAAACCTACCATTTAAAATTATACAGTGGGGCAAAAAAGTATTGTCAGCCACCAATTGTGCAAGTTCTCCCACTTAAAAAGATGAGGCCTGTAATTTTCATCATAGGT